>NC_134583.1:101779330-102424330 GCF_037038515.1 Microtus pennsylvanicus | reverse complement strand
TTTTTTTTTCTCAAACAGGAAAATGGTTCTGTTGGGTTAACAGTGTCACCTTAAAATGTCATAAATTAAATAAGTTAGTTCACATTTTTTTTTCTTTCCCAGCACTTAAATTACAGTAAGTTTCTAAAGCACTTTCGAAACCCGCTGTAACAGTTCGAGGTCTCTTCTGTGGACACTGCCGGCCCTGGGACACTCATAGTCCTCCATCTGCAAAGGGACGTACTGCTCGAGCACTCCCAGGCCCTGCTCAGCAGGACTCGTGAACAGCTTAGTCCATGAGGGTTTAAAGTTTCCGCTGAATCCCAAAAATACAATACCGCCTATAAAGAAAGAGAGAGAGAAAAGTTGAAGTATATAGCTACCAGTTCCAGCAAGATAATGAGGGAGGTGGGTCAGAGTTGAGCAACACAAAGATACACACACACACATATGTATTAAATACACAAACACACACACACACGAACACCTCCACTTCCTTACGTCAGCAAGGAATTCTTGCCACCCAAATGACAGGCCATATCCCAACACAGGTCCTCTGACACGGTCCTTTATGAAGAAATTATTTCAACGACACTCAAGGAGAGCTCATGAAATCAGTCTAGCAGACAAGCAGCACCATAAAAATATTTTCACTGCCGCAGCCTAAGGACGTTGTAGGATACTACAAATACAAACCTTTACTATGGAGGTGTGCTGGTTTGACCAATCCCAGAAGTACTAATGAATCAGAGATATTCATCTGCTTGATTTCTCCTCTTGTGCTCAACAGAACGATTGACCTGTGGGTCAAAGTTAGAACGTCAGAACCAATGCCAATCATTCAGCACGGATTTCCTGAGAATCTTTCTGGACTGAAAGCAATGGAAGAACAGTAGACAAAACAAATTTAGAAAGGAAAACAGGCCAGATGCTTTTCATCCCCGGTGACACAAGTCTCAAGTCCCTGCTGCAAAGGGAACCTCTCATGTTCTTAGGAGGAGCAGCAACACAGGGAAACCCAGAGGAATGGTCACCAAGAGTCACGTAGGTGCGAGGGCACACTGGAACCAAGCCTTTCAAGGACTGGTCTATTCTCTAGAGTACTCTATTATTGTATGTGCCATTACCGCTTTATTATAAATGGGTAAACACAAACTTAAAATGTAAACATAAGGGTTGGAGTGCAGATTATTGGTGAGTATTTGTCGGTCTAGGATAGAGAGGCCCTAGACTCACTCTCCAGTATGCTACAATAACAGTGCTACAAATAAAAACATATGTAAGCCATTCTCTATGGTTTAAAAAAAATTTTTTTTTAAATTGTTTGTTTTAGTTGCCGTCTTTAGGGCTGCTGACGTGGCTCGGCAGTTGAGAGCAGTTGCTGTTCCACCAGAGGACTGGAGTTTGATTCCCTACATGATACCTACATGATACGTACATGAAAGCTCACAACCACCTGGGACTCCTGTTCTAATGTACCTGATGCCCTCTTCTGGTCTCTGCAGGCACCAGGCCCAAACATAGACACACAATAGTAAAAATGTACAGTACATCAACACGATGCTCAGAGCAGTTTGTGGATTCCTGCTTTTCTTCCTGGTATAGTTGCTATGGCTCTATGGTTTATTTTAGTATCTAACCAACACGCTGTTTGTATTGGTATAATTTCGTCAAAAAGAGCTCTTCAAAGTAGATTGCAATACCAGCTGCCAAGTACTACAGGAAAGTAAACTGTGAGTTCCCATATATAGAAAGCGTGCTACTTGCATAATCTAATTTAGTTAGGGATATCTTGTAATATTAATTTCCATCCAGAAAAAGAATTCCTCCTTTAACTCTGGCTGCGACCCCTTTAGCGGTGCAGATACTGTCTTCATTCGGGCTTTGACAAGTGCTTACATACTGCACTTGGTTGCAGTCTTCCTAAAGCAGTGGTGATGGGATTCCGAGTTCCTGGAGAGGACTGGCCACAGAAGTCCTGCAGTTCTCAACTTCAACAGGATGAAATTTACCAGGCCAGTCTGGAGAGATCCTTACCAGATGCACTCAGGCATGCATGTCTGACGCATGCATGAACACACGGGTGCATGCATGCATGCAGTCTACCCACAAGCTCTCAAAAGAGACACTGTCAGTTGCACTAGAACTTCATTCTGAAGTTCTGGCTGTCTCACTTTTGCTAAGCAGACCAGGTTGGTCTCAACCTTATATCTTCCTGTCTCTGCTTCCAGGATGCTGAGATTACCATTGCTTCTGACCCCTGCCCTGTAACTTCTCGACCCTGTATTAAATGCAGTATATACTCCTAGCAATCTTAGGGTCCAATGCATACACTTCTGCAAACTAAACACAGTAATATAACCAGCAGACAGCTGGCAAAATAGCTCACTCTAAAAAGTCTCTCTAAGATAGCCCTATTGCTGACCCCCTTAGTCACAGGCTCTGCATACATAAATTCAACAAGTCATTCATCCAATTTATTTGGGAAAAAGCATCAACCAGTGGGTGAAGACGGTACTTGCCATGCAAGCCCGATAACCCAAGTTCAATTCCCAGAACCCACATGGTAAAAAGAAAAGAACTGTAAGATACTCTCTGACCTCTACATGTGCACCCTGGCATGCATGGATCCACATTCCTGTCACATACAAAGGAAACAGTGAAAGACTAGGGGGAACATCTGCATGTATACTGGATACAAACACATGCCTTCCCTTAACACTGTTTCCTAAACAATACAGTGTAACAAGTATTTACAAGGCATTTCCATGGATCTTGCCATTATTCAAAGAGAGAATTTAAAGTATAAAGAAGAACTATGAAGGTTATATGCAAATATTACACCATCTGAAATAAGGTACACAGGCATCTGCAAATTCTGGTATCTGCAGGGGGAACTCAAACCAAACTTCTCTAGATACTGAGGGAAGACTACAGAGAAATGACCTCCTACACACACACACACACACACACACACACACACACACACACACACACACACACACCATGCCCCCCATTCACACACAAACAACATGTAAATGTTACTCCAAAATATTCTAAAGACTTTATGGGACTTATCGGGAGCAGTTCTGCAGGCTACGAGAACATACATCATCAGATCAATGTGAACAGCTAGAAAGTCAGGCCAGCCTCACTCAACAGGAAACTTGGGCTCTTTTCAAAAACAGCTGCACAGAGCAGCAGGATCTTGAGTTCATCACCTGTCCTCAGTCACAGTCCGGTCAATCCCGAAAAAGAAACATTCTCCGGGGCCTCTTTTTTTCCGAGATGAATGAACAATAAAAACCAGACCCTGCTCTTAAAAGAGAGCTGGGACACACAACCACTTAAACAGTTACTCTTTTCCAGATACCAAGTGACCTGAGCGATGACCTCCTGAATCCCGATCACTGTACAATGCTGTGTGAGAGTCCATCAGTGAGACCAGTGGCCACTGAAGAAAAAAACTACCACACAGAGCCTGAAAGGCTCATGGAGTGAATAGAGCTCAGAAGGAAACCTGGCAATGAGGAGTCACATCATAAGGTAGCTTTTCTCTGGTGCAGGGCAAGCTTGACCTACCTTGGAGGGATGCTAGTCTTTAAATACTCTTCCATCTGACTGACATCCGCAGGAAGGAACATCTTTTTTTCCGTCAGCCGGAAGGGAACGCTGCAGGCATCCACAACCAGGAGGAGCACACCCGCACTCCGGAAGGTGAAGTCCGTACCATTCACCTGAGAATACAAAAGTACCTCCAAGTTGCCACCTCCATTTCAGAAACATCCCTAGGATGCTTGAGTTTGGTTAGTTCCTTCTAAGCCCAGGCTTCAGAATGTATCATGTTTGGTTTACTGTCTCCCTGCAATGCCTAAAATGGTACCCATAATCCTGCAGATTTCAGCTTCTTCAACTGTAGGTCATGACTAAAAGGCTTCTTGGATGCACAAACCCAAAAATCCATTAAAAAATAAAACACATAATGCATCTTGGGTATTTCTGGCTGTACTCCGTCGTGTTGCATCTTGTGACTTTACTGGAACCTTGACTCTGCACATCCGACATGTGGGCTTTACACTGTGCACGCTATCAGTCACATAGTCCCAGCAAACGCTGCTTCAGGCATCTCTGCTGAATCAAGGATCCTTTTGTCATTTTGTATTACGTATTTATGTAAGGTGGCATTCTCAGCACTGATGACTACAACATCGAAGTATGGATAAACTCCAAAAAAACACTGAAGATATTCTGCATCTTAAAGTATCAGAGATGCCGTCAAAATTTAATTCCTTTTGTGAAAATGAGCAAACCCAGCCATCTCACTATTCAAATTCGCTTTAATCTTTGACAACAATTAGTAAAATTATGTGCAGACCAAGAATTGTTTTGAAATACATTTCTTTTAGTGTTTGATTTGTGTAGTTATTTTACATATTTATATAGTCGAGGTTTTACAAAAATTCCTCTGTAAAAAGAAGGCTATGAATGGGAAAACGTTAAGAGGTCTTGCTAGAGTCTGCCCCAGGAATTGTTGCCGGCCACATAACATCTAAGGGAGATAGGGCAGCCTCCGGCTAGCTGAACAAGTGACATTGACATGTTCAGACCTCAGCCATGAACACTTGGGGCATCACTGAGACTAGGGCTCTGGAGTCAGCGCTCAGGTGCTGGCACCCATCACATATAACCCGTCAGCATCTAGGTCCGGAATACCAAAGACAATGAATGTCTCCTTCCTCCTCCAGACACAGCTCTCCTCTGACATCGAAATGGCAACGTGGGTCTTTTACTGACACTTAAGTTATGAGGTCCTGAAGCAAGACAGAATGAGGGAAGAGAGGAAATATGGGAAGGGAAAGGAGCCCTCACCCTGGAACCTGGCTGAGAGTCAAGACACGGCAAGGAAACAGCTAAATGAAAACTGCCCACTAAGACAGCACATGTCTTCCTAAGATATCTTAAAGAAGTTAAAGAAAACACGCCACATAGGGTCAGAATGTGTGTGACTGTGAGTTTTACCATGTTAGCACCCTAACAACCCTGAGCCCTAAAAGCGCATCTCACAAAACCACCTTACAGCTTCACTTACAAAGTAAGAAAGCCAACTCGTATGTTTCCTTCCATGCTTACGTTTAATCTTTGAACTCCCCCCGCCCAGTCCCCTTTTGGTTGCTGTCTCTCAGCTCACAATGTGACCTCTCAGGGATCTCTCCAGTACCATACCTCCTACCTGCTGCCATGACGGTCATATTGAAACTGTAAGTGCCAATCAACTCTTCCATCAGTGGCTTTTGTCATGATCTCTTCACAGCAACAGAAAGTAACTACAACGCTCTACTTATTAATAAATCATTAATATTGGCTTCTTGCCCTAAAATTCTTTCTATGGCAGTCAAGGACCCAGCTTTGCTGAGAGGAGGCCCTTGAGGCCTCTGGCAGCCACACTGTCCTACCTCTCCCTACCACTGACTGCATCACTACACTGTTTCACAAAACCTTCCCTAAGTCGCAATCTGTGATCTTGTCAAGAAAAGGAAATGCCAAAGGGTGGTGGGGGGAGGGGGGCAGGAAGGCACATGCTGTAATCTCAGCACCCAGGATTTCTGAGGCAAAGGACCATGACTGCCAGGCTAGCCTGGGCTACTTATGAAAATCTTGGCCAAAAAAAAAAAAAAAAAGAAAAAGAAAAGAAAAGAAAAGAAAAGAAAAGAAAAAGAAAAAGAAAGGAAAGGAAAAAGAAGAGAGATAATGAAATAAAATAACAAAAGGGGAAAGCCAGAATTACCAAATATTAATTTCTCATCAATAAAAAAGAAGACAAAGCAAAAATAACTTCATATTGACCAGACACTGCTGTCTATTAAGAGTAAATCCTATTACACTGACAGTTAACAAGGGCTCGACAGGTTCTCTCTGCTGTGCCAGTCCTTCCTGAAATATTACTTCTAACCCACGGCTTAGCTCATGAGAACTCAAGATGATTTGTTTAGCTATGGTTAAGTTGCTCTAATTGAGGAAATAGTTCTGCAAATTCCTGATGTATTTTTTTCTCTTTTTTAATTGTATGCTATTTATGTGTGTGGGGTGTGTGTGTGTATCTTTCTGTCTGTCTGTCTGTCTGTCTGTCTGTCTCTCTCTCTCTCTCTCTGTGTGTGTGTGTGTGTGTGTGTGTGTGTGTGTGTGTGTGTGTGTGTGTGTATGGGGAGATGTGTGTACTATGGGGTGAGTGTGGAGGTCAGAGAACAATTTACAGGAGTCAGTTTCTTCCTTATACTGGGTCCAAGGGACTGAACTCACGTAGTTAGGCTTTGTGGCAATCACATTTAGCCACTGAGCCACTGTGACTCTCATGTGAAGAAAGAAAGAAAAAGAAAGAAAGAAAGAAAGAAAGAAAGAAAGAAAGAAAGAAAGAAAGAAGAAAGGTAGATATAATCCTCTATTTACAAATGTAAGAATATTTAAATTTCATGAAAGACAAGAAATTCCATGATTCTCAGAAATTCAAACTATGCTTGCAAAAAGCACCTTTCCCTCCCCCTGCCAAAACAAACAAAAAACCATAAGGAAGAGGAAGAAGCTTTCAGAAAGGGCATCATGCCAAGGCCTCAGAAGTGAGTTATGATGTGAAAGTTCTGGAGAAAAGTGTGCCAAAGGAGCCTGCAACCGTTGGTAGAAACCCTGGAAATCAGGGCTCAGTGGTGGCGACAGCAGCCCATGGTGCATACACATCACATGACTGGGCATAAGACTGGGTAAGAAGGCAAATTTCATGGTATGTGTATCTTTCTACCTTAAAACATTGGGGACAGGTGTAAACCTAACTTTGTCCCACATACTTAGATTTGGGATCATCTTACTCATTGCTTTAACACACTGAGTTCCTGCAGAGACCCCAGAAGGCTAGAGGGATGCTGGACATCTGCTAGCAAAGACCTCCTTACACAGAGACCCCCAGACCATCCCGACTTTGGACAGACCACAGTTGAGTTCTAGTTTCTAACTGGGCTAGTAGGCCAAAGTCTAGTGCTGATGCTATGACTTGCATTGTTCCACTGCTTTCTTCACAACCTTCCTTTAAAGAGATGGGGAGCCTTCAAAGAAAAGGCCAAAGGTACTTAGAGGCCATCATTTCCCGTATCTTAAACAGCCTGGGAGTTTATTTTAATTCATAAAACAAGATTAGACATGGTTTTCCATATTTAATAAACATGAGAATTATTCTTTAACTAAAGATACCTTTCCTGCATAATGGTGACTGAAAAGTAATTTAAACAATTTTTTAATATTAGCCTAATATAGCAGTTCTCCACCTTCCTAATACTGTGCCCCTTTAATACAGTTCTTCATGGTGTGGTGATCCTCCATCATAAAATTATTTTGCTGCTTCTTCATAACTCTAATTTTGCACTGTTATGAATTGTAATATAAATATCTGATATGTGACTCCAAAAGGGACACAACCCCCAAGTTGAGAATCACTGGTCTAAGAGTAATAAATAAATAATCCTCTTGAAAAAAATAACCCTAAAACACGGCCATTTAAGGGGCCTTTACACCTTAGCTGTATTCCTGACACAAGTAAATCAAATGGGATAACAAACCCGTGAATGGTCCCAAAAGTAATGCATATCACTAGGACTGACAATCAAAGCAAGAAGCCACAGCAGTGCACAGATATGCAGTGCTCTGCGCTTCGCAAAGACCAAGAAGTGATGCTGTGGTTTGAAATCTGTGCTCCTACAAATTCATAGTCTGAGATTCTAATCCCCAAAGTGATGGTATTAGGAGATAGAACCTTTGAGAAATGAGGGGAAGCCCTGGTAAATGAGACTTTGAAGGTAAACCCGAGACATTACAGGGCACAGAGAGGAGGGGCAGCCTAGGAGCCCCACAGTACTTTACCACAGCCTCCATCTCAGACTTCCTAGCTCTAAAACTGTGAGCAGTAAATTCTGCTTCTATGTTACTTAGTCTATGGCATTCTGTTGCAGCAGCCCCGAAGACTGAGGCAAGGCCAAACTGTACTTACAGAAATAACAGATGGCTCTCCTCGCTGAGTTTCTGCTTTCCCGGGTGACTGGAACCGTACAGGGAGGTAGCTCTTGTGAGGGTCACTGGTAAACACCATCTAGACAAGAACACATTGCATCTTTGAAGACAACTGTATCCATGTCCCATGGGTTTCTCAAAACATATTCAATCATCCCAAGTGGCTATTTCTTTATCTGAACTTTATACACCCACTTCATGACCTGAAATTCTAGATCATGCATGTAATCCACAAAGTGTATGCTTCTTGATTTCTGGAACAATCATGGTTTCAAAGAAGAATCTTGTTAATGAAATCAAAGTGGCTGAGGGTCTGGCTCTTTGGTCCATCACACGCTTACCACACATTCCCACACAATCAAGTCAATAAAACTAACTCAGTAATATGTGCTAAGTGTAAATCTTTGCAAATATGTCATGGAAAAACGGGCACACATCTCTTTAAAGATGATTTCTTTATTGTTTATGTATTTATGCAGTGTGTGTGTTTATATGAGTATGAGCACGTGTTCAGGTGTCCATGGGGGCTCAGAGGGGGATCAGATCCTCTGGAGGAGCTACGGATTATTGTAAACCAAACCACCCTCTATCAGTACTAGGAACCAAACTCCTATCTTCTGCAAAAACAGCGAGCCATCTCTTCGGTCCTGGAACACATTTTTTTTCCCCCCAAGACAGGGTTTCTCTGTAGCTTTGGTGCCTGTCCAGGAACTAGCTCTTGTAGACCAGGCTGGCTTCGAACTCACAGAGATCCGCCTGCCTCTGCCTCCCGAGTGCTGGGATTAAAGACGTGCGCCACCACCGCCCGGCTGGAACACATCTTTTTAAAATATCTTTTTCAGATCCACTATCTTGAACTGAGATTCATCAATCTAGGACCAAGGATTATGGAGGGCTATACTGTTCACTAGCTTCTAGTGTCCTGAACAGGGCCAGGTCTCAGCCCCTCTCCAGTGTCTATCAAGTGCTGCATCAACACAGCCAGTCAATACATACAGGCCCCCATTTCCCTCTGTCCTATCACCCCCAAGAGCCAGGGCAGCCCTCCACTTCCCACAGGTACTCCTGTTCCTTCCTGCCTCTCTGCTTTCTCTGATGCTGCCCTTCCCATCTTCACCTTTCCCTTTCACTGCTCCAGTTTACTCTTGGTCCCTAAAGTCCACCTCTCCGACCAATGTGTCTCAGTCACAATTCAGGCAGATGAACAGCATACAGTCCTTACAAATCACCATCAACAATTCCGTGGAAGAATAATCATCATCATACCAAGCAACATTTGGACGCTGAGTATGTCTTTTGAGTCTTAGTTTGGGGCAGAACTATGTGAATCTTTCTAATTATTCCCAATACACATGTGTTTGGCTCTAAGATATAACAAAAACACTCCTCTCAAGTTTCCAAGTAAACATGACGCTCCCCAAACGCTTCAAATGCTTCGCAGCTGCACAGCCAATCAACTGCACTGTTCCTTCCTTTTTTCTTTGTGAGGTGGGTTTTCTCTACTGTAAACCAGGCTGGCCTCAAACTTGGAAATCCTCTCGCCTCAGCCTCAAGTACTTGAGATTATAGGCACATATCACCACACCTGGCATCAACACTTTTTAAAAATGAATTCTTCTAGATGTTTGAGGGTATAACAACTAAGAATGCTAAAGGTAGGAGAAGAAGCCAAGGACACCAGCGATGATCAAGTTATTTTGAAAAGTTATTGATGTGGGATGTCCTTCTGTATATGTGTTGCTTTTATTGGTTGATGAATAAAGCTGTTTTAGTCAATGACTCCTCAGAGTAAAGGTAGATGGGAAATTTGAACAGAGATATATATAGAGAGAGAGAGTAGGCAGAGTCAAGCAGACACCAGCCAGCTGCAGAGGAAAGAAGACATGTAGAAAATGAGGTAACGCTATGGCCACATGGCAATACATACACTAATAGACGTGGGTTAATTTAAGATCTAAGAGCTAACTAGAAATACACCTGAGCCACTTGCCAAACAGTATTGTAATTAATATAGTTTCTGTGTGATTATTTGGGTCTGGGTGGCCAGGAAATGAAAGTGCAGTCTGTTTATAAGTTAACAAGTTTATTCAGTATTGAAGGACATTATGAACACTGCACTATACCATTCAATGTCTTCCCCAATATTACCTAAAAGTGAAAATATTATATGGGACTGGGAATCTCCGTGGTAGAGTATGCATTGTGGTAGAGTATGTATTTAGAATGTTCAAGGCCCTTCATTCTGGACAAAGCAAGGAAAAGAAAAGAATTTACATGAGCCAGGCAAGAACCCCTATCTAAAAGCATATACCCACATGCAAGCACTCTTCTTGCTCATGGAGTCTGGAGCTTGTTGGTGGCTTTCTGTTTTACTTGAATGGGAAGGCAAAGATCATTAACAAATATGAGAGTGGGGTGGTGACAGTGAATGACACTGCAGAACTGCCAGCAAGGTGTGGTGGCTGAGGCAGGAGGACCTAAACTTCAAAGTGACCTTGAGCTACAGAGACTCAGGTTCAAAACACAATATAAAATAAAATAACAAGGGAAGGGGCTACAAAGTAAATACTTGGAGGGGAAGACAAAGGAAGGGGGTGCAGAGTGGATGCTGGCCCAGGAACACACTGTCAGAACCATCTTTTCCTCCACTTATTTGTTTCTTGGAAGATTAAGCATGTCGCGTGGCCATTCGTTCTGTACTTCTTTTTCACTTGGAACTGGTCTGACTGTCCTTGGAACCCCATTTGTGTGCAGTTCTAGCGGGTTACTTCCACTGCCATGTCTCTTCAAGATAACTGGGATATATTCTGAGCAGGCGCACTTTTACCTCTAACCAAAGTCAGTCTGCATTTTCAATTACAAGAACATATAATAGCATATGCTTCAAAATAGTGACCATACACCTTTAAAATGGGAAATAAGTTTTGACATGAGCTGAAATTTCACACTACTAATAAAACAAAAATTATGGGGCATGGTGGCATATGCCTATAATCCCAGCACCCAAAAGATAGTCAGAATGATCAGGAATAAGGTCAGCCTAAGCTACATAGTAAGTTCATGAAGCTATCCTTCAATTGATGAGACCATGTCTCAAAAAACATTAAGCACATACATACATAAATAAAACACTTTTAGAGCATGTTTAGATATATGAACCCAACGGTAATATTGGAGCAGAATCTTAAACCTAGGAAACAATTTTAACCACACAATAACCTTCCATTTTAAACCATAAAACTCATACTCAAGGTAAATCAACCTAGCCAGCCAATAGACACTTTTGATATAAATGGGGACTGTGTTGCTTCTTATGTGCAACACACTCTAGACAAAATCCAAGAGGGGTCAGCAAGTATTTGTAAAGCTGCATGGTAGGTTCCAAAGCCAAGTACTCCTACTGCCAAGACGAGAAACTGTGGCTTCCCTCCTCAGGTCCCCTCCTCCCTGCTTACCTGGTGGGTGCCACAGCCCTGACAGAGTCCTGTAAGCATGCTCGGCATGCGCTTGACCGCCGAGGGCTTTCTGTAATACTGCGGGTACGCTTTGGCCATGCAGTTGCTGATGTCTTTGGAGTCTGTTGCTGCCTGAATCTTGACTCTTTCGCATCCCTGAGCTGAACAGTAACTGTGACCATCTCTGTGGCTATGGGCTCTGAGATACAGAAACAATAACCTGTAAAGTAGAAACCAAGTCAATTGATGTTCATTCCTCTCAGAAGCATAAAATTTTCCAACTTGATTCATGGCCAAGGGGATAGTTCTCCAATAAACAAACTTTTAAACCTTAAAAGAAAAATAAATTGCAAAGCTAATAAAATGTTTCACTTTCCTCCCTATCCCCACAGTGTCTCAGATCCCTGCCTTAGGGAGCGCTGTGATACTTTGATTCAATCGCCCTGAAAGACATCCAAGTTGATTTCTGGTTTAAATTAGTTCAAGGGGTCATCTGAGAGGAAGGAATTTAGCTTGCCTCAAGAACTTGAAAACTATATTTATATTGAGCTTAGAAATGGAAAATTAATATCAACTATTCCTTTTGTGGTTGCTGCTCATAAATCATTGTGGAGAGAAGGATAATAAAGTAGCAACTGTGGCTTGTTTAACTAAGGTCAAGACAATCAAAGCCTTGGGACACTTTCCAAGAGCACATGGGCCTGGGGTCCATCCTTCTCCATGGGGCCAAAGCCAGTTCTGAACTAAAGTCTCCCTACCAAGATGAAAGGGAAATGTGTGTTCTAAGAAAAGCTGCAGCACTGTCTGCAAACCTAGTGTTTCCAAACCGGAGGAGTCAGGATGCAAAGGGCTTGATTAAAACGTGACTGATTAATTAAGAGTTCACTTTTTTTTTTTTTTTTGGTGTTTTGAGACAGGGTTTCTCTGTGGTTTTGGAGCCTGTCCTGGAACTAGCTCTGTAGACCAGGCTGGTCTCGAACTCACAGAGATCCGCCTGCCTCTGCCTCCCGAGTGCTGGGATTAAAGGTGTGCGCCACCATCACCTGGCTAAGAGTTCACATTTTAAGATGACATCGATGCAAAGTTACAACTGAAAGGTAGCATACAATCTAAGCTGATGATACAAAATTCCCAAAGATAAACAAAAACGTTATAATAAATTGGTTTTACAAAGTAAGAGCCAAGCGAGGTGGTGCATGCCTTTAACTATAGCACATGGGAGACAGGACAGGTAGATGGATCTCTGTGAGCTCAAAGCCTGCCAGGTCTACACAGAGAGACCCCGTCTCCCCCCGCCCCCACAAAAAAAGGTAAGAAAATTGGTGACTGTCCAAAAATCTAGTCATTTTAGTGCAAATACTTAAAAAATAATAGGGGCCTAAATGGGCAAGAGCCTTTTAGTATATAATTTAAATGGTCAAAATGAATAGAATTAAAAAGAAAAAGATCTTCAGAAGCTGGATGTTTTTTAATAACCGAACCGGAAAACAAAGTCCCATCTTTGTACGTGCACAATCACTAATTTGTGACCACTGGAATGTCCTTACAAATTTGGTCGTTCCTTTTATTTTTGTGAAAATTCAACTAAGCGTGTGGAAATTCTGTCGTCATTAAAATAAATGTCCCGTTAGACTGCTTATATTTAATTAGAGGTCGAAACTCGGAGACTCTTAAGCTTACCACACTGGCTGCTGGGTACCGGAGGGCAAGCGAGCTGCTTCGTAAACAGAGGCTAACCAGATAGTTACCAAAGAGCCCCAACTTTCGTCCCCCAAGCAACTCTGCTCCCACTTCTTCCCACTCTGAACCGTTTGTCTTCCCCAAACATGCCATGCCCATGTTAGTCCATGCTTCCATGCATCTGTGCACCGTTTCTTCTCCTGCGCCTCCTCACCCAGCTGTTTCCACCTCCCCGATTGCTCAAGATTAGCTAACGTGCAGCCTCTGCAGGATGTCACCGTCCTCTCAGCTCACCTGTGAGTTACCCACTAAGGCACGCTAACTACACTGCTGTAGACTTACAGCATTTAAGCCTTCCCCTCTCTGATAACTTCAGTGACTGCGAATTTCCTGCCAATATGGAGTCTATCTACGTCTGTATCTTTACGCCCAGACAGCAGCTGGTAAGTTTACGGATAAAGTTGGAGGGAGCATGCTACTTGCTGGAGAGAAGAGGAGAGCAAGCCTACCATAGCCCACAGGCTCAGAGACTGTAACTGGACAAAAGCAGACAAAGCCACCAGGACCCCAGGAGAGCAGGATAAGAATTAAAAAGTGGAAAGACGCAGCCTAGAGAAAGTTGGAAGCAAACACACCACGGTTACACAGTGATGTTCAGAAACTCACGGTCAGCTTGAGAACTAACCTTAAGTTCGAAAGGGGAAATGGACTTCCAATGAAATATAAATAGTATCTCATGTAATTATTACAGAGTTGTTGCCGAAGAACAAACTAATTTCCAATTGGGCCTACTGATGGCTCTTGACAATGATAATCTCTTCCCCTAAATTGCCTTAATAAGTAAATAGCAAATATCTTCACTTGAGTCCTCCTTCCAACAATAATTATTAGTCATCTGAGCTGTGCTCCTAACCTCTAATAGCAACATGCTCAAGTGCCCACACCAACTGCTCTGCTAAAGAGCTGTCACACCCCGTCCGTTCTTAGCTATGCGGAGGAACAGAATTTCATCGTTAAAGCAAAACAGCATTAGTTCTCATCACTGCTTCCGTGAATTACCCTGTGCCAGAGTCAAAATAGAATTTCCTCTCGGACGGCTTCCTCTGCAGCTCCTCCATCGACTGTGCCGGCTCATAGTCTTCCATTCTGGACAGAGAGCCATTCTGCCGCTGCAGGAAGCCGAAGGTGACCTGAAAGCTTGTGTTGGAGGGGTAGCAGAGGCCAACTCGGATCCAGTTGTCCCTTTAGGGAGAGACAGCAGAGAAAGTTCATACCTGAGTTAGCATCTTTAGAATGCTGCAGCACATGGACCTTTTAAGCATGACCTCTCTGTCTTTTGAGACCTGAGCCTGAAACACTTAACTGGTTCCCAAATAGCTTGTATTAATGTATCTAGAACAGAAATATGATCGACCAAAAAAAGAGAATATTTAAATAAATTTAATATTTAAATAGTATATAATTTAAATATTTATATAAATATAAACTTATATATAATATAAACTTATATTTATATAAATATAAAGAGAAAATATAGAAAATTTCAAGAGAAGTTGGAATTTATTTGTGAATTAAAGTTAGACAACATATTCTTCAAACAGATACAGTTCAAGGTGCACAATTAGTTACACTAACGTGAAACAACCAACATCCTGACATCCTGCTTTTCCATCCACCGCACAACTGAGAGGAATGAAGGCACGTGCCATTTATCCATACCACCAGACTACTGTAATGGTCTTCCCGAACATTCTTAGATATGAAATTATTTCTTTAAAAAAAAATATTTTCTTTCTTTTGGCATTTTCTCATGTGACATTTTTATGGTGATGAGATAAAATATAACCTAAACTTTTATCACTTTAATCATTTCCAATTGTAGAATTCAGTGCATTAATTATATCCACAGGGCTCCACTACCACCGTCCTTGCCGAAACCTTTCTCTATCATTCTAAAGAGCCTTAACACACAGCCAGAATTTAAGCCCGGAGGTGGTGGTGGCGCACACCTTTAATCCCAGCACTTGGGAGGCAGAGGCAGGCGGATCTCTGTGAGTTTGAGGCCAGCCTGGTCTACAAGAACTAGTCTCGAAAAATCCAAAAAAAAAAATAGAATTTAATACTACTCATACATTTTACCAAGTAATCTCACTAAGGAAGAAACATGAATGCAGACAAAAAGCTGTAAAAGCAAGGATGCCCTATGAGGTATCGTTTATAACAGCAGAGCACGGTAGAAATCCTCAATGGTCATGACTGTTTGAACAGCTACGGTCCATCCACAGGTCAGAAAGTCTGAGGGTGAAGGGAAAGTGGACTCTAATGTTTATCTGCCTTGCGTTAGTTAGGATTAAGGATTACTCAACTTTCTTTTTGGTTTGTCTGTATTTTCCTTATTATGTTTAATAAGTACAGCATTTAAAGTTTTAAAGTGTTAGCTTCAGAAGTAGTGTGTGACCTCTCTGTAATTACACTAAATTCAGAAAAATTATTCATCTCTTCCTCTGGCCTCTGCCCGTCATGAAATTTTTATGAACTTTTAGCTAATTGGGCAAGGAAAAAATGACTTTATTCCAAGCTTGTGTTGATTTTTGAAACTTCTAGGCTCACTTCTTTTACCCTTCAAAAGTCTCACTTGTCCAGAGCTGAATGAAAGTTTGCGTTGCACTTTACAGCACCTGTGCATCATGTCACTGGAGCATCCCACCTCGAACCCATGATCCAACTCAACAGAACTGGCAGAGCACAGACTCTCTTTGGCATCTCTCCCCACCCTTCCCACTGTTCTTTCCTCAGTGGCTTCTTTGCAACTAACTCCCAGGCTGGGCCTGAAGAAATCATACTAGGAACCAGGACTGAACGTGGGGAGACTGAGTAGGGGGCTGCTGCAGGCATCTGGGCAAAGGTGTTAGGGGCCTAAATCCAGCCATAAACTATGGAGACTGAACTGGAAATATCCGAGTGACATTAAGGAGAGTCTGCTAGCAATGGGATGGAAAGGGAAGGATTAGCATAAGGGATGAGGTGGACATTGGGGCTTGGCGGTATCAGTAGGACACTTGTAAGCTGTAATGTTAGAGAAGAAAATGATGGTTTATTTGCAGAACCCACCAATCTCACATCAAGAATGTCCACCATCGTGAGCACCCAGCCTTGGAAGTGAGCTACTCATCCCCAAACTCCCAGTCCGTTTCAACTGCTTATTAAGCAAAGGCAACAACTCAAAGCTTCATAGCCAATAAGATAAACAAGCTAATCAATATCCAAGTATAGGCTTGAGGAGCTGCAGGGAATCCCAAGAGCTTGACCACAACAAAATCCTAGATTACTTTACCCTGCAGCTTCTACATAATCAACGAACCAACTGCAAATTGAAACTATTCAGAAAAACAAAACAAACTACTATAATTGTTCTGGAAATATAAACTTTCCCCCACCATTGTTCCTTAACAATTTAGTGCAACAACTGCTTACAATGCTTTAACACTGAGAGCAATCTACAGATGATCCAAAAATACAGGAGCATGCATACTTGTGGATCACATGCAAACATCATGTGATGTGGCCATCTATGAAGTTTAATATTTGCAAGGTTTCCTAAAATAAAGCTACCCAAAGACACCAGGCAATGACTCTTGCTCCCCTCCATTCTCGTTTACATTTCTATGCTTTCTCTGATACTCCTTACATTCCTATTCACCAAACCCACCATTCTGAGAACAGGCCCTTTCTCAACTCTGGGCTTTTGAACAAGACTGACAAGTTACAAGATATCACTACCTTTCTGTGTCCTGGCTCAACTCCCCTGAGCAGAGTGCAGAATTAGTGTCCCCATCCTATGTCTACTAAAGAAGACTTGGAAGTTGATGACAATGAGGAGGAGGAGCAGCAAGAGGACGAAGAGGAGGAGGAAACAAATATCTATTTACTTGATAATTTCCCCACCTCTCTAATGTGAGCTCATTCATCTTTATGTCAACTGACAGGCAATAGATGAATAAACTAGTGGGAAATAGAGCCTTGGATTAAACGTGACACTGTGAGGAAAGTCACCTGGATAATTGAGACAGTGTGGTGAGACATTATTAGAGAAATCTCTCTAACATTGTAAGATTCTAAGGGGTTTTTGTGGGGTTTTTTTTGTTTTTTGTTTTTGTTTTTTTGCCTCTAAATGTAACCTTTATCTAAAGAGAGAAAAACAACACAAGACCTACATCCCTTGGCTTCCTTCCTTCCCCATTCCAGCTGTTCTTTCGTCCTCCAGGATTGAACCCTGGCTAGGGCCAGGGAGCAGGACAACCCCTCAAATGGGGTGGGGGCAAGGGGTATCTTTTCAGAGGAACTGTTGTAGAAGTCTCAATGTCCTGAAGTATCTTCTTGTCTTCTGCTGTGACCACGTTAAAAGCCACACCTTTATGGTCAAACTGACCACCACAACCAATTCCGTGGATGTAGTTTGCCCGGCTAATGGAACAGTCATAATTGACAGCTTCTGACCAGTAGATCAGGGGTAATACTCTTCTAGACCAGACCAGAACTCCCTCATGGTCACATCTCATTCCTTTTGGTCCATATCCCCAAACAGTGCAGAAACAGGGAAATCCCAGGCATGCATCCTCTTGGTGAGCCACATTTTCCTACTGGTACTGGTAAAGACTACTGCCTGGGTGGCAGTATCACACAAGCCACAGTGTGTCAAGCTTCCATCCCTCTCATTCCACACTGATGTACACTGGCGGATACCCTCCAGGGTCAATTCTTCCTTCTTGACAAGAATCCACTCCTCTCATTCCACACTGATGTACACTGGCGGATACCCTCCAGGGTCAACTCTTCCTTCTTGACAAGAATCTGAATGGGGTCTCTCAGTGAACTTCTTGGTGACCTCAAGGCACTGCAGCTGACAGTAAAACTACCAGGTACTGCTGAGCTTTTGAAATATATCATAGATATGGTCCTTGAACCCATGGCTTAACGTTTCATCTGCCTTATACAGTACAAACATCTTGATATAGTTGGAGGACAGGTATCTCAGGTTAAGCACATCAAACACCCGGCCAGGGGTCCTCACAATTATATTGGGGAGCTTCCATCTATAGCTTCTGTACCTAAACATGTCACTGGTGCTCCCCAAACAAGCAAGACAAGAGGCACCCATGCAGTCTCTTAGTGCCATAACTATGTTTCGTATCTGCTGAGTCAATTCATGAGTGGATACCAGAAAAGCCCTGAGTGGCTTTTACATGTAATTCAATCTGCTGAAGATTTGATACGGCAAATGTAGCAGTTGTCCCAGTCCCAGAGTGGGCTTGAACAATCACATCAAAACCCCTTGACACAAGGAAGATTGGCTCTCTGCTGGATGGCAGAGGACTTCTCAAAACCAGAGGCATAAATACCACAGAGGAGGTATTCAGAGAGATTCATGTCACCAAATCTCATTCCAGTTACTCTGGATGATGGCTTCAGGCTCCATCCTATCAGGGCCATTGTCTCTGGATGGAGAATCCTGATTCACAGACATGATCCTTAGTGAGACTGGAACTTTTGCTGGACCTCACAGCCAAGTTAAGAATACTCCTTGAGGCCACTTAAGACTTAAGACTGCTACCCTACTGTGTTCTCAGCCTGTCAGATTAACTTGCCTTTAAAAGAACACTGTACCAAACAACCTCACTTGCCTTGGATTTCCTATGTAATCAACTTTTACAAACTAAGTTGTAATTTTAAGTTATGTTCTCTTCTGTGTTCCTGACCCAGAGTATGTTATGGTAATAAATGCTGAAAATAGCAAATAGGTTGAAAGCAACCATATAAAACAAACATCCACCACAGATGCTGGAAGCCACACGGAGACAGGCTGATAAGATTGCCTGCGGCGATGCTTGCAGTACCGTTTGTTACCTGGGACAGTTGGACTCGGACTCGTGAGTCAGTAAAACTTCATTCCTTGTGAAAAGGTTTAAGATTTCTCTAAAGTGCCCACCTTCCTTCCCCATGTGATGCTTTCTGTGCTCTTCAATCGATAGAGTGAAGCCCGAAGCCCTTTGCTAAGGACAGATGCAGACGCAAGGACGGGACAGACAAACAGCATTCAGGCAGGCAGATTTCCGCTCACACAATGGGCAGTTTACAGGGAGGAGGCAGGAAGAAAGAGAAGTGCAGAGCCCAAATCTGGGCTTGAAGCCTACTGGTGGGAAAACGGCTTCGACTGACTTTCCTGAGGGCAACACCAATGCATTCTGGGAACTCAGAGGTTATTATCGGGGCACTGAAAGTGACACAAGACAAGACAGAAGGATACCTCAAGGCAGGAGTGGAAATACCTGTTGTTCATGCCCCAGTATGCCTTCCTCTTGTCCTAGAAGCCATTACCAACTACTCACGCCACTTCCTTTTGTCCAGTCTACGCTTGGACTCAGCATTCCTTCACTCTTGTCAGCTATTGTGACTCACACCACAGTCCTAGCACTTCAAAAGCTGAGGCAGGAGGACTGTCACCATTACTTCAAGGCCAGTGTAGACTACATAGCAAGGTTCTACCATTCCTCTTCCCCACTGGTGGAGGGTGGGGTAGTGAAAAAAGAGAAAAGAAAGCAAGCCAGCCTTTTAATTTAATTTTCCACATGCTTACTCAGAAAACCACATAAAACTGAGGCCAGCATTAGAAAACTGCAATCTCAGCAGACGGCTTCAAAACCTGTCTTCTGAGTTGATGATACGGCTTTGAGTAGAGCTCTTGTTAAGATACTTGAGGTCCTGGATCCAACCCAGCTACCTCAGATAGCAAAAGCAAAGCTGACCCCACTGTGAGGCAGCCTTTCCATACAGGACATCTGATAACAGAGAAAGAGCCGAATCGGTCTGTGTAATCGATTCACACTATCACACTTCCATGCACACAG
Organism: Microtus pennsylvanicus; assembly: GCF_037038515.1. Taxonomy (NCBI): domain Eukaryota; kingdom Metazoa; phylum Chordata; class Mammalia; order Rodentia; family Cricetidae; genus Microtus; species Microtus pennsylvanicus. Next base: position 102,404,262 of record NC_134583.1, on the reverse strand, counting down.
CCTGCACGGACTGCTTCTCCGCAAGAGTAAAGTGCATGCCGTGGCTTTACGTTAGGCCATCCTTTTCTCTGCGGACTGCCTGCGCAACGGTTTGCAATGACACAAATAAAAACATTACTTGTTGAAGTTCACGAGGTACAAGAAGGTGATACGTGGCGCCGGACCGTTCCAGTGGATGGTGTAGCCCTTCTCCAGCATGACGACGGGCTGGTACTGCGGGGAAATGGCCCTCTGGTTGATGCCCCGAAGCACCATTGGGTGCGATGGGTATTCATCTCGTGTGATGATCATGCTAAGATTCGGAGTGTTCCATGTCTGAACATACACCTTTAAGAAAAAGTGAAGAATTGAAGGGACGTTAATAAAAGATTAAACAGCTCCAAGAACTTACCCAGTACATGTCAAGAGTCTATGCTTTGTAAAGGGATTCTGTGGTAAATGCCAGACCAAATACGCAGTAGTCAAGTGGTCTAAACCATGCTTATTATGATGTAGCCTGCTTGAGCTAGACATGGCTAAAACCAGACCCTCATTCCGCTAGCCAAGATCATCATCAATTCCAACACCACAGGCCAGCTTATTCATCAGAATGAGAACGGCTGTGGCTAGCACAGCTTGTCACAGAAACCAATCAGCCAAGGCAGGGGAAACTGATATGCCCCAGGCAAATCTAAGACTCCCCTCTGATCTAAGGGGTGGTAAATTCATCTCTGAGAGCTTGGGCTTTAGTCTTCCATGATCTCCACTTGCCCAAGAAGTCATTTTTCACCCACTCATAAATAAAAGTTAAAAAGCTCTCTACAGCATCTGGAAAAACATGTTAAGCTTAAATAAACTGGAAAGTCCTGAAGTTTTTCCAGTAGCATCTGAGCCACGTTCCAGGCCAAACTAAAGCCTTCTGCCAAGGCATCCTCCGCAGGACACGCCTCAGAACAATTTCCTAAAATAAATCAATATCCAGCAACATTCTCCAGGAGAACAAAATCATATGCAGAATACTAACACTGTACCCATAATTCACTGGACTCTTCTAGAACTCCGTTCATACTGGCTCCTCCACTTGATGTTCTTGGAGTCAGAATATCTCTCCAATACATCCTCTTGAAGATTTTAATTGTGTACTAACCCCATTTAAAGATGCAAAATAGAAGCAGGAAACTTTGTAAGACTAGCAATTATGTTTCTTTAAATACATTTTGTGTGCGTATGTGTGTGTGCACATGTGTGTTCCTGTGCACACTTTTGTGTATTCTTGTATGTATGCAAGTGTGTGCGCGAATGTGCGCATGGGACTGTGGAGGCCGAAGGATGACTCGGGTGTCATTCCTGCTCAGACACTGGCTACCTCATTCTCTAAGAGGACCTCCCACCGGCGTGGCCTCATCTATTAGGGGCAGGCCAGCCAGCCGCTGGGATCGACTTGCCTCTGCCTTCACAGCAACAGGATTACAAGTGTGCACCACGTTACTGTGCTGTTCCCCAGCTTTTAAATATATATTTATGGGGGCTGGAGAGATGGCTCAGTGGTTAAGAGCATTGCCTGCTCTTCCAAAGGTCCTGAGTTCAATTCCCGGCAACCACATGGTGGCTCACAACCATCTGTAATGAGGTCTGGTGCCCTCTTCTGGCCTGCGGACACACACAGACAGAATATTGTATACATAATAAATAAATAAACATTTAAACAAAAAAAAATATATATATATGTTTATTACAGACATGGCAGACATGATTATTATCGTAAGTGTATTCATACTTAGCATAGACTTTAGAGAGAAACAGACAGACACACCTTCTGCCAGAGGACAAGCTTGTGGGCATAACCATGGGCTCCCAGCATGAGCGCTGTTCTTCCTGAGGGTTTCAACTTTCAAGCCAGTCAGAAGTGGATGGAAATTCCCCCTCAAATACTTATAAGACTAGCATAAATATAATAAATATAATAAAGAATAGCAATTTTGGAAAGCTAGGTGTGGGGGAACACGTCCTTAAGCCTGGCACTGGGAGGCAGGGGCAGGCGGATCTGAGTTAAGACCAGCGTGGTCTACAGAACAAGTTCCAGGACAGCCAGGGCTACTCAGAAAAACTCTGTCTCCAAAAAACAAAAAAAAAAAAAACAAGCAAATAAACAAAAAGAATGACAACTCTATCTTGACATCCTGTACCAAAAATGCACACTATATTACGTCTGAGTGAAAGCAAACAGCTACAGATTCGGGCTTCTGCCCAAATTTTAAATCTTCAGGAAAGAACTTCTAACCAATGGTCCCCGAATTCTCAGAGTCTCCTGGGAAGCATGTACGACTCAAGCGTTCCTTCAGCTACAAACAGAACTAAAATGACTGCCCTGATTCCTAAGGTGGAATGATTAGGTTCATATCTGAAATAGCATTACAAATCCAAAGAGCCAAATGGTGGACTGAGTAAATGAATGAGAATCTGTAGTATTTAATTTTTTTTTTTTTTTTTTTTTTTAGTTTTTTTGAGACAGGGTTTCTCTGTAGCTTTGGAAGTATTTAGTTTAAAAAAAAACTTGGAACTTACGAAAATTACGAGCTATATAATCATATACCACATACTTTACAGATGTATAACATCTTCATTAGTGAGCATTCACCATTTTCAGTCAGTCTGGCACACGGAGACACACACACACAGGTACACATGGTTAGTAAAATAAATAAATAAAAACTGCAGCTACAAAAAGAGTAAGCCGGGTGGTGGTGGTGCACGCCTTTAATCACAGCACTCGGGAGGCAGAGGCAGGAGGATCTCTGTGAGTTCGAGGCCAGCCTGGTCTACAAGAGCTAGTTTCAGGACAGGCTCCAAAGCCACAGAGAAACCCTTTCAAAAAACCAAAGAAAAAGAAAAGAACAAAGGCTCCTTATTTGTCTTTTGTTTTAATTTTAGAGTATCCATATTGACGGGGACATTTAATGTGGAGCTGAGCAAATCTGAATAAGAACAAAATGAGAGCTGGGATCACATTTTAAACCACTCTCTTTTCTTTTTTATTAGCTGTAATTAACTCTCCATCCAACCCTCATCCCCTCTGAAGGACTTGGTGCTCTGACACCACCACCCCCATTCTGTTCAAAGGAATGAAAAATTCCCACAACAAAGAGTTACAGGAAATGCTGTCCAGCCTTGATCCCTCTCAAGCCTTTTGCTTGTCTACAGAGAACAATCTAGACTTCTTTTCTTTTTTCTTTTAATTTAAGAGTAAGATTCTTTTAAGTCATTTCAAAGTCAAAAGAGTAATGATGAATTCTGCTCTAAGGCAACTACTGAAGGCTGAGAAGACGAAAACCACATCAAACTTGGGGTACTTGAGGAAACGCTGAGTGAGAACCCACAAATGCGTACACTTGTGTGTCGCAGGCTGTGAAGCCACAGGAAAACCACACAACAACGAGAGGCCTCTGGCATGGGCCCTCAAAGTCCACTGTGATGTAAAACACCCTTGTCCCTTGTTCTTCCTCCAGTATCCTTCTTTGTGTTCAAATCAGCCCCTTCTTTTGTTCTGTAATCTCCTCTGATTTTTTTTTTTGAGACAGATTCATACTCTGTAGCCCCAGCTAACCACAAAATAGAGATCATTCTTCATTAGCCTCCTGAATGCTGGAATCACAGCCATGTATCCCCACACCTAGCCTGGCCATCTATTATAAAATCCCAGAGGATTCTGTCCTCTTCCTCCAGATTCTGGGTAACTGACGCCTTGGTTCTGTAAGATCTTCCATCACCCCAAATCTCATGGTTAAAACCAGCTTTGTTGCTTACAGCGACTCTTCAAACGGCAAAGGCCAGACCAATGCTAAATGTGTTACAGGACAGCCTCCCGTCCTGTCACTGTCCTCGTTACACACAGCCACAAGATTCCTTCAAATATGCCCACTTCTCATTCCAGCAATAACAAAAGTCCAGGGTTCAAATCCCGTCAGCCTGACTTCAGAGCCTGTGCTCTTCAGCATGCATACTCTGCCAGTGAGCCTCTCGTCAGTTAAAGCACACACTAGCTTAATCATTTCCAAGAAGCATTTCCCCATGTGTCTGTCCATGCTGTCCCTCTGTGTCTCCACAGACTATCGTCACATCACTAGGATTTCCCTGGATTCCTTCTCATCTATGTATTGCCAAACCTCATTCTTTCCTTGAAACACTGGGCTTACTCAGTGACTCACTGCTGTTCTGTCTCAGCGTCAGACTTGGCAGAGAGAAGGACACTGAAAGCAAACGACATACTTGGAGTGTGGTAAGAAAAACCTTAAGAGTCTAGAAACATCAGAGCTAACTATCAGTTTTGGTATGTGCCTACAGTCTCAGCCCACAGGAAGTGAAGACACAGCCGGGAGGATTGCCAGCTCCAAGCCAGCCACGACTTCTCTTGTCCAAGCTCTCCCAACTTTATCTGACTAAGTGCATTTACCTCACCTCCCCTACTTACCCACTTCTCTGATCTAACTGGTTTGGGGGAGCTTTGAGTAAAGTGAACCTCCTTTCCCTTCCATCATCACTTGCTTTTCTCCCCTCCCCCATAAAAACTGTTCTTGGGAAGCCCCCAGTCACCCTGAGGCGTTGCCATCCTCGGCCTGGACTGCCTTCCGGGCCTACCTGGGCATAGGTCCCACTGCAGACCACGGCGTTCCACTTAGTGACATTGATGCAGTTTGGATGGCGGATCAGGTAGTTGTCCATCCTTCCCACATAGGCATCCTTGTATCCCGTCACCGAGCCATCGACGTCATGGAAAATGGAGTTCTTGTCACCGTCCAGCTCACAATCTTCAAACCAGGGGCCAGGCTTCCCAAAGAAGACGTTCAGAGAGACCTGGGCAGAGAAAAACAGACACATCACAGACACTGGCTCCTGCCACTAAGCAGTAGTTGATCTGAGTCCTACAATACAGCAGGCCTGAGCATTTCTAAAGCCTCATGAAGCTCGACTGGGGAGCATTAAATTGCAGCTTTATTTTTATTTTCTGCCCCACACCTTAAGCGATAAAGCTAGGGGAAGAGGAAGTGGAACCAGCCCTGTTTATTTGTAAACTATCATAAAGTCCATGTGTAGCTGGGCACGGTGGCGCACACCTTTAATCCCAGCACTTGAGAGGCAGAGGCAGGCAAATCTCTGTGAGTTTGAGGCCAGTCTACTCTACAAAACAGTTCTAGGAAGGCCTGTTCCAGGTCTACAAAGCTAATTCCAGGAAGAGCTGTTACTCAGTGAAACCCCGCCTCACAAAACAAAAATAAATAAATAATGTCCACACATGAGATTCTGTGCATTCCTCTGTAAGCAAATTAAACCTGAGTTAAACAAAAATCTATTCCAAGTACACCAAAATCATTTTACTTGACTCCAAAGGACTTAGTTACTTAACCAGATGCACAGTCTCACCCAGCAAAAACTCAGTATAGTCCAAAACCAACACACAGTGTTGGTGCTGGCTCAAGATGGCAAGGGCTGCTGAGCGCACTAGAATCTGCCGGGAAACAGCTGCTGTTGCATCTCCTTTGAACGCAAAAGATGCCTGGCTCAGGAGTCCTGTTAAAGCCTTTCCTAGGAGGCTGGGGTTGTAGCTCAGTTGGTGGCACCCTCGCCAGGGTATGCAAGGCACTGGTTTGAATCCCTAGCACAGCAGATGAAAAATGAGATGACACAGACTGTTTACTAAACACAGCATCCTGTTAGAAAGTCGGCTGTGGGTGATAGCACTTCCAGCTCTTAGCTATTTCCCATTAGGAGCCAACGTTTGACAGGGCACACAAAAGCGCTTCTAAATGCGTCTGTGACTCCTCAACCAGGGATGCCTGTGTGTCAGCAGCGCATCTAAATGATAAGAGCCTCGAAGGAGCAGCATTGCTTGGAGTCAGCTGGCGCCAGGTTCTTGGCTACTGTTCCCTTTTCTCATGCATTCGCACACTGTTCCCACAGCATCCCCACCATAGGGAGGATGGAGGAGCCGCTGAGGGAATCACTATGGCTTCTCGTATGCTAAGGCTTGGAAAAACTTATCTTAAGCCCTATTTTAAACCAGGCCACTCCACAATTTATATGGACGTGACAAAAGAACTATATGCTATGTTCCAGTTCTGGCAGGCTGTGGGTCAGAGAGCTGGAGGCTCAGTCTCTCTCATGCCACAATTATGGCATGGTATCGGCAAGATGAAGCAGGCCTGAGGTGCCAAGAAGATTGACCTGTATATTACGGGTAATGGTGAAATTGCTAAGAAAATTATTCTGGGGCAACTGCAACATAAATACAAATTCTAAGTCTTTTTATAGTCTTCTATCTGATCCAGTTTCTACCACATTGCCCCATTATGTCTCTCTATTCTACCTTTTTATACCCCAGTTTCCTACAGTCACAGAGAAGTGACCAGCAGGCAGGACCCAAATCTCTCAGTGGAGACGGTTCTACTGTCCAGTTTACTACTCAGTGCTCCACAATCACACGCCATCTCTTCCTATGAAACTGGACAATCTTCCCATGTCATTACTCTAAGTCGTTATCCTGTTGAAGACGTCACCTACTGTCAAAAACAGCCCAGGTCACACCAGACTTCCGTTCCCACCCCAAACTTAATGGGACTGAGTGTATAAATTAGCATTGTAACTATATACACACTTCTTCCTGTCATTTAGACTCAAGGCATGTCCTATGTTTGGAACTTGTCTGTGGGAACATGTTCTTCCCCTCCCCCACCCCATCTGCACCTTGTCTGTGGGAACATGTTCTTCCCCTCCCCCACCCCATCTGCACCTTGTCTGTGGGTACGTGGTCTTCCCCTCCCCCACCCCATCTACACCTTGTCTGTGGGTACGTGGTCTTCCCCTCCCCCACCCCATCTACACCTTGTCTGTGGGTACGTGGTCTTCCCCTCCCCCACCCCATCTACACCTTGTCTGTGGGTACGTGGTCTTCCCCTCCCCCACCCCATCTACACCTTGTCTGTGGGTACGTGGTCTTCCCCTCCCCTACCCCATCTGCACCTTGTCTGTGGGTACGTGGTCTTCCCCTCCCCTACCCCTTCTGCACCTTGTCTGTGGGTACGTGGTCTTCCCCTCCCCCACCCCATCTGCACCTTGTCTGTGGGTACGTGGTCTTCCCCTCCCCCACCCCATCTGCACCTTGTCTGTGGGTACGTGGTCTTCCCCCCTCCCACCCCATCTGCACCTTGTCTGTGGGTACGTGGTCTTCCCCTCCCCTACCCCTTCTGCACCTTGTTTGTGGGTACGTGGTCTTCCCCCCTCCCACCCCGTCTGCACCTTGTTTGTGGGTACGTGGTCTTCCCCCCTCCCACCCCGTCTGGACCTTGTCTGTGGGTACATGTTCTTCCCCTCCCCCACTCCAGTTCCTGTGATGGAGTTATGAGAACGCACTCACCTGTGGACCAAACTTCACAAGGGAAACATTATTCCTGGGCGTTGTCTGCCAGGAATTCTTCATGAGGAAGCCAATGGCACTGCTGTACCTGTCTGGAGTTGGCATGTACTTCTTGAACGTGCTCTTTGTGAGATGAATGGGCCCATCATAAATCTGAAAACCTCGAATTGGGAATGTCCTAGTAAAATACAAGATATATTTAATAAACGTAGGCCAATCCCCTTCACAGCATTTATGTTTTATGAAGACTGCTAAGTATCTTATAAGTACCAAATAAAATTCCAAGACACAGTGGTAAGCAAGACACAGTCCTAATGAAACAAAAAATACAATATCCTCGGAGAGACCAAAAGTAATGAAATAAAAATAAAGATAACTGCAGATAATTGGTGCTATGGCGACAATTAAGACGCGGTAATAAAATAGACTGGGTGGGGAGACACATGCTGTTTGGGGTGCAACAGAGGTCTCTAAAGAACTTCCCTGAATCAACTTTGCGGTGATGCTTGGTTTAGGGCTGGGGATATAGCTTAGACTGATGTAGTTGTAGAGTGATTACCTAACATGTTCAAGGTCCTGGGTATCATGCAAAACATGAGAAGAAGGGGAAGAGAGGAAAGGGAGCAGAGGAAAATGCTCTGTATGAGCAGAGAAAGCCTTCTGTGAAGCCACAGAACAATGGTTTTTTTTTTAAAAAAAAAAAAAAAAGCAAGATATATAAACAGGTGAGGCAAAGACAGCTGACCTGAGCTTGTGGAGCTCACGGACTTTGGACCAACAGTTAGGAAGCCTGGACAGGATCCAGCACAAGGCACCAGGAAAACCTACAGTCTGTCTGTCCAACTTCCCTGCCTCACCCTGAACCACACCCAGAGAGAACATTCCCAAAATGGGCTGATTCTCGATGCACCATGCATTAGTACGGAAGTGGGGTCTTGAGAACATGACTGCGATTTTCCTCTACCCAGTTTTCCCACAAAAATAATGTAGACAGCTCCAAAGTGAGCCTCAGACCCAGGTACTGGGCTAACAAGCTTTGAAGGATGTTCTACAGTGCTAACTGTTGTTTGAAGAACTCTCATTGTCAATATGGTAGTTCCATAGAAAATTGGGAATCGGTCTAACTCAAGACTCAACTATGCCACTCTTGGCCATACATCCAAAGGACACTCCATTCTACCACAGGGACACTGTTCAACTATGTTTGGTGTGACTTTATTCGTAATAGACAGAATAGACATACCACCTAGATGTCCTTCAACCAGAGTGGATAAAGAGAATGCAGTACATTTACACAATAAAGTTTGTGTGACTCAGAGGTTTAAAAAGAAAATGACATCATGAAATTTGCAGGCAAATGAATGTAACTAGAAAAATAAATCATTCTGAGTGAGGTAACCCAGACCCAGAAAGTCAAACATGGCATGTACTCACTTATAAGTGAATATTAGCTGGTTAAATGATAACCAATCTACAATCCACAGACCCAGAGAGGTTAGGCAGGAGGTTAGACTCAAAGAGGAGAGCTATAGGAGGAGCAAGGATCTCCCTGGGAAAGGAAAATAGAATAGATTCTGAGGGTGATTGGGTCAGATAAGGACCAGAATGGGAGAGATGGGAGGGTGGGGGATGGAGGGAGAGAGTGTGATGAGAGACAGCTGGAATTGGGGAGACTTTGGGAGGTGGTGTGGGAACTTCCTGGAATCTATCAGGGTGACCCCAGTGAGGACTCCTAGTAATGGAGAATATGGAGTCTGATCTTGCCATTTTTTATAGCCAGACAAGGCTTCCAGTGGTAGGACTGGGTTCTATTCCATTAAGTTGTTGACAAAGGAAGTCCTGTGGAGATCCTGAAACAACCCAGGCTGACGCTAGGACAGAACACTGCCCTCCACAAACTGACAGAGGGGTCCCCCTGCCAAGGTTGACTTCAACGCAGCTCAATGAACAGATAGAGGTTGAGCTGGTGAGGACTTGGAGCCTTCTCCTACCTTCTAGTCTCTTTGGCACAAGAAGGGGCCCTGTAGACTGCAGAAAGAGAAACCTAGACACCAAATCAGCCATAAAACCCTCCACCTACAATCTGTCCTGCAGGCAAGATAGCTGGGGCAACTGTGGCAGTGGCCAACAATGTCTGCTTTAACTAGAGGCCCAGTCAACGAGAGGATGTTCATGCTCTATATATACTGCCTGGGTGGTCAGAAACTGAAGACTAGGTAGCCCAGAGACCTAGGGTGGAACTAAACACAAATGGAGAAAAAAAAAATCACTGAAATGATTCCTAATGATATCCTGGTATATTCATCAGTGCCTTGCCTAGCTGTCATCAGAGAGTCTTCCTCTGGCAGCAGATGGGAGCAGGTACAGAGACCCACAGCCAGACAAAGAAGAGTCTAAATTGAAGGTCTCCATCGGGTCTCTCCCCAGAGAGATCGGGGAACCCCGCAGAAGAGGAGGAAAGACTGTAGGAGTCAGAGGGAATGGAGGACACCAGGAGAACACGACCCACTGAATCAACTAAGCAGAGCTCACAGAGACTGAAGGGGCAAGCATGGGGACTGCTTGGGTCTCCAGTTGTCCTCTGCGTGTAGTTATGGCCGCTAGCTTGGTGTTCTTGGGAGACTCCCAACAATGGGAGTGGATGGTGGATGTATCTCTGACTCTTTTCCTCTTATTGGTTCCTTTGTCCAGCCTCGATAGGAGGGCTTTCGCCTTGACCTACTGCATCTTATTTAGTCCTGTCTGGCTGCTGTCTTTTGGAAACCTGCTCTTTTCTGAAGAGGAATCAGAGGGGGAATGGATCTGGGGGACACAGGAGGTGTGGGGGAACTAGGGGGAGGGAAAACTGTTAGAGTGTTTTGTAGGAGAGAAAGATCTATTTTCAATTTCAAAAAGTTCACAAGAAAGAAAAGAGGACTCCGATTGTGCTGCCAGAAAACCCAGCCCGTCCTGCCCCCATCCCTCACCATCTCAGACACATTTAATTACATTGCCTCAGCTGGGTTCTGAGTTGGCTTTGGCATCCACCGAGTTTCATTTTCTAGGGCTCTTTTCAGAGGTAATTTCCCTTTTCCAGTGGCTATTTCTGAAAAACCAGCATCATGAATTGCAGGGAAACTGACCTAATGTCATAGTTTATGGTTTGGCAACTTCTATGTCTCAAGAAGAAGAAAACATCAAGAGAAAAAAAAATCCACTTATATAAGGTCTTATGTAAGGGATAAGAAACAAGAACAGCTCCTTCATAAAACTGCTAAGAAAACCTGTGACATGGGTAATTATTAATGCTCTAAAACCCCATGAAGACAATAGACAATATAACAATGATAATAGTGAGTACTGCTAATAAGACAGGAAAGGAGCCATAATAAGGCAATCTATCCAGGCTTAATGCAGGAACAGGTTCTGTCTCCAGTGTTTCATTCTCCACTGCCAAAGTTCAACTCACCTGTTCCTGGGTAGCGTCCGAGGCTTCTGATCTATTCCTCCTGTACCCATGTACTTGTTTTGGCCACCTTGAGATCCGTAATTCTTACTCTCCCCAACAAAGAGGGATTCCGACACTTCCTGGCTCGAACCTTCATCACTTGGGAAGCTCCCATCACTGGTGAAATGAGGACGGTGCTTAGAGACATTCTTGGGGAACTTTAAACTGCCCCCCAAAGAAGGCAGGCTAACATTTAAAAAGCTAAAGCAAAAAAACTTAACCTAATGCCTTTCTCTAATGTGCATCAGAAACCCTCAGAAATCATCTTTATACTATAAAGATTCCTTTCATCAATTAGTGAGCTAGTTGAAAATTATATATAAAGACGTGGAATTTTAGGCTAGAGGTACAGAGCAGCTGCAGAGTACATCAGAGGCGTGGACCGGTGTGATCCCCAGCACCATGGAAAAACAAAAGCCCATACAGAGACCCATGTGTACACACACACACACACACACACACACACACACACACACACACACGGACAGTGCATCACCAACATGGACCAATTGTGATCCCCTGCACCGTGGAAAAACAAAAACCCACACAGAGACCTATGTATAAAAATACACACACACACACACACGGGAAGTTTAGTTCTCAAAGCTCATTTCTACATTAAAGCAGGTTCTAAGAGGAAAGTTATTATTTTTCATCTTCACCCTGTTTATCTTCCTCTTTCATCCTCTATTTTTAAAGACTTTTAGCCTGAAGATCGAGAGTTTTCTTGCAAATACAATTAACAACTACCCTTCCCTTCTGTGGAATTTCAGCAAAATTGACCTACAACCTTGGCATAAATGCAATTATTCTATTTTTTAAAAAAAGAAAATATGGTTTTTTGGCCCTCTAGTGGTACCAAGAAGAGAGTGATTTTTTTTATTTTTTTTTTTTAGTACTAATAAATTGTAAAGAAAACACCCTACCCCCATCCCAAAACATACAAACAAAAACACTTAGGTTGATTTTATCTTATAGCTTTAAAATAATCAAATGTTTTAAAGCATTACAAACCTGGCAAAGGTCAACCCCTTTCCATTATCTGCAAATCTGTAAAAGGAAACAGATGACAGTACACCTAAGTCATCAGAAAACACGCAAGAGGTAATTCCCTAGTACACCTAAGTCATCAGAAAACACGCAAGAGGTAATTCCCTAGTACACCTAAGTCATCAGAAAACACGCAAGAGGTAATTCCCTAGTACACCTAAATCACCAGGAAACACGGAAGAGGTAATCCCTCAGTGAGTGACCATGAACCCCAGAGTCCTGATGCTCACTCTCCAACCACATGGAAGTTCAAGCTCCCAGTCACCACAGTCTGATTTCAAGGCAAGGTGTCAGGTTCAAATCCAGACTCTGCCAATTGGGTTCTCAACCCCCTCCCTCTATAGTTTAAAATAATAAGTTCTTTCTTATAGGATTCGTGAGAGAATTAAACACTAACTCATTTCAAGTGTTTGAAACATAATAAACATCAGATAAAGGTATCAGTTAAGACATCTGTTTTTAATCATTATTCTTTAGAAAGAATTATATCATGCTATTTGCCTCAAATGTTTTCAATCTAAGACCAAAGCCATCCCTACAGATTTAATACAGTATTAAATTTGGGAGTGAAAACAGTCAGAGATGGTGGAAAAAGACAAGAAACTAATGGTCTAGACTGTTAACATTAAAACTTAATTCACTATGCACCAGGTCTCTCTCAAAATCATGCAAGTGGAAAAAAACAACAACAACAACAAACAATGAACAAAAACAAGTGAGGTGCTTCCTGCCTCCAGTAAGACACAGAAGAGCAGGCGTATTAAACTGGACTTAGAAGACTTTCATCTTCAGTGGATGGCAAGAAGATCAGACAAACTTTAAAGAGTTTCCAAGAACAACAATACAAATAAAATAAAATTAAAATTAAAAACCCCAGAGAATTTCAAAATTTTTATTTAGTTCTTCAACATAAATAGTGTTTGCTATATAAAGCTAAATCCCAGGTTTCTAGTTCACCCACTGAAGCTTTCTCAGGCCACCAGACAAGTTCAGTGCCACAAAATTCCAAAATGACAGGAGTCTAAACACCTGCAGTCTGTGAGCTGTAGTAGTCCAAGTTCATTCTGTGCGGAAGCCCAAAAATGTGAGCCTGTTTCCAGGTGAACAAAGGTCAGAGAGTTGGAACTCACCTCTATTCCTTCAAGGCTATTGTGTTTCTACCTCAAACAAAGGTCCCACCTAGATTTAGAGCAGAGAGTTCTGTTCTCTCAAGGTTACATGTGGCTAATACCAGACCTTGTATTTCAGAAATAGAGAAGTGGTTGTTTCTACTTAGACAAAAGTCTAAGGATCTAACTAAGGTTCCAGTCTCCTTTAAGGAGACAACATTGGATTCCACCCAGGGAGTGGTTTGCCTCGGAATGTTTTGATCTAAAGCATGATTTGTTTTGTTCTAGCAACAGAAATGTATAACTATTGGTGTTGCCTGTGACCTTCAACTGGTCTATTCATTTCCTTGTGTCCTGTTAATGTAGTTTTTTGTCTTGCTCCTACCTTTTGGGGTCAGAGGTATTTTAAGCAATTGGAAATTAAATACGAGTGATTTTCAGTATTCACTAGAACTCCCTCCCAATATTATGTTTTTCTGTCTTATTATTTTTGTGTCTTCGTATTCTTTACTACTATTTCTAAATTCCAATGCCCTTACCCTGGTGAGAGGTATTTTTGTCGAGGCTGGTCCCTGACAATCCTGTGCACTAATAATATTAATAATATAATATATTATATACCTCAGAAACACCTTCATTCTACTCAGTTTAAAAAAAAAGTGGCACTCACTTCTAACAGTACTTGGAAGGAAGATGATCAGGGTCACAGCCCCGGCAGTGAGTTCAAGGCCAGCCTGGAATACAACCTCCCCCACTCCCTGCCCTGTCTTCAAAACAAAAATAAAAATCTTAAAAGTAGCCAGCAGTGTCAGCAGATGTTACCCCTACAGATCATACTCACGCTGAGTTCTGGACAATGATGTCTCCTCCTCTGACCCAGGCACCATTATCGTTGTTTTTAAAAGCAATTAGCCTGTCAATGACAGCAGCAACTCGGGGCTTCTCAGGGTCTGCATCCTGATGAGGCCGGAACCTACAGGGCCAAAAAGTGACATGTGCCAAGGAAATCAGAACTGTCTACGTATACGCACACTAAGGGTCAGGAGGAAAATCAGAACTGTCTATGTATATACATGCTAGGGGTCAGGAGGAAAATCAGAACTGTCTGTATATACATGCTACGGGTCAGGAGGAAAATCAGAACTGTCTATGTATATACACGCTAGGGGTCAGGAGGAAAATCAGAACTGTCTATGTATATACACGCTACGGGTCAGGAGGAAAATCAGAACTGTCTATGTATATACACGCTATGGGTCAGGAGGAAAATCAGAACTGTTTGTATATACACGCTATGGGTCAGAAGGAAAATCAGAACTGTCTGTATATACACACTATGGGTCAGGAGGAAAATCAGAACTGTCTGTATATACACGCTATGGGTCAGGAGGAAAATCAGAACTGTCTGTATATACATGCTATGGGTCAGGAGGAAAATCAGAACTATGTATATATATGACACAGGTCGGGAGGAAAATCAAAACTGTCTATTATACTCACTATGGGTCAAGAGACAGGATGTAGTTTGGGCCAAAATAAACAAATCAAAAAAAAGCTAAGATATAACTTAATTATTTAAAGTTCAAATATAATTACATTTAAGTTTCCAGAAAAAAAATGCTTTCCTATATTCTTAAGGCTTCTGTAAACACATGCACAGAGAAAGGCACAGAGAAAGGCAGCCATATGCAGACCAAGCATTCAGTGTATCTTCATAAAAATTTAAATCACGTGTTACCAACACATGCTCACTGCAAAAACTAATCATAAACTACAACATAAATCTACATGAATTATGTTATTAAATTGTATCCTGTTTAGATGTTTTTAGCTAGAGAGACAAATCTAAATTTGTAGATTCAGTAGGCTTGGAAATTTAGGCTTGAAAATGCCTAAACCTAAAAGACTAACTGAATTTTTTATTAGAAAGACTGCATTTCCTGTTTCCTTCATTCAACAACTTTTACACAGACCTTAATGAGAAAGTCAAAAACTGGTCACATTCAATTCCATGTGCCTACCACATTACAAAGATAGGAGAAAGAATTTTAAAAAAAATGTTTTTAATTGAGTTTCAAAAATCAATTCATTGCGCTGAGTTTTTCAGTCACACAGGAAGGAGGAGCCTTTGCATGAAGCTGCTACTGCATCTGCGGGCCCACACTAGGTGCTGGAACATGGCAACGAGAGACGCATCTTCGTGGAAAGAGAACCCAGCACAGGTGCCTCAGGCCTGTGAGCTCCACATTCTCCACCAACCACTGTACTCTACAGCAGGCAGGTCACTGGGAAGGAGTGAGGCGGGAAAGGGTGGAATAGAGAGGCACGTACGTGCCTTTTACTTAATAAGCAAATGGGAGGGCAGTGAAAGCTGGAAACCAGGAAGCCATGTGATCAGATCCCCACTTCACCCCCACCCCCAATTTCCCTCCCCTCCCAACATATCACAGGATGCCATCTGGTTAATGGATTAATTGTAAGACCACACAGAGGTCCCTTATGTACTTCTGAGAGACACCGGTGGTGAAGAATGGAACAGGAGCATCAGGGATGATGAAGATGACATCCACGGCTGGTGCCCTAACTAGCTCAGACTGACGAGGTAAAGGGCCTCACGCTGGGCCAATAAAACTTTCCTGACATTGGACGATCTGCTGAAAAGCTTTGCCTAAAGTTGTTAAAGGAAGTCCAGCAGCTAGAAGAGCAGGAAGAGAAGGATGCGGTGTCCTAAATGAAGACATCCAGGTACCATAACGCAGCACGCGGTCCCCTGTAACAGCCTCATCATCTTTCCTGACTCCGCCATACAGGCCAGTGGCTGATCATTTGCACCAAAGTGATGCCCCTGATTTCAGCATTTTCATCTGGTATTTAGAAAACAGTTAGGGGCTGGAGTGATGGCTTAGCAGTTAAGAGCACTGTATGTTCTTCCCAGAGGACCTGAGTTCAATTCCCAGCCACCACATGGCAGTTCACAACATCTGTAACTCCAGCCCCGGGGAATCCGAGACCCTCCTTTGGTGCACAAAAGTGGTACAGAGAATATAAACTAATAAAATTTTAATTAAAAAAAAGAAAATAGTTAATCAGCCCTTTTTTCATCATCATGATGGTTAATTTTTTTTAAAGATTTAATTTTATGCATGTGTATGTGTATTTCTGTGTCTCTGTGTATGTACGAACACAAGAGTGCAGGTGCCCACAGAAGTCAGAAGAGAGAGTTGGGTCCCCTGGAGCTGGAGTAACAGGTGGTTGTGAGCTGCCCAGCATAGGTGTTGTGACTGAAACACCTGTCTGTCCTCTCAAGAGCAGCAAGCACGCCGAACAGCTAAGCAATCTCTCCAATCCCCTGACTGTTAATCCTGATGACAACTTGATGGGATTTACAGTCATTATAGAAACACATCTCTAGCCATGACTGCGATGAATTTTCTAGACTGGGTTAACGGAAATAGGACAAACCACTCTAAATGCCGGTTTCATGGTTTGGGGTCCTGGATGGAACAAAGCGGAAACAGAAAGTTGACCACCAGCGTCCCCCCCCCCCCCCCGTCTCTGTCTGCTCAATGACTTGAAGTCGCTGACCAGCTGCCTCACACTACTGCCACTACGCCTTTCCTTCCCCGCCATCATGTCCCTTAAACTGTGAGCAAGCATGGACCCTTCCCCCCTTGAGTTGCTTCCTGGAAAATATTTGGTCACAACAACGACAAAAATAACTAATATAATCACTTCCCCTAGTAGACAAAATTGCCGGGGAGAAAATTGGGATCTTGGGGGTGGGGTGGGATGGGAGTAAGGGGAGATGGGGAAAGAAAAGTGAGAAGGGGAGGATGGGGGGAACTTGGGGAAACAGGAGGATCGGGATAAAGGAAGGTTGGATAGGGGAGCACGGAACCACAATTCTTAGTTAAGGGACCCACTTTAGGGTGGGCAGGAGACTTGACCCTAGAGGGGCTCCCAGGTGCCCAAGCTGAGGTCCCCAGTTAGTTTCTTGGGCAGCTGAGGATAGGGAACCTGAAATGACCCTATCCTATAGCAATACTGACGAATATCTTGCATATCACTATAGAACCTTTATCTGGTGATGGATGGAGATAGAGACAGAGACCCACACTGGAGCACTGGACTGAGCTCCCAAGGTTCCAATGAGGAGCGGAAGGAGGGAGAAGATGAGCAAGGAAGTCAGGACCACGAGGGGTGCACCCACCCACTGAGACAGTGGGGCTGATCTATTGGGAGCTCACCAAGGCCAGCTGGACTGGGTCTGAAAAAGCATGGGATAAAACCGGACTCTCTGAACATGGTGAACAATGAGGGCTGATGAGACGCCAAGGACAATGGCATGGGGTTTTGATCCTACTTCATGTTCTGGCTTTGTGGGAGCCTAGCCGGTTTGGATGTTCACCTTCCTAGACATGGACGGAGAGGGGAGGACCTTGGACTTTCCACAGGGCAGGGAACCCTGACTGCTCTTTGGACTGGAAAGGGAGGGGGAGAGGAGTGGGGGGGGGAGGGGGAGAAGGGGGGAGGAGGGGGAGGGAAATGGGAGGCTTGGAGGAGGCGGAAACTTTTTTTTTCCTTTTCTCAAAAAAAAAAATCACTTCCCCTGATTTAAATGTACTAATTAGTTATGATGCAGTAACTGGCTAAAATGTCTCACCCTGCCCCTTTTAAAAAGTTCTTTATGAAATTCCCCAATTTCAAATGAAGTTCTCTTGGAAGTCCTCATCTTCGGATTCCCATTATTTCCCATCTTGCAGCCATGGAGAAAGACTCATCTGGTAATTAGTGAGTCAGCTTCCCCCTAAGGGACAGACTGAATGTATCTGCTGGATCCTAGGATCATGGCATTGAATTCACAGCCTGACTTATTACTCATTTGTGCTTTGTCATCTTTACTCGTGTCTGAATTGCATGAACACACGTGGGCACAGTCTACACAGCAGTTTACATAATACTCAACACAGACACGGCTGCCAAGCATTTTGTCCTTCTTCTTCTGTAATTAGTTCTTTCCAGGTCAACCTCCCAATGGAGTCTAATCCTCACCAGTGGGCACACATTTGAAGCAGGTTTGAGAACTCGTGGAGTGCAGAGGAAGGACTGCCATCTTCCTAGTATGCCCTTGGCCATACAGGAAACACCTTCTGAAGCCATACCGGGTAACCTAGTTACGATGCCAACAGCGTCTTAAGTCCATTGGCTCCACCATTCATGTGCTGACATATAATCAAACACGTTCGCAGGATACCATGTGCCTCTGCACACACGCGCGAAAGGGTGAGGAACAAACACATGTGGAGGCCAGATGTTCCTGTCTGCTGGTTTCCTCTCTCGCTCTTCGCATTAGTTTTTGAGACAGGGTCTCTCAAAGGACCTGGTGCCTGATGATTCAGCTAGACTGTCTGTCTGTCCACCAATTCCCCAGGCTCCTCTTATCTCTGCCTCCCACAGTGCCTGACTTCTCCGTGGGTGCCGGAGATTGAACTGACATCTCACACTTGTGAAGTGAGCACTGAGCCAGCTGAGCCTCCTCCCTGCAGCCCCGTATAAACTCTTTCAAGGTGGGGAAAGGAGCCAATTGTTTGACAATGTTTCTGGTGGCACCAACTTGGCAAAGCACACCTCACTAAAACTATCAATTATAAAAGACTTTTAAAAAAGCAGGTGTGGCCAGGTTTGGTGGCTCCTGCCTATACATACAGACACTTGGGACCCTGTAAGTTCTAGACCAGAAGGAATTCCATAATGAGACTGTCTCATGCACACACAGGGAAAAAAAAAAAAGCAGGGGGAACTTTTCATATTGCCATAGCAACTTCATCATTCTTTTGGCATCGCCAATATACTGATTAGCTTTTACTGTTTAACCTGATATAAAGTAGTCACCTGGGAAGAAGTAACCTCAACTGAAGAACTTCCTACATCAGACTGGCCTATTGGGCTGTCTGTGGGGCATTTTCCTGATTGCAAAATGGTAATTACACGGTGCTCCCCCTTGGCCTTCTTAGGTGTTCCCTGGTCACTGGTCTCCAAGGTTTCAGCTTTAACTTGACCTTGAGAAATCCTGATAGGTAAGTCACCAAGTGCACTTCCCCCAGTTTTCTCCTGACTCACATCTTAGTAATACATGGCAAGAACCCTGCCTTGCACACTAAGTCAGACTCATCAACCTCCCATGTGTTCCTGCTTTATTCCTTTAACACCCGAGCCAGTCACTATTCTTCCACATGCCTAGCAATCTTTGCAATCTATCCCCCATTCCACCTCATCATCTGGTCAATAAACCTGGAACCTATGTATAAAAAGAGTATGCTCAGGGTCTCCACTGACTAAAGTGTGATGCAGCACACTTTACTTCCACCCGAGATGTTCTATTTACTTTGGCTGGGATGCAGCACACGAGCGAGCCTGCTGCAACACCGACCCACATCCCAAACACATTATGTGGTTACGCGGGAGAATACCACAGCCTGCCAGGAGGGGAACCTGAGTCTACCAGCAAAAACCAGAGCCAACTCAATCACCACATCTGGGGCCATTCCCTTGAAATAAATCCAATGCAATGTTCCATTTGACCACTATCCATGAAGTCCAGATGTTTAGGTTTGGGGGGGGGCGACTTGTTTTTCAGTGACTCAGACTTGTTCCCAATGAGAAACCTTGTTAACCTGTCTTCTGTTTGGATTTCCTCCTGTAATTCCCTCTAACATCAATTTCCACTGTGATAAAGGAGAAAGGAATCAATTTCCCTGGTATTTTGTTAAGATAAAAGCCCACGCTCAGGACTGAGACAACAGAGAGATTTCCCAAAACTCTTACAGGAGCTTTCAGAACTTCCTCTACGTGGGCTGCATCAGAAAGAACACCACGTACTTGAATCTGAACGTTCTGACCGAGAAGACAAGTCTGGGTGTAAACCGAAAAGGCAGCCCTACCTTGCACTGTTATCCAAGCAGAGGTATTCCCTTGGGTCCGAGGCACTGGAGTTGGTTGTTTTGACACCTTTGTCAACAAATAAGCCAGCCTGAAATACACAACGATGGGCTAAAATGAATATAGAGCCTAAGGTACATCCACACGCGTGACAAGGCGTGAAAATATTTTTCAGCTTATGCTATCACCTAAAACTGGAAATGGGGGAGGGGGGTGCAGTGGTGACCCACAAAGCAAAGGTACTGTGAAAAGCAACAGTTTTCCTGGGTACTGTTAGCTTAGTCATTTGCTCATTCAACAGATACTTATTTATTGCACATTTAATGGCATATATGTTAATTAACAAGTAAAATGTATTCCCTGCTGTTACTGATATACAAACAGTCAGGGGCATGCAATTAAAGAAACTGCTGTGCCCAAGGCTATAAACACGAAAACTGGGAAACAGGAGGCATTGGTGGCAAAAAGGCACCAAGATGAAGCTTCCTCAGGGCAGGGAGAGAACTCCAGATGTGTCTCCTCAAGATGATGCTGAAATCCTCAAGATGGGGAGGGACTGACTGAGCAGCACAATGGGCAGGCGGTAAGCATGAAGCAGCTTAAGGTCCCAGAGAAAAATACTCACAGAAGAGTCTGTACCAAGAAAGTCTAGAGAGAAGAGGTAGCATGGGGTATTAGAGGCCAAGTCCTCGATAGGACAGACAAACACGACAAGACAGACAAACAGAGCCATGGGAGGGGAGAGAAAAGATAGGCACATGTCAGGCCATGCACACACACACTCACACCCGCAGATCTAATTCTCTTACAGCTAATGACATAAGTATGTGTTGTCATGGCATATGACACCAAGAATTAATTAGAGATAGTTTTTGTATCATAAATATAATTTTAAAAAACGGTATGCTGAATATGTAAGACAACAGGGATCTTTACAAAAAGCACCAAAACCAACACTACAAACAAACAAACAAACAAAAAACACTGCAACTAAAGATGGTTAAAGGGGGCAGAAGGGAAGAGACCAGACATGAACGAGAGACACTGTCAGTCCTCCAGGAGGAAAATGAAATGACCCGGGTTTGTGGCAAGGGGAGAGTGACAGCACAGGGTAATTGATGAAAATCTGGGGCCAAGAAGGGAAGTTTAGCTACTTTTTTAAAAAATTAGGTCAAACATGGAATCAACTAGTTGTTTAATTCACTGAAATAGACACAAAGAAATAGGGGCAGCATAAAAGAAAGGATTTCCGTTTTGACTGTGTTTCTAACATGTCCATAAAACACTGCAGTGGAACCCAGGAAGCAGCAAATGGACATGGCTGACCCGGACCCAGGAAAAGGTTCAGGAAGCCTCAACAAGCAGAGCCACGGGGGCTGGTCGGAGTGCACACTCGTGGCGAGCAATCCCCACACGGCGGTTTTCTCCTTAGGACTCCAATTCAGTTTCCTTTAGTTATGAAATCGTCTGCATAATCATTCCCAAGTTTAACAAATTAAAACCTAATTGTACGCTCAGATTTAATACTCTCATAATTAAGTGCATACTGTCACGTCATATGACACTAAGAATTAGAGATCATTTTCATATCACAAATGTCATTTTTAAAAATTAAAGATTCACCCCTTTGAAATGCTACTTTCCAAATATTAGCCTTTGTCAGTTACCCATCTCAGGATAGTCACAGCAGCTTGTTTCTTCTCTCAGTTCTCAAGTGATCTAAAGCCTCTCCTAACGCGGTGTCTGAGTATTGTATGTGCACGTGTATGTGGGGTGGTGGGGGAAGTGAATCTGTGCACAAGTAGGAAGGTCAGAGACGAGCATCAGCTGTCCTGTCTATCACTCCTCACTTGATTCTTTGGAGACAGGGTCTCTTGCTGAACCTGGGACAGGGCTGGTAGCTAGCAAGCCCCAGCCACTCTTCTTGTCTCTGGTCGCAGCAGCTCAGGGCTTACAAGCGCACAGCCACACCCAGGTCTTTGTGCAGGTGCTCGGGTCCTAACTCGGGCCCGCATGCTGCACAGCAAGCATCTTATCTGCTAAACCGTCTCTCCAACCCCAACACTCAGATAGGTTTTAAAGGATCCTCTGAGGCTCCCACACGGAAATGTTAACTGTGTTTTGAAGCGAGTCATATCACAGCAGAAGATCTAATGATTGCACGTGCAGTAAAAAGTGACCTGTGAGCAAGAAAAAATTCAAGGATGTTCATCAGGATGGAAGGGAGGAATGAGTGGCAAACACAGAAACTGGGGTTTCTGAATGAAATCACCTGTAGGTGATTTAAATTAAGTGCATGTTCTGAAACAGTATCTCACCATCCACATACTTGGTAGAAGTACTGGCTAAAAGATATTCAACGAACACTGTGGAGAGAAGCAGGGAAGAGAAGCAGGAGTCCTAAGCCCCAGACATGTATCCTCTAACATATACGATCCCAGAAACTTCACAATGAGGATAAGAAGGTGAGGGAGAAGGAAGGCGGGCAGGCAGACGGGTGGGCGGGCAGATGGGCGGACAGGCAGACAGACAGCAAGGGACAAGAGACAAGAGAACTGATCAGCGACTCTATGACAGATTTATACAGATCATATGTGCAAGTGTATGCAGTGTCCTGGAATGATGCGACTAGACTAGTCCTTACCAGATGCTGGCCCTACATTAGGAGTCCCAGGCAGCAGAACCCTGAGCCAAGTGAACATCTGCTCGTCAGAAATGACTCTGTCTGTGCCACTCTGTCACGGCAGCAAGAGGAGGGCCCGACGGCAGCGGTGGATCTGCCCTGTCAGACACACGTCAAAAGCCAGAGCCTACCTTAAAATTTGAGTGCACCCTGTTGTTATAAAATATTCCCAGTGGAGTGAGTTCCGGTTTCTCCAGGAGCTGCAGTCCAGTGGATTCCCCAGTGGGTTCTTTGTGGAATAAATACCATATTCCAGCATCCTACAAATGAAAGGGCAAGGTCATTAAAAACACTGTTTTTAAATTTTGTAAAATGTGATATTTTCACATGCATGGATTACTATGCCTCGCTCATATTCATCCCATCCACTTCTGGCCCTCCTCCAAGCTTCTCTGTTTTTCCCCACAAACAGTTCCCTCTGCTTGGATATTATATACACAGACAGACAGACAGATGACAGACAGACAGACACACACAATCCAGGTTCTTTCTAGGAAGAAAATGTGTGGTATTTATCTTTTTTCCTTGCTCCCTTCCTTGTGCCCTCTCTCTTCGTCCCCCAACAGACACCTTCTTCCTGACCCCCTGCCGTTCCCTCCTTTCGTGTCGCATATACACATACTTGTATTATATTTAGATTCTGAATGAGAGAAAATATACAACACCGTCCTTTCATGACTATAAAGCCTCGGTTTTTATGAAGCCACCATGTGAAACACCCTCATAAACCCTCTGTAACAAATGTTTCCCACTGTTTAAATTCAGAATTGAGTGCAGAAAGGTTGCCCGCATTATATAGCATCCCCAAGCAAATACAATTTTGCTTACACGATTGGACAAAAGACGTAGCTGGCAAATACTCAAATCCAGCTTTCCCATCGTTATAAGTCTAAAATGTTATGCAGACGCAGAGCCCTGCTTGCCTTCTGTATGACCGGGACAGCACAGCCTTTAAGCAATGTGGTTTTCCATGTTTACCTCCAAACCTGATCAATAGATGAGTCATGCCTATTAAACAACTGTCTGCTGGCAGGCACAGCTCACTGGCTTCTTTCAAACAACTCCAATGCCCTTCCTGTTCTCGGGCAAGTTTGTGCCAACGTGGGGGAGAAAACGCCACATGTATGAATCAGGGTGCTGTCTCTCAGTGTGGACCCTGTCTGTTTTACTGAAGGACTACTGGCCCTAACAGCAGATCAGTTTAAAAGTGAGACATGAAAACAGAAATAGAAGTTCTTATTAACTTCATTCCCATTTTTTACATTTTATAACTGAATTAATAATTAGCCCAAAGTGAAGGATAAATTCACACTATGGAATGTTGATAAAGCAGCGTTTTAAAACTTATACAGTATAAAAAGATATTGGTTCAAACTCAGCATGTGTTTATTTAGTACTCACTACGTGGTTACGTGTAATAAGACTATTGTCGAGTAATTCAGAATCTAACGGGGAAGAAAAGGTAACTAAGATATGGCACATGCAGTATCCTGATAGGTGTACTAAGTCCTTCAGGGACACAGAGGAAACACAGAGTGTGGAAAGTATACACACCTACACACCCAACTGACTGCAATGTCAACATTTTTCCATGATCAAAGTTTACAAATGGGTCTTAATAAAACAAACTATCCTGAAAGAACCGTTGGCCACCTCAACATTTTGGATGCAATTCAGACAGCAGAAGAAAACTTAAGGGGGCTGGAGAAAAGGCTTGAGACCATACCCCTGCAAGCAGAGGGCAAAGGCAGCCCTCCCAAGATGCCATGGGTTTGGGGTAGGGGATGGAGAGGCACACAGCAGCGATTTGCTGTTAGGCACTGTCATGTCTAAAGAGGTGATGACAGCTTTGTAAAAGGCAATGGTAAAGTACAATGAAATAAATGGCTTCTCCTACTCTGCGAGAAGAAGGCCCTGACAAATGTTGTCTTTACTGAAGCAGTTTTCCTAAAGAGAAGACAGAAAATTCCAGAATGACCAGAAGAACATGCGTGAGACACATTCGTTATTCTCACTCAAGATCAGGAGGGTGTCTCACAGACTTGCCCCAGGCTTTTGTGGGCTATTTTCAACCGCTCTCCTCTGAGGTCCCAGCTTCTGGCAAAGCTAAAAGGAAGCAGCGTTCTGGCTGCTGACTTAAAGCAGGCAAGGCTGCAGGCTTGCCTCTCGGTCCTAACTTTCCAGTAAGAAACGCTGGGCACAAACCCACACGAGCTCCTCAGGTACTGGACAGAGAACGAAGGAATGGAAATAAGAAATCATCGACTGTCAAAAGACAGTCTTCAAATGTCAGAGTCCTTCAGGTTACATTTCGTGTTTTCAAAACATCACAGATGCAGGTTCAGTGGTTCCACAGTGATGCCTGTATTCTGTTTGCTCAAGGAAACACTCCCGTTAGCTCCCCTCTTTACAGACGCCTCAGAAATTATTTTACACATTCCCAGCCCTTTTAACATGTTGAACAACTATGATGCATACATACGGATATTTACATGTTGCCAAATGTTCACAGACCTACATCCTAACTTTCAGCCAGTTACAATCTTGATAGTTTCGTTAAAAATTCATTTGTATAAATCAGTAATTTTGAATTACACTCAACTGTAAGGATAAATTAGCCTGTGTTTACCAATGGGACAATCTCTATCTTTAAAAATAATGTTTTTTTTCTCATAGAAATTGTTTTCCTGTGTGTATATAAACCTATCTGTTTGTCTTAAACAATAGTAGCTGAGGTTTTAGCTGCTTTATCACAATGTCCCTAAAAAAAACTAGCCCTTGCACTTACCAAAAAGATGCATTCCTTGACCAGAATGACAGAGTAGTCTACACACTGTCTCATTCCAATAAGAACAATGGAAGGCCTCCCTTTGTCATGAGCACCAGAGCTGGAAGTGATGTGTTGCTTGTCCACCAGAGACAAAAACACGAGAAACCAGAAAGACCACATAGAGCACACTGTGAATCCCTCCTGGAGATGGCGCACTCCTAAACCAGCTCGCCTGTGTTCTTTCATTGGTCTTCTGTCTAGACAGAAGCTCCTAACTGGCAAGGATTTAGAGAAACGAGAATCACCTCGGTCAGCTCACTCTCAATTAGACAAGAAGCACCAGAAGACCGTATGACGCTTTCACCACAAACATCACTCTCACGGAAGCCAGCGCAGTCAAAGCATGAAGACAGCCAAAACGGTGTCATTTACCTGTGAGCCTGCAGCTGCGTTACTGATCAGATGGTTGTTGGGGTGGGCAATCCAGAAAGTTGAAACGGCCCTGCGAGGCATTGTGCAAGGTGACGGAAACATTCTTCACCAAAACCCTACCCCTTAAAATCTCCCCAGCAAGAGTTCCCCCAAAAGTCAAAGGGCTTGACCACCACCCAACTCCCTGTCCAGTAATTACTCACATACAGTCCGTGGTAGGCACAGGCACATAGTTTCCAAACACCCCGTCACGCATGATGGTGCACATGGAACTGTTCCTGTCCGTGGGGAGGAGAGTTCCTGGCTTGGTAAGAAGCCCCAGGTTATGGAACAAAATGTTTCTCTGTTCCACACCATCTTCCAAAAAGAAGCAATGACCTAGTGTGTCGAATCCAATGGTGTCTTTGATCTGCAGAAATATAGGTGCATAATGTCACTGGACACAGACTGCTTGGGGCTTCCGTAGAAAGTGATCATATAAGACAATTGAGGTCATGTCAGGAAAGACTAGGCTTCTACAGATGGAAAGACAGATTCTTCAGTAGGAACAGGTGGAAGCACAGCCTGTGGTCAAAAGCTTACTTGTATAAAATGGAGGCGTCGTGAGAGTAAGGAGAGCTAACATTTCAATAACTGGTCCACGTCAGCACAATGCGAGGCTACTTACTAGCAAGCCATTGGTCCCATGCACAGTGATGCACCTTGAAAAGCTGTGGTGAATAGACAGGCCATCCACAGACGCTGGATGTCTGTACCCTCCTTTAGAGTCTACGTCTCCGCACAGGTGAAAATGGACAGGATAGCGCCCCAGGTGCTGCTGGCCCATGTGTTTCATCTCCACATAAGAAAGATGGACTGAAGTAAAATTCTTCTCTATCTACAAGGCAAAACATTCCGAATCAAGTGGAATCCTTTCAGGACAGGAAAGAAGGAACAAGCATGCGTATATAGTATGTAAACAGAAGATGTCTACGGAGGAAATATCTTACAACATTTTGGGGGGTTGGGGAGATGGATCAGTTGGTAGAATGTCTGCTATGCAACCGTAAGGGCTTGAGTCCAGTCTCCAGCCCCAGGTAAAGAGACAAGGAAGGGAGGTAAATGTCTGTGATTCCAGTACGGGGGAGGCAGATGAAGGCAGTTTCAGGGGGCTTGTTGACTGCCAGTCTAATTGGTGAGTCCTAGGTCCCAGTTAGACTCTGTCTCAAAATCAAAGTGGATAACTCCTGAGGAACAACCCTCAAGAATGACTTCTGGCTTCCACATACAGGCAGCATGCGCGTGCGCAAACACATACACACACATACCCACACCCCCACACAAGCATACACACACCAATAAAATAAAATGAGCACTTTCGTTTTCCTTTTGTGTTTTACCAGAGCCTCACTTAATAACTGAGCACCTTAGGGGCTAGCGATGTAGCTCAGTCGTAGTGTTCAATTGCATTGTGGGAGGCCCCCAGTCGGATTCCCAGTACTGTGAAACGGGAAAGCAATAGTCAATGCTTCTTTGTGCAGACTCATGTTTCAAAGAGCCATGGGACTGACTTCTAATCAGAAATAAGGAAAAATGAAACAAGGAAAATCACGCACTGCTCTCTGGGGATGGGGGCGGGACAGGGTAGGACAGGGAGCTGTAGGGTGGGGCTGGGTTTGTTTTATTCCTCAGGCATTGCTATGTAGCCCTGGCTGGCCTGGTTGGTACTCAGTATGTAGCTCAGGCTGGCCTCATCATCACCTTTAGAGGAATCCTCCTACCTCAGCCTAGCAAGCCCTGGGATGATAGGTGCACACCACTGTACCTACCTGCGTATTTTGTTCAAATGCACGTAAGACTCAACAGTGTCAGCAAGGCTACACATGATGAAGCCACAGCTGAACTAAAGAGGTCAGAACCTGAAGATGCACTCACTTTGCTCCCATAACCACAGACGAGAAAAAGATCAAAATTCTAACTGTGCTATACGGCGGCCACTAAGTGGACACTGCTTTTCATCTTGATGCCAAGGTAATTATTAAATCAGATCAGAGGCTGTCTATGTGGGTCATTCAGAGTCTTACTCCCTTTCATCTCTCTGTCCTCCACCACAGCTTCTTATCTACTGCATAGCTACTTATTTCTAACTCCTTACCAGTGTTTAGTTGGAAAAGCTCTCTTTCCCCTATGGGGAAATCTCCCCTGTGATGCAGAGCTGGAATACTCTCAATATCTTCAAGTCCTGGGTTTCTCAAACACATCATTGAAAATAAAGCAGTAACGCTGCATCGGCATTTCTGAAGCCAGAGATTCAGAAGCAGAGCCAATAATCAAAGGCCACCCGACCCAGAAAGAGAGCTCAGACACTCGTAGCCAGATGTGGATCAGACCCCAAAACTGGCCACACAGAATACCGTCTGCCATAAGGTAACGGCTTGTTTTTCTCCAGAATAAAAATCTGCACACAGTAATTTTTATGGAACCAGAGTTTGATTGTGCATATTAGTACTGTCGACCCCTTGGTAATATCAGCTTTTTCAGAAGCCAGGAGATTCTGAGAAATTGCAGACATGGATACCAAGGTCATCATGGTGTTCTCTGTGAGACTGTGTTATTCATGATGTCTAAAGTTAACAATTCTTCATAGAATAATTCTTAATGGATAAGCTACAGCCCAGGCTACCTAAAGGCACAATGTTCTTCATGTGTGTGTGCATGTGTGTGTGTTTAAGACAGGGTCTTACACAGCCCACTACATTAGCCAAAACTAGCCTTGAACATCTTGATGTTCTTGATTCAGCTTCTCAAGTTCTGGGATTACAGGTGGATACAACCACACCTTGCCCTCTTTTAGGTTTGTTTGGTTTTGTTTTTAAACATTTTCTAGTATTTAAAAAAAGAATTACAATGTCTTTTCTTTTTTTTAATATTTATTTATTATGTATACAATATTCTGTTGGCGTGTATGCCTGAAGGCCAGAAGAAGGCACCAGACCTCATTACAGATGGCTGTGAGCCACCATGTGGTTGCTGGGAATTGAACTCAGGACCTTTGGAAGAGCAGGCAATGCTCTTAACTGCTGAGCCATCTCTCCAGCCCCCTACAATGTCTTTTCAATATCCATATATGTGAATAACACCACATAACACATATATACATACCCTACCTAATTCCACCACTCAAAAGTTCCTTAGCAATTTAAACATGTCTCAGTACTTAGCTACTAGGCATCACAGAAGGCATCAAATCCTTTGGCCCACCATCACATGTCCTCCAAAGGTGTCAAAATCGAAGAACTGGCACTGATTCTCGGCATAGCAGGAGGCCTCCATTTCTCCTTGGATCACAACGTTCCGGGTGAGAATTCCAACCTCAGCTCTCATGTCTATCCCGTCTATGATCTCACCGACATGCAGGAACTGCGGGGTCTCTGGTGATACAGAGGAAGGAAGGATAATGTCAGAACAAAGAAAAGAAGATGAGAAGCCATCCAGAAAAGCATGCTCCCTCATCTGACAATCTCAACACATTATCCAACACCTCAAGATGACAGACTCCCAGAGGCAGGGATCTTACAGACTGTCAATCCACTGCCCGCCCAAAGCCGGAACTCCTGCTGCTGCCCTCAGCCCCAGGCATGGCCAGAGAGCTTGCTTCACCATCTCTAGCTCAGTCCTGCCGTGGTTAGCACTAAAGGCATGGGACTGGCCTAACACCTTCTCCCTAGGTCTAGCCACCTGATGACTATAGGAAGAACCAAATGCCAGGGAATCTGAGGAATGAAGGCATTTGCAGCTCCTATTACGGGATGTCACACTGTGCTCCCATCTCACACTGTGAGCCAGCATCTGCACACTAGCCAGCGCCCCCCCCCCTTTTTTTCCTCCTGCTTACTGTCTTTGAAATAGCTACCTTTCCCAGAAGTTGATAAGCAATTTCAAAGAAGTTTAGTTTCTCTCTCTGATGTTTTTCTATTAAACTCAGGAAGGAGTATGGGACTTTCCCCAGATAGTAATGATGGATAATATCACTGTAACACGGGAGTTTCCTTTTTATTTCTGTGTGCCTGATGTTATCAAAAAAGGGAAAAGCTGAATAAAACATAAAGGGGAAAAAATGCCAACTCTAAACTAAGAATTCTACTTAACATTCTACTTACTCTTTTTTCTAAAGCACAAAGTTTCATACTTCAACGTGCTTTACTCAAAAACAAGCATGTACTTCTTGAAGGGTGTCTGTAGCTTTTGCTCTGTGGCATCATGGTAAAGTCGTGAGTGCAGAGATAAGAAAGCAATGAAAGGAAACAGCGTGCTCAAACCCAAAAGGGAAACGAGGACCAAGGCCTTTGGGCAGGCCCAGCGAGCAGAGGCAGGAGTGGGGATGAGGGCCTGGCACACGGCAGCCGTTCATGGTGCTCACAGCTCACAGTGCACCTCGTAATCTGCTCTCTTCCAAAAGATGCACTATTCACAATCACAGCAGGAGAGGAAAGTCTCATCAAATTATCTTATCCGGTTCTATTTTAAACATGACTAACAATCTCTTTTCTTTTTTAGTCAAGCAAGTAGGAATTCAAAGAATACTTTCTTTACTTAAGACAAGCTGATATTAACACCAGGTAGTGGTGGTACACACCTTTAATCCTGGTGCTCGAGAGTCAGAGGCAGGAGATTCTCTGTGAGTTAGAGGCCAGTTTGGTCTACAAAGCAACAGTCCTAGTCTTTTTGGCAGGCAGGTGTACACAGAGAAACCCTGTCAAGAAAGAAAGGAAGGGAGGGAGGGAGAGAGGGAGGGAGGGAGGGAGGGAGGGAGGGAGGGAGGGAGGGAGGGAGGGAGGGAGGGAAAAAGAAAGAAAGAAAGAAAGAAACTAAAAATCAATTCCTTGTTAGTCAGGTTTACTAATATCTGACAGTAAAATAAATAGTAAGAAACCAGGATGGACTTCAGAACACCAGTCTGCCCAGTGCTCATCCTTGCCTTTAATAAGGAAAGGGAGACAGAGGAGCACCAATCACCTGCTCCGTCACACCCGTGGTGGGAACACTGCCTGCAAGGGCAGCTTTCTGTGTGCCACCCTCTGGAATCTCGCGTTGGGTACGCTTACCACTAAGCCCTTGAGCAGGAACCAAAGACCAAGGAAAGAGTGTGTTTCCAAAGTCAAGTGAGGAATCTGGTACCTTTAACTTTGACCTGAAAACGGCTGCACTCGGAACACGGGAGAAGAGTGAACTCCTCTGCTTGGTACATGGAATAGTCGGTGCTGGCAACCATGATTCGGTCTCCGGCTTCCCAGCTGCTGACATCGTCCAGCAGGTGAAGCTTCACTCCATCTGCAATCTCCACCCGGAAACCCGAGAGAGAGATTCCTACACAAACAAACAGGCATCAGGAGAAGTGTTTTCCAACGTACCTAAGGCCCAGCAGTACTACTTTTGGGTATATACCCAAAGGATTCTCAATCGAACCACAAGGACATGTGCTCAACTATGATCATAGCAGCATTGTTTGTCCCAGCCAGAACCTGGAAACAACCTAAATGCCCCTCGACTGAAAAATAGATAAGGAAAATGTGGTACATTTACACAATGGAGTACTACACAGCAGAGAAAAATAATTCCATCTTTTGTCCAAGATACTATACTAAATAAATAACTTTTGATTTGAAAAGTCATTAGAATTTATTTCTCTTTTAAAAAAAATAAAAGTCAGAAAGGACTTGGGAACACTTCAGTGTTTGATAATTTCTCACTTTTTCCAGGCTGAGGAAAAAGCCCTGCCCACAACAATCTCCACCTGGCACTCCTCATTGACGTCTAAAAGGAAGAGAGTTTAGTCTCCTGCTTCCTATGGAGAATTTCCACCCCTTCCAGAAAGCAGGAGTCACTGAGGAAGTCAGCCCATGGCAGATGGCAGAAGTTCCCACTTCTAGAAATGAGCAACCAACGTGACGTGGAAATTAAGGTCCCTACACAGGAAGAGCTGACTCAACCCCTGCTGTAGTCATCTCCAGCCTGGAACTTTCCTGTAGACTGGGCTATTGCACACACACAGGACCAAACTCCAGCTAGGCACTCTGGAGGCTGGGACAGGGCTGGGTCCAGCTTCTCCACCCAGCGTAGGTATCACTTCTGCTCTTAAACCTACGTGGCTCAGAAGCAGTATGTGAAGAGTTCTTGTCATACGTCAGAGATTCCATTTATTTAATTTTTTTAAACATTTTATTTATATGTATTTTTATTTTATGTGTATGGATATTTTGACCGCATGTATGGCTGTGTACCACATGCATGTCATGTCTACACGCGCCAGAAGAGAGCATGTCAGATTCTCTGGAACTGGCTTTACAGACAGTTGTAAATTGCCATCTTCGGGAGCCAGGAACTGAGCACGGGTCTTCTGGAAGAGCACGGTTCTTTTAACCACTGAGCCATCTCTCTACCCCCCCTCCTCCCCCGATTTATTTGCTTTAAAGCAAAGCAGTGTGTTTAATGACAATCATACAAAGGATTTTATTATGACCCAAGTCATATCTGTGGCAGCATCAGCATGTATTCAGTGCCGACATGTACTATGTTAAAACTTCATGTGTGATACATACGGCATCCTTATCCTGTGTTTGTCTTCTCATCCTCATTCTTCAAATGAGAAGACTGGGCTTTAGGAAATGAATCCCATGTCAATGATCAAAAGGAAGCAAGAGAACCCGGATGGGATCCCGGACATTCTATCAACAACTGTCCAAATTAATGAAAGATTGGTTTGGTTCACTGATGAGCAAACCTGGGTAACTGCAGATACAATAAGCATCTCTTAATTTTGCTCAGCTCACATTCATTTCATATCACACTTGCTTGGAAAAGGCAGGGATTATTAAAAAAGAAAGACAGGCAGGAGCCAATCCACAACTAATGTGGAAGAAAAAAAAACCTGAAGCAAATGGGTAAATTAAAGAAATCTCAAAAATCAGACAGCCCCTAAATCCCCAGTGCTAACTAAGCTTTAGTTGAACAAATCACAGCAGCCTGGGCCACACAATGAGTGGCAAACAATGGGCCATGGAGGGAGAGTCTGTTTAAAGAAAAACCAAGTTTTCAGGATTACAATAAAACGTTTATCTGAGATTACTGACTTTTTCCTGGTGCATTCCTAAAGCATGAGGTTCTAAAGACCATGGCAGTGCAGAAGCAGACTCAGGCTGGCCAGAGGATCAGGTTCAAGGCTTTTGTCACTATTGGGGGCTACAATGGCCATCATGTTGGTCTTAGTATTATTTAGTACTCCAAGGTGGTAGCCACTGCCATCCGAGGAGCCATCATATTGACCAAGCTTTCTATGGTCCCTGTGCAGAGAGGCTACTGGGCAACAAGACTGGCAAGTCCCACACTTTCATGCCAAGTGGCAGGCCGCTGTGGCTCTGTGTTGGTACAACTCATGCCTGCCCCCCAGAGGCACCAGCATTGTCTCTGCTCCAGTGCCCAAGAAGCTACTGATGATGGCCAGTATTGATGACTGCTACACATCAGCCAAGGGCTGCACTTTACCTGGGCAACTTTGCCAAGGCCACCTTTGATGCAATCTCTAAAACCTACAGCTACCTGACCCCTGACCTCTGGAAAGAGACTGTGTTCACCAGGTCTCCTTATCAGGAGCATCTTATGAAAACCCACACCAGGGTCTCTGTTCAGAGGACCCAGGTTCCAGCTGTGGCTACCACATAAAGGTTTTTATACAAGAAAAGTTAAGTGAATTAAGTCTGTTAAAAAATAAATAAAAATAAAATTGAAAATCCTAGAATATTGTGAGCTGGAAAAAAACATTCTAAACAATATGGTTAAAATAATTTTGATACTGCATTGCTCCTTTATTTTCCATTTGCCCATAAGATAAATATTTAGATAAGATTATCAAGAGGTGGGGCACTAAGTAACAGGGCGGGGACTTCCCTCTGCAGGTGGCCAAAGGTAGCATTTACCAGCTCTTCTACATAAAGAGTCTAAGCATATCATCACGTCCAATCACGGTGTACACCAACCAGATTGGCTCCGTTGGTCAAAGCCAAGAAACGAAGCTACTTCTATTACTTGTGTGGCTGTAATAAAAGACCCTGACAACAGCAATGTAAAGAAGGATGGTTTTTCCCTCACAGTCGGAGGGGATACTCCATCACGGTGGGGAACTCAAGGTAGCAGGAGCTTGAAGCAGCGGATCACACTGTGTCCGCCCACAGAGAGAAGAGAGGGACGAACCCTGGGCAGGGAATAGTGCCACCCCCGGTGGGTCAGTCTTCCTGTTTCCATAAACCTTGCAAGATACTTCCTCAACCACCTGCATGCCCAGAGGACAGGGGTCTGTAGAACTCATCAAGCTGATAACCAAGATCAACCACCACAGGACTTAATTAGACAGTATGACTCAAGATCCAGAACACAGTCCAAGGAGGGCTGCCTAACCTAAAATAGATCAGTAGCTAGTCCAGACTTCCTGAGCCTACAAGATCTAAGTTTAGTAGGAAAATCTGCCAAGACAGACAGATGTCTGAACACAGTAATGCCCCACCGCTATCTGTCTCCCAGGGTTCAAACCCCCTCTGCCTACCTTCAATCCATTCACTATAGGCTGTCACGGAGAACTTCTGGCCCTCCAAGGTGTAAAATTCTCCTTGAGCCAGAGCCTTCCCGCCAGTGCTGTGGTTTTCATAGTTCCTCACAGATTCGTTGCAGGAAGAGCTTCCACCATCGATGACGCCAACTAAAGCCCAAGCTTGCCTAGAAGGAAGACAGCAAGCACATCCGGTTATCTGTTAGAGAAACACCCCGAGCCCCGGAGCAGACATGGATAGTGCGGGAGATTGCTTTTCAACATCTGCACTTCATCTCCCACTCTTCCCAGGAGGCTGCAGTTCTTCCAGGCTTTGGCTGAAGCCGCCAACGTCACAGAGGCAAATTCACCTGATTTTCACAAACTTGTTTTTCCAGCTTTGTCACAGGTGAAGCAGTGATGACTATGGCATCGGTTAATCACGGACTTCCTTCCTGGACACCCACAAGCGAGCATGTGTCATTCTAGACATGATCTCTTGCTGTCTCCTAAAAAAGACTGCCACCTGCTCTCCTGTAGTGTTGGGTGCTTGTTTTTGTTTTGGGGACAGGGTCTTGGGTAACCCAGGCTCGCACTGAATTATGTCACTGAGAGAATGATCATGAATCCCAGTCCCCTCTTGCCTCCATGACCAAAGTGCTGGGGCTGCCATCACACCCGCCTTCTCAATTTGTTTTGTTTTTCTTTGGTTGATTTCATGGTATCACTAGAGATAGAGCTCATGACCTAAAAGCTTTAAAAGTTAATGCTGGCGGTCTGGGTACCTGAATGTTCAGGCAGACTAACTCAACACTGAGGTGAACCGTGGCTCTCGAGCCTTAGCAGTAGAACAACCTGAGGAAGGAATCGCTGAATCAGATAGCTGCCCCCACTCTGCAGCCACCACAGCCTGACAGTCAGAGGGTCAGAGAATCTGCACGTCTAGCAAATATCCTAGTGATGCCAAATGATGCTCCTAACCGTAGTCTGAGAACCCTTAGGATCTAGGGAGTAGGCTCAGTCAGCAGAGAAGCTGCTGGAAAAGCAGAAAAACCTAAGTTCAGATTCCCAGCACCTTCTAAAAGGCAGGGTCCAGTGGCACACATGGGTGAGCCTACTCTTACAAAGGCAGACACAGGCAGATCACTATAGCTTCCTGACTAGTTACCCTAGACAAATCTATGGACTTCAGGTTCAGTGGAAGGAAGGTCTTATCTTAAAATATGAAATGGAAAGCAATTGAGGGAGACACTAAAGGTTGTCCAAGGGCCTAATCACACACCCACACCCAGCCCTAATTTAGAGGTCACAGTTTACAGCAGTAATTATCACTCTTTTGTCTTGGGTACTACTCTTTGAAAACATGCTCTAAGACAACCCAGGCATTACCAGTTTTTTAATGTCTGTGCATTTACACAGTTGAGAATCACTAAGTACAAAGTTTCCAAACATCCTTAAAGCCACAGAATTGCTAGCCAACAAATTTCAATTAAAAAAAAAATTACCTGTAGAAAACAAAGTGTTTTTAAAATGTCAAAATGGACTCGCCCCAGCTTGTGTCCAAAGTTTGTCAAAGAAAAAAAAATATAGCAACAAAAGCCAGGAAACTCTTTTTAAGCCTCTTGTTTCAAAACAAAGAAAAATGTGAACTTCATACTTTGAGAAGAAAAATACTAAATGTAATCTATGCCAGACAGATGGCTAGACGCTCAGAGAAAAAGTTCACTAAAGCAAGCCTCCAGCCTTCCACGTCCCACAGCTGCCCCTAAGGATTAGGGGCTGAGAACCAGTCAGAGCTGTTTCTATCCCTTGATACAGCAGAAAGGATCAAACAAAGAGTGTCTCAACTATTATCTCCCAGTAGAGAGGAGAGGAAAAATGTCAGAGGCTCCCTTTCCTGCCCAGAATGGCCTCAGCAACTACCAAACAATGTTCTGTTCTACTAACATTATCTCAAGAGCACTCCCACTTCCTCCTCCATTTGTGGGAAATTTCAATGCGGTAGCACCCAGTCTTCGAGAGGTGCCTGCTTCTGTACACTGGAGGTAATGTCAATACAAGGGAAGCTGGTGTACAACACCGTTCTAACTTCTCCATTAGTTGAGTGGTGATGTGTTAAAGGGCATTTATAAGGCAGTTCAGTAGCAGAAAAAGCAAAGTCAAGACAGTTACCATGGGTGACACAAGATCAGAAGCACTGAGGACCTGGGAGAACAGAAGCTGCCACTGCTGTCACAGCTACACCAGGAAGTATAGCAGGTACTCTGTGCTGTGTAATATTAGTGACCTCTAAATGCTGTGGAACATTTGTTTAATGATGCAAAGATGCGTTGCATTCTTTTATGTTACATTTGTTTAATTTTGTGAAGCTGTGTTTCTTTGCCTGTCTAAAACACCTGACTGGTCTAATAAAGAGGTAACCGGCCAATAGCGAGGCTGGAGAGAGACTATGCGGGGCTGACAGGCAGAGAGAATAAATAGAAGGGGAAATCCTGGGAAGAAGAGATCAAGGGGAAAGAAAAGGAGGAGGACATCAGGGGCTACACAGCAAGCCACGGAGCAAGAAGAAAAGAAATGATGGAGGAAAGTCATTGGTTAAAAAATAAAGGAACTGCCTTGGCCCGTTTTATTGGTTAGAACATAGGTGGGTGGAGTAAACAGAACAGAATGCTGGGAGGAAGAGGACGTGAGCTCAGAGACACCACGCTCCCCTCTCCCTGGCAGACGTGATAGCTCTGCTCTCTGAGGCAGATGGCGATGCAGCCAGCCACCAGGTCAGACATGCTGAATCTTTCCTGGTAAGCGCACCTCGTGGTGCTACATAGATTATTAGAAATGGGTTAAGAGGCTGAAACTAATGGGCCAGGCAGTGTTTGAAAGAATACAGTTTGTGTGTTGTTATTTCTGGTGTAAAGCTAGCCATGCGGGAGCCAGGCGGGACGAAAAGCAGACCCGCAGCTCCCTCAACAAAGAAAGGTATATAGGATAAACCTAAAAGCTCAGAGGTAAAAGGTAGATGGGATAATTTAAGAAAAGCAGGCAAGAGAAAAGCCAAGCTAAGGCTGGGCATTTAAAAGTAAGAATAAGCCAGGCGGTGGTGGCACACGCCTTCAATTGCAGCACTTGGGAGACAGAGACAGGCAGATCTCTGTGAATTTGAAACCACCCTGAGCTGCAGAGCAAGTTCCAGGACAGGCTCCAAAGCTAGAAAACCCGTCTCAAAAACCCAAATAAATAAATAAATAGAAGTAAGAGTAAGCCTCTGTCTGTGACTTATTTGGGAGCTGAGTGCCCCCCCCCCAAAAGAGCAAAAGAAAAGAGAATAAAAAACAAAGCAACTGCAACTCTGATTTGGACCTTCAAGGTCCCCCAAAAGGCCCATGTGTTGAAGGCTTGTTTTCCAGCCTGTGGAGCTATTAGAGTAGCTGGACCTTTAGGAGGCGGTGGGGAGAGGGAGAGAGGCCTTAGGGTGGCCAGCTAAGGGCTGTAGAGGAGTTAAGAGTACTGGCTGTTCTTCTGGAAGACAAATCCTAAGTGACCTGCACTACAGGAAGCAGCTTACAATCTAGCTCCATGGGATCTGACACCTTCTTCATGCCTGTGTGGACACACACATTTACACATGGATCACTGGGGGCATGCCCCAGCAGGGCTTATGGCACTACACACACACACACACTACAAACACATACACTCACACACACTGCAAACACACACAACACACACTCACACATGGATTACTGGGGGCATGCCCCAGCAGGGCTTCTGACACTACACATATATACACACATACCCACACACACTACACACACAAACATATCACTGGGGCATGGCCCAGCAGGGTTTCCGGCAACCCAGGTCCCTCTTCTCACTTTCTATCCTGGGCACCATGGGGTAAGCAGTTTTACCCTTACTGTGATGTTCTCTGCTTTGCCACAGACCTAAAGCCACAGCACCACGTAACCATGGACTGAACTCTCTCAAATTGTGAGTAATCTCTCCTCCTAAGTTAATGGTCTTGAATATTTATTTTGTCATGGTTACTAAATGTATGTACCTTTATCAAGAGTCTGTTTCTCCTCCTGGTCTAACATTATAGGAATGGGCGCATGCGCACATCAGTAGATGGGTAAAGGAAACGTTACAGAAACACATCTTATAAGAGGTCCGAGCTGGAAAGGCATTCTGATATCCACAATAAACTGCAATATATTCATTCAATAGAAAATAAACAATGGTGGAAGCTGGGCATAGTGGCACATGCCTTTAACCCCAGCACTTGGGAGGCAGAGGCAGGTGAATTGCTGTGAGTTAGAGACCAGCCTGGTCTACATAGTGAGTTCCAGGACAGCCAGAGCTACACAATGAGACCCTGTCTCAAGAAAATAAACAAACAATGGTGAAAAAAAGCTCGCCCTATGTGTTGAAATCTGAACAGCGCTCATGAGGTGAGCAAAAATAGCCAAGACACAAACTATTTAGTCTGCTACCATTTCTATGAAGCTCGAAAGAGGACTAACCTAAACCCTGGCGTGCTCCCTAGTTCAGGAGAACACCGTCTTCGGAGAGGAAGGAATGATGGGTGCACAGCAGAGGGGGCAGGAGGACTGTGAGCTGCTGCTGATGTTGTGTTTCTTGGCCTGGATGGCGACTACATAAGGACCGCCTTGTGATCCACCACTAGGCCTCCCATCCCTATTACAGCATTTCTCCATTCGTGTTCTCGGAGGAAACCCTCGGAGGCTTTGCTCACGCTCTCCTGTGTCTAGACCTCCGTTCTTGGCTGCCTATGCAGCACACTGCTCAAATTCCTGCCCCTGCCTCTGGAGCATGCCTATGGCCCATGCTAGCTTTCGGCTGTTGGTTTTCTGTCTTGTGTTTTGACATCACATAAGAACAAGTGAAAAAGAAGCAATTCAAGATGGTAAAAGACCTCTTCCCTTCACTAACATTATCTCCGAGGCTTTCTGTAGATAACACTGTGCCCAAAGGAAATTTCCGCGTGCAGTTTTGAGGCCCTCTCACTTCTGACATTTCCCAGAGTGCCTAAGAACATTCAGTAGAATTACCTATGGGTTGTTTTTTTGTTATCTCCCTTCCTTTCTTCTTTCTTTCCTTCCTTCCTTCCTTCCTTCCTTCCTTCCTTCCTTCCTTCCTTCCTTCCTT
The DNA here is from genome assembly GCF_037038515.1 of Microtus pennsylvanicus. NCBI lineage: Eukaryota > Metazoa > Chordata > Mammalia > Rodentia > Cricetidae > Microtus > Microtus pennsylvanicus. Next base: position 102,364,682 of record NC_134583.1, on the reverse strand, counting down.
CCTTCCTTCCTTCCTTCCTTCCATTAAATGGTGACCCGGTTACTTCCCTCAGCCTCTGATGTGGGAGTGTCATATATCAATCTGTTGATTTCCTTGGTTAAGCAATAAAGAAACTGCTAGGCCCATTGGATAGGCCCACCCTTAGGTGGGTGGAGTAAACAGAACAGAATGCCGGGAGGAAGAGGAAGTGAGGTCAGACTCCACAGCTCTCCTCTCCAGAGCAGACGCCTTCAGAGAGACGCCATGCTACCTGCTCCAGGGAAGACGCACGCTATGAAGCTCCAACCCAGGATGGACTTAGGCTTAGAATCTTCCCGGTAAGCGCACCTAGGGGCGCTACACAGATGATTAGAAATGGGCCAGAGCAGTGTTTAAATGAATACAGTGTCTGTGTAATTATTTCGGGGCATAAGCTAGCCGGGCAGGGCAGGCGGCTGGGGTGTTTGGGGACGCAACCCTGCCGCCGCCCATATTACTACAAATGACGCCCAGACGTGGGGCTAACTAAACCCACTTAAAAAACCTGAGAAGGCTTAAAAATAAGGGAGAGAGAGTTTAACACAGATTTTTGCTGTTTGTTGGTGGCGTGCTGTAGAGAGATTTCCTGATTCAGCGACAGCAGCAGAAAAAAAGCTGCGTTATTTTAAAGCGCGGCTTCCTGGGGCTTTGCCGCCAGTGCAAACTCTGGCTTTATGTTTGTGTTCCCGCTTGGGATCGGAAGGAGAGTGCTCTGAGACGGTGCGATGACTCAGAGCTTCCCGCCTGCTCCTGGGCAGAAGGCAGAATCAGGCTTAGGCAGGCGGAAGAGCATGGCGGATTCCTGCCGCCATACAGAGACGTGTTTTTAGACTGTGCAGTGCTCTGCCTGTCAGATTTGGATGTTACTTGGATGAAAAGAATTTCTGTGCTGCATGCTCAGTCTCAGAATTAAAGTGCTGAGTGCCGCTCCTACCTGGTAGCCCCAGAGCTAGCACAAAATGGTACGTCCTCCATTTTGAAATTTTCCTGACTCAGCTTCAGCTGCAAATCCCTGCAGCTCATTAAGAGGTCCTGCCACGAAACACTTAAATGGTGTTGACGAAAAGCTGAATGCATGCTTTTCGGTTTTCAGCCGTAGCAGGAAAAAGCTGCGCCATTTAAAAATGCCGGCTTTCTGGGCCATCCTGCCAGGGCAAACTCTGACTGTTTGAGGTAGGAGGGCCGGCTACTGAGAGAGGACTTGAGTGTCGTCTGTTGTAGCTTGCTGGCTGGCAGGGACCTTGAAATGCTATAATCATGGCTGCAGCCTGTATATCCGCCATGAGGCTGGAAAGCTAAGGATCCAGCCGTCAAAGCCACTGCTTTAGTCCTACTGATATTGCTTGGTAAATTAAAGACTCATGTGGTCAGAAAAAGAGTCATATACAGTAAAGAGAGATTCAAAGACAGAGAAAATTTCTAAATGGTTTACTGTGTGTTAAAAATATATGCAAGCTGAAAGTTGAAGTTCTTAAAGCAAAAAACAAAAAAAGGAAGAGAGTTGTTGTGTGTACACACCTTTAATCCCAATACTTGGGAGGCAGAGGGAGATAGACCTCTGTGACTTCAAGGTATAGTAGCAAACACCTTTAATCCCAATGCCTGGGAGGCAGAGACAGGCGGATCTCTGAGAGTTCAAAGACAGCCTGGTCAAAGATGTCCGCTCAAAAAGCAAAAAGTTAACCTAGGAATGTCACAGCTTAGATTCTTAAGCGCCTAGTGATTTAAAGGTGCAAATCAAAAGTGCTCCTGGATAGTAAAAAATTGCAGATTCACAATAGGACAGATTCAGACCACTAAATGAGTCACACTGTTGGATGAATGTACGTAGGCTTGGGAGAGAGAAGAAAAAAAATATAGAGAATAAAGTTAATGGTTTAAAAAGAAAAAAGTAAAAGTAAAGTCTTTAAAGAGACAGAGTACAGATAGTTATAGATATAAATAAAAATAAGCCGCGTAAAGATGGAAAATTCACATAGAGTCTGGATTCTTTCTATTATTGTGTTTTCTTTAAAATTTTTGACTGTGAAGGAGCTAAGTACAGAGAGACATTTCATTATATGGGCTGCCAAGTGGAACCAGAACGGATATAAGGGTATTACGATTTCAAAATTTGGATCTAAGGACATGATGCGTTGAAAAGGAGTTTCTTATTTTGTTTTCACAGAGGATGAGACTCTATGGATTTCTTCTATTCCAATTTGGTATGATGGACCACGTCCTCCTGAAGGTTTGCTGTGAACATCTTCAGAAAATTGCTTTGCTCAACTGCCAACTGAGATGAAACTAGCACTCAGGTTATACCATGAAAGACCTAATTAACGACGCCCCCATTCAGCAGGAAGCAGTTTGGAGAGAAAAAACTGCGCCCATATTCCCAAATATAGTTTATAAATGTTCTTTTACATTTAAAGGGGGATATGATATAGGTATGAATAATTTGCATTAGTATAGATTTTGCTTTATTTATAGAGATTTAAGGTCAATTTTGTTATATGTATAAATGTTTCTGATGTAACTTTTACTTGATAACTGTTTCGTTATATGTAATTTTGCTATGTTAAAGTTGAAGCCTTTCTTTTTTGTTTAAACAGAAAAAGGGGAAGTGATGTGGGAGTGTCATATATCAATCTGTTGATTTCCTTGGTTAAGCAATAAAGAAACTGCTAGGCCCATTGGATAGGCCCACCCTTAGGTGGGTGGAGTAAACAGAACAGAATGCCGGGAGGAAGAGGAAGTGAGGTCAGACTCCACAGCTCTCCTCTCCAGAGCAGACGCCTTCAGAGAGACGCCATGCTACCTGCTCCAGGGAAGACGCACGCTATGAAGCTCCAACCCAGGATGGACTTAGGCTTAGAATCTTCCCGGTAAGCGCACCTAGGGGCGCTACACAGATGATTAGAAATGGGCCAGAGCAGTGTTTAAATGAATACAGTGTCTGTGTAATTATTTCGGGGCATAAGCTAGCCGGGCAGGGCAGGCGGCTGGGGTGTTTGGGGACGCAACCCTGCCGCCGCTCCTTATTACTACAAGCCTCCAGACAGCATTAGGAATTCCAGGGTGATGAGTAGAGACTCTTCTAGAGAATTAGTAGAGATAACTTCTGTATAAATAATTAGCTTAGCTCTCCAGCTTTTGGCTGCCTCTCCTGTGCCGGAATGAAGCAAGTGGAATCAAAATAGCAGTAAAGGATTCCAATCAAATTAGCACGCAAAAGATTCCAAAGGAGAAAGAAACAGAAACCTAAGCATGCCTGCTACCCCTCAGGGCTTTGATGACAGGCTTTCTGTGGACCGGTGCCCTAAGCTCTCAGCTGCTCAGGGGTCTCAATTAGCCTAGGCTCCAGCAGCTCCAGCTCCATTATGCTCAGAAGGTAATGGGAAGAGGAGAAGGTAATGGGAAGAGGAAGTCTGTTCAGAAGCAAATTATCTTCACTCTGCCCAGGGTTTTTCAGACCCACATCCCTGTGCTTTCCACTGGCCCTAGAGACAATTCATGGAGGACTTCGTAAACCGAAGCCAAGAATGTTCTGTGTACCACATCTAACAGTTAAATCCGTGGTTCAAACAAGAGGCAACCTGCTGCACCAATAGGAAAGGCCCTTGGGAGTGGCCGTGCAGCCAGCTAAATCAGCAACAGCTGTCTGTGGTTTTCTGCCCACCTTCTCTGCTTTTACAGGATGCAGACTCTACCGCAGGGCTGAGAAGAGAGGAACAAGGTCTACCTACCTGTAGCCCAGCCCTTGGATCAGCTTACTCCCCAACCGGTCCTGGATCATCTGGATTGTTCCCTGTAACAGGCTCTTGACTGCTGAGTCTCCAACAGCAATAGCTACAATCCGACCGGGATCCTGAGCTCTCAAAAATTCCTGAAGTCGCCTGCTCTCATTGTGGTACTCGTGGGTATCAAACTTCTCATTTTCCAAAACTCTGGCTGTGTCTTGGTCAATGACCCTCACATTAAGGCCCCGGGAAAAGTCCTTTTCAAAGGTATAGGAGCCAAAGGGCAAGCCTGAGGAATGCAGAGTCCTTGCCAACATCGTCCATGATGTCCTCCGTGCCCCATGCAACTCCAGTGTCCCGCCAGCCTCCACGCCAATAAACTTTTTGCCAAATGTTGGCATACTTTCACCTTCATCTGATTTGCCATACAAGGTAATTGTCGCTTTGGATCTATAGCGGCATTTTTCTGCTCCAATATGAAGCGCCCCACCATCCTGGATCAGGATGTAACGAGTCCTCAAGGTAACGTTTCTGGATCCGTCTTCAGCATCCCCAAACACAAGCAGTCCTGCAAGGAGCAACACTACTTGAACCTTTGCAACTGTGTCCTAGTTAGCAGATGGGGGTCACTGGGGGTGGTCCAGGAGGGTGACTGGCCCTCTGGTTCCAATCCCAGTTGTTTCCTGGCTGCCACCATGATGTGACCAGCTGCAAGCTCCTTAGAGGAAGAAGCACCGGTCCATGTCTTTCCTGCCATTGTGAACGGCACCCTTTGGAGCTCTGAGTCAAAATAAACCCTCTTAAGACACTCCTGTAAGCACTTAATGCCAGCAATGAGAAAAACTGAGTATCCTTTTGTCTTTTATCTTTCTTTTTTTGGATAAAATTCACTACGGATATTCTGTATGAGGATCACAGAGCACCCATGGGGCCCCCCAGACAGGGACTGTTACCTACCTCCATCCTGAATGACTATAGAATCCACTGTAGCATCTGAGGTCAGGCGGAACATATCTCCCTCCTTGATAACAACATGTTTTGCAGAATCTTGTCCTGGATCCCAGTTCCTGAGACGAGGGTTTTGATCTGGACAATTCTCTATGAAACAAAAACAACACACCCCTGATACAGAACCCAGTCCAACCAAGTACAAGGAAACCACGTGACCAGCCAAGCCCAAGAATTACTGTCATTGAACACAGATTTGCATGGAAAATGCAGGCACTGATCTCCTGCCCCTGGAATGGAAATCCCACCCCTTCCCAAACACAAGAGGTATGAGTTCTTTTCTCCAATATATTAAAAAAACATGTTAGCACAAAATTAAGTCATCACCTGGTTCAGACCAGACTTCACAAGATACAAATAAAGTTCCCCTGACTACCTACTTTGGAAACAACAGTAATTTCTCTTGAACCCACACTGTAATGATGCTTTAGAGAAGAAAATCATAGGCTGGCAATGGAGCTCACTAGCACAGTGCTAGCTTATCATGGCTGAGGTCCTGGATTTGATTCCCATAATCTCAAACAGACAGACGGACAGACAGACTGACTGACTCTCTCTCTCTCTCTCTCTCTCTCTCTCTCTCTCTCTCTCTCAAAATACCTTGACTAATGGAAAGAGATATTGCAGAAATTTCTAACAAGTGTGTTAGATTTCCAAAAGTTCCTTCCTAAACACAGAGATCCAGAGAGTCGGCAGTAACAGCACCTCTTTCCCCACGTGTACACTTTCCCAACGGAACGACAGAAGGCAAGCGGCCAAAACCATGACTTCTCATTTTCAGAGATGAGGAAATTGCAGAGTAGAGAAGCCAACACAAAGATTAGTTAGCAAGCTGAGTGATGTGGAAGTTCCTCCTGAAGAAACGAGGTTCCCGTGCTTGTAAGCTTCCGTTACCAGAATTGTAACTTGCCTCTTGAATAGTAGATAATAAAATGACAGCTGTTTGTGTATGAGATATTTCTAGGGGAAAGAAAAATCATAGCTTCACTTTTCATCAGCTAACAACTCGTGATTTGCTAGAGATCATTTTGTCCACTCTGTAGCAGAAATTATAAATCTTGTAAAGTATAGGTGGGGGCGGGCATATTTCTACAAGTCTATAAACCAGCCTGGGAGAAAAGCCAGCATGTGTGAAATAAATAAATGATAAATAATGTGGTCCTTAATTTAGGTGCAAGTGTCCTCAGGCAAAGGAAGAAAAAGCTGGAGGTACTAAGGCAGCTGTGAAGATTCAGACCCCAAGGGGTGGAACTTAGTACTTAAATAAGAAGAGCATGAAGAGACAAGAATACAAGAAATGTTGGGACTGGGGAATGGAACAATGAACAAGGCTTAAGAGCATGGACCGCTCTCAGAGTTTGGGTCCCAGCACCCACATCTGGTCACAATGGCCTGCAACTACAAGGCCTGTAACTTTCAAGGGATCCAGTGCCCCCTTCTGACCTCTGTGATCAACCCTCATATGTGGCATTCACTCACGCAGATATACATACAAAGCTTCAGTAAAAACAATAAAAATAAACCTATTTTAAAAATATGAGTATCTATGTATATACATCCCACCAACCTAGTCCATTGGTTACTCAGGTCACCTGTGTTTAAACTAAGCAGAGTCAGGAATGAGTGACATGCACTTGAGGACAACAAGAAACACTGTGCCGAGGCTGAAGGCCCCTGTGTGAAAGCAGAGACCACTGGTAAGGAAGAGAGCATTCTAAATTTGCCTTTTGAACCCGAGCATCCCATGTTGTAATCTTCATACGCCATTACTCTGGAGTAAGAGCAAGTAGAATTAAATTAGTCTCACTAACTAGGGCCTTGGCAAATATTCGGTGGGATTATTTTTCTCATACCAGATCTATAATTACTATTTAACTCTTCACATAGTTCATTAAACCATTAAACCGAAGGCAACCCTTGGAGCTGGCAGTGTTGCTCGGTGGTAGAAACGCTTGTTTAGCACAAAGCCTGGAGTTCAGTCCCCAGCCCTACAGAAAATAAAATGACTTTTCTTCAGCCTCCCTATTTTCCTCATAAATCCTAGAGCTGAAATTCTCCAGAGTGTAAGATAAGAAGCAAAGGTCACATGTTACGAGCTACTGCGAAGGAATTCCATCTGTGGAGACCTGAAGCCCACTGTAAGAGTTACACAATTCTTCAGAACGGCTTGCAATCAATTCCTAGACAGCACACTCCATCAAAACTACCACCCCAAAAAAATTCCCGAGTTGTTCCTTCCAGTAACGTATACTTAAATAAGAAAATGTATGAAATCATTAAAAAGCAACTCTGCCAGCCCCCACTCCTAGGCTGGCCCACTTGTGGAGTAAGCACATTTGCAACAGCAAAAGCCACAGTGGAGCTGGCCATAAAACATCTCAGCACCCGAGGTCTCTCCAGCATGGGAGCTCAAGAACACTGACTCGGAGCCACACCTGGAGCCCAGTGTTTTCTAGATAGGCTAAGAGAATACCAAGGAAAGCCACAGATTGCAGCTCTGATTTCCCACTAGTCTGGCTTCCCGCTCCTGATGATTATTTGGAAAATGTGAATCAGAACGTGGTTATTGTGTTTGGAACCGGGAATAGAAAGCCAATACTACATGCAAGGGAAATCAATGTTATAAATTCACAGTGTAGCCAACTGGCTTGGTCATCTCTCTCACTCCCTGTTTATTCTTTTAGAATTGCTGGTAACTTACTTCCCCTCCAGGACCCTAAAATTGGCAAAATCCCTAAAGTACCCCGAAAACCAAAATAAAATAATATTTGTAAGTTTTACAAAGGGCAAAGGGGGCCTCAACTGTTACACTATTATATCCAGTTAAGGAGGTTTCTACTCAGACAAAAATCTGTAGTAGATTTTGTCCAAAAAAACAAAAACAAAACAAAAAAAAAAATGGGATACTTAACTCAGGTTGTAATGGCCTAGCCCTCTATGTCACACTTCAGTGAAGCTGCTGTTTGTTGAAAACATATTGAAGTTGATGGGCAACAAGTTTCTCCAAAACCAATCAAAATAAATTTATTTCCATTAAATATTCTTTCTCTCTCTCTCCCTCTGTGTGTTTGTGTATGTAATGTGTGCATGTGTGTCTGAGGAGTGGGGAGTGGGTAACACACGCATGTGGAGGCAAGAGAGGAGCCCACAGAGTTACTCCTCAGTCAGGCTAGGCTGGCTCCATTCAGTCTCAGTAATCCCCCTGATTCCATCATCCCAGCGCTGGAATTAGAAACACATGCGACCAGATCTAGTTTTAAGATTTTTTTTATTATTATTTATGTGTGTGTGTGTTTGTGAATGGATGTCATGTGCATGCAAGTATACAAAGAAACCGGAAGAACCCTGTTGGAGCCCCTAGAGCTCAACGTGCTTGTGACCAGCTTGTCCCACCGCTCATAGGTTCTGGGAACTAAACTCAGATTCTCACCAACTGAATTATCTCCTCAGCACTAATCATTACATTTCTGACCTGGCTTCTTGAGGAGCAAATTATCATTTAAGAAACTAAAGCTTCCTACATGATATTCAGCTATGAACTGATTAGGTAGGGCTGGACAAATACATCAACTTACATATATAAATATGTTTCTTTTAAGGATATACTTTATAAAAGAGCATTTAAAACTTTTTTTGCACTGTTTACCAAGTCTGTTTCAAAGCACAAAACAATTTCTTTTTTAGTTACTTGTTTGTTTTTTAAATGAAGTCCACTTTTATCACTATATGCTTGCCCAAATAAACTCATTGCAATCCAGAACTCGCAGCTCCCACAAAGTACAGTCCTGCACTCCCACGGGAATTAGCAAAGACTCTGAAGAGCATTTTAAGAGATGCTCCAAGAACAACTTGAGCCCTGAGACACAGTGTAGGGCCAAAAATGCTGAGAAAGCCAAGCCCTCCCATTTACAATTTCCCACAGATTCGTCGAACAACTGCTCCCATTCATAAGATGTCACACCCCACCCTACCCGTGCATCAGGGTGTTAGAGCCAGCCTAAGCAACAAGAGGTTTCTTTTTGTTTTAAAGTATTCTACCTCCACTCCTTAGCTCTTCTTTTGGACCATGCTCTATGTGCACGCTCGCACAATGCCCACGGGCACGCAGTACATACCATCTGGAGCATATTTTGAGGATATTCCCAAAATGACTGCAAGTGCCACAAAAAACGAAAAGCTGGTTATAGCGAAGCAGATGAAGGTGTTCTTGTGTCTCTGCTGCTTTCGGTCCTCCCTCGGCGTCTGCTGCTCCTCCGGGGAGAAGGCAAAAGTTGTTGGGGCTTCTTGGCTGGTGGAGGTCAATTTGGCTGAAGCGTGGTTCTTTGGAGGAGGAGGAGGCCGTAAGGGAACCACCTTCCCAGGAACGTAACCAGGTGAGCGATGGCCGTTTCCGTTCTGAGGTTGCAGGAAAGCAGGGGAGTGTCCCCTGGAGCCAGCGGCATACATGATACCTTGTCACTGTGAAAAGGAAAAGAAGGTTTAAAAGCGTACCCTGTAAGGGCTTTAAAACTTGGTTTTGAGGCAGGGTCCTGTAGACCCGGGCGGGCTAGAACTTAGTATGTTAACCAGGCTAGCCTCAAACAAATCTACAAATAGGCAACCTTATCCCCATTTTGTTCATGAAAAAGCTGAGCCCGACAAAGAGATTCACACCAGTCCAGGCCCTGACTCTAAAGATCAGGCTCTTCACAGTTTATGATGTGAACTCAACAACATGTTAATCTCTGAAATCTTCCATGAATAAGTTCACTCGGCTAATGATACAGGATGATTTTTTTAGGTGGGAAAAACTTACACACACACAAAGGCCCTCCTCTTCGTGTTCATTACTGTTAACACTAAGAACAAATTGTAACTGAAACTGTTAATTTCATAGGGAGAAGGGAGGGAAGAGCCAGCTAGCTCCACCATACAATGTCTTGGTACAGTAACTGTTGATACTGATGTGCTCAACAGCTTCAGAAATATGACACCCAAACTCCTCCATTACATTCTTCCCGGAGCATACCGAGTCACCTGACTTCATCCAATGTCCTCACAACAAATTCCCCATGTCTACTACCAAATAAAGGACAAGAATTTAGTTGTACAGGGACCTCCAGATTGCTCTAAACCATCAACAAACCCATTAAACATAAAATGGCCCACTTAGAAGGGTTTCCAGGAACCAAATGACATGGAAATTAATGGGGAACACAAAGAAAGTCTCATCAGGAATTGATCATGAGTTTACATGAGGCAAAGATCATTCTCCAAGTCGGTGTTTCTGGCAAAATGATGAGATCTATGGGGCTCGATGTGTGAATAAAAATCATTGTTTAGATGAAGCTTAAAGCCATTATTTAGAAGAAGCTTACACTTCAGACAAAGAAAACACACTGGCATCCAAGGTGCTATTGAGGAAACTGCTGTATGTACCAAGCAGCAGACTCAAACAATGAACGCAGCCAAGCAGAGTGTGACCTCCTGCATTAACAAAGAAAGGGACAGAGAGGATGTTCCTGAGTGCCAGGTTCACTGGAGGGGACGCGACTGTCATGATCTGCTGTGAAAGGGGTGGGATCAATGTCCCTTGAGCTTCAGTCTTTCTGCCTCATTGTCTCAGGGTGAGAAGGGCCGGTGCTATTTATCAAGCTGAAGAGCTCTTTCGGGAGATAATGTGCGACACCAGATGTAGCCACAAAAATACAAAAAGCAGTGAGGGGCTCAGGGGATCACCAGTCTTCTGGAAATAACAGAATAACAAGCCATCAATGTCACAAAACGGCAACTTAACATGAAAACTCAGAAGGCAACCGCCATAAATGAATCCTTCAGAATCCATTAGCCCACTGGCTGAAAACGAAAAATGAGCCACCATTCCTGTCCTCAAAAGTAAGCTAGTACTTCCATGATATTTTAGAATAAAAAATGCAAAAAAAAAAATCTTATTTCCAATTCATAAAAATCATTAAAATTATAAAACAGAAACATGTTGCCTTCAGGTTTCATTCCACATTGATGGATTTACTCTAGACATGGTACTATGAGTACAGTACTTTAAAAAATATTGATTGCCACTTAGGGATGTAAATTATTCATGAAAAACGACGTCTCACTAACTCAGGAAGCTGCGGTGCTGAGACTGTCGTGAGGGAAATGATGAGGGTCAGACAAAAGCATTGCAGCCCAAGACACCCATCTCCCAACTCAGTTTTAAATCACTTGTTTGGAAGATTAAGGTATAATTCTCCCAGTAAATACTGCCAAATTGGGTTCAGCCTCCCAAACTCTCAAGAATAGCTACTTAATTCTGAAAATCCTGTAGCGAAGGGCACTGAAGTTTCCTCTGCCATTCCAGCTTCTGTGCGAGATCAGGCCCAGTCTGGGTTTTACTGGGGCCGCCACGCTTCACGGTAACGGTGTGTGCTGGCATCACCCCGTCACTTCTTTCTATTTATTTTTATTTTATGGGCATTGTTCTTATTTTTTGTTCCGTTTTGTTCTTTGCCTGTAGGTATATCTGTGTGAGGGTGTCAGATCTTGGAGTTACAGACAGTTGTTAGGCCCAGGGCCTCTGGAAGAGCATTTAGTGATCTTAAGCGCTGAGCCATCTCTCCAGCCAGCCCTCGTCAGTCACTTTTTAAAGGTCGCTCTTATAGTATAGATTATACAGAAGGGGCTCATCCATGTTTTATTATACTTTGTTTTGTTTGTTTGGTTTGGTTTGGCTGGTTAGTTGCTTGTTTGGTTGGTTTTTCGAGACAGGGTTTCTCTGTGCAGTCCTGGTGTCCTGGAACTAGCTTTGTAGACCTGGCTGGCCTTGAACTCAAAGAGATCCACCCGCCTCTGCCTCGCGAGTGCTAGGATTACACCACAGCCCAGCCTTACTATACAGTTTAAAGGCTACTATGGCTTGGCACAGCCCCTAAAATAAACAAGCCATCTACAATGGGAATACCCAAATCTTTCACGTAGATATCAGAAAAACATTCCACAGTTTTTAAGACATAATTTTTGGGGTTTGATGATATTTCAAAAGACCTTGAAATAATTATCTTATGAGTATTTACTTACCTGGTACCTTAAAAATATTAGCTCAAAAGACTTGATAATAAACAAGTAAATAATTACATTTTTATACTCATAATGCAAGTAAATATTTAAGGCAGATAATTTCTAAGACTATAAAACCTTACTTACAAATGCTGATGTTAGGAAAAGTAGGCATTCAAAGAAGTTTGGAATAGGTAGTATTTTTTTCAACTCTCAGTCTCTCCTCACTTACCCCAATAACCCTAAAACCTCCCTGTTATTTTAATTAAAATATTTTTCTTGAGATACAGACATGTGCCTCAAATAATAGTAAGGCTGGAAGAACAAATACAGTTGATAAGGAGGCATAAATTAATTTATGTGTTATAAGTAAGTCAGTTATCACAAAAAGCAATTATTTTTAATTATCACAATGTTAAGGGCACCATGGGTTTTAACCTAAAAAAAAGGGTGTGGCTTTGAGAGCACTGTTGGGGGAGGTAAACAAAGGCTGCACTGTCTTGGAGATGTGTAAAAACTGTCTGATTTGGTGTTAAGTTTGCGCCCAGAAAATCTGTTTAACTACAGATTTCTCTATTTTTTTCTCTTCCCATCTCTCCTCACTCCACTTTTTCCTCCCTGCCCACCCCCTCCACAGGAATTTCCCATTTAACCTTTCAATATCCACAGGTCATTAAGAAACTTAACTAATCACTGATTGCAGCTGGAAGAAACTAAGAACATTATTTCAAAAGAAAAACAAAAATCAATTCTTGTTTAACTTTTACAAAATACAGCTCTAAGCCACAGTCTGCTGACTGGTGGGTTGAGTCACATCTGCAAGCAGGAATTCTACAAACTAGCTATAATAGGTTCAATCACAGAGTATGAGATGCAGGAGACACGAGGGAAAACAAATGGGAAAACTTCCCTTCCACTTCTTGCTGACAGGAAGAAATGATGAGCCGGATCAGAGTCCGGAGACAGCAGGCGCACACTCAAGTGCTCATTACAGGGTGATGGAGGACACTTGCTCCCAGTCTGTGTCGGTCTCCTAAAACACCCTCCTACCCACTGCAGAGGCTCCCGCTGTCCTTCATCAGACATGCACACACCCAGCCATACAGAACTCAGTAAGAATCCAAATGCCAGGCATATGGTGCACGCCTTTAATCCCAGCACTCAAGAGGCAGAGGCAGGTGGATCTGTGTGAGTCCAAAGCCAGCCTGGTCTACAGCGTGAGATTCAGGACAGCAAAGGCTACAGAGAGAAACACTCTCTCGAGGAAAAAACAAAAAGAATGCAATCCTTTTGCCTTGTTTATACTCTTTCAAGTTCCTCCTTTAATTTGTGTGTGTGTGTGTGTGTGTGTGTATGTGTGTGTGTGTGTGTGTGTGCGCGTGCGCTGGGATTAAGGACATGTGTCACCACTGCCCAGCTCCCACTATAATTTTAAAGAGAACCTATTTCTTTCCTTTTGGTTTTGATTTTGGTACGAGTGCTCTGTGTGTATGCCTGCATGCCATGAGAGGGCATCAGCTCCCATTATAGATGGTTGTGAGCTGCCATGTGGGTGTTAGGAATTGAACTCAGGAATTGAATGGTAGCCAATGCTCTTAACCACTGGGCCATCTCTCCAGTCCCAAGAAAATATATTTTTAAACGGAAACTTTAGGCTTGTAGAAACAACCACGATATCAGCATAATCCAATCAAAGATTTCCTGAGCAACAACAGTCAACTGAGTGGTCAACAATCTTTGTTTCTGAGACTGTCTGCACAACTCTTAAAATTTGGCTAGGCAATCTTTCTCTTCTATTAAGATCTTAGAAAATCTCTACAATGTAATCACTGTTGTGTCTAAAAAGAAGTAAAAGCAAACAACGAAAAGTAAAATATTTCAGAAAAGAGGTATACATAAATTTTAAAAGCAAATAATACATTTTACTATAGTCATCTGAACTTCTGACCCAGTCAAGCTGTTGGCTCCCAGCTGCTTTGAATTTTCAATTAAGATTCTATATTCCCAACTTCCTGTCTTAGAAAGAGGCATGACAAAGAGAACATCAAAGTGACATTCAGATTTGTATGTGGTTTAGATTAAAGGGATAATGTTATGGGGTCTTATTTAATTTTTCTTTACATAGAGATTGTCCCTGCTGCTAAACAATGAGTTCAGGCTTGCACACACAAAACGGCTCAATAAGAAATAAACTCAGGGACTGAAGAGATGGCTCAGAGGTTAAGAGTACTGACTGTTCTTCCAGAGGTCCTGAGTTCAATTACCAACAACCACATGGTGGCTCACAACCATCTATAATGAGATCTGGTGCCCTCTTTTAGTCTACAGGCCACCATGCAAACAGAATGCTCTACACAAAATAAATAAATAAGTAAATCTTTAAAAAAAAAAGAAAGAAAGAAAGAAGAGAAAAAGGAAATAAACTTAGAGCCAGTGATGACGCACGCCTTTAGTCCCAGCGTTCAGTAGGCAGAGAAGGGTGGACCTCTGTGAGTTCAAGGTCAGCCTGGTCTCCAAAGTGAGTTCCAGGACAGACAGGGCTACATACACACACACACACACACACACAGAGAGAGAGAGAGAGAGAGAGAGAGAGAGAGAGAGAGAGAGAGAGAGAGAGAGAGAGAGAGAGACAGAGACAGAGACAGAGAGAAGAAATAAAGAGCACCCAAAAACTTTTTAGAAGCTTTACTTTTTCAAATTTCCAAGTACATACTTAAATGTCATCAAAGTCATAAAAATTGTGTATTTGAACACATATAGATTTCTATGGAACAAAGAGAAGCTGGAAAGGGGTGAGTTTGTGCGTGTGTGAAGTTTAGAAAAATATACATTATACATTGTATTCCTAAAGCATACAATATAAAATATGTTTTTCTAAAATAACCACTGTGAGGAATTCAGCATAGATCCTACGTCTACACATATAAAGGCTACTTGGAAGAAAACAGCAGGTTGAAAAAGCTATGTGCTCTTTCCTCCGAGATCTTAGCTTTAAATGAGCACACCCCCAGAGAACTGCAGGCCCCACGGCCCATATGCACCGCTACGACAGGACACGCACTCCGCCAGGACACTGGCCCTTAGCCCCTGCCATTTCCAGCCCGTCTCAACCCCAAAGTATGTCACAGTCCCTGCAACTGTCTGGCTTTGAAATCTTCGCTGACTTCTACTGCAACTGATTTTAGAGCAATCCTCTTTCACTGTCATGGAGCTCTGTGTTCCCAATCAAGGTTCCAATCAAGGCACGAGGAACAGCTGTGCCCTGATTACAAATCTCCCCATGAACTGGAAGGATAAGGGATTCAGAAGCTAATTACTGTATATTCCCCTATCAGCTTTCTCCACTTGGTCAATATAGACACACAGGATGACCATCACCAAAAGTAAGTACTCAGCAGTATCCACATCCTCTTCCTCACCAACAAAAACGCCTCTAAAATATATGAAGTCTATTAAGATACAGCACAGGGAAAGTATAAGGAATCTTTCAAATATACAATCCTAAAAAGACTAACCACGCTATAAGAAAAGAAACATCAGTGCCACTAAACATTTACATTGGGATAAGTATCTTTACTTAACATTACTTTTCCTGCTCCAAAAATCACTTTTCAATTAAGTTACACTGTCCTAGAAAGCTTCAGTCAGGGTATAGTAAACACCTGAAAAACAAAAATTAGAAATAATGAGAGGCTCCCCTAAAAATAAGCAAACAACTACATACTTACATTTAAAATAGTAAGTGTGCCTCGTGAAATAGCAACTTAGGTACAGTTTCGCTGAGAGTATGTCCTTAGCAAGTTACACTGTAATCATCTGGGCAGATACAGACCCCTCATGGAAAGGATATTTAGAGGCCAGAGAGGTAGCCAAGAGGTCAAGAAAATAGGTTGTTCTTGCAGAGGACCCGGAGTTCAATTCTCAGCATCCATATGGTGGCTCCCAACCATCAATATAACCCCAGTTCCAGGAATAGGATGCCTTCTTCTGACTTCCCTGGGCACCAGGCATGCATGCGGGGCACAGATAACACATGTGAGCAAAACATTCAATAACACAAAATAAGTACATCTTTAAATTTTTTAAAAATATTTACAAATGTCTAAGACCAAAGAGCAGTCAAGTAATACTTTCTAACTGTAAAAGTGACCTTTAAGCATTTTCATTAATTCTTATGCCCCTGTCATTCACATTCTATGAAGAATACATCTGACAATGGGGGCGGGGGGACACGACTGTAAAATGTAAAATGCAAAATGAAATTTTAAAAATTAAAATAAAAAAATCAATAAATAATAAATGTACAGTACTGAAAGACCCTCAGAGAGGACCTTTCCTCTCTGATGAAGACCCCAGAACCAGGACACTCCGAGACCAGGCCACAGGATGCAATTAGCAAGAGGTTTATTGAGTAAACACAGGTACCTGCGGGCAGCAAGTCTTTCGGAGGACTTGCGCGCCTGCCAACTGGAGGACGGGCTTTTTATAGGGAAGAGCAAAAAGCAAGTTTACAGAAGCAAAAGCGTGGTTATCGATCGACCGGAATGAGGCGGGGGCATGAATGGTTTCCCCTCTTAGCATGGGTGTCAGCAAGAAGCAAGTTTACAGAAGCAAAAGCGTGGTTATCGGAATGCGGCGGGGGGCATGAAAGGTTTCCTCTCTCAGCATGGATGCCTGGCAACAGTCATCCTGTTCCTATCTTATAACTAACCTGCTTTGTTGACATCCTATCTTATTGACATCTTGCCTTGCAGTCTTCCTATCTCTATCTCCTGCTCTCTCAGGCACCTGGGATGTTCTTACGGGAGCAGGCTGGCTGCTGATCCGGAGATTTGTTTAAAACAAACAGGACGTTCCCCCGGGAGCATGCTAGCTGCGGGTTTTGAGGAGGGGGTCTGTAGGGTCTTTCATTTCCCCCTTTTTCTTTTGTTAATGAGTTAAATCTTTTACTCAAAGCAATCACAGAACTTCGGTATCTTGTTGTGGTAACATGTGATACTGATGGGTCAGTACTAGGGCCTGAATGACTGACAGCCTGTCTTTTATAAACTGGACCAGGCGGTTTAAGATGCAGGGCCCAAACAGGCGAATCAGAAGGAAGATAATCAAGGGACCCATCAAAGAAGACAATAGAGCTGTAAACCAGGGAGACTTATTAACCCATCCGTCGAACCATCCTTGTTGTGATTCGAACAGCTTTGTCTCTGTCTTAACCTCTCTCTAAGCTTGGTCATGGATCTTCTAACCAATCCAGTATGGTCAGCATAGAAGTAACATTTTCCCCTGAGTGTAGCACAAAGACTCCCTTTCTTTAAAAGCAACAGGTCCAGGCCCCTCCTGTTATGGAGCACCACCTCTGAAAGATTTGCTCAGACAATAGCCATATGAAAACTAGTACAACTGATGGGACAAAATAACTTATACTTTACAGAGCAGTATTGGGAGAAGATGGTAGAACATCTCTAGGGTGTACATAGCTCTTAACAAAATTATCTGAATGAGGCTTGAAAGTAACTACATGGTAGACATTGTGAACCACTGTAGACCCGAGAATAGCACCCAACACTGTGGCAATAATAGTCTATTGACTACAAAGAGCTTAACTCAGCCCTAAGAAACACATGGATGCCTTCTCATAAGAGGCAAGTTCAGTATTATGAATACAAATCTCTTTTGCTGTAGACACCGGGAGTGTTGTTCCTCAACTCCAGAGAATGTGCCGGAGAAGTCAGTTTCGGTCCAGCTGGCACCACATGGCATCTACAGGTTTCCATTGCATCCTGTAGCATCAGCTTTATCCAAATGTACAGGGTTGTGTCCATTGTGAGAACTTTAACAAACAATGAGAGAAAATGCAATACAGAATGACAAATGTTTAAAACAAAACAAAAAGCCCTAAAACCAGAGGACAGCGAATGAGGACATAAATATCTTTTTGAGACTGACTTACTCAGGCTTTACATTTGTAAGTACAGCATTAAAAAAAGTTTTAACATCCCATTGATATCTATTTTATCATATATTAAACCATATCTGTTTATCTTTTGAAAGCCATATCATTTCATAACCCCACAGATTAAAACAAGATTTTCCTGTAGAAAAACAAAACCTATCAAGAGGTAAGGAAGCTTTAGGTGTGTTTGCTTTTTCTCTGAAGTTATCTGCACAAAACGGTCTGATCCGGAAAAATCTCAAACTGTAAAAAAATAATTCCTGTCAATAGGTCCCAGACACACAGTGGAGGAACAGAACAGAATTGCCTTTTGCTTCTGCTGTCTGATATTGTGCTTCAAAAGACCCTAAAGAAAAATGAGCAGAGCCCTGTGGGTTTCTGACTCTAGGAAAGAAGAGCCTTAAAGGTGATATAAGCCCACCTTATAGCGGATGTGCCTGCCCTGTGTAAGCCTTGAGCTCAGGATTTCATCACCAGGGTCAGCCACTGTCAGCGGATACATGAGCAGCAGCTAACTAGCCAGGCAACAGAACTAGTGGCAGCGATTGCCGGGGTGTTTTGAACCCAGGACAGGACAGGAGGGAGGGAGGTCTGTCCAGTCATTTTTGCTGGTCTCCAGGGCCAATTATGTCAATTTGTTCTTTCAGAATCTTATTTATCCTATCTATCTGACCTGAGCTTTGGGGTTGGTAAGCTTAAGTTCCAATTGATCCCCAATGTCTTGGCCACACCCTAACTTACCTGGGCAACAAAGGCAGGTCTATTATGGGACATGATTATCTTGGGCATCCCAAACCTTAGGATGATTTTTTTTTTTTTGATCTTCTTAGCCATTACATTGGATGTCTCAATCTTGGTCAATGTATGATGGCTGTCTTCTTTGGCAAATGTGTGGCCTCCTGGATACCTGCTGTTAGTATAGACGTTCCCTCTGCCATCTGTAGAGCTTGTATCAAAGCCACAAGTTCAGCATTCTGGTCAGGCCGCCATCCCTGAAGGGAGGTTACTGGCCCAGATCATTTGCTTCCTGTCCACCAATGTTGCCCCCGCCTTCCGCTTACCTTCAGTCTTGTGTACCTGCTTAGCTCGGACCGCCAGCCTTGTGCCCCTGGCAAGCTTCGCCCTCATTTTCGGCTCTGCCTGGAACAGCTTAGCCTGCCATTTTGCCATTCGCCTGTCCTTTCTGCAGATGCTGGTAGGATCCATAGTCCATCGACGTCAGCCCAGCACAGGAGCAGTAGTCTGGCACAGGAGGGCACCTGTGGTAGCATGGTGACTGCTGTATCGCAGTCTGACATGGGTGAGGGGAGCAAGACTGTAGAGTGAGCAGTCAGGGCTCATGCAGGCTTTAGAGCAAGCACAGCACCAAGGCAGTTGCTAGGAGGTGAGGATTTCTTCAGCGGTGATGGCAGGGAGAGGTGGTCATCCTGGTGAGGAGGGCGTGGTAGAGGCAGAGGCAGACAAGCAGCCTGCGTCTCCTGCAGAACTGAAAACAGCAGCGAAAGCAAAAGTCCCTCGTTTGGTCAACAAAAGGCTTTGGTCATACATTCAGAAGTGACCAGGGAGGAACGAGTCATTTATTTGTCTTTTTCCCAAATTTCTAGTTCGTACGGTGTCCAGTTTGTATTCTTTACTCAGTTCCAGTGTTCCTCTTCATTTGTCTTTGATCTTCTGTTGCCCAGGCTCCTAATCTGTCTGAGTCCTATCTTTCTTTTGCTTCCCGCCTCTCTCTCTTTCGCTTCCCTTTCTCTGTCCCTCGTTTAACATTTTTTTTTTTGGTCTCTCCAAATTTTACTAGGTATAATCTTGTGACCTATCTACTTGCTGTAACTTTTTCTTATATCTGATGTTGCCTGTCCTATGTAGGCCATGGCTACTGCTGTCTGCTGACCTTCAGAGGTTGGGTAAAATGCCTGTAAACTTTTATTAATCATTTAAGGAGCATAGATTTTAACTGGCCCCTCGAGAACCTCTCTTACCTTGGCCGAATTAGTGGGGTGCCTTGCAGCCCCCCCCCTGAGATTTGCCATGAGCCCAGCATTTTGACTGTCAGTTTCTCCCTTTAAGAATTAATTAGACATTATCATGTAGAAGAATGAAGATAGATCCATATTTATCTCTATGCACAAAACTGAAATCCAAACAAATTAAAGACCTTAACATAAAACCAACAATATTGAACTTTTTATAGAAGGAAAAAATGTTTAAAATTCATTTTCAAACACAGCCTCAGTGGCATAGACATTGAGAGAAACAATCAATAAATAAGATTTTTAAAACTGAGACGCTTTTTGTATAGCAAAGGATATAATCAACGGAATGTAATATCAACCTGTAGAATGGGGAGGTATCATGAGACATATAAGGAACTTAGGAACTTAATCCTCACAAAAACAAATATTTCAGTACAATTATGTCACAGACCAAAACTGTAAATTCTCAACAAATGAACTTGAAATGACTGAAAGATATTTAAAATTTGCTTAAATATAACATCCTTAATCATCAGGGAAATGCAAATTAAACAATTCTGAGATTTTATCTTATTCCTGTAAAACTGACCAAGATTAAAAATATCATTTGACAATTTATGCTTACAGCTACTTTGAACATTAGCATGGTGGATTTTCAGAATTAGATAACATATTACCTTAAAACTTAGCGACATCCTTTATATTATCATTGACAGAATCTGAAAACAACCCAAAATGCACCTTTTTTATATTAATAATAAATGAGAATCTTTGCCATGTTTTTTTTTTTAAATAGCCATAAACATTATAAAGAGTCAAAAGGGCCATTTTAACTCAACCTCATCATTCAGTAACACCCCCTTTGCCATCGTAGTGGGGTGAGAGGCTTTAGCAGATCTTTGCCTTGTGGGGCAACTCGGGGCCCCCACCTTATCACAAGTATTGTGAGCAGACAAGTGTTAAATTCAGATCTAAACATGGGCTGGCTTAGAAGCTCAGTTGGGCTGTTCATATGGCCCTGGCCCTGTGCCAGGCCTTTTACAGCAATAGTTCTTGAAGACAGTGTAGTCCTGCATCCATCTAAACAGAGCTGGGAATTTACTTTCCTCTGGACACACTGCATAGTAAGAAATATAGAAACCAACAATCTGTAGGTTTTTTTTTATAAGCATATTATTTTAAAGTGACTTAATTTAATTTTCCCAATTTTTAAACCAGAGGCTTTTACCTGGATGCAGCACATGATGACTGGTATAGAGCATCCCCGGAAGACAGATGTTATCAGGGCTGGTAGGCCCTTTTAATGTCAGCTTACTCCATTACCTGCCACTCCTGAATCCACATTCACCATTTACCAACAGCCACAGGGATATTTACTTGCAATCTCTTGCCCTACTGCCAAAATGGAAAGGTCCAGGTTCTTTAGGGGACCTTTGCTTTTTAATAGGGTATCCGACCCCAGAGAAATAGCCTACTGTAGGTTCCCAGGCTTACTGTGTCCTGTGGGGAGGAATTAGCACCAGCTTGGACCCAACTGGCTGGCATGTGTCTCCACAGGAGGCCTTAGTTCTGTGACCCTGGCGTTAGCACCAGCTACTTCCCCTGGGCAAGGGCCACAGATCTTTGGCACAAGGTTTTACATGGCATTTGCAGATGGGGGCTGCCATTCAATCTCTAGCACCTTATTTTCCAGGGAAAACAAGCCTTCTCCACAGGGAACCCCACTGGGGATCCTCCCAGGACCTGGCTTCAGTCTCAGCTCTGTCCATAGTGAGCTCCTAGTTGTATAGCACAAGCTTCCCATACCCCACCTCAGTACTCACAGCAATCTAGCAGCTTTTCTCTGAATGGGATTCCAGAGGCCCCAGGAGGCATTCCCTCCAGGGAACTTCTGAGGTCAGGATTGGTCCACCATCTGGAAGCCTCAACTCAGTTCCTCTTAGCCCTCACACTGCCAGTAGCAGCTGTGAAGACCTTTGCACTGGCTGTAGGGGGAGGGAACACCTTGGACTGTCTAAGGCAGCCCTCCTCCCCCAGTCCTCCCCTGCGGTGCTGGTGGACTTCAGGTCAGCAAGAGAGGACGTCACTCTCAGCACAGGGATTTCAGGGGGGCCATGACTGCCCCCTTCTCTGACTTGGGCCAGGGTTGCTGCCATGCCCTGCCCTGCGTCCTGCTGAGAAGTTTGCTCAGAGGCTGGTTGCCCGCCTAGGCCTGGCCCCAGGCTGTGCCCGCAGGAGATCACAGCCCTGCTCCCTCCCCCCTTGCAATAGCAAGCAGGGCAGCTCAGCAGCACAGCCTCAGCAAGGCACAGCCTAGAGAAGTAAAGGAGGGGCAGACTGTCAGCGTTCCTTTTGGATTTTCATAGAGTTGGGGTCAAAGAGGTGGTTATTTACTGCCCCATGGTACCAGATTTAGACTCGAGTACAAACAGATATACAAAACAAAGAACATATTAAGCACAAAAATACACAGACAATACAGATGCGCCGGCGCGGATTCGGCGTAATGCCGAATTTCAGACGGAGACAATGGGAGTCCAGACCTCCCTTCTCCAACCAGATCCACGTATCTTTCCGACACGGGTTGAGCCCCGAAGGCTCCAGACGCCCCTGGAACGTCTTCCAAAAGGCTGCGAGGGAAAGTCCGAACTCGTCAGTTCCTTTCTACCTCGCCAGATTCAGAGCACTCAGATCTGAGCGTACAGAGCTTAACAAAGAACACAAATGACACAGACACAGACTAACGAATGGGTGCTGGCCAGCTTACCTCCCGGTGGTGGGTCGGTAGCTCCTGGGTGAAGGTCTTCAATTCCCGGCCCATGCACCAAATGAAAGACCCTCAGAGAGGACCTTTCCTCTCTGATGAAGACCCCAGAACCAGGACACTCCGAGACCAGGCCACAGGATGCAATTAGCAAGAGGTTTATTGAGTAAACACAGGTACCTGCGGGCAGCAAGTCTTTCGGAGGACTTGCGCGCCTGCCAACTGGAGGACGGGCTTTTTATAGGGAAGAGCAAAAAGCAAGTTTACAGAAGCAAAAGCGTGGTTATCGATCGACCGGAATGAGGCGGGGGCATGAATGGTTTCCCCTCTTAGCATGGGTGTCAGCAAGAAGCAAGTTTACAGAAGCAAAAGCGTGGTTATCGGAATGCGGCGGGGGGCATGAAAGGTTTCCTCTCTCAGCATGGATGCCTGGCAACAGTCATCCTGTTCCTATCTTATAACTAACCTGCTTTGTTGACATCCTATCTTATTGACATCTTGCCTTGCAGTCTTCCTATCTCTATCTCCTGCTCTCTCAGGCACCTGGGATGTTCTTACGGGAGCAGGCTGGCTGCTGATCCGGAGATTTGTTTAAAACAAACAGGACGTTCCCCCGGGAGCATGCTAGCTGCGGGTTTTGAGGAGGGGGTCTGTAGGGTCTTTCAGTACAGCCCTGCCCTTTCAACTCTGCTAATCAAATTCATAAGAAGCAGTGGGTGACAACCCTAAGTCCTTCAACAGCTGAAACATGTCCAAGACTGAGGTACACCATCGCCCCAGTGTTAGGAAAAATACTGAATATCTGGGGGGGGGGGGGTTTGAGGCAGCAAAGAATATAGCCAATACCACTTCCCCAAGCAGAAAGAAAAGCAAAAGGGGGCAGAGAACACAAGCCTCTGGGTGGGACTGTGGAGCTGTCAATCATGAATGGCCTCCTTCTAGAATAAGCTCCTGCAATCAAACAAAGAGACCAGACCAAAGCAAACTGGATTCAGCCACTCATGCTCAAAGCCACGTAACCGAACTGTAATTCAAAGAAGGAAAGAAGATCTCAAAACAAAAATTTCCCCTGAAATTGAGGACCTTACAGTAAGAAGGAGCGGACCCTCCCGCTGTGAGGCACAGACAATAGGAACCTGCCTTAGGCAGATGCTAGCCAGTCAGCTTTTACTGACCCTTCTGTTTCATTCTTCCTACCTTACAAAGCCCTCTGTCTGCCAGCCTTTCTACAGAGTGAGAGCTGTCCCCATTCACAAACCCCAAATAAAAGCCAAGCAGATCCACTACTGTTATTGTGTGGTTCCTACTTCTGACAGATCTCAAAGGTTCCCGATCTGAAGAATCGGACAAAGGGGGAGTCATTTGCATCTCGGCCCTTTGCTGTTTCTGTTTATCCCATTACTCTTCTTCAGATTCCCTCCCTCTCGCCCATTCATCCTCTTAAAAAGCCCCTTCCACCCTGTTCCAAGGCTCCTTAGGTCAGTCTCCCCCTTCACCCTTGTTCCCCATTGGCTAGAAAGACAGAGAGGCTTCCAACCTGCTGACAGTGACAGATGGCTGTGCAGAGGCCCACAATGGAGGCTCCCACGCGTCATCTTGCAGCTGACCTTCCAAGGAAAAACCCAAAGCTGGGGTCTGACCTGAAGGAGGCCGATTTAATTAATACAGCAAAGGGCAGGGCTGCCAGTGGCCTGCATTGGCTGGCTGCATTCTCTGCAGACTGCTAGGGACAACTCTTTAAAAGGCTGCCCAATAAGAAAGCGCCAGCAGAAAGTTGTGTCAGTAGAGCTGAAAGGTAGGGGAAAGGCCAAAAGAAGAGGTGTGCTTGACTAATCCATGCAGATGAATCTAAAGGCCATCATCTAGTGACACACTAACACTGAAATGTTAGGACTCACAGAATAAAGACTATGTTCTGGCCTGTTTTGCAAACCAAGGACGATTATCAAAGATGCCCAAACTGAAAAGACCCAGGCTACTCAATCATGGGACTATAACCCAAGTATATTACTGTCTTTCGCCCCAAAAAGAAGCTTTCTAATCAGAGAACACAAGAACAAATTCTAGTTTGTTTGTGTTTGGTTTTCGAGACAGGGATTCTCTCCGTAGCTTGGCTGTCCTGGAAGTCTCTTGAAGTCTTTGGATCCTGAAGGCATGACATCACCTGCAGGTGAGTTCCAAGCCAGACTACAAGTCATGCTTGATCTTCTCCCAGAGCATGTGAAACCTCAGCCAAGCAATGTGGGCATATTCCACCTTGTCAGCAATTGCCCTGGTATTCTCCAAGACTAAACATGCCTGCTGCTGCAGTTGCTCCTCCCATAACCAAGATGGTGGTCCGACTTTGTGCAGCTAAACAAGGGAGGGATGAAAATCTAAGAAGCATGGCCTGCTTAGGTGTCCCAGATTCAATAACAACAGCAACAAAAATGAAAAAGACTAGAAGGTTCCAGGTCAAGATAAGACAATGTGGTAACTGGGCAACTCGGAAAAGTTAGTTACTGGCTGACCTTGGTGAAAATGGCTAGGTAGTCAACAGCCACTAGTAAGTGAGAGGATGCCATAAACCTTGCAGAAAAGGTTTCCCGTCCCCTTCCCTTTCAAGGAACTAGTTCCTCACTGCTAACAGCCTTTATTTCTATTTGATCATGCCATCCGGTGGCTGTGAGTGGTCATGAATGCATTCCCATTGAGCAATTAAAGCCACAACTTTCACTTCACAAGTATAACCTTTTAAGCTTCATGTGGGGGCTTTATAGTCAGTCAAAAAAGTTGGTTTTATTGTAGTGGCCTTTTCAAAAGAAAAGACGCCCACAGTGAATTTTTCTCACTTATACTGAAATGGGATATAGGCATTTTTTTTTCTGCTACTGACTCACACTTGCCAAACTATTCATTCTTTAGGAAAGAGTATTGGAACCAATAGTCAAAACCATTATAATGCTGAAGGCTTCCAGGCTCCAGAATGAAAGCCAATAACTACGGGAAAGCTTCCAAATCAGTAACTGGTTCACTCAAGAGACTCAGTTTCCACACGTGACCAAAAGGACACCTAGTTTGTAGTGCAGTGGAAACTATTCCTTTCTTAGTGGCTTAATAAGAATCGTCTTAAACTGCAATTCTCCAAGAGCGTTTCTACACAGTGCTAAAACTACTGGAATGCACTAAAGACCACCATCTCTCCTCTGCAACTTGTAAGATTCTCATCCATGTGGCTGTGTGACAAGCAGGAGACAGATGTAGAGTTCAAGGTCATCCTTCTTCATATGACAAGTTCAAGGCCAGCCTGAGCTACTTGAGACACTCCCTCAAACAAGCAAACAATACCAAATGTTCTTACTAAATACAACTTTACTTTTGCTTACTGTTCAAACAAAGAAACAGTCTTGGTGCACCTCATGTAAAAAGGTCACCATTTTCTGCCTTGAAAAGACAAATCTGTCTACAGAGGGAACTTCAAAACAGATTTGTCTCATAGATTAAAGGACTAATTTGTAAGGAGACAGTAATTACAGTTTCTGGGTGAGTCTGTTTCACTTTTTTAAAGAAAACATTTTACTAAAGACCCCATGCCTCCTTTATCTATCTGATACAATATTTGCTGGTTCTTGACAAACAGCGTTAAAGGCTCTCAAAATGAGCAAGAGGAAACACACACACACACACACACACACACACACACACACACACTATCCCTAGCATGCTTTTATCCTGTGAGTCAAAAAAAAAGTCTGAATGTTTCCAGGAACTTGCTTCCTAGGAAAAAAAAAAAAGCGCACTTCTACAATATTGCAAATTTGCATCCTGTTTACAGAAAATGCAAGTAAGCTAACATTTCGACACCGAGTTCCTTATTTATCAAATAACACTGTACTACATGGATAAATAAGAGATGAAAAGACATGAATCTACCTTTTAAATTAAGTACAATGGGTTTCTAAGCCCAAGTGAAAACTACTTAAACACTAAAATAACTAATTGCCAACAAAGGCAAAATGAACTAAACGAATAACTAGGCGAGGTGGGGAAAATTACTGTCTGGAAATAAGAACAATGGGGTTCTTGTCCCTGCTCAGCCATCAATTTACTACATGACCTTACCAATTAGTGAGCCTCTTGGGTCTCCACTTCCTTGCTTTATCATTAGTTTTAAGACCCCTGGAACCACAGGCCGGGATTCAGCAAGTACAGCAGTGTCTGACGCCCTGACTCCCCTTCACGTCACCCAAAAGAGCCACAATAAGCTTTAAATATCTGAGTCTGGGTTTCCATCAAAAGCAATTTACAAAATGTCAGCTGACCCATCTCCAGAGGAGAACTAAAGCCAGTAGCACCCACAGTTTCAGGTTTCACCCCGACAACAGCAGCTGTTAGGAGAGCACTTAACAGTCTGGTAGAAAATGATACCTCTTTACAGATGGAGAAAATAAGAGTGATTTTCATAGTCTCAGAAACACAGCTGCCCCACCCCCACCCTAGGCATCTGTTGACCTTGTTGAGACAGTGGCTCAGAGAGAGCTGCCTTGGGAGACAAACTCAGACAGGCCCTCTTGAGTGATGCCCTGGACCAGACAGCCCCTCCCTTTCATCAATGCTCACAAGCCAAAGCCAGCAAATTTTTTCGGTGAGTGGGAGGGGCAGACGCCTTGGCAGGGGAGGTACATCACAGGACAGCAGCCAGGCACGAACACCTGCTTCCATTCTGGAAAGAGTAATTAAACAGAAACCTACGGCCGAGGCCAGTTTCATTAAGCCATAATTTTCATTTATTTGTAGCTTGTTTAAAACTACAGAATAAAGTACCATTGGATGGGCAGTGTTAATTCAGTAATTTGCATATCAACTGCAAATTTAATTGACTCCATTATACTCAACAAGCATTTTAAAACTTATCTCATAGATGAAGAAATTTAGGGATTTGCCCAGTGGTAAATTGTTACCAACTGCCAAAGTCTTCTTTTAAAGCAAACCTTGCCTGACTTCCCACCTTCAATTTTGCTGGGTGTAATGACAAGCCAGTAACCCCAGGGCAGTCATGGTGACTGAGCAATGAGAGGCCAGCCTAGGCTATAGGGAGACCCTGTTTCAAAAACATAGACAAAGGTGGCACTTCTCAAGCCAATTTTCAGTCCCTAGTATTTTGTCTGATTTAACAAATAGTTGTTTCAGAAACTGTTCTACTGCCCAGCCTCCAGGAGGCACTTCCTTTGTCCCCCGAAAGCGTAGGCACAGTGGGTCCCCACTCAACGCTGGGGAGATCTTAGTGTTCTTGGTCCCCAGTTACACTCATTTCTTCGGCTTCAGTCTTACTGTCTTCAATGGAAAGCACACAGGAATCTCCTGCCCCTGGCTTCCCCATCTGCAGGCAGCCACTCCTTCACTTCCCTCTCCCACTAACAGAAAGTGCCACAGAGCATGCTGTGAGTCCTTCCAGAATGTCCAGCACATGATGAGCGATTTGTAAGTATCCGGTTAATGGATCCATGGCAGCTGGGGAGACTACTAAACTACTTCAGCGCATTTTATAATGTACAGACATTTAAAAACGTGGGTGTCAAACTATAAATTCAACAGTGATTTTGGTTTTCTCTCTCTGAAATGTGGCTCTGGCTCATCTCTCAATTTCAGAAGCTTGCCTGGAGGCGCACAACTAGTAAGTGGTATCCTTTCAATTTCATAATGGCCCACAAGCCCACTTAGCTTTGCGCCCATTTTCCTGGCAGCTATGAGGAGAGGCATGGCTGTGCCTTCTAGAGTGGAACTGAGGTGTTGCCACACTTCGCTTTTCTGCAATTCTAATGCTTCAGGAAATCCACTAGTGAGAGGTTAGATAAAGAAAGGAGACCGTCCTCAAGCAATTAGCCATGGGACCAGTATTGCACAGAACTTCACAGGAGCCCAACAAAGAATTTATATCCTCATGTCTTGTATACACAAACACGCAGATATACACACTCACCACACTTCTCAGAGAGAGAACAGGTGATGGATCAAATTCACTTCTAACCTTAATTCTCTGTCCTGTAAGGACAAAAAATAAGATAAACAGTAAGGGACAGACTGAATTTAAAGTCAGAAGACAAAGTTCCAGCACCAACCCACCACCTCCTTTGACCATAGTAATTAAGGTGAGCTATTTCAAAGACAGGAGAAGGCACCATGGCAAGCTGTCCTCTCTTTACCAAAAGAACAGCACGCCGGGTGCAGATTCTGCTTTCCCCAGAAATACAAACTTAAAAGAACCCTTCGATAGATAATGAGGGGCACACCAGATTAGGACTCCCTGACAAGTGCTGAAGGCTCCAGCTTCCTTAATCTCTAAGGGTATGTTTAATTTATATGTATGTGGATTTAGAAACCTGTTCCGGCATATATACCTGGTTACAGTGGTTACAGGCCTCCCTCAGCTCGGATGGAACCTCTCTCCCACCTCCTCTCCCTCTTTTTCTTTCTTTCTTTCTTTCTTTCTTTCTTTCTTTCTTTCTTTCTTTTTTTTTTTACTGGTAAGAGCTCTCAAGACATCCGCCCACCTTCAACATGTTCGACCATGCAGCACCACACTTCATCACTGGCACAGGGGAGTCCAAGTCAGTGAGCGGAGCCCAGTGGAAGTTCTTATATATTAGGCACTCTCTTTAACCCCAACTGCTGATGGAAGGAGACGTATATCAAATTCGGCTTCCCTAGCCTTAAGCGGAGGATTTAAGTGAGGTGTTTCCGCTTCAGAGAGAGAGGTCTGGTGACAAACACCAACCCTCACAGGCGAGTCAGGACCTTAGTTTTATTGCTGGGGGGGGGGGGGAAGAGGGGTAGTAAGTAGTACTAAGTACAGCCCCTCAGGGCACTCACAGTGAGAGCCCGGTTCTTTGCCAGGACCTGTGGGGAAGTGTTGGGGGGGGAGGGGGTCCTGTGCTAAAACTGGTCCCCAGCTTTAAAGATGCCCAGATTCTGAAGCCTCGCTTTCCCACAAGGACCAGGGTCACACTAACGCGGGGGACTAGGAGACAAAGCTCCCCCACAAACTTTACAGAAGCGCGCGCGCTCGCGGACGCCCGAGACTCCACAATGCACATTCCACCAATCTTTCACTGCAGTCCGCATCCCCCACGCAGCCTTTCCAGAAAGTTTAGTGCTGTTCACACCGACTTTAAAACAGCCATTGTTACCCTCTCCGGGAACTCAAAGTGAGCGAAAAAGGGATCACGCTCCGTTTCCCAAGGACCCTTTTTCGTGGAAGAAGGTTGAGTCTCCGGGTGCGTGCGGACAACCCCGGCGGGGAGGCGCCGGCGAAGGCGGACACCGGGACCCACGGGGACGTTGTGCTTCTCCGCAAAAAACGCCAGAGCAGGGACGGCCAGGCCTCCAGGATGCTAAGGTGCGCTAGCGGGGTCCGTGCCCTCCAGACCCCGGGGACCGCCAAGGAGGCGGGGCTGGGGACCTGCGACCGGTAGAACCTTACCTTCCCCTCCCCCTCCAGGCGTCGGTCTACTCAGGTGTCTACGCGGTAGCCCGAGGAGCAGGAAAGGAGCTCCCGGTGTCCCCGCGTGCGGATCTCCTCTCCATGGCCAGGAACCCGGGACCCGCCGCCTTTTTGAAGCCAGCGGCAGCCGCAGCCTCCGCCGAAGGAGAAGCAGTGGCGACCGGGGAGTAACGCTCCTCCCTCCGCCTCCGCGGCCACCTCCTCCAGCCAGCCCGGCTTGGCGCTCTGGGATCCTTCCCTCCCGGAGGAAGAGGAGGGGAATCGCCGTCCAGCCGGCGCAAGCCCGTGCGGCCCTGAGACAATAGCGACAGGGCGCGTTCCCGAGCCGCGCAGGTCCCCGGTCGGCGGGCGAAGCGGCTCGCTAGGGTCCCCCTCGGCCGCCACCGGCCACACAAGCGCCGGCTCCGCTGGGCCGAGAGTGCTGCGGATTGGGCAGGGGGCCGGGAGTTTAGGGAGGCGGGGCCTAAGGTGGTAGGTGGGGCTTTGTGGGCGGGATGGAGCCTGCGGAGGCTCCTCCCACCTCAAGCAACACACGAAGGTTCAGCGCCTCCCGCTGCCTCCAGCGGGAAGAGCTCCTGCTGGCACTGCCGGCGGCCAGGGCTACCAAGCAGCGCCCTGGGCTGGACTGCAGACGACTACCTGGGCATTCGCGGAAACCGGCTGGGCTGAACCTGAGTCTGCGCTCCTCAGTAACCTTAGCTGTGCCTGAATCGGTTCCCCGTCGTCTCCTGCTGAATCTGCGGCCCCATCACCTGCAGAAATCTGACCACTCTACTTGGCAGCCATTACCTCCAGGGTTAAGCCGGATCCTCTGCCCTCATCACCCTAGCTGAGTCTAATACTGCTTCCCTGTCACCTCTTGACAAGGCCTATGTGAGCCTACAGTCCCCATCACTCGAAACTGAACCTGCATTTTCTCCTGTCTGGCCACGCTGCTGAACCCCCATTACCAACAGCCTCCCAGCCCCCTGGGTCGATCTCTATTCTCTTCACCCGATACCTCAGTTAGGCATGATCTTTGACCGCTCCCGAATAGAGCTGACTCGGCATCGCATTATTCCCCAGGAAGACCCCGCAAATTCCCCCACAGCCCAAACCTTCTGCTCCTCAAGTCACCGCACCTCGACTGCCCCCACCTGGCCAGCAAGGATCTAGGTTTGTAGCCCTCCCCGCAGAGGCAGCGTGTTCTTGACTTCAGACCGTTCAGTAGAGAGACTGGAGCAGCCCCAGCATTTCACGAAAGGGCCAGAATAAATATACCTAGGTCTGACCACGCCTTCTACTCGCGCTGTTCTGGAGTGGCTGAAACTTGCAGGGTGCGGAGATGAAACACTGAAAGCCACTCCTCAGCCCACCCAACACCAAAATACACTGGCCTGGTTGGTGGCTTAGGTAGCCCTAACATCACCTGGTCCCCTCGCGGAAGTTACTCTTGCAGAGGAAAAGCCTTGCCTGCAGCAAAGGGCGCGACCTGGCTCGATCCGTTTAGACCCACGAGGTCCAGACAGCTGCAAGATTGCCAAATCGGGACAGTCATCATCCTCTATTTAATTCAGAGTTGGAAGTGTTCCCCCTGGGGAACTGTTTCAATGAATACTGTAAGACAGGATTGCTCATTTTTCAGTCTTGCTTTCTTTGTTTGCTTTCTCCACCCTTCTAGTAAAAATTCAACCTTGTAACCATGACACACTAGCAGGCAGGAAGGGGAATACCCTGTTTCCGAGGTTTGGTTCAGGACTTTGTAGAACTGAATCAGTGTTTCCAGACTGGGGCCGATAAGATTCTCCTGCGATCATGGGAAACTTGGATTCCCCCATCAAAGCTCTATGGACAGAGTCAAAGGAGTTTGCAAAATGCAAATTTTGGAACCACTTCTAGAACACATCCACAATTAACTAAAAACCTTGGAAAAATGCAGCTTTCCAAGGAGCAGCTCCACCTACTTCTGAGACATTGCCTAATTCTTACCCATCTGCTATCTCCAGCCCCAGTCCCTTCTGGGGAGAGAAAAAGGACGACTTAAAATAATTACACAGATGATTTTCTTTGCACAAACTGCAGAGGAAGAAGGACATTTTCAGTGGCCTCAAAGTGAGACATTCAGAATTTGAGAGCCCCTGGAGGGGGAGGGGGGCTGCTGAGATATGACTCAGTGGTTAAAAGCACTTTCTTCACTTTCAGAGGACCCAGGTTCGATTCCAGCAACCTACAGGCCAGCTCACAACTGTCTCTAACTCCAGTTCCAGGGGATCCAATGCCCTCTCCTGGCCTCAATGGTAGGTACACAGATAGGCAAGATATACGTGTAGGCAAACTACACACAAAATAAAAATAATTCTTAAAGCAGAGCAGTGGTGGCACACGCCTTTAATTCCAACACTCAGGAGGCAGAGGCAGGTGGATCTCTGTGAGTTCGAGGCCAGCCTGGTCTAAAAGAGCTTGTTCCAGGACAGGCATCAAAACTACAGAGAAACCTTGTCTCAAAAAAACCAAAATAATAATAATAATAATAATAATTCTTAAAAAAGAGAGGCTAGTCTCTCTTTCTCTCTCTCTCACACCCCCCCCACACACACACACATTTCTCTATATATCAAGATTCTAATCCTGTTGTTTTCTGGGTATGGAAATGGCATCTTTGCAGATGTAATTAAGTCGAGGGTCTTGACTGAGAGATTTTTCTGAGTTATGAAGGTGAGCCCCAACTTAATCACACTTATGAGAGGAAGGCAGAGAGAAATTTAAAGCACAGTGGTGTGGAAGGTGTGGAACCAGGGGGCAGTGATGGAAGTGACGCAACCCAGGACTCGGGGAGGAAAGCAGGCACCAGAAGCTGGAAGGATCCAGGAAGAGTTCTCCCTAGGAACTGAATACACTAGTGAAGCTGTATTCAAATGCCAGACCTCTAGAAACACAGTAGTCAATCTGCTGTTTTGATCTATCAGTTGGTGGTAATGCCGTTCTATGGTACCTGCATCCTGACTTGTGCCAAATTTGTTGAAAACGTCTCTCCCCTGGATCTCTACTGAGCATCAGGCCTTTTGCTCAGACTTCAGATATGTTATACAAATTTTCCCAAAAGTTATTACACCAGTTTTGGAAAGGTAACACTGAACCTAGAATGTTTAAATAGTGTTTGCAAGAGTGTTTTCGAATTATGTGGGACAACTAATCCATAGCTAAAACTAACCATCACAGATTCATATAAACCGTCTTACTAGAGGGTTTGTTTTTTTTTTTTATTGTGAAATGCTCTTCCACTATCTGTATTCATTGGCAAACCAAGGGACATGGATGCCTAGAGTTGGGGAGACAGGAATTCTGTGTCTGTTTTCTGCCCAGTTTTCTTGCGAAACTAAAACTAAACTTCCAAACTGAAGTCCATTAACAGTGAGCGGCTGAACATCTTTTTCATAGACTACTATTGGAAATTTTATAAACTTTGTTTTGGATATTCATCTGGAACATGAAAAATCAAAAGAAACTGATAAGAAAGGAAGAACAAGGGACTCGGACTGAGAGCACAGACTCCCCATCAGTAAAAATGACAGTGGGTCCCAGGGAATCAGGCTCTGAGGAAGAGTGGGGCCGGATGTTCTTGAGGCCTGCTCACCACGTGACCTCTGTAAGTGGAAGGGCCGAGAAGCAGGCGACAGGAGAGGGGACACTGTGTGGCAGTGTGCTCTCAATGCCCGCCACCAACCCCACTGGAGGTTTTTGGGTAAGCATGGCCCAGTAGATTGACTGGATCTAAATGGCGAGGTGTTTGGATACTCTCTGGAGCAGCCGTCAAACATGGTCCATCCTGGGAACATCACCCACTTACTTGGTGTCTGATGTCCTCACCAGTATGTTCAAAAGCATCAAGGAGAAAGGGATGTTCAGAGGATGGCCCTCCACCCCGACTCTGCTCGCGACGCTGTCTTCACCATCTCGAGGCAGGATAACTCATTGAGAGTTAAGATCCTTTAGTCAGATTGCCTGGGTTAGAACCCAGGTCCACAGCTCAATACTCTACCTCTGATCAAGATGCCCAACCTCTCCGGGTAGAGTATTTGCATTTTAGAAGCGGCATAGTAATGGTAGCTGGCTGGCAGAGTCATTGTAAGAATTAAACACAGAAACGCTGTAAGCAGCTTAATACGCAGCTCGTAAGTTCCCATCAGTTTGTGCTGCTGGTACCTCTGATCATCTCTTCTTTAGCTCCCCATGCTTAGGCCAAATTGGAGTTTTTAATCATATTACCTTCACCGTGACTTTTTTAGGGGGGCATAGGAAACTGACTGCTCTTGGAACCCAGACCATACCTGAAGGTCATAGATAAATAAAAAACACTACCCTCTGCTGCCTGTCAGGTGGATGGAAATGGAGGTATGCTTGGAAAAAGAGGGAGGACCTTATGCTGAGACAGGGAGCGTTTTGCAGCTTCCAGCTTTAAACCTTTTGATGACAGAACATCCCTTGACTTTCATCTGCTCTCGATGTGGCAGATTTCCTCCAGCCTGTTAAAACCTAGTTCCTGTTCCTTCAGTCTTTCACCCTGTGAGTGTCAGAATGGTCCTTTGAGGGTTGTGTAGACCTGGTCATTCTTGTTCCTGTTAGCACCAGTGAGTGCATGGGTATGGAAATGATTCATGAGAAAGGTGTTGATTTCCCATCCACCCCTTAATTAAGTTGTAGAAGCAGCCCCGCCCCCATCCTCTGGGTGCAGATGACATTACAGAATGTCAGTGTGACCTTTCTCCACCTTAGCTCAACTGTGTGTCTACAAACCATCTTTTTTTATTTATTTTCCCATGTCCAGCCAACTACATTCTCACACTTTATTGATCCTAATGAAGGCTGCATGTTTCCTGTTGAGCTTGCTGGCCATTTGCCTTAACCTGTGATGTAAGCAATCCTGGTGTAATTAAAACTCCTGAGTTCCTTTTCCACAAAAAGAAAAAAAAACATGTATGTACTCTATTTCAAACCTCTAAATTCTGTTTGATTGAAAGGAATTAAATCTCTTCTATCATTCAAAAAAAACAACAACAAAAAAAAACTCAAGATGTTCTACTCTGAGAAAAAGGTAACCTCATACAACATCTTAAAAGATTTCACACAAAGTATTTTGTTGTGGTGGTGGTAGGTGTACATGCGTGCTGTATCAAACGTATCTGGGTGTGTGCACACATGCGCATGTGGAGCCCAGAAGTGGATACTGAGTGTTTTTCTCTATCACTCTCCACTGGTGTTTTTACACAGGACCTTTCACTGAACCTGGAGCTCACTGAGTGGGTAGCTGAGCTGCCGAGCAAGCCCCTGGGATCCCCAAGTCTCTGCCCCCCAGCACTGCTGTGACAGCCACACTACCACACCTGGCCATTTACATGAGAGTTGGGAGCTGAAGTCAGGTTCTCGTTCTGTGCACCAAGCACTTGACCCTACCATGAATCATCTCTCCAACCCCTAAAAAAAACCTTTGTAAGTGACATATTTTCTGAATTTTCTTTTCTTTCTTCTAGTATTTTTCTTTCATGACTTGCATAGCCTCTTTTGTATATGTGGTATTTTTTGCTGGTGGTACCCAGAGCTAAGAATCTGAGAAGGGCATCTCTCGCTGAGTCTCTTCTCACAGTTGAGGACTGGCCCCTGGAAATGGTTATGAGTTGCTCAGGTCACTCAACCTGAATGAAGTTGCTTCTGTAGCTTGATCTGGATTAAGATTTTCTAGCATATGTGCCTAAAATACCTTCAGCTTCACTATTCCTGTGTTGTATGTACTTCGTGACATCTGTAAAGAGAACAAAGACACAAGAACTGGAGAATCTCTTCAATATGCTTATGTACACAGTATACTGAGAGATTTCTAATAAAATGATGGATTTGTATAAGAATAGAGTGTACTTTTTTCATACACACACACACATACACAGACACACACATACATACACACACACATACACACACACATACACACACACACACACACATACACACACACACACACACACATACACACACACACACACACAGCACAAGTGTGGCCCACAAAGGGTCATGTGCCAGTAGCTAGCTGCCCAAGGTGACGATGGGAGAGGTGATGGACCCCATAAAGAGATGAAGCCGAGTGGAGGACCTAGATTAGGTTGGGAAATTAATGCAGTTCTCTCCTGTCCAGATTCTGAGGTTACCTCCTCAAGGGAATGGGTTGTTACAAACTTTAGAGAGACTAGAGCCTCTGAATCTGGAGCTTCCTCCTCCACCAAGCCCTTCATCAGCTTCCAATGCTGTGACCTCCCTCCCTTCTTTAGAAGCTGCCCAGGTGTTTGGTCATAGCAACCCAAAATGGAGTAGCCCAGCACATAAATGTCAGCTTGGAATAATACCAATATCCTGAATCACATGTTGGCGCCTGGATTTTATTTCTTCCTTCCTTCCAGGCACCCAGCGAAGTATAAATCCACTGTCTCGAAAGGTTGGGAACCTTGTGTTCTCTCCGAATAGGAGAATTAGCAGGGAAATGTGTAATTTCCAGTAATGTGTCACTATTAAAATTACCCCAAATTGGTATTATACAAAATGCTCCATATTGCCCAAGTTATTACTGAAAACCAATTTAAATACCAAGGTTATAATAGAGTCCCTCAGCATCCCCAGACCACTGGATGGGAAAAGCGTTCTCTAGGAATTGCAAGCTCACCGTGAATTGGAAAATCATAATTAACAATTTTTTAAGTTACCATTACAGTTAGATTTCACAGTTTTAAAATTATTTTTCTACATTTCAATATGAAAAAAATGAGTACAAAACTATTTTGAAAGACACTGGCCTACTATATGTGGTAACTCCTTACCCAAGGTTCACGTGTATCAAACCATCACACATAAACTTTCAAGATATTGTTTATTTATTTATTTTAGTCTTTCAAGACAGGGTTTTTCTGTGATACAGTCCTGGCTGTCCTAGAATCCATTCTGTAGACCAGGCTGACCTCAAACTGACAGAAATCTGCCTATCTCTGCCTCCCAAGTGCTGGGATTAAAAGCATATAACACCACCACCATCTAGCTTTAATATACACTATTTTTATGTGTCAATTATGCCTCAATAAATCTAGATACAAATTACTTAATATTAACAAAGAAAACTGTCAAAAGTTCCCTATTAAAACAAAAAGAAGGAAGGAAGGAAGGAAGGAAGGAAGGAAGGAAGGAAGGAAGGAAGGAAGGAAGGAATAAAATGCCATTCATGACAAAAGTAAAAAATCTGATTTTATATTATATTTGGATATAAAAATTTGCTATATGCAGCTGGGCATGGTGGCACGTGCCTTTAATTCCTGACTCACGAGGCAGAGACAGGAAGATCTCTGAATTCAAAGCCAGCTTGGTCTACAGAGTGAGTTCCAGGAAAGCCAGAGCTAGAGAGAAACCCTGTCTTGGTGGGGGAGCTACATAATTAATCTAAGGCACTGTCAGAAAACCACTGTTAAAATATATAAGTTGCTTTATAGTGAGGAAAATTTTCTAAACTTTTGTATTGCTGCATTGCTACATCTTTTATAGGTAAGCTACATTCTGCTCAGAACATACAGAGAGAGCTCAGTTATTTCACAATTATTTGCTGTTTGTCCCTTGCTAAACACTGATGGATTCCAGAATAAGGTAAATGGGACCACAAAGTCCCCACATTTTTATAGAGGTTTGTGGTAGTTAGCTTTTGCCTAGTTGACGAAACTAAAGTTACTCACCTGGGAAGAGGGAACCTTACCTCCATTAGCTTAGTCTATAAATATGTCTGAAGCATGATTAATAAAAACTCAGGGTCAGAAACCGCAGAAACCGGGGTTCAACCTGAAGATCCGAAAAGCAAAACAGCCAGCCACTGGCTCTTACCTCAACTGCAGTCTGAAATGGAGATCATGCCTCCAGAAATCTCAAAATGAGACTGTATGTGAGAGCTGTCTCTCCACCACCACCCCCAAACCTCACCCCCATTTTATAATCCTCTCTTGGACTGGGCTTAAAGGTGCATGTCATTGTGGCTACTGGGATTAAAGGTGTGTGTTACCATAACCTAGTCTGTAAGGCCGACCAGTGGGACTGTTTTACTCTCAGATCTTCAGGCAGTCTTTATTTATTAAAATACAATTGAAATGACACTCCAGAGGGCATTTGATTAATGATTGATGTGGGAGGGCCCAGCCCAAGCCTGACCAAATGGAGATCAAGCTGAGCAAGCCATGGAGAGCAAGTAAGCAAGGCTCCTCCATGGTCTCTGCTTCAGTTCCTGCTTCCAGGTTTCTGCCTTGAGTTCCTACCCTGACTTCCGTATAACCTGTAAGACATAATAAAACCTCTCTGCCCCGCTCCCAACTCGCTTCTGGTAAGTGTTTTTCACAGCACCAGGGACAAAGCGTGGCAGGGTCCCTCCGTCTGATGAGCAAACTGGCCTGAGGTCAGCCCAATGGGAGAACTCTTGCCCAGTTTACACAAGGCCCTGGATTCTAGCCCTAGCACTTGGGGTGTTATTAGTTATTTTTGCTATGATAAAACTCCATAACCAAGGAAATTTCTGGAAAGGCGGTTTGTTTTGGCTTATGGTTCCAGAGGGTTAGAGTCCCTTAACAGCAGAAGAACATGCCAGCAGACAGGCAGTAAGTATGTCCGCCAGAGCAGGAAGCTGAAGGCCTACATCCTTTACCACAGTTGTGAACCAGAGAAGAAACTCTAAGCGCCACAGGGATTTTTAATTCCAAAGCCCATCCCCAGTATTGTGCTTCCTCCAGCAAGCCTGGGCCCCTAAACAGCCACACACAGTGCTACTGATTTGGGACCAAGTGTTCAAATATCTGAGACCATGGAGAATAACTGTCATTCAAATAACTACAAACTCTCTAAAGTAAACGAAAACTTTGAGTATTGAGTAAGATGGAAGTCGTATTTGTAAGAAATGACCTGGGGTCTCAAGGAAATGGCCAGGTAAACCAAAGTCTTTCAGCGAGCCAAAAAGTTTTGCTTTTACAGAAGGGTGCACAGCTGTGCTAAACCGAGCAAGCCATCACACCACGTGGGTGTGCCACTAGGGTTTGTTCCTAAACCATGGGGTGTTGCGCCCAATGGTCAGAGCTTAGCCTCACGTTCTTGAACTATCAGCTACTACAGAGCAGCGCGGTTTCTAAGGAGAAATGAAACTCAAGAATGGATTTTGATTTGGAGAAATGCAGACCTTGAAAGAATTTGAATTTCTGCGAAGTAACCTCTTCACAGTTTTTTTTTCTTTTTATGGAGTTTTGTCTTCTTTAACCCTTATATAAGAAAGATGATGCATTTTATTTATGTTTCCCAAATATTGATGGCTCCTGGCATTCACAGTCTTGTGAGCTCTCTTTCCCATCAACTCTGGACTGGACATATGTCTTTCCCTGTCACATACATTCTATAAGGAGAGCACTTGCCCAGAGAGATGGGACGGTAGGAGAAGGAGAAGTTGTGATAATATGGACAGGGAATTATTCTCCCAAAATGCTATAGTTCAGCTGAGATCTAAGGAAATTAATTACCCTGCAGAAGAGAATTTTGACGAGAAAGATAAGCTATGTTGGTGAAAAGGGATGGACTGAGGAGAGTCTGGGGAGCCAGGGAAAGGCCAGCTAAGGACTCTTCTCCCTAACTTCTGTTGGCGCTGCCATCTACCCAGATACCACACTGTATCAAAGGAAGTCATAAACGTACGGTCATTATTCCGGACAGTGTTTCTCTGCATGCATCTGACCAGACA
Organism: Microtus pennsylvanicus; assembly: GCF_037038515.1. Lineage (NCBI taxonomy): Eukaryota > Metazoa > Chordata > Mammalia > Rodentia > Cricetidae > Microtus > Microtus pennsylvanicus. Next base: position 102,324,960 of record NC_134583.1, on the reverse strand, counting down.
GTCCACAGCTACCGTGTGAACACATCCTGCTAGGGAGAGGAGGAGATAAACCATAGCATCTTTACTCAGTCACTGGACTGAGAGGTCACAGGTGGGGAGAGAGGACCACAGATATGAGAGAGAAGGAGAGACCTAGCTGTCTCATTATTCCAGCAGAGCCTAGTCCTGCCTGCCCTATTGAATAAATTCAGCCATTAAAGTAACCATGCAGGAACACCGCAGCTGAATCCAAGAAAACACGTGACAAACCAGACCCGTAGTTTTCACTTCCTTTCTCTTTAGAATCGGTCTCACTCTGTAGTCTGTAGCCTAAGCTAACCTCAAACTCTCCATCATCCCGCCTCAGCCTCCCACATGCTAAGGTTACATGCGTGAGGTTCCATTCCAAAATCAATGCATGCATCTTAGAGAGAGGTGATCTTGTCTCCCAGAAGGCATCCAGCAACATCTAGAGGCAGTTTTGATTTTTTTTCACGCAAAGGTTTGGGGGTAAAGTACTACTGGCATTTGTGGGTATAGGCCAGGCAAGATCCTAAATATCCCCCAGCCCACAGAATGAGGCAAAGACTCTTCCAAACTCTCAATAATACCTATCATAAGACCTAAACAAAGCAGTTTCCTATAATTTATGAAAAGATCGTTGTCACATAATCCCTCACTGAGGCTATGCCGATGTATTTTACCAAGGACATTAAATGAAAATGCCATAGGTTCCTGTCCCTTCACTGGAGTCACAGAAAAATACTGTAAGTATACAGCATATCCCTACATTTCAATAGAAACAGCTGATACCACGATCTTTAGTAACGAGGCTGGGTGCATTTTCCCACAGGGGATTTAGCTGTAGTTTCTTCATGCTCACTGTCTGTCCCTAACTTTGTTCTCTTCCTCTGTGTTTTTTGTGCAGTACTGAAGATTAAACCCAGGCGAGCACAGCCACTTGATGTCTCCAACCCTTTGTGTTGATTTGCTAAAGCTCCAGATGTGTCCCTTTGTTTATGACTTTAGTTGAAACTATGCTCTGTTTAGCAAACTCACTTAAAGTAGGAAGTAGCTGGAAACCAAACTATACCGAGAAAAGTACACGTAAGTGAAAAAATATGTTTGCATCCTGTAACTTGAACCAGTGAAAGAAACCAACAAATGATGTGTTGGAGGAAAAAAAATACTAATATTTGCTGCCAAAAACTGTATAGCGAGATACAAAGAGCCAGCATGAGCGAGCAGGGGCAGATGGACTACGAACCTCAAAGAGGACACAAGAAAGCCCCCTGTGAGGCCAGGAAGCTGAGGATCTGAGAAATGGGATTTCAAAATGCATGAAACTGCTTAAAAAAATAGTGAGACTTGGCAAAATCATACTCAAGTTTAGTCTCTTGATTTCCCTTTACTTTCTGAGCCCTGTGACCCTTCTCTCTCTTTCAGCCCCACGTATATAAAAATAGCTACCGTCCCATGGCTCAGATTCCATCTTGGCTTTACGGGGGACGAGTTGTGTGACTCTGCAGGAGCTACTTAACCTCCCCACGTCTCCACTTAATGATCTGGAAAATGAGAATAATGATTCTCAACCCACAAAGCAGTGAGTTGGTAATCAACATGACAAAGAGGAGTAAGCAGCTAAAGTCAGCTAATATACGTGTGCACACTAATGCATGAACACGGTTGCTCTGTCTCTAACAAATGGCCTAGTATCTGAATATTTAATCTCCTGCTTGGGGTACCCATCTTCATTTCACAGACAGACTGAAAGTCAGAAAAAGTGAGTGAGACTCATTCTCCTCATCAACTTGAGGTTGCCTGCAATATCAAAGAAACAACTGTCTTTACAAGGTGTGGTGGTTTGAATAAAAATGGCCCCCATAGGTCCATAGGGAGTGGTACTATTAAGAGTTGTGGCCTTGCTGGAGGAAGTATGTCACAGGGGGTGAGCTTTGAGGTTACAAATATTTAAGTCCAATGTCACTGTTCTCCCTCCTGCTTGATGATCCACATATAGAACTCACAGTCACCTTTCCAGCCCTGCTTGCATGTCGCCGTGATTGCATGCTGCCGTGCTTCCCACCATGATGATGATGGACTAAACCTCTGAACTGTAAGCCAGCCCCAGTTAAATGTTTTCCTTCTTAAGAGTTGCTGTGGTCATGGTGTCTCTTCACAGCAATAGAAACCCTAACTAAGACACTGGGAAACCCAAGAGCAAAAGAAGTCTTCGTCACACAGGCAGTTGGAAAAGGATCTTCAAGTATATGAAGACTCATTGTGAAGACCAGAAATTAACCTTGATCTCTGCAGTTGATCACAGAAGTGATCAGCAACAAAGTCAAGGGATGCAGAACTTGGTTCTGTATCATTTCACTTGCTGTGATTTCTACAAACCTCCTTCAGGTCTCATCTCTGATTGGGTGTCTGTTGAACAAATGAAGAAGTCTAAGAAGTCCAAGTTCAAATCTGGACTCATCCATTAACTCATTCTTTCACTTCAGACAAATTTATCAGTTCCTTTATACTTCTGTTTTAACACACGTAAGTCAATAAAATGAATGCAAGTAATTTTCCAAGGGGACAGAACACTATTTATAAAAAAAAAATAAGATACCTACCAGCATATTCCTCGTACTATACTCTGCTCCCTCCCCCAGATCACACAATACCAAAAGCCACATGTGAGAACTGGAGTCATAAATACCTCACTTCAGGACCTAGAGAACCTTCATCTCCGGTGGTGATTTTTGCTGGCTTTTGTTGCATTGGGACCTCACATTCCCACTGAGCTCATGGAACAAAACCTGCAAATAAATAGTGGGCCAGGCCCTGTGTGTGTGTGTGTGTGTGTGTGTGTGTGTGTGTGTGTGTGTGTGTGTGTGTAGAAGTGGATTCTGTTGGTCCACACCCCATCCTTAGGAAGTAGGTATCTGTGAAAGAACTAAGACAGAACAGGTAGTTTATCTCTAGAAAAGCGTGAATTAGCACAAGCAATATGAACCCAGGGAGTCTTGCCCGTTAACCACTTCCTGCACCACAAGAGAAAAAAACAAAACAAAGAAACTTCATGTGAGCTCCAGTGTGAAGAACATTTGACTGTCATAAGGCAGATGTTGATCCAGAGAGCACAGGGATCCCAGTCAAGTGCGGACAGCTGAAGGGATTCAGGCTCAACAGAGAGTATAAAATAGTAAGCTGGACATGGTCTGATGTCAAGGAGGGGAATCCTGCTGGGTAGAGCTCAGACAGAGCCATGAATTGGGGACCATTGGGGTCACCTTGTGACATGGAGCCCTGACGTACTTTCACTTAACACAGGAAATAACCCTGTCACTGACAGTTGTTCACTGTGAGGGATGCTGACGCACAGAGTTGAGGCGGGGGCGGTGGGAGCAGGTGGCGGGAACAGAGGCGGCAGAACTTTGTGCCAACAGGTTGGCTGTTTGGAGCCTGTTCTGTGCCCCAAGCCATGTGTGCAGCAGAGGGAGATGGACTCCCGTAGCCTGTCTTGACGTTTTGGTTGTGAGGTTAGCTTTTAACAGCTGGACCTTCTCTACAACCACCCTTCCCCCAACAACTGCAATATCTACAAATCAGGTTTTTAAAGTTTTAACACCAGGTTCGACGTGGGGTTAATCTTAAGGGGGAAATGGGAAGAAAAGGGTAAAGTGGTCTCAATAGGACTCTTGTTCTCTACTTTAAGAATTATTTAGATGTGGTATTGCACCAGGCTTTTTCTTTTGGGCCACCAGCCAGCTCCCAAATCATGACATGGAGACTTACTATTGGTTTTGAATGCTCAACCTTGCTCAGGCTCTTTTCTGGCTAGCTCTTTTAACTTAAAGTAACCTGTTTCTCTTTACCTACCTTTTGCCTCAGGGCTTATTACCTTTGTTTACTTCTGTATATCTTACATTTACTACTTCATCTGCCTGGTGGCTGCCTGGCTTCTAGCTCCGGGAATCTCCCTCCTTCTCTCCTCTCTTTTTCTTGAGTTCTCCTTTTACTATTCCCTGTCTATTATAGCCCCACCTATCCTCTCTCCTGCCTACCTATTGGCCATTCAGCTTTTTATTAGACCAATCAGGCGCCTTAGGCAGGCAAGGTGAAACAAATGCAACACATCTTTACATAATTAAACTCACATCCTTACATAGTTAAACGAATCCAGCATAAACACATGTAACACACCTTCACGCAGTTAAAGTAATATTCCTCAGCCTAAATAATTGTAACACATCTTTACATAGTTATATTAATATTCTACAGCATAGTGTCTTGTGCTAACTCTCAAATTTCGTGGTTAAGCCTCTTTGCTGAAGAAAAAACAGTAGTGCCAGTTGGCTGTGTGTGTATCAATGAAAAGAATACACACACACACGTCATATACTTTCTGGAACACATGAGAGACTGTCAATATCACTCCACAGTGACAGCAGTAAGGACCCTGATGATAGCTAACACTACCCGTAACTCCACTCAGCTTGTTTTTTTTTTAAAAAAAAATCCTTCATTTTAAAATTAAGTGTGTTTTGGTATAATTAGCCTATGTGTAAAGACTTGCTAACTGTCTCACCCCACTCCAGACTGCCCTTTGTTGAGGTCAGGAAGGAGGGAAGAGAGTGGGAGAGAGCAGCAGAAGTTCTTGGAAGAGCCAAGTTAATATGTGCTTTGCCTCTGGATTCCAACCAGTCGAAGAATGGCACACTTGTGACCAAGTGAGGGTACTTGAACATGGACCAAGAATTAGGTGCCATTCAGGGATCACTGCTAATCTGGTCAGACCTGACCAGGGTGCCATGGTTACAGATGTTCTGATAGCCTTACTTTAAAAACGTTAGCAAAACAGTGAATGAAACATCTGTAGCAATTTGGTGCTGATTGCTAACTCCAGGTTGTGAACAGATGAGTGTTGATTCCGCTTTTCTCTGTGTGAATTTTTCTGTATGTCAAGTTTTCCACATCGAAGTTGTTACAAGTTGCTTCTTTTTCTCTTGAATGCCCTTGTCTGTTTTATTTTGAATTTTTATCTTTTGATTTGCTTTTTTTTAAATAGAAAATTTGGTATATATGAGACACAATCTAAAGCCTGATCTCATATTTGATTGACATTTTAGAGGTGTATCTCTGATACAATTCCAGCATATACACATGGAAATAATATTAAGGCCTTTTTTTTCTTTTCATTCCTTTCTTTGTTTTCCCTCTCTCTCTTATTTTTGCATGACTGAGTGCATACAAGACAAGTACTCTGTGACTTAGATCACTGAGCTACATCTGAGTCATTCCCTTTAATACCTAAAGAGCGCATCTCCTGGGAACAGGGACTTTAGAACACTGCATAACACATCATCAAATTCAGCACACAGTACACATTCAGGCTTCATCAATGGGTTCAGCATTGTCCCCAATCCAGAACTCAGGATCTAACCAAGGGCTGTGTGTCACGCTTGTCGTGTCCCTTCATGCCCTTTAGTCTAGACTAGCTTGTCAGAACTTCTCTGTCTTCTATGACATAAGTGTTAAAGAGCTCAGGCATTGTTTTGAATAATGTCCCTTAGTGTAGGCAGAAAAGCCAGTGACTGTTTATTATTAAGGCTTCTGTCAATTCAACCTTTCTCTTTTGTAAGAACAGCTCTAACTGGTTTATAAGAAAAGAAAAAATGAACGGTTAAACTTGCGAAGTATCCATGAGGAGCATTATCCTCTAGAAGGTTAGGATAAGTTTTGCTAATGAAAAAACTTAATAGAATAAATTTCCCTGACAGAATCAGCTTTAAGCTAGGCAAAAGATAATTAACAGCTAAAATAACTTAGTGTTAAAACAGGCTATCAAAGAACTCTTTGGGGATTTCTAGAAGTTCGAATCTGTTTCTGTTAATTTCACTTATTTTGAACCTTGTAAGATATGAGTATTTTATTTGAGCTATGCAAGATATATTTAGCAAAACCAAGAAAACCATGTTATAACTTACGATATCTGCCATAATTAGATTCTTAGATAGAGGGAAACTTGGAGATTATTCCATTCAACTTTTGGGTTTTTGTTCGTTGGTTGGCTTGTATCAGAAAACAAGACCCATATCTAGACAGCATCGGACAAACTCTCACAGACATCTGTACAAGGCAGCTCACTCGGTACTGTTGGTAGGAGTCTAGAAGACCTCCCACCATCCATACAGATTCTCTGTCATCATCCACTCGTGGTGTAAACTAGTGAGATACCCAGGAGATGTGAAGTGGAAAGTAAGATTCTAAAATAGCACACACAATAGAATCTCACCTTTATGAAAGCAAGTACAGATGGTTATGTGTGGGTGGAGAGCAGAGTTGAGAGATAAATACACCAAATGTCAGTAGCGGTTGCCTCCAAGTAAGACGAGAATTGATTTGGTCTGACTTTTGTGTGTGTGTATGTGGCACTGGGTTGAAACTAGGGCCTCTGAAATGCCAGAGAAGTCAAATACTTCACAGTGAGCTACACATGCAACCAATAACTGAACATTCAATCTGAGTGCAATGAGAATGAGAAATATGAAGCATTTTGGTTTTGTTTGATTGGGTTTTGTTTTGTTGGTTTGAAGTTGTTGTTGCTCTTTTTTTTTCTTCCTTTCCACCCTCCCTACCCCCCCCCCCCAGTTTCACAGTTTTGTTTTGTTTTGTGACAATGTGTAGCTTGGGCTGGCATGGAACTTTATATTTAGCCCATGCTGGTCTCTTGATCCTCCTGCATCAATCGTTTAAATGCCTGTATTATGAGTGTGTGCCACTACGTGAAGCCTGAGGATTTTTTTTATCCATATTATTTCACTAAGCAGGAAATTTCAAGCAGTAGCTGGTCCACTTTCCCTAGTGACTATCGATCACCATCAAAAGTGTGTCTGGCAGTGTTTGAAACTGTTGCTGGAAGCACTATTCCTAACACCCAGGGCCAGCCCTGCACACATAACAGTGAAGCAAGTGAGCTCAACAGAGAATTCAACAGCGGTTCAGGCACCATCAGAGACGTTTTCTCCTGCAGTATATGGGGACAAGAATGAAGACCCACAGCCAGGCCTTAAGTGGAGAGTGAGAGACCTTGGACCACTCAGCCTTAAATGGGATGTCTCTGTTAAATCCCTCCCCCTCAGAGCTCCAGGAATCCTGCAGAAGAGGAGAGCGCATGAGGGGAAGAAGGCCCTCTAAATCAACATGAGCAGAGCTCACATGAACTCACAGAGACTGAAGTAGCATGTTCAGGGTCTGCACAGGTCTGCACCAGGTCCTCTGCCTGTACACAATGACTTCCAGTATAGTGTTTTTGTGAGACTTTTGAGTGTGCAAATAAGGCACTCTTGTGCCTTCTCTTGGGCTTTTTTTTCTTCTATTTGTCATGTCCAACTTCCATGTGATGGTTTTTATTTTATTTATTTATTTTATTTGTTAATTTTTTAAATGAATGAATGCATGACAACCTAGCTACTGGGGTAAAGGTGAACAACTGGACTGTCATGTATACCTACCTGGAGATGGAGAACCAGTTTTTTCTCATAAAGTGACACTGGATATATCAACCCTTCCAGGTCTGGTCTCATGTTCAGGAATAATTGACCAACATATAGGGGACTCCTCCACAGTCTTTTGTTTGTTTGCTTGTTTGTGTTTTGGTTTGTGTATCACTAATTTTAACTGTTCTTTACAAACTCGGAGTCAGATATTAAGGGGTAAAAGCTGAGAGACAAGAAAAGCAACGAGCCAGCCACTAGAGAGACCTTTTACCTCTACCAAATCCTCAGACCAAAGGGGTGATCCTGTCCTCAGACTGCATCTCCAGACTGCACTGAGCTCCTGTCTCCTCCCATCTTAAATGCCTCTTTCTGCCCAGCCATATCCCTTTATCCCTTATCCCTTCCTACCTCCACTTCCCTAGTGCTGGGATTAAAGGTGTATGCCACCACTTCTGGCTTAGCTCTGCACTCCGATCTTCAGGCAGGTTCATTGTAGGTGTATATGTGTGTGTGCATTTATAGTGTGTTTTAGGGTGGTGTTTTGATTTTGAGGCGTTTGTTGTCATATTGGGTTTTCCTTTGGTTTTTGACAAAGAACTTAAAGCTGAGTGAATAGGAATAAGGGAGGGATCTGGAGGTACTTGGGGGAGGAGAAAAATATTATCAAAATATATTTAAAGTTAAAAATTGTTTTAAATAATAAAAATAACAAAAACAAACAAAAAAGTGGCGTTATACAGAAGGGATTGGACTCTGAAGAGGAACAGAATGGACCTCCATCAGTTGAGAAAGGTCTTTGTATAGAATGAAGCTGATAAACAGATGAACAGAAAAATGGATGTAGATGGATAAACAGTAGCATCGATGTGCTTAAATATATATATGAACAAGTGTGTTGGATTACAGACCAAAGGATTGGAGATGGGTGGAGGGCGCAACAGACGACTGCCCAAGGTTTTTATGTTTTAATGCACAAGGTGATATTCATAGTGACTACATTTCTTCATGCTGTTGACACCCTTGTGGGGAAATCCAGGAAACCTCAGGGCTGTACCAACCCTGAAACTTTGCCCAATCAATTGTCCTGTGTCTTGAAAGGCATCCAGTCATTGTGGTGCCTGAAAGAGTGGGTGGAAAACTGGAAAGTGGTTGCAATCAACCATTAAGGAATTATTTTTCCTTGAGACAGGGTTTCTGTGTAGCCCTGAATATCCTGGAACTTGCTCTGTAGACCAGGCTGGTCTTGAACTCAGAGATCTGCCTCTGCCTCCTGAGAAGCAGGATTAAAGGTATATGCTACCACTGCCTGGCTAAGAAATTAATTTTTTGAGACAATGTCTCATTACTTAGTTCTGGCTGGTTTAGAACTCTATATTAAACCAGGTTGGTCTCAAACCCACAGTTCCATGTGCTGGTATTAAATGTATATGCCACAATGCTTAGCCATTTAAAGAATTTGTGATCTCTGTAGAAGGGCTCCTTTAAAAATCTACAAGAATCTACAATCTATCCCTTCAAACAAAGTGAACAAAGAGAACATTATTGTAGCAAATTCCAAAATGAATTTCCAGACCTATTCATTGACAGCTCTGAGGTTCACCAGCTCCAGATTAAGAAATTCTGAATTTACAAAGAATCAACTAAAGAGGGCTCCTAAGCGCTCACAGAGACTGAATTGACAATCACGTAGCTTGTATGGGTCTGAGCTAGGTCCTCTGCATCCATGTTATGGCTCTGTAGCATGGTGTTCTTGTGCAGTTCCTAACAGTGGGAGTGGCGGTGTCTTTGACTCTTTTACCTACTCTTGGGGTACTTCCCCTTGCCTCATCCAACCTTGATACGAAGGTATGTGCCTAGTCTTATTGTAACTTCCTATGCCGTGTTTGGTTGATACCCCTGGGAGGCTTGCTCTTTTCTGGAGGGAAACAGAGGAAGAATGGATCTGGGGAGAGGGAGGAGGGGACAGAAGCAGTGGAGGGAGGGGAAGCTGGGGTTAGGATGTAATGTATGAGAGAAAATTTCTTTTAAAAAAATCTGTATTAAACTGTAACAAGAAATAACTGGTGCTGGTACTGAGATACAGAATTGGCCTGAGAAATTTTGGAGATCATATCTTTGTATTTTATTGGCAGAAAGGGTTCTGGCAACTTTAGTTTAAGTAACTAGGCACTAAAAATAAGAGAAAAAGGTCAAGCAGATTAGCATACATCTATTATCTCAACAATTGAAAGGCTAAGGCGTGAAGATTTTAAGTTCCAGGCCATCCTTAGCTACATACTGAGACCCTGCCTCAAAAAGCAAAACCAAAATTAGAAGAAAGAAGTTAGAACTCTCTATATTTTTCTGGTTGATATTTTGAGTTCAAACAATGCCTTTCAGAATAAATAATTCACCACAGTTCCGAGGACAAGAGTTCATGATTCCTTACAAATCAACAAAGGAAGCTATATTCACTTATTAACAAGTCTATTGAATTCCCAGTGTATGCCAAGCCTTGTCCCAGGAGCTGAAGACATGACAAAGAACACTGACTGACAAAGTGCCTGCCATGGGGAAGCTACTGTCTCACTGAAGTGAAGGATTGAAACAATGAACAAATGTATGTGGCATGATGTCATACTGTAGTACGCACCCAGAAGAAAACTAGGATTAAGAAAAGAGAGCAGTGGGGAGGTGTGTGCCAGGAAGCAGACAGGCAAACCTAACCATCCAGAGGGCTGATCACAGCTATGCCGAATCTGGTATCTTTGACGGAGAATAGTAGTAATATGGTCCCAGGCATATGGCAGGCAACTACTGACTTGGCAAAGGTGTTCTTTTCTAGCGCGGTTAGGGAAGAAGGGCCAAATGCTGTAGATAATGATACACCAGAGCAATCTTCCCTCGGGGCTCTATAGACTTGTAGCCCTCCACCATAACTTAGTCCAGTAAGAACTAGACCATCTCAATATCTCACAATACGTCACATTGTGTGAGCAAGAAGATATATGGCATTGTGTGAGCAAGAAGAGGCTAGCCTGCTGAAGGCTGCAGTAACAGACATGTATTCCAGAGAGTGAGGAGGAGGAAGCCCTGTAAAAATTCAGGACTTCTTCTATATCCCTAAAACTTTAAGGACCCTGAGAGTCAGGTGTATGCTGGAAGAAGTTTCTAAAGTAAGGGTTAATTATTGCATCTTACATCTCTCCCAGTGAAAGGAAACACAATGTCTCCGGGGCCTCTGTGGGTACGGAACCCAACACCTTCCATACCTACACTCATGGTTGGGGCCCCTACGCTGAGTGTCACCAAGCGCTGCCAGCTTCGGATAAGGCCCTGAACAGGAAAAGAGTGCAGATCAAATCTAATCTGCCGTGGAAGCGGCCCTGTCTCCATGGGGTGTGCCTACTCTGTGATGCAGCCACAGGAGCGGTGTGGAGTTTTCCCCGGAACCCTAACCTTTCCCAGAAGTGCTCCTGAGCAGGTCCTTGAGCTGAGCCTTCCGTAGACGGTGGCACCACTTTATTGTTGGGACATCTGGCTGGCCTGGCATGTGATAGGAGTCGCTCTCAGATCTCTGTTGCTATAACCAAGTCCCTTCTCTACTGCAGAGCTACGTGGACTTTCCCAAGTCCCCAGAAAGGAGTTGTTCAGAGGCCCAGGATTCAGGAGAAAGAAAACTCTTCCTCAAAACTCGGCTGCTCTTCAAGGCAAAAGGAGTCCAATGTAGCCACCTCTTCCCTACTCTCTGTGGCTGACACTCACGCCTTGTGAGGTCAAACTCACAAAGCTTGTGCCCGCATAGCCTTCATTTCTGCTACCCTGGCTGCTTGATTCACACATTCACCATGCCAGCAACAGAATGACATGGGCTAGCTGCCAGCCCATTATCCCAGTAATTCGGCCTGTGGGCTTTCCAGGCCTCTTCTGTGCTGTTCTCAGGTGGAGGTTAGCATTTCTAACCTCCCCCTCCGCCACCAATCCATTTTCTTTCCAGGCTCCTGGCTAACTCATCAAGCCATTTTCCCATGGATTTTTATGAATTTTAACACCAGACTGTTTCTGTTTTTAAAAAAAAATGGATGCCCAGGTGCATAACTAAAAGTTGTTCTACCTGGGAGGTTTTGTTTGTTTGTTTGTTTGGGTTTTTTTTTTTTGTCAGCCTCCCTATCCCACCTCTCAGTGATCCACAGACAGAGACAAGGCTTTTTCTCTTGTCCCAGTTGGTCATAGAGAATCCCTTTCCAGCCAAGAGTGTGCCCTGATTGGGAGGATTACTGAAGTGATGTCTCTTTAAATGTCTGGGTGACTCCTCACATAGTTTACTTGTCTCTGCTGGCTCTCCTAATGCTCAAGTCTAGATGTCTCACCTTTATTTAATGCTGCACAAATAATACAATCCCAGAGACAGATATTGGGTTAAAGCTGAAGATCAGAAAAGCAAAGCAGCCAGCCACTAGACAGACCTTTAACCTCTCCCAAATAATTCTTCAGACTGAAAGGGCGAGATCCTGTCTCCTGAATACTCAGACTCCACACTCCCCTGAGTTCCTGTCTCTTCTCCTTTATATTCCCCTCTCTGCTCAGCCATATGGCTCCTGTCTCCACCTCTCTAGTGCAGGGATTAAAGACATGTGATCCAAAGAGCGGGAACACCTTTCTGTGAGCTCGGTTTCTCTTTTAGACAGAATCAATTTCGTGTACCCCAGGGTGACCTTGAACTCACAGAGTTCCCTCAGCCTCCACCTCCTTAGTCCTTGCATTAAAGGTGTGTCCCACAACTTCCTAGCCTCTAGTGACTTGGCTTTACACTCTGACCTTCAGGCAAGCTTATTTATTAAAATACAAATAAAATATTACTACAATTTATGGAAAATTACTGCTGTATTTCCTTTATCTTAAGATTTTGTTGATATGCCTTAACTAACAAACAACAAGACTTTTCACAGCTTGGAAACCATAGACCAGGTTCTGTCTCTGTCGGTGCCTTATATCAAGGAAGGAGTCATTTTTAAAGCATGATTCTTCCCCTGGAGATACTGTGCCCTCGCTGCCAAGTTCCAGGGCTCTGAAGCATGGTTTTCTTACCACAAAATCCATAGGACATCTCACCACCAATGCCAACGACATCTGCAGGATCTCATGCTTCAAGTCACCAGACCTAACATCCTACAGAAGCTTTCTCTGCACTTGGCCCCAACATGGCTGAGTCTTCCACATCACCCGAAATGTTTACATGGCTTCAGATTGTCTTCTATTGCCGGGCCCAGCACTTGGGAGGCAGAGGCAGGCAGATCTCTGTGAGTTCGAGGCCAGCCTGGTCTACAGAGCTAGTTCCAGGACAGGCTCCAAAGCTATAGAGAAACCCTGTCTCAAAAAACTAAAAAGGAGGAAAATAAATTCGTCCTCTATTTTATAAGAAAGAGCACTGACAGTGATTGAAAAATTGGAAGACCCCTTTGGAGTGATTTGGTTATATGCAAGGTTTCAGTCTTGGTAAGCATAAAAATAAACAACCTCCCTCCAAACCAACTTGGACCACTTTTTTCTGAGACAGGCAAAAACCAAACTTTCTAGTTGATCAGTCAGGCATGAACTCTTAACACCGACAAGAGGGAAGTATGTTCTGCTCTCCCCCTGCCTTGATCTCAAATGAGCTCTTGCAAATATTAATACATTTGCATGTTCTTAAACATGGGAAGTAGCTGAAGTCTGTTTTTGCAAAGACTAAGAACAGCACAGTGCTTCTCCCTTCAGGCTCAGAAGCTGAGACTCTGTCTAGCTGGTTGCATTAAACCCAGCAGAAGGGGCTGAGTATTCATATACCTTCTTAACTGTTCTAATGTAAATAAAATCTCGTACTGCGGTTATTTTCAGGTCTTACTCTTGTAGGGTAGCTGGGCTTCGGTGGTGCCAGATTGCCCTGGCTGTTGTTGATTGTATTCTTACACTGGCATTTAGGCATCTGGGTTTGGGATGATTAGGTCAAGGTCCTGATTTCTGAGTTTGTCGTTGTTGGATGGCTGTTTTGTTCCTTGGTTTCTGTTTGCCTTTTGACCTTCAAGTCTTTGTGGTCTGGATTTCTGGGGGCTGGCATGACCTCTGATCTAGTAAGGAGTCTCTGTCCAAACTGGGAGCTGGCCTTCCAGCCGTTAGCCTGGCCTTTGTTGCTGCTGTTCTGACTGGTGTGGCCTGCTCCTAAGCAGGTGGAAGGCTGCCAGAGCTGGGGAGAAGGGCTATTCTCCTGACTGGTGTCCTGTACCTGAGCCACAGGAGTCCCACTGCTGGGGGTAGGGCCCAGCAGGTGTAGGGGTGATGAGGTGGGAGGGTCAAGGACTGTGGGATGGGCCTTGGGGAACAGAGTGGAGGGGGGCAGTTCAGTCGGCAGGAAAGTCACTCACCTGTTCTCCTGCCTCACTTGCAGCTTTTGTTATTGTTATTGTTGTTTTGTTTTTTGTTTGTTTTATTTTTTGAGCAAAGACTCCTACCTCAGGATCCAGGGAAATCCGGAATTTCGCTCCAGAGGACCCACCAAGTCCTTGCTTGTTGGAAGAGGTGTGTGACTGGGGTGGAGGTGGAGGTTTCGAAAGCTCGTGCTATTGACAGTTAGTTTGTTCTCACACTTGAGGCTATGTAAGTATGTAAGCTCTTAGCCACTGCTCCTGCTGATAGTCATAGACTCGCCCTCTGAACTGTAAGCTCCAATAAACTCTTCCATACATTGTCTTTGTTATGGAGTATTATCACGGCAATGAAAACATAACTAAGACAGTAGACAAGAACTCTATCAACTAAGCTGTATCCCCCACCCTTTATTGGTTTGTTTGTTTGTTTATTTGACACAGGGTCTTGCTATGTTTGACTGCCTGGCTTTAACTTTAAAGCAATCCTTCTGCTTATTCTCCCAAGTTCTGGGATTACTACATGAACCGCGGGGTGTAGCTCACTTTCAAATATTTCTGTGAATGAGTTTTTTTTTTAAATGACTTTAATGTTTGATTATATGTAAATGCAGTACCAATGGCGGCCAGAAGATGAAGTCAGGTCCCCTGGAACTGGAGTGACAGCCCGTTGTGAGACGCTATTTGGGTGCTGGGAACTGAACTCGGGTCCTCTGCAAAAGCAGTCAATGCTCTAACCCCTGAGCCGCCTCTCCAGCCCGTAAATGAATTCTTTCACCGATAGTTGTATCTGTTCACAGTTATCTTTACACCTAGAAATCTACGGGTAGAGAGAGAAGGAAGAGGGCTTTGTGCGAATGACTGTGGTTTTACTTGGGGCTGTCAGGTCAAGGACTGTACAACTAAACCACAGTCTCAGCCCCAGGGAGTCTCACTATTGCTCATTTCGAAAACGCTGATGATCAAAAAGTAAAACATTTTGGCCGTGTACTTTTGTTAGTTCCTTTGCATAAAGGTTCGTTTTTACTTTGACCAGTGAGGTGAGAAACTAGCAGTGTGGCCCACCAAACTTGTGATTTCTTCCTAGGATGTTTAAATAATATAGTGGCTGAATCACTCCATGCATGGGGCATAAGTTAGATGCCTCATGAATATTTTCATTGCTACTATCATAAATATCATTCAGTGATGACAGACAATTCGTTTGCAAACACTCTACTTTCTTTTAAAACCAGAAAGCCAGAGCTCAGAAGTTAAGAGCGCTTGTGCTCCTACGGAGGACCCGAGTTTGGTTCCCAGCCCCTACACGATGGTTCACTACTATCCTTCACGCCAGTTCCAGGGACACACAGCCTCTTTTGACCCCCATGGGCACCAGCCATACAGGGGCTACACAAGATGTGCAGAAAAAGCACACACATAAAATGAAATAAATCTTAAACAGAACCAGGAATCTGTTCCTTCCCTTCAGAGATAAAATATGTATTTATTGTTGGCGTTGCTCTTATCTATGAGGATTGGGTAATGGGAAAGTCATGTAAAAACCCAGGTGACATATCCTGAAAGTGTAAGCCTTTCTCCTAACGGAATGGGACACCAGGAAACCGGAAAGCCAAACCACCGCTGAGACCTTGAGAACTGCGGAGCGAGGAATGGAGGCTGTGTTTTACGGGTACTTTCTTGTAAAATTCCTGGTAAAAGCTTGTTTGGTTGGCATGTGACTTGCTGCGGTGACAGAATGATGAGAAACGATTGCGTACAGATGGCCCTAACACATTTTAACTTGGCTAAAGTTCATTCTTTGAGGAAAAACTGGCGGTTTATACCTGTCTCTGAAGGAACTGCTGAGTATTCAGAATAGGGCCAGCCAATGTCTTTACTATATTTTCTGTGACCCAGGAAGGAAGTCATTACCTTATGATCTAGGACAGTAGTTCTCAATCTGCAGTTTATGATCCTTTGGGGGTCGAGAGACCCTTTCGCAGACACCACATATCAGATCTCCTGGTATCAGATATTTACATTACAATTTATACTGGTAGCAAAAGTACAGTTATGAAGTAGCAATGAAAATTATTTTATGGCTGGAGTCACCAAAACACGGGGAACTGTGTTAAAGGGTCACAGCATTAGGAAGGTTGAGAACCACAGCTGTAGGAAGTGGCTTAATCTGCTTTCTATCTCTTCTGTATTACCTGACATAAGGAATTCATATGGGTCTCTATCTTTCCAATATTTCCTATTGACTCAGGAAGGCCGCTGTGTAGACAAATGCTCGGTGAGGGTTAGGGACTTAAGAAGGTGATAAGACTTTGCTTGAAGGATTTAGAATATTTCACTGCAAGTTGTAAAAAGCGTTTGAAATTTAGAGCCACAAACTTTAAAGTTCAAGGCTCTCTCTACCACCCATGAGCTCTGTGCTCCGGGGTAAGTCAGGTTCTCTCTAAAACTCTGTGGAAGAAGACAGTACTATCTGTTCTCCCAGTGTAGAGTTTTTATGAGAACCAAATAAGTTTCAAATATTTAACTGTTTCATGAACATTTCAATATATGATGACATTTCATACATGGTAATGATACTTCATACTAACTAAGTGAAGGTCTTGGAAGGAAGAATCACACAACTCTTGGGGGTCAGGGAGTGTCGCTTTCTATGCCTCACGATGAATTAATAACATCTAGATTAGAGGCAGAAAGGGTGTAAAAGCCAGAAGGTGTGGTGAGACACTGTCTTCTGAATGTGATGTGGCTGAAGCAATCATGAAATCATAGCAGCGGTGGTTGCCTACACAAGACCTGGACAAGACCCAGCCAGCCAAAATTACAGCCTAGCTGGGGTAGATGCATCCAGTCCTCACCTGATGTGGGAGTAATTTCTTTCTAATCTGTTGCTTTCATTGGTTAATTAATAAAGAAACTGCCTAGGCCCATTTGATAGGCCAACCCTTAGGTGGGTGGAGAAAACAGAACAGAATTCTGGGAGAAAGAAGCTGAGTCAGTGAGTCGCCATGATTCTCCTACCAGACACAGACACAGGTTAAGATCTTCCCTGGTAAGACACCTCGTGGTGTTACAGGGATATTAGAAATGGGTTAGATCGATATGTAAGAGCTAGCCAATAAGAGGCTGGAACTAATGGGCCAGACAGTTGTTAACTGTCTGTTACAGTTTCTGTGTAATTATTTTGGGTATAAAGCTAGCCATGCGGGCGGCCGGGTGCCGGGAAAGTAGCCCGCCGCTCATAACACAACACTCACCCCTTCCTCAGGAGCTGTTAGCAGTGGATAATTGCTAGGGGGAAGAAGACTCATTTGTTTGGAGGATGACACCACTGGTAGATTTCTCATAACAGCACGCAGGATCCTAAACTCATGCACATGTGGGCAGTACTAACTGGACTGAGTGGATTTTTTTTGAGATATGAAATTGGGAAGGGGCATGCTAAGTAGTATATAGGCAGAGTCGGAGATGGGAAATGGAAATTAGATATGATCATATTTCATTATGCATATATGTATGCCATTCTAAAAATAGAGAGAAAACTTTAAAGAATTAAATTACAAAGTACGAAACAAAACAATCCACTGCAATTCTGGAAAATTGCTAAATTCAATATAATTTTTTTTTAAACCTAGTTTCTTTCTGTGATATGCTAGGAAGATATTTCCGCAGAACTGACACAGTTGTGATCCAAAGGAGCCAGGATATGAATCCATCAAGCAGAATAACTTGGCAGGATCATCAATGTAGTACTGGTTTTGAAAACATGGTGATGTGTGTCAAGGTAAGAGTCCTGACAAAGAGGTCCTGAGAAGCCCTTTCATGTAGCTCCAGTTGCTGTGGAGACCGCAGGATATTGCAGATGTCAGGACCATGGTTTGTACACCAAAGGGAGCTGCAGGCATGTAGTGGAGCTTAAGAGATAATCTATGTGTATTGTGGGGGCAGAATTGGAAGGACTGAGTTACTCAAGCCTTTTGAAGTTCTCTTGGTTACAGTATGAACTCCAGAGTCAGACATGGAGCTGCAGGATTGGTTGTTTGGCCTGGTGGATACTGCCTTTGTTTTGCTTTGATCAATGCCTTGGTGTGCCAAAATTCTTCCTTTTGGAACGGGAATATCTGCTCTGTGCCACTCTATCCTGGAAGTCGTTTTTTGTTTTTTTTTTTTTAAACTGTGTAGGCACTCGCAGTTAAGAAACTTCGGACTGTTACTGTGTTAGAACTGCTACAGTGAAATTAAAACTTTAGAATTAAAAGTTCACTTGATGTTTTACATCACTTTTAGACTGTCTGTCTGTCTGTCTGTCTGTTTTAAATAACAGAGAGATTGGGACTGGGGACAGTAGTGGCACTTGTCTAGCATGCACAATGCTCCGATTTGGTTTCTAGCACCACAAAGGTACAGGTCCTTTCTAGTCTTCTAAGCCAAGCTTAAGAAACACCTGGTGACCATTTAGTAACATGATCCACAGGAATAAACGCGTGACTGTAAGGTGCAAAGACTTAACTCTGAAATACATGGCCAGGAAGTGTGGACAAAATGACCACATTATTTTCCAATGTTTTAAACTATTAAAATCATTAACAGGTTATGGCTTGGTTTAGTTTCAGTACTTGGAGCTTTTTTATTTATTTATTTATTTATTTATTTATTTAATTATTATGTAAAGATCTGTTTATTTTTACCTTGTGTTCATGAGTATTTTATCTGCATGTGTGGTGCACCGTATGCATGACTGGTACCTGCAGAAGTCAGAAGACGGCACCAGATCCCCTGGACCTAGAGTTACAGATGATTGTAAGCCAATTACTAGGGCCAATAACTAGAGTTACATATGATTGTGAGTCACTAGGTAGGGGCTTAAAACTGAAGCTGTAAGCAGGTCTTCTGACAGAGCAGGAAGAGCTCTTAATCACTGTGCCATCTTTCCAGATTTTTTTATTTCTATGCATTTTACAAACAGTGTAATTGTTATTTTCATAAACAAACTAATCATACTGCATCTTTGTTTTGCATGCGTATGTGAGTGTGGTGCATATGTTTGCATGCATGTTCACATATATGTGGGCACACATACATGTATGTGTGCATGCATCTAGAGCCTGAAGTTGATGTCAGGAGTCTTTCTTGGTCTTGTTCCCTCTAATTCACTGAGGCAGGTTATCTCAATAGAATCCTGAATCAGTATACAGCTAGTCTAGTTAACACTTTTAGCTTTTTTTTTTTGTCTTGGGATATTTATTTTGACATACATGGTACATAATTGGCTTGAATCCCTTGGTAACAGCAGAGAAAGCCATCAGTATATCAGATCAATATAATTATATGGAAGATCTCTTTCTGAACATATGCTCCTGCTTTCTGTCTGTTTTATGATCAACAGTGTCATAATCTTTTGTAAAGAGCATGAATAAATTTTAAAGTATGATATATTTCCATCTCTACAGAATATTTTCATCCCATGGGAACCTAAAACATAGATTTCTGCATAGAACATTTGTTCTAAAATTATTACTTTTTATACCAAGTTTTAATCATTTTAAAATTATTTTCCCCTATGGAAAGCTAAAAGAGTTATGATTTTTTTGTACAAGGTTTTCAACATTTTAAAAGAAAATTTTCCCTCAACATGAGTAGTTTTTCTTCTTAATTATGCAATAAATAGAACTATACAAATGGAACTATTGGTTTTAAAAATACAGGGCAATATAAAAGACTTTTGTTTTCTCTCGCTCCAAGGAAATCCAATATAGTGTTTTAAAGAAGTTGGCAGGGGCATAAAGCGGGCTGAGGAGGGCCCTGTGCCCCAGTTTCAAGTGTTTGAAACTCAACCTGAATTCTAGACTGTTCACTGTGTGTGAGGTCTTGGCTTTCTGTCTAGAATATTTTAAACACATAAAAAGAGTATTTTAAAATGTTTCATAATGTTTTAGAAATGAAAGTAAGACAGGTGCCCCCCCAAAGATAAGCAATTCATAATGAACTGTGATATTAAACGCATAGAGCAATTTCTTCATGTCCCCAAACATGGTGGTTCTCAGCCATCCCTGACAAAATTATTTCAGGCCTTTTTGACAATGACACTATGGAAGAAAAACTTAAGGTGATGGCCCCATTTCATATTATAGTCTTTATTTGTAACTGACCACAAGTCACCTCTCCAAAACCAGTTAATTATCAAGTAGCTTTTAAATATCAACTTTGACTCTGTGTCAATATGTTCACACCAGTACAAAAGATCCAAGAAATCATGCTGTTAAAGAAGAACAAGACTTTGATTCTTAAACAGAAAGAGGAATCTGTTTGTTTATACAGGACCGAGTACAAAGCCTTGCCTGCTCACAGCATCACCCAACTTACTCTGTAAGTGACTGTGAGTTCAAAAGCTAGTGCTCTAGAGATGTCTGTGCCCATATCCATCTCCAAAAGAGAAGAATGGAAAGTTAAGTATTCAAAGCCTGGGATATATCAGGAGACTCTTCTAAGGAGAGGATTTCCCACAGTTCCAGAAGAATAGGTTGTCTCACCGAGAATACAATTGTAGGACGGTATGTGTCTTAGCTTCTCTTCCGTCACTGTCATGAAACACTGTGGCAGGAGCAACTTAAGGGAGAAAGGACTTATTCTGGCTCATGGTTCCAGAGTATCAATCAGTCCCTGTGGGAGTCCAAGGGGCGAGAGCTTGAGGCAGCTGTTCACATCCCAGCCACAACCAAAACAGAGTACAACAAATGCATGTTGCTGCCCAGTCCCCACCCCCTACATAGCCCAGGACCCCAGCAGGAAATGCTGTCACCCGAATTGGGTGAGTCTTCCCATCTCAATTAATACCCTCTGGACAATCCCCATGCCCAGAGGCCATTTCCCAGGTGACTGGAGATTCTTTCAAGTTACCAATTAGCACTAATCACATTATTGCCATTAAAATATGATCATAAGACTCAAAGCTTTTAAATACGTGAAGACAGGCCTTTAATCCCAGCACTGGAGAGGCAGAGACAGGTGGATCTCTGTAAGTTCAAGGCCAGCGTGGTCTATAAGAGCTAGCTCCAGTACAGAGCTACAGAGAAACCCTGTTTCGAAAAACAAAAATACTTGAAGACATTTGACATGAATAAATAATATGGCCACACAGAAATCATCCCAAGAGCTACTGTTCTTCAATGGGAAATGCCTTTCTCTTTTTCCTTTCTTTTTACCATGAATTCCTGATCCACCTTCCGATGCTGTCCTTACAGGCATGTGCTACCATACTCGGTTTTATGAACTGCTGGGGATCAACTTCATGGTTTTGTGAGTCTTCTACCAACTGAGCTGTGTCTCCAGCTCCTGTAATAATATTTTGATCATGTGGAGCTGAGCCCTAGTCATGCTTATAGCCACGAGAATGCTGCATGTTTAAAGGAATCATCACTTCAGAAGGAAGGTAGGAAATAGGAGAAGCTCTTCCTGTTGGAGGTTCTAATCCTCGCAACAGGCTCGCCCAAGGCCTTGGCGCTGCAGAGAGCGGTAGAGGAGGTGCCTAGGGTGTTGTCCATTTCTGCTTTCCAGCATACCTGTTTGGAAGGTATGAAGATGTTACTTTAGAAACAAGGTTACAATTATGAGATACCTTAAAGGTTTAAAGTCCAATGAATGTAGGGGTCCAGTTTAGTATGGGATAGGCTGAAGAAGGTTGGTGTAAAATTCTCCTCCAAGGAAAAAGGGTACATGTTATAAGTAGTAGATGAAGTCACAGCTACATGTTGTTTAAAACAGGAGGAATTCTGGGCCTGGAGAGATGACTCATCGGCTAAGAGCACTGCTTGTTCTTCCAGAGGATGTAGGTTTGATTCCCAGAAACCACATGGTGACTCACAAATGTCTATAAACAATTCCAGAGATTAGGATGCATTCTTCTGGCCTCCCCAGCACTAGACATGCAAGTGGTGCACAGACGTAAGTACTGGCAAAATATCATACATATACATTTTATGTATTAGAAAATCCATGGGGAATTTTGGAGATGGTCTTTTGTTAATTCAATGACTATCTGCTAAACAGTAAGTATTTAGGATGTGTCTACTTTACACTGAGGCTTAGGATAAACAGTTGGCTCTTACACCAATCAGGAGTTTATTGTAAATCAATGTCTTATTTTTTTCTTTTTCTTTTTTTTTCTTTGTGTGTGTGTGTGTCTCCAAGACCTGAAACTGAAACTGGCCACCAGCCGGCCAGTCAGTCATGTGTCACTGGAAATCCTATAGCACTGGATTTGACTGGAAAATCAATGTCTTATTTATAAATAAACTTTATTATATATAGCTAATCTAAATGTAAAAATTGCAAGCCCACCATCCCTGTGACCCTATCAAAATGATGCTTTTTTTTTTTTTTTTTTTTTTTTTGCTATTGTGAGGGTTAAGAATGCTCTATGGAGGCTAGGAAAATAGCTCAGTTAGTCAAGCACTTGCCACGCATGCATGAAGATCTGATTTGATCCTCTGCGCCACCACACATTTGTAATCCCAGAGCTCAGGAGGTAGGGACTGTAGAAACGCTGTGATTGGCTGGCTAGCCCCTCTAGCCTAATTGATGAATTCCTGGCCCATGAGAGACCTTGTCTCAAAAAATACGCGGTATTCTGCTGCTGAGAAACACCTGAGGCCGACCTCTGGCCTCTATACACATGTGCGAGTTCACTACCCCACCTACACACACACACACACACACACACATCACATCACATCACACACATACACACACTCACTCAAATGAAGCCTCTGTGGTCATGTGACTCCAAATATTTCTGGAGACAGCTAAATACATAGTTTTAAAATGCAGATTAGGAGTGCATGCAGCATGCTGGACCTAACAGCAAGGCATCTAAGTTGCTGGCACTATGGGGCCACAGAGCGCTAGCATGGCCAGGATGGGTGGTGAAAGACCTCTCAAAGTCTGGACAAGCACATCCCAGCAACTGACGCCACTGACTGTATCATGACCTTGGGCTGGGAAATGAAGGTGGCACAGTATCGTTACAGTGAAGACAGCTGTTTGCAGAGACTTAGTCCACTTGTGAAAAAGCACCCATTGGAAACGGGGACGGTGACTGACAGAAGCATCACAGACGAGAGCATCATTGCTCTGCTTTATTTTAGAAACTGCAGGCATCTGCCCTGAAGTGAACTTCCTGGAAGATGAGAGAAGGGAAATACTGTCTGAGTCATTAAGATGGCATGGCCTTCTCTAAGCTCTGGAGACATCTGAACCAGGGTCGTATCAAATAGAAAATGTCTTGCTTCAGTATCAAAGGCCGTTTTAAATCCCTGATTCTAAACAGCAACCAGTATTATAAAATAATCAGCAGAAATCTAGAGGCATCATGATATGCCACTGTAGAAGATTCACCTTCAAACAAGACTTGCTAAAGGTATTCAGTTGGAAGTAAGAAATTGCGTGCATACAAACATTTGAAGAGGAAGGAAGCTGGGTGTGATGGTGCACACCTGCAATGCCAACACTTTGGAGGTAGAGGCAGGGGGATCAGGAGTGCAAAGTCATCCTCAGCCACCCAGTGATTGTGAGCATAAGCTTTTAAGGCCTTTTCTCAACAAAAGAAAGGAAGGGGGGAAAAGGGAAGGAGATATCACTCAGTATAAATGTATACTATACTCATTTCTTGGTGATAATATTTAAGTTATTTAATGTGATTTACTTATGCAACCTGGATATTCTTTATTGTATTATAATAATTTCTACTTTGTTTAACTCTGAGGTTATTTAAACACGCTATGATAAAGCACGATCGTGAAGTATCGGGAGCTCAGGTAACTGGACTGATGGAGCCAGCAATGCATAGTAGTCTGGTTGTTGATTGACACCTGCCCTTCACAGTACTTCCCGGGGCTTGCCAGCATTCCTCGTGCCCTTGTTTCTCATGTTTCTGTGTTCTTGGTAGAACATGCCATTGAAGTATGTACGCTTTCTCAAGTAGTTGTCGATAATTTGGCCTATTTTTAAGTTTTATTACAAATGAACATAAATACTTGCCTAAATTCAAATAGTTTTTGCCAAAACAAGAAAACAGAGGAAACAGTCACAGAGACTTTCAAAGGCTATCATTACTATTTTCATTAATTAAAAACTTGTTCCAGAGGCTGGGGAACTCATTTGATAAAATCCTTGCCTAGTTTACAGGAAGACCTTGTTTTGATCCCCAGCCCTTCATAAAACCAGGCGTCACAGTGTACACCTGTAATCCCACACTGAGGAAGTAAAGGTGTGTGTGTGGGGGGGGGGATCAGAAGTTCAAGGTCATTCTTAACCTCTGGGCTGCGTGAGTTCTTCCCTCTCTTACATACAAAGATAAAAAAATAAATTTTCAAACAAGAAAGTTTGATTTGTCAACTAGAAACTAATTTTACTCCCTTAACTATCTTGGGCGTTCCGTCTTATGAGGTCAAGCAACATCAAAAAAGTATAAAAATGAAAAATCAATTTGTATCTAGAAAATATTAATACAGACATGAATGTATGAATGCTTCGGTTTCTACTAACCCGTGGGCTTAAATCTTCATAAACTAACTCTGTTTCAGGGAGAGGAGAGAGAAACTCTCTCCTTGAGATAGTTCTAGTTCCATTATTATGGTTATACCCTGGCTTGATTGCCTTACACCAACAACATTCTCGGGAAATTTTTTTGAAAGACATGTTATGGTTTTTGATAAACTTCATAAATGATTAACTTTATTCTTCATGTACTAAAATGCCCCAAAGGGAATTACTGTATTTCATATCGCCATGGAAACTGACCTCATTAAACTAGAGATGAAATTATACTATCTTCTACGTTTAACTTAAGTAAATCTTATAAGAAACAAACACATAAAAGCTATCAGGAAAACATTTGGTGTTATAACATTTGGATCTGACCCAGTGAATGCTCAGCTAGCAGATTTCTGCTTTTTCTGGAAATGGCTCCACTCTGCCAGCAGAGGGCAGCCTGTGCGTACAGGGCCAAAAGGTGACGTTCATTTGCATTTTAACACAAGGCTTGGCCGTCTCTGAAGAAATGGTACAGCCCGTGTGTGCAGACCAAAGCTAGTTAGCCTATCGCTACACAGCTCTGTGGAACCTCGAGATTTTGTAAGACTCCTCTTAGCATCAACATTTAAGAGGGTCTGAGTGCAGCCTTAGTCCAAATGGGAACTCTGGCTGTAATTATAATTTAATGGCCATTTTGGGACATTCCTATCAAAGTGTCCAGATTTGAGCGGGAACAAGTTAGCAAAAAATGAGTCAGTTCTGTTTCTATTCTGTTAAACCAACTCTACCATCATTTTGTATGGATAAAGTGAGAGAGCCATTCAGTCTAGAAGCTTGGCTTTGGGTTTTGTTTTTTTCTTGGGGAAGAACCTCTCCATGTAGCTCAGACTGGCTTCCAATTCACAGACCTCCAACTCTTGAGGATTAGAATAAAAAAGCCTAGGGTACCACAGCCAGTCTTGGCTTTTATTGTATATATTAATATGTATTAAAATATATTACATATACTTATTCATATATATGTATATATAAACTTGGTGTGATTATGAGAATTTATATTCTCATTAAATATTCATCAAATATCTGGCATGGAACAATATATTCAAACATTTTATATGTAGTATGTTCTAAGGCTTAAATCCAGGTAATATTTATTTTAACTGTGCTATGGTAACATAACTCATATGACTCAATTATTTTCAACTGAGACACAAGCAAATTGCAATGACAGAGTGTCACCACTTAGAGGCAGTGGGGCCTGGGACAAAGGAGTCAAGAAATGAAGTAGACTAAAATCTCACGCACTAGCCAGCTCTATTCAGAGCCTTAGACAAGGTATGAGGGTTAGGAAGGCCACACGAGTAAAGTCCTAATGAGTTCCATCTGTATGCAATCAAGGACAAGCTGCATATGGCAACAACTCGCTTTTCCATAAAGGCAAATAAAGGCTAGTTTAAGATTTGATGGCTCCCAACCATCTGTATTGAGATCTGGTGCCCTCTTCTGACCTGCAGATGTAGATGCAGACAGAACACTATATTATATTTTATATATAATATATAAATATTTTATATATTTTATATATAATATATATTTATATTAATAAATATAAATAAATCTTTTTAAAAAACTACCTTGTAAGAAAAGGAAGAAAGAAAGAAAGAAAGAAAGAAAGAAAGAACGAAAGAAAGAAAGAAAGCACTTGTCTTTCCTTACCCAAGAAACCCACAGAAATCCATCGATGTTGACAGCTGGCCTTGAGGAAGGAATCTCGGCAGGAAAGGCTCACAGCTACACAGCTGTTGTGATAGGATGGGAGGCAGAGTATCCACGTCTCAGGACACCGCAAAGCAGAAAGACACCCGAGCCGTCTTTATCCAGATCCAAGTACGACCAACAGTTCGTGGATCTCTGAAACCAAGGGATGGGTGCTTGTAAGTAGTCTACATCTAAGTAATCAAACACTCTCATTTTTTACTCTTCCCATTGGAAGAGATTTTAAAAGCGAATTTCCCATGCTGCCGAGGATGTTGAGACATTTGTCCTATGCTGCACTATTGGCAAAGGTATAGATCAGCATATCCATTCTGGAAAATTATTTGGCAGTTGTTAAACTTGAGAATCTTGAGGAGAAAAGACCAAATTCATGATTATCCTATTAAAGCAAGCTGTGTTTGGGGGTGCACCCAAGAGTGGTCAGCCCTCTGCCTTACCTTAAGTTGGGATTTAAGAGAGTGACCTCTGCTGGTCCCTTGAAGTCCCTTTAATAGGAGAGATAAGGGGTTCCCAAAGGCAAGTGAGTTTGCTGTATGTCATACAATGTTAGACAGACGCAATGGAAGGGAAGGAACAAGGGTAAGGATATTCTATGTCACGTGAGTGCAGTTGCAAGCAGTTTACATCAGATCGGACTGATTCTTAATTGAAAAAAGAAACCTTAACTTGCAAGGACTTAAAACAGGAAAAACAGGAGCCGGGCGATGGTGGCGCACGCCTTTAATCCCAGCACTTGGGAGGCAGAGGCAGGCGGATCTCTGTGAGTTCGAGACCAGCCTGGTCTACAGAGCGAGTTCCAGGACAGGCTCCAAAGCCACAGAGAAACCCTGTCTCGAAAAACCAAAAAAAAAAAAGAAAAAAAAACAGGAAAAACAGGCACTTATTCTTAGCTATCTTAACTGTAAACAGAGCCCTTAACCTGCAAGGAATATTGTTCCTGTTTTGGTCTCACACAATGAACCACAAGTTTAGAAACTAGTCTAGAAACTAGTCATGACCTCTGATTTGACAACTTTGCTTCTCCCTACAATGGGGGTGGAGAGATGCCTCAGGAGCAAAGCGCTTGCCACACAAAACCTCAGAACCTGAGCACCCACCCACATGAAAGGCCAGGTGTGCTTCAGGACAGAGCCAGGTGGAGGCTTACAGGCCAGGCAGTCTAGCAGAAAGCCCTGACTCAGTGAGAGATGCTGTCTCAAAAAGGAAGGTAGAGAAGCAGTTGAGGAAAACAACCAGACGTCTGAAAGGCCCGGCCTCTGGGAGAGCCTACATGTACTGGTGCACCTATACACACGAAATGCAGATGTATATATGCCAAACATACACACGCACAAACACAGAGACAGAGACAAAGAATTCTACTACGAAAGCAATCGGAACTAGAGAAAAAGGAAGTTCATGACTGCCTTATTTATAACAATATACATGCACACACATGCGCACACGCACACACACACACATACACACACATCCTCCCAAATAAATAATAACCTAATGCGTAAGTATTCAACCACAAAGAATCGGCATTTGTCAGGCAAGCAGAACTTGCCTGTAATCCTATCACTTATAAGGAAAGGGTTATGAGTTTGAGGTTATCTTGGTCTATATAATGAGATCTAGTCTTAAAAAGCAAAACAATGGAGCTAGGTGTGGTGGAGCAGGTCTATAATCCCAACACTTGAGATTTAGGGAGTAGCAGGAGTTCAAGGCCATCCTTGGCTACTCAATAGGTTTGTCAACAGCCTGAGCTACTCAAGATCCCATTTCCAAAACAACAACAAAGCAAACCCAAGTGGCTGGGATGTAGCTCCGCTGGCAGAGTGCTTACCTAGCATAAGTGAATGCCTGGGTTCAATCCCAGCACCACACAAAACTTTACAGGGGGTGTAGGCCTGCAGTCCCAGCCTTCAGAAGGTGGAGGCAGGAGCATCCGAAGGTCAAGGTCACCCACAGTGAGCTTAAGGCTGGCCTTGGCCATTTAAGACAAAAACAGACCAACAGTAGAAGATTAGCAGGAGAGTTCTATTACAGTTTGAGTCTGAGCATAGACTGGATAACTGCAGCCGCTGAATGCATTGTTACTGAGACTTAGCGGCACATGGAAATGTGTATAATGCTCTATTCCATGGAGAAAGATTGCACACATAGAAAATCCTTATAAATATTTATCATTTGGGGGATGGGAAAGGTTTAGTCTACCACTGAAGTATAACCCAGCCTGTGTGTGTGTGTGTGTGTGTGTGTGTGTGTGTGTGTGTGTGCGTGCACCTTAAAAAATTACAGACAATGCATGAGAAAAGCTTCGCAGTGATTCTCCCTGGCACCATGAAAAAAATGGGACTTATTTTGTATTCTGTATCCCTCTCTGCTTGTAGGATTTCTACAACCAACATGCAGTATGTTGGTCAAAGAACACATAATTACATGCAAATGACTTTATAAAACCTGTGACTTCACACAATGAATATGGCCAATAAACATACACACTTTACACTTGATTGTAGCGAAAAAGCCAATGAGTGCAATAAGTAGATTTTTTTAAAAAATCAATCCTTTCTAAGTTGACTCTCCAAATGAGATGAGGACATGTTTTGGAGAAAGTGCACAACAGTGCACAGTGCAAGGGGTGTCCCGGCCACACTTACTGCTGCAGCGATATACGAAGCCTTTGCTAGCCTCAAGCACAGGCGCCCTCTGGGCTGAGCACAGTCTTCCTTCCCCAGCCCATTGCAATCCAAACAGAAGCACCTTGGTGGACTGGCCCAGAGCCAATATGTCTTCCCACACTCCACGAGAGCCACAGAAAAGCCAACTCCTCTCACACAGGCAGATGGAGGAGCATCCTCTTAGCTCCTGTACAACCATCCATAAAAAACACAAACAGGTTCCCAGGGCCAAGTGACGTGAGTTTTCTCTCAACAGGAGCTGGCCAAGGCCAGCTGGCATTGCCAGCAAAGCCTTAGCCTTTTTCAAGGAACTAATGGACAAACACAGAGAGAACCTGACACTGGAGGCCTGAATGTGTTGATGGGGGACAGAGCTGGGCAGTGAGCACTGTGGAGATGCTGTCAGGAAACGCCCATATGAGAAAGCTCTGGGCTGAGAGCTAGGAACCTGGTGCCCTTCTAATTCCAGTTACTTCTGTAATAGAATGGAGAGGGAGTGGGGAGCACATAAACGAGCTGTGGGGTTGCTTCCAGCCTTCACAACTCACACAGAGACTTCTAATGAAGATAAACAACAACAAATATCTCAGTTCATGAAAAATTCACTCGATGCCCGTTACACAAAGAGAAACCATTTAAACAAACCAGTGGGCCTCTGCACGGTACTGTGACGTTTCTAATACAGTAGGTCTCAACCTGGGGATTGAGACCCCTTTGGGATTGGAATGACCCATTTGCAGGGGTCACCTAAGACCATAAGAAAGCACAGCTATTTACTTTATGGTTCATAACAGTAGCAAAATTGCAGTTATGAAATAGCAATGAAAATGATCTTATGATTGGGGTCGTCACAGAATGAGGAACCGTATTAAAGGGTCAAAGCATTAGGAAGGTTGAGAACCTCTGTTCTAATAGCTATAATGATCCTTATATAAGGGATGTTGTTCCACCAAGGTTTGATTTTCTCTGTTGTCAGAGAAGCTTCCTATCCCACAGTCAGTGAGCAGCAAGGGTTTTTATATTCCGGCACATGTGGATTTGATTAAAAGCATGAATCCAGTAAGTCTGCAAGCTATTTCCCAACTGGCTGATCTTTAATGATGTCTTAAGCCCTCTCAGCTTCCATTTCTTTGTCATTGAAATAGGAAGAGTAAGAGCGCCCTCTTCCCTAGTGCTATTGTAGGGTGAAAATACCCCACATGGCTCCATAAGCCATCGGGATCTATCTTAATAAAGGAGATAATAAAATGCCAACTTCAGCAAAGCACAGGATGCAAAAATGTTAGATTTGAAAGGTACCTTAAACATAATCAATTTTGAGGCCAGAGAGATGGTTCGGTGCTTAAGAGCATTGGCTATTCTTCCAGAGGACCTGGGTTCAATTTCCAGCACCTACATGGCAGCTACAACTGTCCGTAACTCTAATTCCGGGGAATTTGACACCTTCATACCAAATGTACATCAAACAAAGTTAAATACATTACCTTTAAAAAAAAGAACTAAGTATTTAAAAATGTAATTTCATAATTTCATTTCATTTTTCATATCAAAATCATAACTCGCAGAGACTAAGTAGGGCTCAGAGAACCATAACAGCCTCTCCTCCTCTTCCTCCTTCTTTCCCTCTCTTACTCTCTCCGTGTTATTTATATTGGTTCTCTTTGTATAAGTACTATTGGTTAGTTAGCAAATGTACCTTTCTAAAAAGCAAACTGTAAAAAATGTTTTGCAAGTGATTTGGAAATTATTTCTAACCATTTCTACTTCTTTGAATACTTTATAAGCTTGTCACTGCCATTCAGAGAGTCTTTCTAAGATGAACTTGGCATTTGACCAAACAGCCCAAATGACCCTTGCCACAGTTCACCCAACCCATGCTGGCTGAGTTACTCCTTCACATATAGCCCCCACCCCCAAGACTGTTTTGCTACTTTTCGTTTCTCTTGTCACTTTTGGCTAGTTTGAGAAAAACAATTATAAGTTTAGACAATGCATATGGATTTCATTCATTCCAATGTCACAAAACATATTTTCCAGAAATCAAAACTGGATGTGCAACAGTGTCTGGCAGGTAGGAAGAAAACTCAAGGAACACG
Organism: Microtus pennsylvanicus; assembly: GCF_037038515.1. Lineage (NCBI taxonomy): Eukaryota > Metazoa > Chordata > Mammalia > Rodentia > Cricetidae > Microtus > Microtus pennsylvanicus. The sequence goes on along the minus strand of NC_134583.1, from coordinate 102,294,040 downwards.
GAGAGACAGGCACTGTGTGGTCTCATACGCAAGGAATCTAAGTCCGCTGATCTGGGAGAACTGATGTGTCCCAAGCCACCTAGAAACCACAGGAAACACACAAGCTCCTTTCTCTCTCGTTGGTTTGCTTCCTTTTTATCACTATTATTACTTTTAAAGATTTATTTCATATTTTTTGTGGAAATGGGAGTTCAACTAAGGGCTTTGTGCATAGGAAGCAAGCATTTCACCACTGAGCTGAATCTCCAGCCCTCTTCTTACTTTTTTTTTGCAAGAGGTTGCAAGTGGAAATAAATAGTAGGTACTAGAGAGGAAGCAGGGAGGGCAAAGGGGATGGACAGGCATGGGTTAGTCACGCACAGTCCAGAAACTCTAGTGCTGACTGCACAGTGGGACAATGGTGACAATGGTTGACATCTGTCCATGTATTTCAAAGTAACTCCAGGAGTGGTGGTGCACGACTTCAATCCTCTCCAGAAGCAGAGGCCTGTGGATCTCCATGAGACAGGTCAACCTGGTCTACACAGGGAGGTCCTGGTTAGTCAGAGCTACATGAAAAAACACTGTCTCAAAAAATATATTGTTTTAATTAAAAAAAAACCTAACTACAAAGATTTTGTAGTAAGCCACAAAGAAATGAAAAAATTTAAAGTGACAGATATGATTTGATCATTTCCATATGGATCCATGGATTATGTTATACTGAATAAATAAACTCTATTATTTGTGCCAATAAGAAATAAAATAAAATAAAAAGCCAATTTGATGGTGTAGGCATAGGGGATTGGTTTTTAAGTAGACCAAGACAGGGAGACCACAAGTCAAGACCAGCCTGGGCTACAGACTGAGTTCAAGGCTAATCGGATAATGTAGTGAAACTCCGTTGCAAAATAAAAAGTAAGAAGAGGGCTGGAGATTCAGCTCAGTGGTGAAATGCTTGCTTCCTATGCACAAAGCCCTTAGTTGAACTCCCATTTCCACAAAAAAAAAAAGATGAAATAAATCTTTAAAAGTAATAATAGTGATAAAAAGGAAGCAAACCAACGAGAGAGAAAGGAGCTTGGGTGTTTCCTGTGGTTTCTAGGTGGCTTGGGACACATGAGTTCTCCCAGTAACCTGGTTAGTCATCTGTTAGGATCCCCATTTCAGGTGAAAACACAGAAGGTCAGAGGGCGACTTGCCTGAAGTCATACAGCCAGGAAGTGATGAATTTGGGGTCTGGACTGAGGCCATTGTGTTTCCAAACTACATCCTTTAAGTACGCTTGCTCCAACACACGCTATTCACGACACTCAGCTGATGGAAAACCTTTCCATATAAAAAGTTTTATAGTGTTCTATAATATGGTCCAGTCGTGTGTTTGGAGACAAGAAATCTTGCATGAAATTCACTAAAACATGTCCAGCATCTAGTAAATATTACCAAAACACTCCGCTTGAATCCGAGACTCCTCCCAAGTAGGAAGGAGGCTTTCGTCTAACCCGGCATTGCTTTCTGTGTTTCTACCTATTCCAGGCTGGCCTCAGCTTTCCTTCCTTCCACCTCTCCCTCCAAGTGCAGGGATTATAGTTAGGTGTCAGCAACCCCTGCTGGTAACATGGCTTCCATGTACTGTGGATTCTGACCCTAACACTGTCAGAAATGCGAGTGACTCATCACAGGCAGAGCAAGCACTGGCCACACTTTCTTCTCCTAAACCTTTGTCTCTAAATTCAGTGTCTTGGTAATGGGTCCATTCCTCTAATCTGCTCTCTCTGGGAGCGGTGATTCTCTGCTCTCTTGGCTGGCTTTTACTCAACATGTTTTTTCCAGTCCACTTACAGTTGAGAACAGATGTAGATGCTGGCCCGCTCCCAAAATCCTGCAGCTGACTCCTGACTCTGCCATTCCCCACAGACCAAGCAGTGCCGAAGTAGAAAATGACTTCAACCCATGGCTGATCTGCATTGCTGCCAATCCCATTTCAGCCCAAAGGAGCCAATCCTATTTGCGGCCCCCCTTTTTTCTTCTCAGTTCATGCTGAGCATGTCCAGGGTACACCACATTTCGGTGATTTAAGGCTTCTTTCTCGCTCCGCTGGCCCAGCATCTTCATTTGTCCGTTTCCTGGACTCTAACAGCAGAAGGAACAAAGTCTTTGGAGAACCTGAGACACACGATAGATCAAGATTATCTGGACTTGGCTACCATGCAAATGACCATGAGCTCAGACAGAAAATAAAGTAGGTTTTTAAGGAGTAACTGCTTCAGGCTGGAGAGATGGCTCAGCAATTAAGAATGTGTACTGCTCTTGCAGAGGCTCCAAGTTCTGTTTCTAGTCCCCACATCGGGCAGGTCACAATTGCCTGTAACTCCAACTCCAGAGGATCCTATGCCCTCTACTGACCTCTTTAGACATTTCCACTCATGGGCATACACGCACATAAACTTAAAATTAAAAGTAGATCCTAAAAAAGAAAAAGAAAAGAGAAGTAACAGAGGGAATGAGGTTAGAGCATGGGAATAGAGGAGCAACACAGTGTAACTTGTGTGTGCTGATGTCAGCTGTATCATTTCCGCATCACTGACAAATACAGGAAACTGTCCTGTGTTGATAAAGAGCGGATGAGAAGACAGCCATCGCTAACGCGGTCTTTTATTCCAGGAAAGCTAGTGCAGAAAAGCCCTGCTGCAGCAGAGACATAAAGGGACAGGATGGCCTCTGCACAGCCCTCAGTTCTGGGAAGAGCTCATGATGCTCACAGTCCTTCCGCTGGGAGAGCCGAGCATCCTCATTGCTTCTGAAACAGATGCATCATGAGCCGTCTGTCCTTTGGGCAAATGTCGGGGCTCAAGAATCTACCCAGGGTGCTCTTTTCTATCGGTTTCACTTAACCGAGACCCTGGCATCCCCTTCAGCACCCACACTGGCCTCATGTACTTATTCACTCACTAAATATTTGATGTCCAGCCTTGAATCAAGCACTGTCTGAGACCCAGGGAACAAAGCTGAACCAGAACAACCAGGGCCTTGCTCTCAGGCCGGTCCGACTCCATTCTCTCAGGGCAGATTGGAAGCACCTTCATCAGCCTAGGGGATAATTGGATATTTCAAAGACACTATGTCTTTCTGCTGATATCCATAGCTTTTTTTCCTCCAAGGATTTTTTTTAAACTACAAAATGTACAGCCCCGCATAATAAGAAAGCAATAAGAACCTGGAGACTTGAAAAGAGTCATTTACTGCTGTCCTAAAGAGTCAGCAGAATAATGTTAATGAGGGTAGGTGAGGGGGCGGTGCGGGGAGGGGGTGGATTCTCTCCAAGGCACTCCGATCACTGCTCTTTGAGACACATAAGGTTATAAAGATACCTCGTTAGTTTTTGTTAATAATATTTGAAGAACTTTCACAAGTTAGCACAAAGGACTAGGCCAAGTCAGTTCTCTGAGCAGCCTGTATAAGCAAAACAAATGATAATTTACTCTTTTAGAAGGACCACTGGACTGACACACTATTTTTATAGAGAAGGAAACAGTCTTGTAAAAGGCAGAGTGAACGGCGTTAAAGGCAGAATCTGGTCAAGGGAAGGACCTGAAAGGTGAGGGACCTTAACAAAATGGTGCCTGCAGTTCAGCATCTCCCCAGTAAAGGGTCACATCCTCCAAAAGGAGGAAAAGAAAGAGAACAAACAGGGAGAACAAGGAGAGGTGAAGCCTCAGCCAGGAACAACTGGCAACCTCAACAATATTGTCTCGTGGCAGCCTCTTACCTCAGAAGAGAAGGCACCCACTGGAAAGCTGAACTCAAGGAGTCACAAGTCGGGATGAAATTGAGGTTTAAATAATGTAGGTTGTTGGGCTGGAGAGATGGCTCAGTGGTTAAGAGCATTGCCTGCTCTTCCAAAGGTCCTGAGTTCAATTCCCAGCAACCACATGGTGGCTCACAACCATCTGGAATGATATCTGGTGCCCTCTTCTGGCCTGCAGACATACACACAGACAGAATAATGTATACATAATAAATAAATATTTAAAAAAAAAATAATGTAGGTTGCCAGAGTTCTCCTATTCTGCAGAACCCGGAGGTTTAAGACAAGATGGCAGAATAATTACAGAATTTGAGAGGGGGGTCAGAAAGAACACTGTGAGCCCCAGGGGAAGCAGCAGATTGACTTAGGCACATAGCACAGACACCCTTACCAGAGAGGTTATGCTCTGGGGATTGAAGTATAGGAGTTTTCATCTTAGTGTGGTGGTGCACACCTAGCTCCCAGGAAGCTGAGGCAGGAGAAACAGGGGATTGAGGCCAGTCTGTACAACATAGTGAGGTCCCATCTCAAAACCAGAAATAAAAAGGAATTCTCCAGGGAGACAAATACAGAAGACAAAGGTTCAACTTCAAGAACAGCATGTGCAAAGGTAATGAATTAGAATCAAATGCCATGGCTAAGTAAGGGCTCCACATGTCCCCAAAGCAAAGCCGGCAGTGTTTTGCGCTCTCTCTCTCTCTCTCTCTCTCTCTCTCTCTCTCTCTCTCTCTCTCTCTCTCTACTCAGAATGGTCTTGAGTTCCCCATGATCAGGTTGTTTTATTCAACCTCATCTTGAAATTCATTTTAAACTTACAGAAAAATTTCAACAATGAAAGAAATTACATGGTGGTGGTGCCTTTGGGAGGGTGAGGCAGGAGAATTACAAATTCAAAGCCACCTTGGACTACATAATAAGAGCCTGCCTCAAAAACCAACAGAAACAGAAAGAGATTTCACGGAAACCCATTTCAATTGTCAAGCCTTTCCTTTATCATTCTCTCTCTGTGTCTCCACCCCACATACACGCGAAGCTCTAACATTCAGAGAGTAAGTCACGTGCAGACACGGAAGTGATTTCGGTAGTGTAGGAACAATACGACCTGCGGCTTAGTTCAATGGTGGGACACTTACTTGTCTAGCATCCATACCCGAAATCAATCCCCAGGCTTACAAATAAGGAAAGACAACGAAGACAGCAATGCTCAAGAAGAGTGGAAATAAATAGATATGAAACGTTTATAAAGGAAATTTGGGAGATTTCACCTTCATTTACACCAGGAGATAACTTGCTACTTCAGACCTCCAACCTTGGCAGAAGCCTGATCTCATCTTATATGCAAAGTTGTGTCTGTAAATGCTTTATAGGTTATATATTATATTAATATCACCCACATTAACAAACGTAATCTAAACTGTGAAGAGTAGGAGGCACTTTTGATTACAAATTGCTTTTAAATTAGATGAAGCAAGGTTAGGTACAGAAATGGCAAATCATTTTAATTTCTATTTATATATTTAAAATGCTTTAAGTATCTCTGGAATGAAAATCAGCATTTCCCAAGCGCCCCCTTGTGGCACAGACTGATGATCCCCCAAATTCCTCATAGATGGTAAGTCCGAACAGAGAAGCAGATTTCTTTTCCTGTGCTGGGCATTGAGCCCAGGGTCTTGCACTTCCTGGGCAAAAGCCTGAGTACAACAATGCATACCTGGCTGTAGATGTGTGATCTCAAAAGCCGTCCAGACTGATTTCCGTTGAGTAGCCGCTGTGGTAGCCTGCAGCTTAAAACCTTTCCACGGCCCCGAAAATGCTAGAAACAAACTTTTGAGAGGCACAAGGAAGCAGGGATAATTTCGCCTATCCTATAAGAAAACTGGGAAACAGACCGCCCAACGTCACCGAGAATGCAAATGTCAAAATGAAGAGCCGAGCCCAGTACCTCCTTGACCCTAATTGCAGCATCATGAATTGGAAGAACGCCTTACCCATTCCCTCGCAGCAGGCTGATTGAGTTCCGCAATGTTCCCCGTTTTGCCATTGCCTCTGACCGAAGGTAGCACAGGTAAAGCTGTCAAGAGAAACTCTTTGGAGATAAACTCTTCCCTCTGAAGCAATTGGCATACACCAAAGATTGCCTTTAAGAGGGTGGAGTGAAATGAACAGGAGAAGGCAGTCCTCACAGGATGCTGGGTTTCTTCTCAGGAACCAGTCTGAAACTGACACGGGAGAGCACTGGGCAGGAGCCCCATCCTCAAACACCGCAGCAGTCATTCTGCATTTAACTTTTGTTCTGTGGATTTTGTTGCTCCAAAGTGCAGCGAAAGCCAGGTGGAGTGGCTGGAGTCACAGCTAGTTCCGGTGTTGAGGCAGAAGCATCATTTGATTTCAGTTTTGGGCCAGACCAGAAAAACTATCTAGATTATTTTTCTTAAAAGTAAGAATGAGCAAACAAACCAAAACAACATCAGGAAAAGAAGAGAAAGTACAGGGGCTGTGGAGATGACCAGTTGGTAAAACGATCGCTCTACAGGCATGGGGACCTGAGTTTGGATTCTCCACATCCATGTAAAAATACAGGCAGCATGTACCTGTAATTTTAGTTAGCACTGGGAAGGTGGAGACAGGAGGATGCCAAAGACTCAATGGCCAGCAAGTTTTGTTGAATCAGTGAGGTACAGTTCCAGTGACATACAGTCTTTTTAGATGAGAGGTTGCTATGAGTATCAGGAGAAACTTTGAACTCCTGAGCAGTGTTGGAACTGTTAAAGACTGTGGCAACCTTTTGGAGTTGGATTTAGCATGTATCAGAAGATGCCTGGTCATGAGCGTATAGGAGTCAAGGAGAAGAATGATATGGCCTGGACAGGAAATGTCCTCCACAAGATCACATGTTTAAAAACTTGATGCCCTACTTGCAGTGCTGTTTGGGAAGTCTGTGGGATGCTTAGCAGGCGGAGCCTCACTGGAAGAAATGTATCACAAGAGCTTGACTTTCTAGACTGCCCCCATTTCCTGTTCCTTCTCTGCTTCCTGAGTGTGGGTAGATGCAATGTGACCATCCAGACCCTATCCACACCCCCATGCCTTCCCAGCTTCCTACCATGTCTTTCCTGCCTTGAACGATTGTATTCCTTTGGAACTGGAAGCCAAAAGTAAATTCTTTCTCATTTAAGTCGCTTTTGTTAGGGTTTTTGTTTGTTTGTTTGTTATTTGTTTATTTTTATCACAGCAACAAGACAATAACTATACATGTTCCAAGCAAGGACTGTGTTGCCCTGCCCTTTAGGTGTTATTTAATGAGTCTCACCGCAGGAAAAAAAAATGAAGATCAAGGTAATCTTTATTGGGATTGGTCACTTTTTAATGTATCCTGGGCTGAGTCAGTAAGGAGGCCACACTCCTTGGGCATGCTCAAAGCCCACCCAGAGAGGTAATCATGTATAACTATCCAATCAGAGGAGTGATTACATGTGCTATATGCCTAGCTCGTGATCCTCCATAGTCCGTGTGCTGTGGGATGTTGCTCTTGTAGCCTGTAAAGATTTGTCACTGGTATTGGTTTAATAAAATGCTAATTGGCTAGTAGCCAGACAGGAAGTATAGGCAGAGCAACAAGACTAGGAGAATTCTGGGAAGAGGAAAGGCTCAGTCTGCAGTCTCCACCCAGACACAGAGGAAGCAAGATGAAAATGCTGCACTGAGAAAAGGTACCAAGCCATGTGGCTAAACATAGACAAAAATTATGGGTTAATTTAAGTTGTAAGAGTTAGTTAATAATAAGCCTGAGCTAATAGGCCCAACAGTTTATAATTAATATAAGCCTCTGTGTGTTTCTTTGGTACTGAATGGCTGGGGGACCAGGCAGAAGAGAAACTCCATCTATAGCCATTCCCTTATTTTCAAAGAAGGCTAACTCCTGTTTCACCCCCATAACTAAATTTCTCTCAGATGGTTTTTGGTCCTTTGCCTCTGCTCTCTCTCTCTCTCTCTCTCTCTCTCTGTCTCTGTCTCTCTCTCTCTCTCTCTCTCTCTCTCTCTCTCTCTCTCTCTCTGTCTCTCTCTCTGTCTCTCTCTCTCTGTCTCTCTGTCTCTCTCTGTCTCTCTCTGTCTCTCTCTCTGTCTCTCTCTCTCTCTCTCTCTCTCACACACACACACACACACACACACACACACACATACACACACATATGCCCAAATTTATTTTATGAAGCTCTGAGCTGCTCCGGCATTCAAAGCTGGCAGTTTTCTTAAAGTCAGACCAGCAGCACGGGCATCCCCTGAGAGCTTGTTAAAAATGCAAAACCTCAGTGCCCCACCCTGTCCCTTCAGAAGCAGAACTGCCACTTTAACATGACCCCAAAGGGGCTCACGTTTCCTTTAGTGTTTGAGAACCGCTGCCCTGAAAGACAGTTTCTGAATGCTGTGTCTGGGAAAGCAGCAAAAGGTCGCCTAGGCCAGTTTAGAAGCCCAGAGGGCATTCCTATGATTCCAGGCACAAAATTGTAGGAGATAAAATGTTTTCAGTTTGAGGCAACACAGGAGTCTAGTTTCATCCTCTCTTCCAATCGCATGCTTTCTTTCGCCCATGGTGGTGCATTCGTTTCCAAACGCAGAGAGTACTGCCCAGCAGAGTTCAAGCATCATCATTTGAAGCAGATTACATGAGAAGTCAGCAGCTTCCAGCATGTAATGAGATACCGGGACCTCAGCGAATTACTGGGGTTTTCTTGATTAGTCACTTCATCATTAGTATGGAGTCAGTGTTGTCAATCTTATGATCTTATATATTTCCCAAGGATGTTAAGCGATCCAGGAATTCCCAATCTCAGGCTGGGGAAATGATGAATCAGTACGTGAAGTGCTTGCTGTGCAAAAGTGAGGACCAGAGTTAGGTTCATCCGTGGCCTCCCATGCCAAATCCACTGCAGTTAATACGAGGCTATCGCTTCTCCCGAGGGTTTCCATTTATCGTCACTGCCACTGCTCTGGTTCTACATAATGCGTTGCTGAACCCTAGCGCTTTCTGGTGCCTCTGCTTCTGATGCCCTTTAGTTCATCTTTTAGTCTGGAATTATATAGATTCTTCTCTTTTAACATGTGTGTGTATGTGTGTCTGTCTGTCTGTCTGTCTGTTAGGAAAGTTTACATGCTGCACCTTGTGTGTGTAATCAGAGGACAGCTTGTGGACAGTTGCTACAAGTTCTTCAAGGTCAATTTGGTCAACACAGTGAGCTCCAGGGCTACATAGCAAGACAAATAAACAACAACAAAAAAACTCAAAAAAGAAAAAAAAATACAGTGAAGAAATGAGGGGGCTGGAGAGATGGCTCAGCAGTTAAGAACATTGCCTGCTTCTTCCAAAGGTTCTGAGTTCAATTCCCAGCAACCACATGGTGGCTCACAACCATCTGTAGTGAGGTCTGGTGCCCTCTTCTGGCCTATATACATACACACAGACAGAATATTGTATACATAATAAATAAATAAATAAATATTTTTAAAAAAGGAAAAAAGAAATAATAGGCGGAACTAGGTGATGGGCACATGAATGTTTATTGTGTTATTTTGTAGAACTTACCTGCATTTTATAAGTATTTTATATCTACGGATGAAATTTACAAATGATTTTTCACCTAGAAAGCATTTAATAAAATATTAAGAGCTTATATTCTATTTATTGTAAATTGCCTCTGCTTGTGTCTTAAGTAGCCTGTGGGCTTCTATGGTTTCAAGGTCACCACCTAAGCCCCAATTCTGTGAATGCATTCTGCCCCTACACTACATCTTGTCTTACACACTCAGTTAAAACAGAAAGTAACAAAAATCATGGCTTTGATACTTACCAGCTATTGAATCTCAAGAGTGTTGGTCTTAGTTTTCTAACCCACAAAATGGGGCTAACAACTCCAACTTTACAGGGTTGCTGCAATCACTAAATGAGGCAAATGTGCACCAAGTGCTTGGTACCCAGTGTTCCCAATCCCCATGATGAAATCCATAGGTCAGAGTGAATACGCAAGCTAGTATACAGCTATGGCTGTCATTAACACACAAATGTAACCTGTACACTATTCCAGTTAACTGACCATGCAGACGTTCACTGAGAGGCTACTGTCTGTCTGATATTTGGATAATGAATGAATAGCTTCACCCTCACAGATGAAACCTCGCAGCCAGATCCCTGGAGAGATTTCTGGACCACACCACGTACCACACAAGGATGAAATTAGAGAATCTAGGGAGATGGCTGAGTGGCTAAGAGTGTTTGCTGCACACGCGTGAAGACCAGAGTTTGTATCGCTAGCACCAACATAAGATAAGCCAGGCGTGGCCATATGTATCTACAGTGCTGGATGGTTGGAGGGATGAGACAAGAGATGCTGGGGTCGGCTGGGCGACAATCCAGCCGAAAAACAAACTCCACGTTCAGGAAGAGACAGGAACAAGGTTCTTTTTTTTTTTTTTTTTTTTTGGTTTTTTCGAGACAGGGTTTCTCTGTGGTTTTGGAGCCTGTCCTGGAACTAGCTCTTGTAGACCAGGCTGGTCTCGAACTCACAGAGATCCGCCTGCCTCTGCCTCCCGAGTGCTGGGATTAAAGGCGTGCGCCACCACAGCCCGGCCTAGGAACAAGGTTCTTGAGGGAACAAGGTGTAAAGTAAGAGATCAGGAACCTGCTATTCCTCTTCTGGACTCTGCATGCACATACCTGGGCAAGTGCACCCATACACGCATGCGCACATGTGTATATACCACACACATGCACACATACACCAAAATGAAAAAGAAAAAAGAAAACTAATGGAGTCACAGATATTCCACTCTGAGCTTGTAAAATGTTTAATAAATAATGGCAAAGAGCTTCTTTTCTGCCAGCTTGATACTTAAGGCCATTCATACCCTCTGCTTCCGCTGAGTCATCACTGAGCTGGAGAATATGGTTTCCTAAAGCTACCTGGAAGGCTGACTATGTCATCTCTGGGTGTAATGGCTACCAAATATATACCCCACCTCAGGGGCCGGGAGGGAGAGGATTGAACTCCTGGGAAGTGAGATGGTGTTTTGCTCTAGTTTACAAAAAATATCATCAGATTCCGTTCCCAGAAAGTGGCCCCTGAATGACTCAAGACAGAGCAGCTAAGGAAACAGAATGCATCTTTTTCATTGATTATTTCTTTGAGCCAAATCCCAAGGTGCCTGATAAATTTTTAAAGTCTCAATGAGCTAGTTGCATTCCGAATAAGGCCAGAAATGATGTTCTAATTTAGATGCCACCGGCACGACAGCCATAAGTCACTGCACACCAAATTGCTGTTTTGACCAATTGTGGGCTATGAAAAATGTGTCTTCCACATCCTTCCTACCTTCTCTCTCCTTCTTTACTGTATATCAGTTCTCAAAGATAAGGACAGGATTCCAATCTTTGCCCCCGTTAATAATTCTGACGCTTAGGTCATAGAAATTCAGAGGGGGAGTCTGGAGCTAAGCTGTGGCCTGTGTTCCCCAAGATCATAGGTTTTAACTTAGTAGCTTTGTAACTGTGCATCAAAATCAGCTGGACATTGACAAAACACAGGCCACTGCTCCTCAGTCCTAGCGCCTATGATGTAGTATGTGTGGGGTCTAAAATTTGTAGTTCAAGCAATTTTACAGATGTTATTGACACTTCTGGTTCAGAAATCATACTGTAAGAACTAAGTATCTTAGTTCCTTATAGGGCAAGATGCAGAAGGCTATCCTTGAGTAGCTCAGTAGGTTTTCCAGAGGGCTGCTTTCTAGGGAAGAAGGGCTTCTTCTTTTCCAATTTGTATCCCCTTGATCTTCTTTTACTGCCTTATTGCTCTAGCTAGGACCTCAAGAACTATATTGAATAGATATGAAAAGAGTGAGCAAACTTGTCTTGTGCCTGATTTCAGTGAGATCACTGTGAGTGATTATTTCCTGCCATCTAGTTCTCTTGGGTGAGTTTGTTTCTTTTTGTTCTAAAGTTTTCTTTTTTTTTTAATATTTATTTATTTATTTATTATATATACAATATTCTGTCTGTGTGTATGCCTACAGGCCAGAAGAGGGCACCAGACCCCATGACATATGGTTGTCAGCCACCATGTGGTTGCTGGGAATTGAACTCAGGACCTTTGGAAGAGCAGGCAATGCTCTTAACCACTGAGCCATCTCTCCAGCCCCCTGTTCTAAAGTTTTCAAATGTTCTGTTAATTCACTAGTGTGGGATTTTCCCAGCTTTTTTATGTAGGCATTTAGTGCTATGAACTTTCCTCCTAACACTGCTTTCATTGTGTCCCATAAATCTGAGTATGTTGTGTGGTCATTTTCATTGAATTTTAGGAAGTCTTTAATTTCTCCCTTTGTTTTTCTTGACCTATTGATGATTCAGGTGAGCATTGTTTAATTTCCATGTGTTTGTGGGCTTTCTGGAATTAGTGTTGTTAAATTCTAGTTTTATACCATGGTGATCCGATAAGATACATGGGGTTATTCCAATTTTTTTTTTATCTGTTAAGGTTTGTTTTGTTACCGAATATGTGGTCAATTCTTGAGAAGGTTCCATGAGGTGCTGAGAAGAAGGTATATTCTTTTCTGTTTGGATGGAATATTCTATAGATGTCTGTTAAGTCAATTTGAGTCATAACATCTGTTAGTTCCCTTATTTCTCTGTTTTCTTTGACTGATGAGTCTATTTTCTCTATTGTATCTTCAGCGTTTGAGATTCTCTCTTCCATCTCTTGCATCCTGTTGTTTATGCTTGCATTTGTGGTTCCTGATCGTTTCCTCATGATTTCTGTTTCTATAATTCCATCAGCTTGTGTTTTCTTTATTGTCTCTATTTCAGTCTTCAAGTTTTGAATAGTTTCTTTCACATGTTTCATTGCTTTTTCTTTTTTTTTTTAAAGGGATTTGTTGATGTCTTCCAATTTTTTGTCTTTTTCTCCATTTCTTTGAGGGAAGTTCTAATTTCTTCTTTAAGGGCCTCAAACATTCTCCTGAAGTTATTTTTAGGTCATTTTCTTCTGTTTCATCTATATTTGGTTGTTCAAGTCTTGCTGTTGTAGGATCGCTAGACTTTACTGGTGGCATGTTGCTCTTTGTGGTATTGTGTGTGTTCTTACCTTGTCTAGCCATCTTTTCCTCTAATTGGTGTAGTTGGGGCTGTCTGTGACTCTGGCGATCAATCTTCCAGGTGCCAGTAGATCCAAGGCTCACATGGTTGCTCCTCATGGTGCAGTCAGTACCATGGTTCCAGTCACACCTTTGGTCACTCTGTGTTCCTGGAGATTGCTCAGCACTCCCAGGGTTTGCTCTGCTCCCTTGGAATTTGCTGTCTCAGGCCTGTTCTGGCCTAGGTTGCTGGCTCAGAACTGTTACTGTAAATGTCCCTGGTCTGGATCTGCTCCTGCGGAGGTCCCTGGCTTGGGGTTGGTCCTGCAGAGTTCCTTGCTCAGGCCTATTTCCTCAGATGTCCCAGACTCATGCCCGGACCTGCAGAAGTCTCCAGTTCCTGCCCACTCCTTCAGAGGTCCTAGACTCACACCCTGACTCTCAGAGGTCCTGGCTCAGGCCTAGTTCCTCGGAGGTCCCAGACTCACACCTAGACCTGCAGGGGTCCTGGCTCCGGTCTACTTCCATGAAGGTCCCAGGCTCAGGCCAGGACCAGCAGAGGTCTCTGTTTCCTGCCTATGCCCTTATAGGTCCATACCCATGCCTGAATCTGCAGAGGTCTCTGGCTCCAGCCCATTCCCTCAGCAGTTGCTCCCCTTTACCTGCTCTTGCGGAGTTAGCTGTCTCAGGTATGCTCCAGCCTAGATTGCAGGCTCAGTTCTGTTTCCATAAATGTCCTTACACTCCCACTCCCACTCCCGTGAAGCTCACCATCTCAGGCCTAGGTTGCCGGCTCATTCCAGCTCCCATGGAGCTTGCCACCTCAGTCCTGCTCTGGCCTGGGTCACTGGCCCAGGCTTGCTTCTGCAAATGTCCCTGGTCTGGATCTGCTCCTGTTCCTGTGGAGTTCACTGTCCCAGGCCTGCTCTAGCCCATGTCACTGGCTCAGTCCTGCTCCTGTGGAGTTGGCTGCCTCAGGCCTGCTTTGGCCTAGGTCGCTGGCCCAGGCTTGCTTCTGCAAATGTCCCTGGTCTAGATCTGCTCCTGTTCCTGTGGAGTTCACTGTCCCAGGCCCACTCCAGCCCAGGTCACTGGCTCAGTCCTGCTTTATGAAAGCTTAAAAGTTTGGCCTTAGGGGCTGGAGAGATGGCTCAGTGGTTAAGAGCACTGACTGCTCTTCTGAAGGTCCTGAGTTCAATTCCCAGCAACCCACGTGGTGGCTCACAACCATCTGTAATGAGACCTGGCGCCCTCTTCTGGCCTTCAGGCATACATGGAGGCTGAACACTGTGTACATAATAAATAAATAAATCTTTAAAAAAAAAAGTTTGGCCTTAGCTTAGGCTTGTTTTTAACTAGCTTTTATAACTTAACTCATTTATATTAATCTACATTCTATCATGTGGTATTACCTCTCTTCCATATTGTATCTCCTGTTTCTTCTCCATGTCTCCCAGCATCTGAATCTTCCCTGACCCCAGACGTCCCATATAACCTCTTTTTGGCTATTAGATGTTCAGCGCTTTATTACACCAATCACAACAATATATTGTCACACAGTGTACCAACATCTAATAATACTGAGTGTCTCCTTCTCTTGCTCTCTACTATTGTTGTTCTGGTTGTAGTGAACTTTATTGATGGTATTTGTGTGAGCCGAGCTCCTTAGCCCTTCCCCATCTCCTGGAGGTCTGGTATTGAAACTGTGCAGAAAGATGTTGTTCATTTGTGTTGGGTGCTGGCTTGGGACAAGGACTTCACAGCAATTGAGGATCCCTTTCTTCCCCTCATATTCTTGCTCAGCAGATGGTCAGATACTCATAAACACTGGCAGTAGGAACCTGGAAGCCTTCTTATTCAGCTCTGGGATGACCTTGCACATAGATTTGGAGTATGAGCAGATACAGGGGTGATGTTCTGGGCTACACAACACAATTTCCAGGAGAGGCCATTCACAGTCTTCTGGGTGTTGGTGATGACATAAACTATACTCATGAGTCCAACAATGATGCCTGGTTAGCCTCGGGATTTGGGAAATGGAAATGAAAAGGGAAAGAGTAGGGAGGGAGGGGGGTGGGATGGGGGTGGGGCAGAAGCTTAGAGCTGGCCTGCTAAATGGCATTGGGTTATTAATCAAAGGAAGAATAAATCTGAGGGAGTGAAGGGTACCAAATCAATCTGGCCTCGTCAACACAGAAATACAGCCCTCATTTCAAAGGCAGTAAGAACTAGTTTATTCTGAAGCCAATTTTTAGTGACTGCATCCCAGGAACATAGATTTAGTTCTCTCCCAAACACCATGTTCCAACGTGGAAGCAGTTTCATGAAGTTTTTAGAGCCACAGAACAAAGGAAAGTTATAAATCAAGGAACTTTTCAAATGCATTGGTGGAAACATTGAGTAGGTAGTTAGAGCGCAGAGGGGGAATCTCAGCTACAGCCCTCAGATGTTATCTTAGCCCTTTGATTAGTAGAGAATAGGGTTTGTTAATACATTCCAAAGGGTTTAATCTGCTTATCAGGGCTTTAGGTCCAACACCGAGGTGGGCAAGGAGCGGCTCTTAGGCCCAGAAAAAATGTAATTAGCCCCTAGACCCACAGCATTCCAAACTCTCCACACTCCTTGAAGTTTTAATCGGCCTATTGGCCTTTGTAGATACAGCTTCTTTCCAGGGCTCCTTGTTTACAGCCTGTTTCTCGCTTTGCTGGAATCCATCTCAAGTCTGAGTCCCTGGGTATTCCTTCCCTGGCTCCCAGAAGTCTGTGGTGCAGACATTCCCCTCTTCTCATCTCAGGGCCTCCCTCTGGGGGATCTGCCTACCACTGTGGCCTGGTCATCCGCCAGTGCTTCACAGGTGGCTTCTCAGATGCTGGCCACACGCCTAGGTGTCTGTCAGTCTGTCAGACCAGTGGTGGCCAGGGGCCTATTCTTAAGTGACCTTTTGTTCATTCAGTGTGGCAGTCCCTTTTGCCTGAAAATTTTAAATGATCATGGGTATACAGTATATGAAATATTTAAGCAAATCAAATGCTTACAGATGACAAATCATAAAGTTATTCATATTATATACTAATTTTTTTCTGTATTCTTAAGAATTTCATAGAATGAAACACAGTCATATTCACTACTCCCTTCAGTCTCAAGACCTATTCTTTTCTTTTTCCTTTTTTCTTTTTTGAATAATTCACTAAGTCCAGCTAGTGTTTCCAATGTGTATATTGATGAGGGTCACAAGAAATTTATATTAAAGAAATTCTTTGGTATGCACACAATTTTCCCTTGTATTAAAGATGGAATCAAATTCGCATGGTAATGAGCTGGATGTGTTTGGTTATTTCTATATAAAAAAATAAATCACGGCAGCATTTGGCACTGCAGGATGTAGAGTAATATCAGTACTTTTCATAGCTGGCCTATATTTTTCACTTTATGATCTTCAAGGCTGAAAAACCACACTTCACGCAAACACAAAACACAAAATGGCAGAAGTATGTTTGGTGCCATTGTAGCAACTGTTAAAAATTTTGCCCTAATCCCAAGCAAAATGTATTTGGGGTCTTTTTTGCGACACTCTGGTCAGCAGCTTCAACAGCATCAACAACATAATACAATCTGAAGGCAAACTAATCTCAACATGCTGCCTGTTGATGATGGGAAAGGATTATTAAGTACTTTGCTTTTCTGTAATTAAGCCATCATGTTTCTATAAATGCGGGAAACTGTATGCACAGTCAAAATACTGCTCTTCCTAACATATCATCTTCTCACGCCAAGCTGAGGGGCTTCAGGAAGAGCTCAGTGCAGCTTCGTTGCATGATGGCATGCACAATGCAAAGTGCATGTGTTATATGCTCAGGAAAAGGCTCCAGTGAAGTCACGTGATACACCTTGGGCAAATATGACCAGAAGCACCTCAGATTTGTTACATATTTGGTTTTGAAGTCATTTCTGACATTGCAAAATCTTTCACCGTTGCCAAGTTTTCTGCAATCCCTACATTCAATTACACAACGCCATGTGGGGTCACTGCCCACAGTTTAAGAAGCTGGGGTCTAAGGTATAGGTGGCTTTACCTTTCTTGTTCTCTTTTCTAGTTCTAGAGATCTAACTCAGAGTCTCATCAACACTAGCTGCCACTGAGTCAAACCTCAGGTCTAGTCCGTGCATTTCATGTTCCAGTTGCGGAAGTATGTGCTCATCTTTGCCATAAGGGAGTTTTTTTTTGTTTTTTTGTTTTTTGTTTTTTTCTGCATTAGGCCTGTTGAGAGGGGATGGTTTCACCAGAGAAGCACGTGCTTTCCTGTCACATAAAAGATCTGAGAATAGGATCAGATAACCCATAGGCTGACTTTGAGATTGTAGGCAAATTACTTAATTTGAGTCCTGTTTCCTTCATCTATAAATGAGAATACATTGGGTCTGAAGATCTGAGGCTGCTGAAATACAATGCAAAAACTGTTTGACACTGAGGCTCGAGATTCTAAACATCTAATTAATGGAACATCTCATTTAGCTTCTTTATTTTCAGATATGGAAACAGCTCAAGTGTCTTTCACAGCCAAGCCCTTGTGATACACAGCAAAGTGCGTACCGGAACTCGGCCCTTTACGCAGGTGTCTATAAGGGAATACTGGGAATGCCAAACGGGCACTGTACCACTGTGGGCCATCTCTGCCACAACCAGCTGTTTTTCTTTTCTGTTGTGCGGAATTGAACCTGGGGCTCACTGGCAAGTGATCTACCACTAAGAAGCACCCCTAACTTCCCTGTTTAATTGTTTTTCTGATTTTTGGTTTTTTTTTCCTCAAATGAGACTTGTTTTGTTTTATTTTAATCCCTTACATTGGGAAACTAATTAGCTAATTAATTAATGATGTTTCAAGGTTAAACATTTTAGTACTGAAAACAGATTTCTGCAGCACTAAAGAAATGGAGACTATTGACAAGCCTGTCGAAGGGCCATTTTAGTCAAATTGATTTAATTCACCTTTCAAAGTGACCATTCTTTGGAATCCCAGGACCCAGGAGGCTGAGGCAGGAAAATGAAAAGTTTCAATCTGTTGGACTAGAAGTCCAAACATCAGGGAGGAGTTGCTCCAGACACCACTCACATAACCACAAGTTGATGCAAAAGCAAGAGGATTTTTATTCTGTCATGACAGGGTCCTTCAGGTTCGGGATATGAAGGACATCGATAGCTGTTACAGTCCATCTTTTAAAGCAAAAAGCCACAGACACGAGGGGGGTGACCTATAGGTTGTTTTCCAAATTATTGGATTGGCTTATTCAAAGGGTTACTAGCAATGATTGGTCTATTCCAGGGCAGGAGAATAGTTACGTGGTAAGGTGATAAGGGAGAGCATCTCTGTGGTCTTCCTGACTTTTGGTTCAGTGACTAAATCAATACATCAGTAACTGAGTCAACATCTGTGGGTTGTATTTGCCTCAATTCCCAAAATGGAGTTACGTTTGAAGATTATTCACAAGGACACAGGGGAATGAGCAGTCCAGCAAGTGGTTATTTACAAGGACACAGGAGGATAAACAGTCCAGTGTGTGTGTGTGGGGGGGGGGGGGCGACTGTCCCTTTTCCAAGATAGAGTGAGTGTAAGGTTTTAGAAAAATGTCTTAGGGTTGAGGGGGGCTTACAATGCATTTAGAGTCTTTCAAATCCAGTTTGGGTTGTGAAATGAAGTATCTCAAAAAAACAAAGCAATTAAGAAATCAGTCATCCATTTTGGTACAGAAGGGCTTGTCTGTCATCTCAGCACTTGGGAGGCTGAGGCAAGAGAAACCAGAGTTTCAGGCCAACCTGGGCAACACAACATGACAGTATCCAAAACCAAAACCAACAAAATGGGGCTAGCAAGACTGCTTGGTGGTTAAGAATGCTTATTGCTTTGCAGGGGACCTAGATTGAGCATGTGACCTAGATTGAGCATGTGACGGCTCCCATCTGTAGCTCCAGTTTCTAAGGATCTGGTTGCTGGTTTCTGCCATGGCTGCAGCCTGCCTCTGCCAAAGCAGTTAAATTCCATCATCACCTACTGCTGGGTGCCTTTCCACTGTCGGCTATGCAACGTGTATATCCCTAAAAGGTGTCTGCTGCAGGGTGATAGTGGCGCCTTTAATCCGAGCACTTGAGAGGTAGAGGCAGGTGGATCTCTGTGAGTTCAAGGCCAGCCTGGTCTACCATGGGAGTTCCAGGACAGCCAGGACTGTTACACAGAGAAACCCTGTTTCAAACAAACTAAAGATTAAAAAAAAAAAAGCAACAACAACAAAAACCAGCCTCCCAGGCACAGCTTGCTCTCTTTGCTTCTCTTCCTCCTCTTTGTCTGTCTGCCCCTCTCATGTCCCCAC
Organism: Microtus pennsylvanicus; assembly: GCF_037038515.1. Classification (NCBI taxonomy): domain Eukaryota; kingdom Metazoa; phylum Chordata; class Mammalia; order Rodentia; family Cricetidae; genus Microtus; species Microtus pennsylvanicus. Next base: position 102,274,773 of record NC_134583.1, on the reverse strand, counting down.
CCCCAACAGAGCCTTTTGCTCTCCCCCTCCCCCAATAAACCTCTTACACTAACTCTGTTGCAGGTGGCGTGTTTGCTTGGTGGCCTGCCTGGGCACGGCTCACCAAAACATACCCACTGCGCCTTTCCTTTACATTTATCATCACACGGATGCCAGCTTCTGGTCTTCCTAGGTTTCTGCAGGCCCATGATGCACATAGACTCTCACAAGCACACATGAGTGCACATAAAAATAAATAAATACATCTGGAAAAAAAAACCCTCAAAACACAAAGCATCTAGGCGTGGTGGCACACACCTTTAATCCCAGTACTCAGAAGGCAAAGGCAAGTGGAGTTTGAGGCCAGTATGGTCTACATAGAGTTCTAGAACTTTCAGAGCTATGTAGTAAGGCTGTATCTCAAAACAGACAAACAAAGCCACTCCTTATGCAGTGTTAGGAAGCATCGTCAGTAGAATCAAAGGATGAAATTACAACCACTTAGCTTTAAGGCTTCAGATCTCCATTGGGGCTACTTTTATTCCACAATTGTTTGATTCTGCTTTCAATAAAGGGGGAAGAGCAAAGGAGGTTGAAGAAAGTTGAGACATAGTGAAAGGTGGCTACATCCAGGGGAAGGGCTGTGGTCCTGGCTACTTGCAGCCCTGGCCCTGGGGGGGACTGAAGCAGGGATTCTGTGTCTACGTTTGAATCCAGCCTGGGATGAATGCCACGACTCTGCCTCAAAACAAACTGCAGGGGACACTTTAAAGTTACTCTCCTTGTAACAGAAGGAAAAATAACTGATTGGTTAATGTGGACTTTGGTTGACCTTTCTAGATAAAAGCAGAGGGATCTTCATAACCACTCCGTTTGAGTCTGTCCTGTATGGGAAACTTGGCTGCCTTGCAGTTCTCCCGTTTTTTGATCAAATGACAACGCTGTTATGCATTTAGATTGATGTCTTCTCACAACTATTTCGCTTAAGTACCCAGATTTCATCAGCGATGCTGAAAGTCATCCCACACAGCAGACTTTCACTTGCCTTGTAAGGACTTACCGAAATGTACCGAGTCTGTGTGATGAAGAGGATGTGTTTACAGTCACTGCGGAGGGAGCTGAATGAATCAGAAAGCCCATTGGTATCCACCCAGCTGTTGGTAGATGGGAAGGTGTCATCCCAGGAGGACAATGGGAAATCCCCTTAAAAAGCCATTTTGATTGTGGCTACAGTTTGCAATGTGCTCTACTTCTGATGGTCTGGAACCCACTATAGTAGGCCCGAGCACTCCAAAAACAAATGATTTTGACACGATGACATAAATTATGTATGAGTATCAATTGAATATTCAGGCATAATGAGTTTATGGAATGCAAGAGAATGTTTCCTTTGAGATGCTGCAATACTGCTATTGTTAGGTTCAGGGCCCAGCTGATCCCTTATAGGGCGCCTTTGTGCAGATCTGAAAGAGGCACCCCCTCTGGGTGATGCAGTCCTGTGGGTACATGACTTGGCAAGCAGAACACGGGCTGAATCTTAGCTCCCTTTTGTCCCGCTGGCTGGATGCCTTTGTGCAATGCACAAACTGTGGCCCTGTAAGGGGCAGTCCCGACTGCTGTTGGAACCCTGTGCCAGCAGAAGAGATTTACAGGCTAAAAAGTGCCTGTGTTGCTTGTCCCAGAGTACATTTGAAAAATGCAGAGGTGGCAGGCCTTTTCCCTTATCCCAGCCCTCCATTCATTTGCAAGGGCTCAAGTGTCAGGTTCAAACATCCCCTGAAAGTTAGCAAAGGCTTCATGATGGAGAACCGGGTTAGAATCCTTTACCCAGTCTTGGTGGATGGAACCTAAGGGTTGTGGGTGGTAGATATAAAAGGAATATGGCTTCAGTATCAGCTGTTGCCCTAGGAATTGCCGCTTCGTAGTGAAGCAACAGTGAGAATGGAAAAGAAACAAACAAACCCAACTAGCATGGAGATGGGGGTGGGGCAAAGAAAAGAAAGGAAAGTGATGGCAAAATCATCGGAATTGGACAGCACTTGTGGTTCCAAGCCACAAAGGAGCAGACATACATCTTCCTGCTTCTCCTGGTCATTTTGTGTAAAACGGTGCTAGAGAAAAGATGAATTTGACTAAAGGAGCACCATAGTCTGGAACCCTCCTTCCCTCCTATAAAATCTACATGGGCTGTTAGGAAGCAGGCAGTGTAAGCAAGCTAACAGGTTCAAACACCCCCAAGAAAGCCAGTTCTCTTTAGCTGCCGGACAAGGAATGGGGTGGCCTTGCAGACCAGCTCAGTGTGAATTACTCTCGACCCTAGCTAACTGTCACGGAGTTAAATGTACCCTATGCCCTATCGCTAACCACAACAGCAAAGCAGAGCAAAAAACCTAAGTTCATGTTCTTGCCCAGCTGCCACAAGATCCTCTTCTCCACCTCACCCCATGGGATTAAGGAAGATCCAGGGGGGAGTCAGGGTTTTTATAGGCACTTGGCAGAAATGAGCCTCCTGTAACTTCTCCCCCGGATGTTAGTTAATATGTGTGTGTGTGTGGGGGGCGTCATTGATTAGGTGGTATCAGAGACGATAGGTGGAAAGCTAGTAAGACCTATTTAAATGTCCTGGTTGTTGTTTCTGCCAACCTGGCACAAGCTAGAGTTGTATGGGAAGAGGAAGCTCAATTGAGAAACTGTCTCTTGAAAGATCATCTGTAGGCGAATCTGGCTGATATTTTCTTGATTGATGATTGATGTAGAAGGGCTCAGCCCACTGTGGGTGGTTCCACCTCTGGGCAGATAATCCTAAACAAGCCATGGAGAACAAGCCAGTAAGCAACATTCCTTCACGGTCCCTGCTTCTTTCAGTTTCTGTCTCAAGTTTCTACTCTGACTCCCTTCAGTGATGGAAGATGACCTGAGCCTTGTAAGATGAAATCAAACCTTTCCTCTCCAAGTTGCTTTTGGTCATGGTGTTTTATCACAATGAGAAAATTCTACTGTATATAGCAATATAGCGTACTGTACTGTACTATGCTATAATCTGGTGGCAGAAGCCTCAGGGTGGGGACTTGAATTTACCCCGCCCAGGAACAATGTGATATTCTTCTGCTTTTGTGCCTCAATGGAAGCCAAACAAGCAAACAGCACTTCCACGTCACCTGACAATAACAACATGTCACCATTCTCCTGCGCTGGTGCTAGCATGGACGACCCACTAACACAGAAGAACTCAATCTCATCCAGGATCTCAGCATAGGCTGGGCGATGGTGGCACACGCCTTTAATCCCAGCACTCGGGAGGCAGAGGCAGGCGGATCTCTGTGAGTTCGCGACCAGCCTGGTCTACAGAGCTAGTTCCAGGACAGGCTCCAAAGCCACAAAGAAACCCTGTCTCAAAAAACAAAAACAAAAACAAAACAAAACAGAAAGGATCTCAGCATAATAGCAGGGTGCTCAAGATACAGCTGACATCACTAACATCATGAGTCAGGAAAAGTCAGGCGAGGTGGCACTGCCTTGTAATCCTAGTACTTGCAAGGCTGAGGAAGAATAACCAGGAGTTTCAGGCCAGTCGGAGCTACCTAACAAGACAAAATACTGTCTCAAAACACAAAACAAAACACCGAAACCAACTGACAACAATAGCAAAATAAAGAATCAGGAAAACAAGAAAAGACAACTAACAAGGACCAGTTCCAAGACTGATTATATAAAGGCTAGAATTATGTGACAAGGATTTAAGAGTTGTCATCATAAAAATATTTTCAATAAGTAATGAAAGCCCACTTAAAGCAAATGAAAAAGTAACCATTTTAGGCAGAGATAGTTGATATAAAAAGAAGCCAAACAGGGGTTAGGGAGAAGGTTCAGCAATTAAGAGTATTCCTGCTCTTGCAAAGGACCCAGACTGGGTTCTTAGCACACACGTGGTGGCTCACAGCCATCTGTAACAACAATTCCAGGGGTCCAGTGCCCTTCAGTCTTTGGAGGGCACATGTATGTATGTGAACATACATACATACATGAAGGTAAAGCATTCAGACATATAAAATAAATAAAAATCAAAAAGTTTAAAAAGCCAACTAGAGCCAGATGATACTGGTGCATGCCTTTAATTCCAGCACTCAGGAGGCAGAGGCAGGGAGATCTCTGAATTGAAGGCCATCCTGGTCTACAGAGTGAGTTCCAGGACAGTAAGAGCTGTTTGTTACACAGAGAAAACCTGTCTCAAAACAAAACAAACAAACAAAATCAGAAAAACAACAACAAAATACACATAGAAATTCTAGACATTAAGAATAAAACTTCCATCATTATGCCTTTAGTCCCAGTATTCAGAGAGTAGAGAGAGGGAAGCAGACACCTGTGAGTTCAAGGCCAGCCTGGTCTACAAAGAGAGTTCCAGGATAGTCAGGGTTGTTACACGGAGAAACCCTACCTCAAAACACAAAAACAAACACACAAACAAAAAAACCCTCTTGGCTGGGCGGTGGTGGCGCACGCCTTTAATCCCAGCACTTGGGAGGCAGAGGCAGGCGGATCTCTGTGAGTTCGAGACCAACCTGGTCTACAGAGCTAGTTCCAGGACAGGCTCCAAAGCCACAGAGAAACCCTGTCTCGAAAAACCAAAAAAAAAAAAAAAAAAAAAAAAAAAACAAACAAACAAAAAAAACCCCTCTTCTATTAATGAGCTCATGAGCAAGACGTAGGGGTCATAGAAAATAAAATCAATGAAACTGAAGATAGAACATTAGAAATTAAATTACCCAATCTGAACAATAAAAAAAAATAAGCTGGAAAAACACTGAACAGAACTTTAGGATGTCTGAGACCATAAACTAGGTACAACGTTCACACGGGTTGGGCTTAGTTTAGCAGGTGTTTAAGGAAACCCTTGTCAGCGGGGCGTGGTGGTGCAGTTTGAACTCTTAGGAGATGGAAACAACCGGGTTGTGAGTTTCAGGACAGCCTAGCCGACATAGTGAAATCTTGTCTGAAAAATAAAAACGGAAAGATTTCATAAACTTACCAAAATACATAAATATTTAAGAATCAGAGGCCAAAACCCCGAACAGAAGAACGATCTTTCTCTTTCTCTTCTCGTTGAAAGGAGCGGAACACCAAAATCAACCATGAAGTTAGCTGAGTCACATTAAAAGCAAACAAAACATAACAACACAGTATTACAGGTCAGTATCAGCGTCAGTGTCATAGCAGGCTAGGTCCCACTCACACGCCACTCGGGCACTCCCAGCTGAGTGTCAGGAACGTTTATACACTACTGTGGTTTGGGTCTTGGATGTACCCCAAAGGCTTGTTTATTAAAGGTTGTTTGGTTTCCACCCTGTGCCACTTTGTGGAGGTGGTGAGACCTTCAAGAAGTGGACCTATGGCCAGGTGGTGGCCGCACACAGCTTTAATCCCAACATGGAGAGATGAACTTAGTATGGATGAACTTTGTTTGGGTATTTTGTCTGCATGTATGTTTGTGCACCACACGTGTGCCTGGTGTCTTACACAGCCCAGAAGATGGCACCAGATCCCCAGTGGTTGGGGTACAGACACTTGTTAGCTGCCATGTGGATGCTGGGACCTGAAACCGTGTCCTCTGGAAGAGCAGCCAGTGCTTCTAACCTTTGCATCATCTCCCCAGCCCAGAAGACGAACGTCAAGAAGAACCTTTGGCCAGCCTGTGGTGGCACACGCCTTTAATTCATACAGGCGGATCTCTGGGAGTTCAAGGTCCACCTGACCTGCAGAGCAAGTTCCAGGACAGGCTCCAAAGCTACAGAGAAACCGTGTCTTGGGGAGAAAAAAAAAAAAAGAAAAGAAAAGAAACCCTTGGTTTCTACAATCTAACAGCTTGACTGACTATTCACAGTTCCCACGTGCCGCATACATTTTCCCCCTGAGAAGCTTGGCAGCCAAATTAGGATGTGGGTGTTTAAAAATAAATTCATTGTTTTGATGTATGTATTATTTAAAGTTATTTAAATTAGCATTCTAGTGAGAGTAACATCCAGAAGTATTTTCAACAAAATACAATAACCACACAGATGACCATTTCCACCTGGAAGTGGGCCAGCTCCTCCATGAGCTGCTGGAACCAAATAACCGGGATGGATGAGATTCCTCTGACAAGCTGTTTGAAGATTTCTCTGCCTCGCAACGAATGCAGATAACTTTCTCATGCAAGTGACGTATGAAAAGTGCTTTGCTTATTGAAGCATTTATTCAGTTGTTCCCTGTAGTCCTTGGTACAAATAGGAAGGCATTAGCCTCCTCACAGAGAAGAACCAAGGAGACATGAGGAGGGGGATTTATGTTGGAGACCCCCAACCTTGGGCAAGAGCTGATTTTACCAATCTGTTTACATTTCTGTCCCGGCATTTTAAAGAGTGTAAGGACCCCATTCTATTCTGGTCACAGCTATAGATTTATGATGGAGAATGTCATTTATTTTATAAAATACTTTGTTCAGTGGCAGATCTATATCTTTGACAAGGCTAAATAGTTTTAAAATTGGCACTTCTTGGTTGTTTTCACCCATTTTTAACAACTATTTGTACCCTTATGTGCCAAGCGGGAGACTGATTCCTCCTTTCGAGGGGAATGGGAGTGTTAAGAAACACCATTTGCTGTAGTTTTGTACACAAGTCTATTATCATTTTAATCTCACTAACCAGAGCTTTACTCTGTGTTTCTAGGCCTTTGGATAATGTTCTTTAATTGCTTTCCCTTTTAAACCACAGTAATCAACTATTCATTATTTGATTCTCATCTTAGTATTCAGAATACTCCTAAATACTTTGAACTCAAGGTTAAGAACGCCAAGTGCCTTTTGTTTCCGTGTTGAAGAACCTTCTGGAAAAGGACTTACATTCCTTGCCCTTCCATCCCAGTGAGATAAAATGATACAGCTGGAAACTGTCTGAGCACGAATATATCAATATGTCAAAAAGGAGAGAAGACTTAGCAATGAAAAGTACTAACTGCTCTTGCGGATGACCTGGTTCAGTTCCCAGAATAGCAACTGTGACTCCGGTTCAAGGGCATCTTCTGGCCTCTGTGGGCACCAGCATACATGTATACATACATACATGTGGACAAAATACTCATACACATAAAACAAAAATAAATATTTTTCTTTAAAAAAAAAGAATATATCAATCATTTTCTCTTCCCGTACCAGAAATCACACACAAAAACCAACCCCTTCTCTACTGAGTTTTCTTCATCGTTTTCTCTTTACAATTTTCTCCAGTCTGAACGTATTTTACATTTAGCATCTTCCTGCCCCACACCCACACTCCATTTGGTTACAGGAATTTTAAGAACAAGCTACAATCCCAGGGGTGATTTCAGTTGTTTTCTGTTTTGTTCCCAGGAGACAATCTATAACAGTCTTTAGTCCCTTCTGACACACTTTAGCCTGAACCTAATAAGGCCGTAGCAAACAGTTTGACTAGAGTTTCATTTGATGTTCTGGCATCTTCTTCAGAGACTACTGGTTGTCAGAAGTGTTGCTACGAAATGCTAAAGCTTGTGCACGGCTAGTTGTGTGTGCATGAGAAATATGATGTCATGGATAATGGCGCCAGTGGCGGAAAGCGACTGTCCTTGCACGCCCTCTACTTTACTTGCATTGAAGTTTGGCACTGAAAGAGAATTGATTCTCTTGGGACTACGCCTAGCACTTGCTTCCAGTGAGTGCTCGGGTGGGGAGCAAATGCAGGCAGTTAATTCAAATCAATAAAACTCGAGAAGCCCATCTCACCCAGCTGTGTCTGAGCTGGCCCGATTCTGTTTATTCCCACAATGAATCAACACATCAATTCTTCCCTGACACCAGAGATGTCACATCTCATAGTAAGACAGTGACACTGGGTGTTTACTGGCGTGCTAGTTTCTTTTTTTCTTGTTTTTGCTGACTCCACACAGACCTAGATATACCTGGGTAAGAGGAACATCAATTAAGAATTATCTCTAACGGACTGCCCTGCAGGGAAGTCTGTGGGTGACATTTTCATGATTAATATTTGATATGAGAGGATGGTGGTACCCCTGGGCAGGTAGTTCTGAGCTATAAGAAAGGGCCCAGATGACCAAAGGCAGGGATTGCAGGCGTGTGCCCACAGAGCCTGCTACTGTTAGCCTTTGAACATTCTGCTAGTAACTCTTTCATGCCTGTTTCAGTTAGCGTCACTACTCCCACGACAAAACACTATGACCAAAAGCAACTTGTGGAGAAAGGGGTTTATTTGGTTTAAATGTCCACAGCACTGTTCATCGTTGAAGGAAGTCAGGACAGGAACTCAAGCAGGGCAGGGAGCTAGAGACAGGAACTGACGCAGAGGCCGTGGAGGAGTGCTCCTTCCTGGCTCGCTCCTCATGGCTTACTGAGTCTGCTTTCTTCTACAGCCCACGACCTCTAGCCCAGGGGTGGCATGACCCACAACAGCTGGCTCTCTTACACATCAAACACTAGTAACAAAGCCGTGGTTCTGATTCTCAGCCTTCCTGATTCTGCAGCCCTTTATGCAGTCCCTCACGCTGTGCTGACCTCCAACCATAAAATTATTTTCATTGCTACTTCATAACTGCAAACTTGCTACTGTTATGAATTGTAAATATCTGTGTTTTCCAATGGTCCTAGGTGACCCCTCTGAAATGGCTGTTACACCTCCCAAGGGTCTCGATCCTGATCCCCAGGTTGAGAACCACTGCCCTACAGGCATGTCTACTGTATAGAGGTATTTTCTCTTTTGAGACTTCCTCCTCTCAGAGGACTCTAACTTGTGTCAAGTTGACTTAAAAACTAGCTATGACAACCCCTCGGATTAGGGATTCCATTATGTCTGCCGCTTTTGGCCCCGTATCATCATTTCTCCCTGATGTGGGTCAGAAGTCTTTTCTTTCTTTCTTTCTTTCTTTCTTTCTTTCTTTCTTTCTTTCTTTCTTTCTTTCTTTCTTTCTTTCTTTCTTTCTTTCTTTGCAAGCTGAGTTTCATTGGATGCTGTACTTTATGGATGACATATTGTCAAGTGTTGAAATTTTGGTTTTCTCCTTAAAATTCCCTTCATTCCTGCCATTCAGCAGGGTTTCTCTGTGTGGCCAGGCTGGTCTCCACGCGCTCTTCCTCCTCGGAGTCTCAGTGCTGGGGGAACAACCACAGACCACCTACAGACAGTTAAGCTACTTGCAAAGATGACCTTGACTTACTGAGACTTTTAAAAACATTGTTAAATGTTGTTTTGTTTTGCTGGGGACTGAGTCCAGGGACTCCGGTAGGAGCAAGAGCTCTGCCACTGAGTCACACTGCCAGTCCTGGGGATCACTTTAGACTGTTTAAAAATACTGAACCCAGTGCTTCTATTATAGTACCTATATCCCCCATATGAGCAAAGCCTTTCCTGAGGTCTGGATGGATGGGATTGAAATGTCTGCAAGCAAGGTGTGAATTTGGCATTCTTTCCTCTTTGCTCTGGGGGATTTCAGGCTATACACACAGAGTAGTATTGAGCCAAGAAATCATGAAGGTCCCTGTGAAAATTTCTAGGGTTCCTAGTGGAGTGAAATGAGCATATTCCATTTGGAGTTTCTTTCCCTATGTCAGAATCCAAATATTGCCTCTTAGGAAGGTTGCCAGAATTAGAAAATAAAAAATACAACCTTGTAGTTTTACAGACACAACCAAAAACTGTCTTTTGGTTGTAATATCAAGGCATAATAAAAGACAGGGAAAATTATGGAGACACAGGAAGGAAAAGGGGCCCCTGACTCTGGAGTCTGATGGAGGCTTCCCACCGGCTGGATGCCAAGAATTCCAGCCCAGTTAAATGACACTTGTTGTGAACATTCTATGCATAGAGATAATATTTTCTTATATAGACTGTTAAAATAAAAAAAAAGAATGTTAAAATAGTAACGATCCATGCTTGAGTTCTGAGCAAATATGGTCTTTCTTCTTTCCTGGCTGTAGACTTGTAATTTCTGGGACTCCCATGAGAAAAAGCTCCATTTCCAGTATGTTCCATTAAAGTATGTCCTGATCCCTTGTGCAGCCCTTGTGGCTCCTGGCTTTATGTTATCAGTTTGTAATCCTATCCGAAGCATCCTGATGCAACTCTGTGACGTCATTTATCGAACAAGAGGGGAAAATATTTCCTAACAACACAATCTCAGGTATGTCTTCATCTTTCCCTGAGCACCGTTTTTCTAACCTTTATGCTTAAATCCATTGAACTAACATTCTAATAAATTGTGATTTTTTTTTTCCTGCAGAGCTATCAAGGATACCACTCTATCTGAGTGGAAGTCCCTAGAGGATATGGGTCTCCTCAGACTGTGGGCAGCTGTTTTGGGCAGTGTCTCTTGTTGACTTCCACTGACAAGCTGAAATTTGCTGTGTACCCGAGGTTTAACAAAATTTGTCTAGCAACCCTACTTTAGATGGAACTCTGGAACAGTTGTGGGGCTGACTTCAATTTTCTGTCCAGAATAAAAAACTTGAGTGTGCTGTGGCCATACTGTTGCAACAGTACTATCTTGCATGCTAAATTTCCTAGCATTTTTACAATGGGAGGGGAATAGCACATGATCACTCCTTGGTTAAAAATAGAAGTCCATAGTGCATCCGAAAGCAGCTGGGTGTGGCGCCACATACCTACAATCTTAACACTCAGAAGGGAGAAGTAGGATTGGCTGTTCTTGGCTGGCTTTGGCTAAATAGCAAGACCTCTTCCCAAAACCAAACAAGTAGTACTGACCCTTCTAGAATTCTCTAAAGGAATTTAACACAAGTAGATGAGGCTGGGTGTGGTGGCTCTAATTTCTGCACTTTAGGGGCAGAGGCAGGAGGATTACCTCAAGTTTAAGGCTCGTTTGGTTTGCATATCTAGATTCTATCAGTGTATCCCATCAAGTGAGTAAATTAGTGTGTGTCTTCTCATGCTGACTTTGAGGTGTCTGTGGGAATGAGCTAAGTTATTATTCAGAGACTCTGACTGACAGTCGGTGTTAATATAAAAATAAATAATAAGAATGTCTTCAAGACAGCTTCTATATGTAGTCCAGGGTATCTTCAAATTTGTACTTCTGTCTGTGTTCATGTTTGCCAATATAAGAATAATTTCCCCCATGATTTTTGGTTGCCATAGGGTCTCACTTGTCATCAGTTTCAGCTGGTCTGAAGAATGCCTTCCTTCTGTCCCTACCCCCATCTCCTTCCTTCCTATCTTTCCTTCCCCTCCTTTATTTTCTTCCTCTTCTACTCTTTCTTTATTTCCTTCCTTCCTTCCTTCTTTTCTTCCTTCCTTCCTTCCTTTCTTTTTTTTTCAAGACAGGGTTTCTCTGTGTAACATCCCTAAGTGTCCTGGAACTAGTTCTGTAGACCTGGGTGGTCTTGAACTCACAGAGATGAACCTGTCTCTGCCTCCCTACTTTGCTGTGGGACAATGGTCTTTCATCTTGTCCTTGCATTTTTTTTTTAGTTATAAATGTATTGGCCTAGTGGCTCAGACTTCTTATTAACTCTTATAACTTATATTAGCCTATTATTCTTGTCTATGTTAGCCATGTGGCTCGGTACCTTTTTTGGCAAGGCAGTCACATCTTGTTTCCTCTGAGGCTGGGTCATGACTGCAGACTGCTTTCGTGTTCCCAGAATTCTCCTGTTCTCATCACCCCGCCTCTACTTTCTGCATTGTTGTCCCACCTATATTTCCTGTCTGGATACTGGCCAATCAGCATGTTATTAAACAAGTAGAAGAAGCAAATGTTTACAGGGTAAAACCATTGTCCCACAGCAACCCCCCCCCTTTTTTTTAAAGAACAAGAACTCTGAATCTAATATCCTTTGTTTAGCCTTTTCCCTGACCATTATCCATAATAACTTGCAACCAACCTTCTAAACAAAGAAAAATATCCATAGTCTGTTTTTTGGGAATGTGGCTGTAGTTTTTCTGGCTACTTCCTGCTGAATTGAGGTGCTGATAATCTTACGGGGACCTAAAGAAAATTTAGAATTATGATCAAGTCGTGACTGGAGTATCCTATGAGGCTTGATCATCTCAACCAGTAGCACTTTTCCACTTTTCTTATTTTTAATAAAATGCTGATTGGCCAGTAGCCAGGCAGGAAGTATAGGAGAGGCGTGGCAATGAGAACTCTGGGAAGAGGAAAGATGCAGTCTGTTGTTGTGACCCAACTGCTGAGGAAGCAAGATAGCAAGATGTGATTGCCTCACCGAAAAAGGTATCAAGCCACGTGGCTAACACAAAGAAGTATTATGGGCTAATATAAGTAATAAAAGTTAATAAGAAGCCTGAGATAATAGGTCAATCAGTTTATGATTAATGTTGACCTCTTTGTGATGTGGGAGTGATTTCTTATTAATAAAGAAACTGCCTAGACCCATTTGATAGGCCAACCCTTAGGTAGGAGGAGAAAACAGAACAGAATGCTGGGAGAAAGAAGCTGAATCAGGAGTTGCCATGATTCTCCCACTCCAGGCAGACGCAGGTTAAGATCATTCCTGGTAAGCCAGCTCGTGGGCTACAGCAGATTATTAGAAATGGGCTAGTCCAGGTGCAAGAGCTAGCCGAGAAAAGGCTAGATAGAAATGGGCCAAGCAATGATTAAAAGAATACAGTGTCCGTGTAATTATTTCGGGTAAAGCTAGCCGGGTGGCAGGACACAGCCCGCCACTCGTATTTCGACATCTTTGTATTTCTTTGGGACTGAATGACTGCAGGACAGAGTGGGACAGAAACCTCAGTCAATACTTTTCCTTTATTCTTTGGGAAGATTCCATTTAAAAAAAAAATCAGGCTCTATTCACAATGGAAAGGAAATGGAGCCAGCCTAGATGCTCATCAGCAGATGAACGGATAATGAAAGTGTGGCACCTATACACAATGGACATTTCCCAGAGGTAAAGAAAAATGCAATTATGAAATTTGCTGGAAAATAAACGTAGCTTGAAAGTCTCACGCGGAGCTAGGGAAAAGACACCAAACAGAAAGACAACCACCATCGGTTTGTGTTTTTCTTTCTTTCTTCTTTCCTATGCGAGTCCTTAATTGTATGTGAATAGGTATAAACAAGGATCAACAAGTAAAAAGGGAGCCAAGAAAAGATACAAAGGAGGTGTCAAGGAAGTGGGAGAGGCAAAAGGACACAGGGGAACTGAAAGGATAGAGGAGACAGCAGGGCGTGGGCAATAGGAAGATGAGAAGGGAGAACCAACTATGTCTTTGGGTTTCTATTGCTGTGACAAAACACCATGATCAAACAGCGATTTGGGGAGGTGTCAAGACACAGACAGCCGTGAGCCTGATTCACCTTGTCTGAAAGTCAGAGAGTTCGATCTTAGTTTTGTTCTTTCATAGTTGTTGACAAGTGTGGCTACAAAACAAGATATCCTGACCTAGGATGTGGTTGGTTACTTGGTGTTTTGGACATTAAGATAATGGATCGAGGTGGATCCACTCCACCCTGACCAAAGGTCAGAGAACTCAAGCATACTCCTGTGCGGCTTCATTTAAAATAGGTTTGACTTCAGGAGTGGCTGCCTACAGGATACTTGGTCTAGGGTGTGTTTCGCTGCATATTCTGCCCCAAACATCAAATAGTTTACTCAGGAAATAATGGTTTGATGTCTCAAGTATTGAAGCAAGTAACTGTTCTGGTTGTCCTTTGTGTTATGTTAAAACAGTCTTTTGCCTTCTTCTCCCCTTTTATATTGGGGTATAAAAGCATATGAAAATCAAACACGGGTGAATTTGCTGAGTTGCCCTCCTGGTACCATTCTGTGTCTCTGTGTTTCTTTCTTATCTCTATTCTTCCCACCTAACATTTCTAATCCTCATGCCCCTACCGTGCTGGAACGTACAAACCTGCTGTGGCTAGTAGGATCACAGCAGAAGTTACTCCAAGAGGTAGCTACGACAGGGAGGAAAGGGTTTGTTGGGCATGCACTTCAGCATTGCTATTCATCACTGAAGGAAGTCAGATTAGGAACTCAAACAGGTCAGGATCCTGGAGGCAGGAGCTGATGCAGAGGTCATAAAGGGAGGCTGCTTACTGACTTGCTTCCCATGGCTTGCTCAGCCTGCTTTCTATTTTTTAAATTTTATTTTATTTATTGTTTTTAATTGAGCTCCACATTTTTCCCCACCGTGCTTCCAATTTTCTCGAGAGATCTTGTCTTTTTCTCCTTCCTTGGTGGATTCATGTATGTCTCTTTTAGGGTCTTCTTTGTTGTCTAGATTCTCTGGGGCTGTTGACTGTAGGCTAGTTATTCTTTGCTTTTTATGTCTAAAAGCCATTTATGAGTAAGTACATATTTTATTTGTCTTTCTGGGTCTGGGTTACCTCACTTAGGATGTTTTCCTAGTTCTATTCGTTTGTGTGCAAATTTCGAGATGTCATTATTTTTTATTGCCGAGTAGGACTCCATTGTGTAAATGTAGCACATTTTCCTTATCCATTCTTCAGTTGAGGGATGTCTAGGTTGTTTCAGGCTCTGGCTATTACAAATAATGCTGCTATGAACATAGTTGAGCAAATGTTCTTGTGGTATGTTCTAGCATCCTTTGGGTATATGTTCAAGAGGGGTATTGTTAGGTCTTGAGGTAGATTGATTCCTAATTTTCGGAGAAATCACCATACTGATTTCCAAAGTGACTGTCTAAGTTTGCACTTCCACCAGCAATCGGGAGGGTTTTCCTTACTCTACACCCTTTCCAGCATAAGCTGTCAATCAGTGTTTTTGGTCCTGGCCATTCTGACAGGTGTGAGAGGGTTTCTCAGTAGTTTGATTTGTATTTTTCTGATGGCTAAGGATGTTGAGCATTTCCTTAAGTGTCTTTTGGTTACTTGAGATTCCTCTGTTGAGAGATCATGCTGTTTAGGTCTGTACCCCATTTTTATATTGGATTATTTGTTCTTCTGATGCCTAGTTTCGTGCTATGAACTTTCCTCTTCTTTAAGTGTAGGCAGAGGAAAGTCTTTGGAGTTTGTTCCCCCAGGTGCCTACAAGCCCAAGGCTCTGAAGGTTGTTCTTCCTGGTGTTGCTGAGGCTGAGGCTCTGATTGTCAGATCATTTCTGGAGGCTACTGCTGGCGTTGCAGTCCACCACGGCTGCTGTTCATACTTCTCCTCCTGGTGGTCTGGGCTCAGCATGCTTTCTTATTGAACCCAGGACCAGTAGCCTAGGGACCACCACCCACCATGAGCCGGTCCCTTTCCCACTGATCACTAAATGAGAAAATGTTTTACAGATGGATCTCATGGAGGCATTTCCTCAGCCAAGGCTCCATCCTCTGATGACTCAAGCTTGTGTCAAGTTGACACACAAAGCCAGCCAGAACAAAGTATAACTCTTTGTTTGAGAATACCATTAGGATACCTAACTAACTTTGTATGGTAATTTAAAAAGAGAGAGGTGGCAGGTATGGTGGGTCCTGTGACCTTTGCACTCAGGAGGGTGAGGTAGGAGGATCTAGAGTTACTTGGTCAGCACTGGCTAGTGCGTTTGAGACATGCCTCTCCAAAAAGCGTGGTGGTGGTGGAGGAGGAGACGGAAGGCAAAGTGAGATACACTATTGTACACACTTAAAAGATGAGACTGGGAGGGTCAGAAACATTGTGTAAAGCTCACGGTGTCAGGACCAGAGTCACAAACCAGTCATTTCTTGCAGGAAGCCTCTCTCTTTCCATCCTACCGCTTTCTCGGGTCCTCCTACACAGACCAGTGTTTTGATGTGATACTTCCTTTAACACAGTGCCTTTCAAGATGTCCCACAGATACAGCGTGAGACAAATATTTGGGAGCCAACAGCTTCTTTGAGAAGGTAAAGAGAAAGCTCCCTCTTTGCTCACTCCTGGGAAGGGCAGCAAGGTCTGGCCTGGACCTGGCAAAGGGAAGTCATCAGAGAAAGCAATGCAAAGTGCTGGTAGTTGGCAGGTGGGCTTGACTGGACACTGAAGTGGCAGAGGAGCGCTCCGGCGAGATGGCACTGTACTGGTGTGCCCAATGACAGGGCTTGCACAGTTGTCATCAATAGAACCTGAGATCATTAGAGTGGATTCACTTTAAATCGTCAAGAGCCCTTCACTCGTAGCATCTTGTAGGGCCATTTATAAAGGCAGTGTCAGAAAAAAATGGTATACCTCTTAGGACACATGCACCTGATCTCTTCTATGAAGTTTGTGAACATCTGTTAGGACATATGTATCTGATCTCGTCCATGGAGTCTGTGAACACCTGTTAGAACATATGCATCTGATCTCTCCCATGGAGTCTGTGAACATCTGTTAGGACATATGCACCTGATCTCTTCCATGGAGTCTGTGAACACCTGTTAGAATATATGCATCTGACCTCGTCCATGGAATCTGTGAACTTCAAAGTTTTCCTTTGTTTAGTCAAAGTTCCAGTCATCCTTATTCTGGAAACTCACAGATCTCATCGTGGTGGGACAAGCATGGGAGTGGGGACATTTAGATGTGGTTCTAGAGTATTTTGGGATCTCACTCTAAAAACCTCTTCTCCAGAAACATACAAGTTTGGGTAGCATCTTAGAACCCTACCAATGATGCACTAGTGGAATCAGCAAATACAAACCTCTGAAACTCTATATGGGTGGTTTAAGACAAACAATTAAATGCATTCATTGACAGGCATTTAAAAATTTATTAGTGAATGAAAAAAAAAACAAATAGACAGGAAAGGGCAAGACTGCTCTTGGGTGTGGTAGAGGAGAAAGTTTACTGTAGATAAAAGCGAGAGAGTAGCTAGAGACAGGGACACCAGGGAAAGTCCTGAGTCATGTGAGAGAGGGGAGAGGGGAAGGGAGAAAGAAAAAACAAGGTGCTACAGCCAAGGGGGCAAAAGGTAAAAGAGGGGTGGGAAGCCAAAATGGCTAGATTATATAGACAAGAGCAGCCCAGCTGCCTGGGCTGGAGAGTTCAGAGTAGGGGCAGTGTATGCAATCCAGGAGAACCCTGTAACAGATAGGGACTGAGGGATGCTGGGAGAACCTGGCAACCAGGTCCTCTTTGATATCTTAACTAGGCATTTCAGTCATTTGTCCCAGGGTTTGAGATTCAACCAACAGTCAGGAGTACACATACATGTGGGGAAGTTTCATGTGTCCCTGCGGTAGTTTGAAGGTAATTGGCCTCCAATATTCCATAATCCCATAATCTCATAGGGAGTGGCACTATTAGGAGGTGTGGCTTTGTTGGAGTAGGTATGGTCTTGTTGGAGGAAGTGTGCCACTGTGGGGGCGGGCTTTGAGGTCTCTTTTCCTCAAGCTTCCCTCAGTGTGACAGTGAGCTGACTTCCTGTGGCCTGCAAATGTAGGACTCTCAGCTCCAGCGCCACGTCTGCCGGCACGCTGCCATGCTCCCCTTCATGATCATAATGGACAGAACCGCTGAACTGTAAGCGAGCCACCCTCAGTTAAATGCTTTCCTTTATAAGAGGTGTCATGGTTATGATGTCTCCTCACAGCAGTAGTAAACCCTCACTAGGAAAGCACATGTGAGCGCAGGTTCCTGAGTTATCTAGAAGAGCTGGTGAACCACCTGATGAGGGAGCTGAGAACCGAACCCGGGTCTCTGTAAGAGCAGTAAGTGTTCTTAACCACTAAGCCATCTCTCTGGCTGGCATACATTTCTCATCACATTATATAGCAGGGGGAATGTGTTCTGCGTGATGTGATTTAATCAGTGTTCCTTCCTCCTTCTCCAAGATCAGGGGAAATGTGCCCATTCCTATGCAGCTGCCTGAGCCAAGTCCCGAGCAAGATCCTGGGGTCAGAGTAGAGGATTTGGTGCTTCTCAGCCTGTGTTTCAGGGCAGCTGAGTGAACAGTATCTCTCTGAGAACGGGTTTCGGAGCTCCTCCCTCAGGAGCAGAACTGCTCATTTTAAAAACTCTCTTCTGTCAGCCTGGCAGTGGCGGCAGGTCTTTAATCTCAGGTGGTGGATCTCTGGCTCTGCGGAGTGTGAGGCCAGCCTGGTCTACAGAGTGAGTTCCAGGACTGCCGAAGATATGCAGAGAAACCCTGTCTCAAAAAATCAAGAAAAGAAAGAAGAAAAACTAAAACCAAACCAACCAACCAAATAAACAAACAAACAAAAACCCCAAAATAAAACCTCCCTCACATTAAACCCTCGATCTGGGTTAAGGCAAAGCAGGCACCTCACTATCAGCACAGCAGAATGAGAAGCTGAGACTGACAGAAGCCAAGAATCTGAGCTGGGGAGGAGCGCATGTGAAGGGGGAAGACGATGTAATCCTATTTCAATTAAAGCAAAATAAAAGCATGTCATCAAGTCCAGCTAGAGATGCTTGTTCATTGTATTTCTGTGCCATTTTAATGAAAATCTAATATTAGAGTAACTAAATTATTTACATTTTCCTTACAACATATTAAACCTTTATTTGCACGCTAATAGTTTAAGTTTTAAACCCTCTCAAATAAAATTTGAATCGTTATGCGGGTAGAGAAGCACGGAGGTAGACTAGACAGGAATTTTTCTTAAGGAAGAATGAGCATGATGATTTGCTACTGCAGAGGAACTCTCCCGAAACCAGGGATTTTCATTCCATGTTCCAGGCTGTCTTGCCTCTAGCCTCTCTAATTTAACAAGCAAAGCTACGAAGACAAAGGCAGCATGTTTGGGGACAATAGATACAGGTGGAGACAAAGAGTCACCAGAGAAGGGCAGGATTGGACAGGACAAAAGGTACATTTGCTCTCATCTGCTCGATCCTCCAGCCTTGGCATTGTCTTAGTGAAACACCATTGTATGGTTGCTTTAGGCTGTGCCATATCAGGTATGCAATGGTAATGTCTACGATATATATGGGATTTCCCTCTGTATGCTGTGATTACCGTTGATAAATAAAGGAACTGCTTTGGGCTAGGTGGGAAAAATTAAGCTGAATGCTGGGAGAAAAAAGGGCCGTCAGAGAAGCCATGACGTCCTACTGGAGCCAGAAGGAACTTTATCGGGTAAGCCACAGCCATGTTGCATAGAAATGGGTTAAATTCAGATGTAAGAGTTAGCCAATAAGAAGCTAGAGCTAATGGGCCAAGCAGTGATTTAATTAATACAGTTTCTGAGTGATTATTTCAGGGCTAAGTGGCCAGGAACCAACAAGCGGCCTCCTCCCTCCTACACACACACACACACACACACACACACATACACACACACATACACACACACATACACATACACACACATACACACATACACACATACACACACACATACACACACATACACACACACATACACACACACACCCTCCCTACTACACACACACACATACACACACATATACACACACATACACACACACATACACCCTCCCTACTACACACACACACATACACACATACACACACATACACACACACATACACACACACACCCCCTCCCTACTACATACACACACACATACACACATACACACACACATACACACACACATACACACACACACACACACACACAAACAGCCGAAAGCATCACCAGGACAGCTTCTTGATGGCTAGTACTGACTGTGGACTCGAGGGAGTGTGGAAGAGGGCCTCTGGGTAATTTTCTTGATGCCATCAATGGAAGTGAGGATGGAATGTTCAGGAAGAGAGAGGGCTGGAACTAGCAAGCAAACATTCCTCATTGATCACTGCTCCAACCTTGACTTGCCCCACTATGGTAGGTTGCCCTCTTAATTGCAAACTGAAAGAAACCCTTTCTCCTTTAAGTTGCTCTTGCTGGGATATTTTATCACGATAGGAAAAGACTTTAAGACAGATTTCAGTTAGACTTCCAGGAACTCAGTGCCTTTTCTGCAATTCCAACGGTAAACCAGCACATTCTTGAAGAAATCACTACAATTATTTGTGGCCTTATTCTCTTTACTCCACATTTAAATACACATCGCCGGGCACTTTGCAGAGAATTTCCTAGAATGAGCAGACTTGAGAGGGATGCCTCTGACTCTCACTCACCTCTTGGAAGGAGGACTTGAGCAACTCACTTCTGGGAGACACTGGTAAGGCAGACAAGCACAGAGAACAGTTTAGCAACCTGGGACTCTACTCGACTTGGGCTGACCCCTTATTTTAATTAAAACACAATTACTTCTTTTCCTCTCTTCTCTTGCACTTGGCAGCCTGATCCCTTTACCTGCATGTACTGTGCACACTCCTCTCTGAATAACACACCTAGCAACTTTGGACTCCCACTGAACACAAGCACACACACCCCTCTCCGGCTTCTTTTACCTTGACAACCACCAAATTTAGATTCTATTTTAGTCTATGTTCCTTCTATCTGGGTAGAATGGAAAGGCTGACAGCCCTGAACTGGCTTTGGATGCTTGATTAATAAGACAAAAATATGGCAAATTAAATTTTAGGGACAATATTGCAACCTACCGTCTTACACCTTCGCCTAATTGGGTATGCATCATGGGAAGGGACATGCACTCTAAATGACTGTGACCTAATCTATCAAAATAGATAATGACACAAATTAAACCCCAGTAATCAACCAAATTCCTTCTTCTCTTTAACCACATGTAAGGGAGCCCGGAGCAGCAATTGGATCCCTCCTTGACGTTCTCAACTGGCCTGCTGCTTGCTATCTTGCAATGTATTTTCTGACCTGTCCTTGAGGTTTGCTTTAGTTTGTTTGTGACTTGTGTAATTTGAGTGGGCTTTTACTTTAGTTCTTTGAATAAGAGACCAGGGACCCAGAAGCCCCGGGTCCCAAGCCAAGCTCTGGTCACACTGGGAAGGATGGGAAAGACTGGTGCAGCCGCCAGAACCTTTGCTCTCAAGTCCATTTAGGTTCTATTTGCCATTAAGCTCTGCTAATTCTCTCTGGTACTCTGGCTTCTCCGGATGTACATCAGCAGTACAGATGTGGCCTCAACATGGATACAAACAGTGCCAAGTGACTGATTTCTGGTCAGCCCCCATCAATGCGGCATTTTAACCACTTAAGTTTCATTACAGTTTGAATCTGAAATGTCCCCGTCTGATGTTGCTGTTTGAGGGGAGGCAAGCCTGGCTGGGAGAGGATGGTCACTAATGGGTGGGCCATGGAAAGTCTAGCCAGCTCCTTGGTTCCAGAGTGGTTCTGTCCCTGCCGGGCTGACATGTTCACAGCTGCCACCCCAACCTCTCTCCACTACGAGTCACCACCCAGGATGGACTGAGACATTCTCAAAAGAGACCCTCTCTGAAGTTGTTTTCCTCAGGCATTTTGTCATAGCCTCACCAAAGTAACTAATACAAGTTCCAATTTTATTCTATCACCCCAACCCCACCTTTATTTGTGGGAGACAGCTTTTCACTTTATAGCCCCACCTGACCTGGAACCGTGTAGAACAGGCTGGCCTCAAACTCACAGAGATCTGCTTGTCTCTGTCTCCGGGATAAAAGGCATATGGATACATATTCATGCTTAAATTATTCAGATTTTTTTTTTTTTGTTTTTTGAGATAGGTTTCTATGTGTGGCCCTGGAACTCACTCTGTAGACCATGCTGGCCTTAAACTCAGATCCACCTGTCTCTGCCTCTCAGGTACTGGGATTAAAGGTGTGCACCATTGCCTGGCCTGATTTTTTTTGAGTTAGGGTCACTCTCCGTAGCCCAGACTGCTGTTGGACTCAGTATCCTGCTGCCATAATACCCCAAGGACTAGGATTGCAGATGTTCACATCTACATCTAATTTTCAAGGAGACAACATCTGGAATCAACTAAAACCTAAGCAGTTGCATACACTTTTTCTTGATTGTTCAAGATGGGAAGACACACCAAACCTGGGCCACACTTTCTGGTAGCAGCCTATATAAAGGACGTGGAAAAGGAAGTTTCTGCTTTTTGCCTGTTTTCCCTCACCTCTTACCCACCCTACACGCAGACAGAGTTTCTCTGAGTAGTCCTGACCGTCCTGTAACTTGCTTTGTAGACCACGATAGCTTTGAACTCAGAGATTCTCCTGCCTCTGCCTCCCAAGTGCTGAGACTAAAGGCATGCACCACCACTGAATGGCCTTACTTCTTACTCTTGCTGGTGGGTTCATCTGTATCAGACTTTTGGACAGTCTGGAGACAGTTGTTGTTAGATTAGTCAGACCACTAATTATTAGTAAGCCACTCTAATAAATTCCCTTTATTTATATACGTATCAGGAGTGTCCCTCTACAGGACCCCAATTCACACTGCAGTAGTGGGGTAGGTCTTCTGACTTCAAACACCCAATCAAGGAAATAGGTGTGCCCAGCTGCTTGGGTTTTGGTTGATCCGAGATGTAGTCGAGGTGACACCAAGAATTGCCACTACACAAGGTGTCACTGTATAGCTTACGATGATCCTTCTGCCTCAGAGCTCTAGGAACCCAGGTGTGAGCCACACGTCCAGCTTCCTTTCTGACAATGTCGTATTCAGAGCTTCCTATCAGCAGCAAAATGTTTCTTAGCTGGACTTTGCATACTTACGTGAATTTTCTCTGGGTTCTATTTCTGGTCACATCTATTAGACTTAAGATATATTATTACACTGTTTTCCCAGCCTGCTTTTTTTTTGGTATTAACAAACTCATTCTTTTATGCTCAAAGTTAAATTCTTTTCCATATATATATATATATATTATTTTTGCAACTGCTCAACTTTTTGTCTTTGAGCTACAAGCAGTTTAAACCCATCAGTCACTGGCTATTAAATTGTGTCAAACTAAATGGTGACATAGTACACCATACATTCCCCCAGAGTTTCCCAAATCTCTGTGTGCTAAGTCACTTACATATTGCTGGCACGCTTGGACAAAACATGTTGCTGTTTTCTCAAAAATTCATGGTTTTTATTTTTTATTTTCTGAGTCAAGGTCTTGCTATGTACCTAGCCTTGTCTTACACTTATAACAGGGCACATGAGGCTGAACTCAGAACCCTGAGTTTGCTAAGTGCATATCCTATGGTTGGCACACTGCTAGTACTAGACATAATGAATGCAGTTACCTGGTTTTCTAAACTACGAGAGCTGGACTATCACTGGGAAAGGACACCATGCAATCACAAGCCTGCCAAGCCAAGCAGCCTGGCTTCCACTACCGGAAGGGCACATGGAATTCACACAGGGTGGAGAGATGGGCCACTGGTCAAGAGCTGCCCTTTCAGAGTTCAGTTCCTGGCACCCAGACTGAGCAGCTCACAACCCCTTTAAATCAAGCCCCAGGGAATCTGATGTCCTTTCTGGCCTCCATGGGCACTTGCACACATGTGCACATACACATAAAAATACAATAACTTAAGATATTTTGCTAAGGAAATGAAGGAAAATGCTCACTCATATAAAGCTCTTACCCCAACACAGTCATATCCGACCCCCCCCCCCATTGCATTTATCCCCTTCTAGGAAAATCCCACTGCATCTGATGCTACTTCACACTTAGGCTTCTCTTCCTTCACTCCCTGTGATACTGGGTATTCAGGAATTTTAATTATCACACTTTTCTTGTGGAGCTGGACACCAAACCCAGGGCCACGTTTAACCAGCACAAACTTTACCACTTCGTGTCGACTCCAGTTTCTCAGGTTCGTTGTGGTGGGGTTGCTTAGGATGCTCTACTGCAGATTGTCTCGTCCACTCAGACTTAGTGATAGCTCTTGGGAGTGCATATAGACTCAGCCATTGTTTCTATGTTCTCACGGTGGAGCCAGAAGGTTTAGAGGCCTGACTCTGACACTCAGAAGGGCTTGAAATTCTGATTTTACAAAAGAAACCATGTACATAAACACAAATGTTTTCCCTGACTAAATTTTGTAATGTAGAATGTTAACGACAAATTTTGATCTCTAGTTTATGTATCCACTTTGTATGAAAGGAATAGTTCATCAAATATTTTTTGTTTTGTTCTTTTTGCAACAAGTTATTGCTCTGTAGCCCAGCTGGCTTGGAACTCATGCAATCCTGTCATTGAAGCCTCCTCAGAGGCTGGGATTACAGTGAGCTACCATGCCAAACTGATACAGATTGCCCTAGGCCCACAAATCTGCCTGCTAGCCTCCCCAAACCAATCCAAAACCGACTTAAGCAGCTACTTGGGACTATATTAAATTTTAATTTGTGTGGTGCTAGGGATCGAATGAAGGACGTGTGCACGCACGGCAAGTAGTCTTCCAGGGAGCTTTCAGCTCACCAGTTATTTTCGAGACAAAGTCGAACTCTGGAGTAAGCTTACAAAATAGCATTTCCCCCATTTTTTCCAGTGTAAAAATTTGCTGTTTTCTGCGACAGGGTCTACTCAGCTCCATCTGGCCTTGAACTTCAGTTTCTACTGCCTTTACCTCCCACGGGCTCAAATTACAGGTGGGTGCCTCACTTCCCGGCTGGGTTTTATTAAGTCATACTTTATTAAAGCTTTTTTCCTGTCAGTGTTCTCATTGTATCATGCATGTTTAGTCATGGTGGCCAAGAGAAAACACAAAGAGTCCAAGTCCATCTGGATTCACACAAGCCAATCAAACAGCTGAACAACATTTGTAGACTCTACTCTTCCTGTTTTTAAAGCTCCAATGTCAAGCAGGTCACTTCCAGGCTAGTGGTGCTTCCTTCCTCGGCATTACTCATCCCGTTTAGTCAGAGGCAGCGTCTATTCAGAAACAGGAAAAATGCTGCCTCTCAGTTCTGCAAACTATACCTCAGTCTAATTTCTAGTGTAAGAATAAACTGTTTTCAGTGTCATAATTTGTCATAGTAAATGTGATAGTCTTATTTATTCATGTGGCCATGCTTATTAGACATCTAAAAAGCTGCTGTTTCACCCAGTAAACAAATAAGTTAGCAGTAATTAGATACACACATCACTGAGAAATAGGAAAGGAACTGACTGATACTGAATGAAGAACCAGCTGATAATGAAGAACCAGTTATCTAAAATACAGAATTAAACATTGAAGAGAAAAGAAATTTATGCTAATATACCCAAGAGGGTCACTGGAACAATCCCAGCACTGAGGAGACCGAGGCAAGAGGACTTCAGGGTCAAGCCAGCCTTGGTTGTACAGCTAGAACCCAAAAGATCAGTTATATTACTTAGAAGATACTGGGATCTAGGAGCTTTACCACAACAGTGCTGACGAACTTAGTCCCAGCAAATACCTCCCTCATCTGGGTTTGTTTCAGCATTTCTACAATGCAGGGTCAGGCTGCACGATCACTAAGCTCCTTAAGATATGAAGGTTTATCTGGCTTTCTATAATGTTAATACTTGTTCATGGAAAGTTGCTTTTCAGCTAAGGTTTGGTCATGCAGAATACATAAATGTGCCAAGAATATGTCAATTGCTGTCAGTTGCAATTTCAAAATTTTATGTTCATTTACTTATTTAGAAACTTACTTCTTTTTAAATTTTATGTGCATTGGTGTTTTTCCTGCATGTCTGTGAGGGTCTTGGATCTACTGGAACTGGACTTACGGACAGTTGTGTGTAGAACGAGTAATAAAAACCCAGAGACAGATATTGGGGTTCAAGGTGAAGATCAGAAAAGCCAAGCAGCCAGGCCACAGAGAGTTCTTATCTCTACCAAGGTTCAGACAAACAAAGGGGCGATCTTCAGCATGACTGCAGACTGCAATGCTCTCCACCATATCTGTCTCTGGGTTTTTATTATTCATGTTACAGTTGTGAGCTGCCATGTGGGTGTTGGCAGTTGAATCCAAGTTCTCTGGAAGAGCAGCCAGTGCTCTTATCCACTGAGTCATCTTTCCAGCCTTCATTTTCATTTATTAAGCTCTTAAACTGAACACCTATGCATATAAGTCATTCAGAAAAAAAATTGACTACAATATACATGTACACACACTTACATAGGACAGAGAACTGGTAAAATCACCAAAGGTCCAGATTCAGAAAAGCCTAACACTGATAAATCACTTTGTTATAAATTTCAGATCTACCAAGAGGCAAGTTTATAGTTAATAGTGAGTGTACATAAAAAACAACCAACCAAACCACAAAGATTTCAAATATACAACTTAACATTATCTCTTAAACCACAAACCAAATAAGACTTAGCAGGAAACAAATAACAATTGAGATAAATGAAATAAGAGACCAAAGGAAAAACTAGAAACTATCAATGAAACAGTTGGCTATTTAAATTTGTTTGAGACAAGGTCTCATTATGTAGCCCAAGCTGACCTCAAACTCAGGACCATGTACTTAAGCCTCATGAGTACTAGGATTATAGGTATCGGTCGCCATACCTGGCCAGTTAGCTTTTTGAAAAGACCGACAAATCTTTACCTGGACCAACCAGGAAAAGAGGTGTGTATGCGACACAAATAAAAGAAGTGAAAAGGGAGACACAATAATCAACATTATACAAGGGCTCATTAGGGACGATTCTGAAGAATTATATGCTAACTAATTGGAAAATCTTCTAGAACAAATTTCTCAACACCTGCAACCTACTGAAATAGATTCATAAGAACACAAAACCACCTGAACAGACCAATTAATAGGCACTGAATCCGTAGCTAAATCTCCCAACCAAAGCCCTTCATGGATGAATTGTTAAAATTAAGAGAATTAACATCAATTTCTTTCAAGCCATTCTAAAGGAATAAAAGGGAGGGAATATCTGTTACAATTTAAATGGGACTTCTCTCCCCATATATGTGAACACTTGGCATGTAGCCAACATGCTGTTTTTGGAGATTGTAGGAGAGAGTGTGATTGAGCTGGAGAAGTGGGTCAAAAGCAATGAGCTTTCTGGGTTACCACCCAACCTGAGTCTGGGCTGGACTCACTGTGCTTGAGTGATGTAAGCAAGCAGCCACATTCTCCTGGTGCCACCAACCCTACCATTCTGGCTAAGATGGACTGTACCCTCAAATGACAAGACAAATCAAATCTCCCTCCTTTAGGCTGCTTCTTGTCAGGTATTTTGGTCCAGTGACACACTTTCTAAACCCATTCTAAGCAGCTGGCACCATATAAAGACAAAATACAAAAAGAAAACATCTATTTCTCAGGAACACAAATGAAAAGTTTTGCACAAAAAGGTAGTAAGACGATCAGTGATGTACACAGACAGATGTAGGGATACATGGGTATATCTGCAAGTCAATCAGAGGCCTCATAACACAAACTAATCAATACCCTGCCTTGGACATCTGGTTTCCAAAAGTAAGAGATTATACAAGTTTGTTGTCAAAAACCAAAATGCTAGCAAGTTGAATTCAACATTACCCTTTTTATTTTTAACACCATTTCCAAGCTGGTTTAATCTTAGCATGCTTCAACTTATTCAAATCATTTGATTAGAATGAAAAATTAACGATCATATGATCATCTCAACAAGCAAAAAAAGGACTTGGTAAAGCTCAACAATGCATTGTGATAAAAACCCTAAACCAATTAAGTTCAGAAAAACCACCTTAACCTAACAAAGTACACATGGCAAACTCTTAGTCAGTGTCACTGTGAATAGTGAAAAGCTGAAAGTAGTATCAACAGCAACAAAAGGCATCCATGGATACTGTTCTTACTCAATACAGCACTAAAAGATTCAGTTAGAAAAATTATACAAGAGAACAATAAAAAAAGCATACAAATAGGAAGGGACTCAAATTATTACTGTGTGTAGATGATGATTCTATATATGGGAAAGCCTAACATTCCACAAAAAGGCTGGAACTGATAAAC
Organism: Microtus pennsylvanicus; assembly: GCF_037038515.1. Lineage (NCBI taxonomy): Eukaryota > Metazoa > Chordata > Mammalia > Rodentia > Cricetidae > Microtus > Microtus pennsylvanicus. The sequence goes on along the minus strand of NC_134583.1, from coordinate 102,247,044 downwards.
AAATTCAATAAAGTAGGATACAAAATTAATAGCTTTTTCTATATATCAGTAAGAAATCTGCTAAAACAGCAGGCAGTGATGGAGCACATCTTTAATCTCAGTACTTGGGAGGCAAAGGCAGGTGGAGCTCTTAATTCTGGCTTATTCTGGTCTACAGAATGAGTTCCAGGATATCCAGGGCTATACAGAAAAACAGTCTTGAAAGACAAAAAACAAAAACAATGAGAGAAATTGTACTAAAACTATGAAAGCAATTTCATTCACAACAGCTACAACAAAACAAAACGATATACAACTTAAATAAACTCAACCAAAGAAGTGAAAGTGTTCTATAATGATAACTACAGAACACTGACAGAAAAATCAAAGACACAAGTAAAATGCAAATGGTTGAAGAATCAATAAATATTAAAAAAATGTTCATACTACTTAAAGTGATCTATATTTCAATGTAATCCTCATAATACCATCATTATTATCTGCGGAACTAAGACCTAGAAATAACAATTCTGAAATTCCTATGAAAGCACAAAGTCTCTGAATAGCAATCTTGGGCAAACACACAAAGCAAGGGGCATCACGATACTCTTTAAGAGATACTAATGAGTCACAACAACAAAACCAACATGCTATTACCCTAAAAAAAGACCCCCATCAATGGAGACAGAGATCCTAGAATAAACATACACCTCACAGCTAGCATATTTGCAACAAAGGTACCAAACATGTACTGGAAAAGGGGCAGCCTCTACAGTGAACACTACCAGGAAGCTGGATGGCAAAAGGCTCCTTTCTTCTACCCTATGCAAAAGCAACTCAAGGTGGATTAACGATCTAAAACAAAGAGCCAGCACTCCCAAATTACTAGAGAAAACAGAAATGAACTATTTCAGAAATTGGTACAAGCAATGGTTATCTGGATAGGACCCCAAAACATAGGAAACAATAGTAAGAATCCCATGTGTGACCACACTGAATAAATCTCCTGCTGTTCACCTTTAATCTGGCTCTTTTGATGGGTTCATTGAGAATGTGTGCAGGCCTGACTTGCTATGGCTACCAGGGAACAGGCTCTGACCTTAATTCTGGTAACAGTTTTAGAGAGCCAGGAAGGAGATTGGAGCTGGGACAGTGATGGAAAGTACAACTTAGCGGGCACTACTTACCTATGAATACTGCTAGTCCTCTTCAAATTTAAACCTAATGGCAGGACTTGAATAGTGGGCTTACTGGATCTCTTTGCCTCTCCTCGGTGTGGCCACCCACATTGGTTACACCCCAGACTTACCTTTTACTACTGTTTAATTGGCTTATTTAAGACCTGGCTTATTGGGAGTGTCAGGGCTCAGGCTCTGACTCATTAAATAATACCTACAGTATCGAGCAGATTAGTGAACAAGTAAAATGTGTCACACACCCACAACAGTGTATTACTTAACCATAAGGAATGAAATCCTGCCTTATGTAGTAAAAAGGATGGAATTAAAGAACATGTTAAATAAATAGCCAGATATAGAATGATAAGTACAGGATTTTCCTTTTCTATATGGATGCTAAAAAAAACAAAAAAAACAAAAACTGACTCAAGCCGGGCAGTGGTGGCGCACGCCTTTAATCCCAGCACTCGGGAGGCAGAGGCAGGCAGATTTCTGTGAGTTTGAGAACAGCCTGGCCTACAAGAGCTAGTTCCAGGACTGGCTCCAAAGCTGCAGAGAAACCCTGTCTTGAAAAACAAAACAAAACAACAACAAAAAAACTGACCCAAAAGTAGAATGCTGGAGCTAAGTGTGATAGTGAACACTTTTAGTCCCAGCACTTGGGAGAGGTGCAGAGGCAGGGGCATCTCTGTGAGTTTGAGGCCAACCTGGTCTACATAATGAATTCCAGGATAGTCAGAGTTACATACTGAATTCTCAAAAACCCAAAAATAAATAGATAATTAAATAAAAATAAAAAGAGTATTGAGAGAGACCAGGAAGGTGGTGGAAAACAGAAGCCTGCACTTGATCAGTCCAGCCACTCAATTTGTGGGACTATCAAATTAACTGTCTTAAATGTGCAATCAGTATGTTACTACAATTTTTAAAAATATAGAAAACTTTAGAAATGTTCTATAAAGATGTTTGATTATTACTCTCTTAATGTGGGGATAAGGAGTTCAGAAGAAGGCAAACAAGCACAGCTGAGTGATACATTTGCTGTTTTACTGTTAATTTGACATATTGGAACCAAAGCATTCACAATACTTGATATACTTTGAAGAATCATATACTATAGTCTTAGACATAACCACAGAACAAGCAGAACAATTAAAACTACATAAGGCCTTAAAAACATATCCACAGTGTGTATTATTTCAATTCTCATTCATTACAAATTAGACTACATACCATTAGTTTAATTTTTATTTTACTTTCATTTATTCAGGCAAGATTCATTCAAGGAAAGGCAACTTAGTTTTTGTGTGTGAGCTTTATTTATTTATTTTTTACTCTACTTGTTAATATAAAATGTAAGACATGTTTTCTTATCCACTGTATTCAGGAGTGAACCAATGACATTCTCAAATAGTAACCCAAAAGAACAGGCCCTACTCTTAAAAACAGTGAAGGTGGAAAGGGACCAAACAGCCAGTCTGTCTGTAGTCTTGAAGAACAACTAATGGAGTTTCAAGTATTCATATAAGGAAGACTACTACAATTCTAATTAGTCAAAATTTAAAACAACATTGCATACAAAATCATTCTTGAAGCCCTAAATGTCTTTTAAATAACTGAACGAAAATCTTAAGTAGTTGTCTCACAGTACCAAACATAAATCAAAACTAGCTAAAATTCAGCGCCATCAGGACTTCTCATTTACACGATGAACAGCTGGTAAGTTAACAGATGGCATAAAAATTAAGACTTCATTTTTTTTTAAAGGATCATGTACTATAATAGGAGACTACAGAAAAGTCAATGTATTTTTACAGTAAAATAACCATTTAAGCCTCTATCTCTGTACAACAGAGTATAGGTCAGGTCAACTCTAGTTAACTTGGGTGTTTTCATACAGTTTTAATTTTTACAGTTTATTCTGAGTACTTGAATTACTTTAGATATACAGCTTTTTGAAAGAATATTACATTTGTATACCAGGATATTTAGTACATTTGAGATGTTTAAAAATATTTATAAACTTGCTTTTGATATGCAAAAGCATTTGGCAATACTTTTACAGCATTTGATTTTAAAGAATTAAAATTTCATACAGTACTCATCTTGATGTTTAAAAAAAATTCACAGAAAAAAATATAAATTATACAGCCTGACTGCATGATACTGCTATTTCCAGTTTCTAGTTCTGGTAATTAAAACCTTCATTAAGTCTGTTAACAAATCATTACCTGTACAGTTATGAAGGCAACATACATGATTTGTAAACAAAACCTTCAGGTTTTAAGTTATTTACCAAGGAGTGCAGTTCAGCAAGAAAAGAAAACCCAGTATGCAAATTTACAGAGTAGTTTACAAATTTACCAGTTCCTGTGACACAAACTGTTTTAACCTCTCAAGGTATTGTCCGTAAAGCTCCACATCATTGTGTCCTGCCCCTTCAACCCAAAGAGGCTCCACAGGTCTTTGGCAACGCTCAAATAATGCGAGGCCATGCGAAAAGTCAATGACTTCATCTTCAGTCCCATGAATTATTAATACTGGAGAGGTTATCTTAGAGATTTTGTCAATACTGGAGAGAAAAAGAGAAAGGAAGTAAAAAAAATCAATAAACTATATAAAAAGGAAAGCAAGTATCTTGTGTTAGAACATTACAAGCATACAGATCAGCATTAGGAATGGAAGCCACTTAGGGCTGAAGCAGGACCCAGCCAACCACCCTTTCTATGCACTCCCAGGGGTGGAAGAGTCATCTCTGCACACCTGTTCTGCTTGAGTCACTCAGGGCCACCCTTACCCGGAAACACCTTCCTACAGTGCTGACTTTTCCCTAGCTTTCAAGAAACAAACCAAGGATGACACCTGACTGCTCTAATTTCATTCCCTGTTATCAGTTACTAAAATTCAAGCACAATGTTTTTGGTTTTGTTCTGGTTTAAGGTTATAAACTAACAAAAAACAGGAAGACTATTAATGTAAAAAGGCTTGAAGCTAGAAAGCAGATGAATGTGTAAAACAACCAATTAAAACGGGAGGCAAAACCACAATGTAAAGTAAACAGGAGGCAAAGTGAAGAAGCAAGTTACAATGGAAATACCCCAGAGGGCCAAGGCATTGCCATGGAGATGGGGGGAGGGACTGAAACATGAAGGAATCCTTCAATGTCTGTTTAAATACAATAAGGTCCCTCTTTCCCAGACTTCTTAGAAAAGCTGAGGAACTTTCTTCCTTCAACTTTGAAAGGTCTGTAGATGCAGTACTCCAGCTTAGGGGAGAGGTACCACAGTCACACAACACATAAAAGGCTGGCTCTGTGGAGCTTGTTTGGCTTCTGAGGATGCTGGCTGGCAGGCTTCCTCATCCAAGGCAGAGTTCCACAGTTTTCTTTGCACAAGTGTACCAGAGAAGCTCTTTGGTTCTCCTCTCTTACATAAGAGTACATAGCCAAGAATGATCAGATACTGAAGAGAACACTTCAAATGTATGACAGAGACCAAAGCAAACAGAATTTTAGAGAGGCAACTTGAGAGAAGAAACTATGCAGTGGAAATCTTACAAACATGTTTTCTGCAACCCTTCCCCCTCCAATCTGGACACAGAGAAAAACAATTTAACTATCAAGTAAGATGGAATCTTATTACTCAGTGAAACTGCCAAGCAATCTCTGTACTCTCAAGGCTCCGTTTCCCAATAAAACAATGCAGAAATGTCCATCATAGAGGAATTAACAGTGTATTTTCTTTTTCAACTAGCTTATTTCTGGTAAGTATCTAGGTAGGCCAATCATGAAACAGACAGAAAAAGTGGGGTATGTGTCACCGACCAACTCTGTAACTCCCATCACTCAGCTAAACAGACTATGTTCAGTGGCCCAGGAGCCCCAGGAATTTCTATTCCGACCCTCACCAGCTCTGACACTAGCTCATTTACTTGCGAGCACCAGTTTCTTTTTGTTTGTGTTTTTAATTAAACACGGAATTTAGGGAAAGAACTCAGGTCCTCATGTTTGTAACATCTCTCTAGTCCAACACTGAATAAATACTGTTTTTTGAAATAACTTTTGCTCTTCTGCTAAAGAACCAAGTGATGACTTGGCTTCTGGCTTCCCATTCACAAAAATATCCTTTGTATTCCTGCCAACAGAGGAAAGAAGACCCAATGAAAAGTGCCAGCTTTCCAACTTCTTGCCTTTTCCCTGTCCTTGAGAAAAATAGGCCATTAACTTTTTTCCACAGATGAAGGCAGGTGGCAGCCACTGTTTGCCTTGGAAAGCAAGAAGCAGTCCTTTTCTCAAATCTATTCGATACTATGTAGTACAGCAGTACTTACTACAGCCTGGGGCTTAGTCAAGTTGTTCTTTGTGGAATCTTACCTGCTGCTGACTGTTAATTTACATTTGGAAATTCGTTCTCTTTCCAGCATTCATGCCGCTGCTTAAGATCTAAGGCCACCATTTCATTCTCAAACATTTAACCTTTTTTTATAAGTCATGTGTTAATACTCTCTTCAAGCTAGCTTTCCATAATTTCTATGCAATCAATACATGAAGCAGAAGCTCAGTGATATACCTTATTATAAGGTGCTTGGAATGGACTGCTTGTGAATATTGAACTTACTTTGGGAACGCATCAAAACAGTAGGTCTTCTTGGTATCAGGGAAAGCAACTCGCATTCCTGAGGTCAAAGGAGAATGAAGAATAACAGCAGCACTCTCATACCGAGCAGCAAGATCCACAGATGGTACCGTTCCTATGCTCTGGCCATAAATAATCACATTTTCAGGGCGGATGCCATATCTAAGAAATTCGCAAATTTGAAAGATATAGTTAGAAATATTCCATTATTCTAAAGATTTGCTACAGAATGTCTCATGAGACAATGCCAATTTATATTTAAAAATTTTAATTTCTTAGCCATCATTTTCAATGTTATAACAAGCTCTATACTCTGGATAAGTTCATGCTCAATTCTAATCTTTAGGGAAAGTAACTTCTAAGGTTTTTTAAAACTTCAATTTAATGAAAGAAAATTAAGTCATTTGTTGTATTTTAGTAATTTAAGGTTTGGAATATATTGTACCACTCATATTTCAATGGTCTAATGGTTAATATTTAGTGTTATTTAGTGTGAGATATAATTTTCTATCTAATAAACAGATGTTTTTGGTTTCTCTGTCCATCAAGAGCAGGTTGTGTGATTTTTCTAAACTGGCCATACTAATGAGATGCTGCATAAAGTTATAGTATGGAAAGAATACAGAACTTAAGACTTTTTTGTCAAGATCAACTTACAGTATTTCTTGAAATCTCCCTATGGTTATTCACAGAGATAGACCAGAACGTACAAACATAATCAAATGACCTAGAGTTCCAAATGGCATTGTTTAGTTAGGAATAGAATATGTGCGAAAACTCTTAAGAAAGTCAGTTTATTCCATTTGACAGCACTATAGATTTAAGTATGTGAACTCACTGACTCCATAAAAATTGGCTGGCTATCTAAGATGCTCCAGGAAGTGAGGTGTTACTTGTTTATAATGTAGTTGTTTCAACCATAAACTACTTCAGGTGTAGATGAGGTGCCACGGGAGCTGATGAATGAAGGGCGAAAGGTTACAGAGACTTTTTCTATGCTGCTCCACTTAGAAGGCAGAGTGGTCGTTTCTGGCAACTAGGAGTGATTTGGACAGCAGTGTCTAATCCTTTGGAGAGGTCAGGGGGATTTTTGAGAATCTGACCATTCACCAGGAGCTCTTCCTATGTCCGTTACTATTCAGGCAATGAGATACCTCTCCACAGCTTCTTCAATCTGTCCTCCACAGGTACAAAGGGTACCACCAGAGGTGGACCTACCTATTCCTGACTTGACATGCTACTTAAACCCAGAAAAGCTCCCAGTAGCCAAGAAGCTGGGAGGATGAGCATCTGCAACATCAGCACATCTTGAGACCATACCATACTATTGTCGTCAGCTGCCTAACAACACTGCATGCACATAGCAATTGTAGGTCTGGGGTTAAAGTCAGCAATATCAAAACTCAAGACGAGCAAGAATCAAGAGCTTCTAGTTAGGCAGTAACAATTTGAGAATAACGAGTTAAAAAGAACTTTAGAGATCACTCAATCTACTTAAGCTGCTTAATGATCAGATAGTCAAAACCACAGTAAATTGATAGTAAACCTGTACTTAGCGCAGATATACTGACTTTCATTAGTCTTTCCATGAAATCACACAGAGACTGAAGCTTGTGGGAGAAGATTGTATAGACGACCACACCCATTTTTGACCCTGCTGACCCACCCACCAGAAAGTCAGAATCTACTATTAGAGATTCTCAATTTTCTTAAAAGATCATATTGTATTAAAAAGTTCATACTGTATTTCCGTTTTCTTGGTTACTTAAATTATACTATATAAGAACAGAATAAAAAGTATTTTAACATACATGTATTGAACTACTTTAAGGATATACAAAAGATGTGTTAAACTTGCAAAATGACAGAAGAAATACAAGGCAGGCCTATTCTAATTTGAGGGTCAATTTCTAGAACTGGACAGGATCTTGGGTGCCATTCACCACAACCTCTTCATTAAATAGACAAAGAAACAGGCTTAGAAGCCTGTCAATTTCCCAAGACTACTTACACTACTAGCAATTCCACTGTATTTTCAGTTTGTGGTGCTTTGAAAAGGTATGGTCCCCAAAGACTCATGTATTTGAATGCTTGGCCCACAGGGAGTGCCACTATTAGGAGGTATAGCCTTGTTAGAGAAAGTGTGTCACTATGGAGGCAGGTTTTGAGGTCTCATATATGCTCAAGCCATGCCCACTGGTACAGTTGGCTTGCTCTTGCCTATAGATCAATATGTAGACCTCTCAGCTCCTTCTCCAGCACCATGCTTCTCTGCATGCTGCCTTCCATGATGATAATGGACTAAACCTCTGAAACTGTACGCCGGCCCCAATTAAATGCTGCTGTGGTCATGGTGTTTATTTACAGCAATAGAAACCCAACTAAGATACAGTTCAACATGACAGATAATACAAAAACTCTTTTAATACTTTTTAGTATGTGGAATTATTTAAGGGTTTAATTCAGTTCCTGTTCTTCACTAATACTGGAAATTAGATTTATTAAAAAGATTAAGCCAGACATAGTAGTGCATTCCTTTAATCCCAGCACTAAGGAGGCAGAGGAAGGCAATCTCTGTGAGTTTGAGTCCAATCTGATCTACACAGTGAGTTCCAGGACAGCCAGGGCTACACGGAGAAACCCTATCTTGAAAAACAAAAACAACAAAAAAAACCACAAACAAACAAAAACAGCATACATTCACATAGGCACTGACATCCACATATAAATCAGCTATTTTAAAGACTGCTTTGGCTATTATACAAAATTTCAAACTGTTAGTTTAATACTTTATATGTATAGTTAGTTTGTATATTTAGTGTGTATATATATATTAGTTTATATAGTTATGTATAGTTAATCTATATATACTGCAAATAGCCTCATATTGTAGTTCAAAGCACATATGTTAAAAATGCTTTCCATTCTGCTTAACTTAACCACTGTCGGGGTACAGTGATCCCCATAATGATTACCTTGTCCGAAGAGCCAGCCAGGCAGCTTCAACATCTGCATATAGGTTCTTCTCTGTTGGTTTTCCAGAACTAGCACCGTATCCAGAATAATCGTATGAGAATATATTACAGTTAATCCGGGACCCCAGACCTATGTAAAAGCTGCTCATCTGACCAAGATCAACAGCATTTCCATGTGAGAAGAGTAAGGTATATTTAGCACTGGGTGAACAACGCACAAACATACAAGCGATTCTATTGCCTTTACTGGTTCTCGTCATGAAACACTCAATAGCATCTTTTTCTCTGGAAGAGTATTGCCAGTCCGCTCTTTCTGACAGGTGTAAAGTCCAGCGGCTTCCACTTTCATCACACATCAGAGTGTATGTTGGGTCAGGTGGCAAAAATGCTAACTTTGAAGCAATTTTTCCTGGGCAAGGTGGACAACAGAAGAGGCAACATAGCTCGCTAAATGAAAGATTATTCATCTTCTGAAAAAGAAAAAGACAAGAAATATTTTAATAACTCAATGTGGACTCTGCACATGAGTAAGTATTATTGGTAGTCAATGTCTGTTAACTGTAATCAAGAACTCTCCCAAATATATTTGCTGACATTGTTCTAGAAATACTTTAAATTCTGGAGTGAGGCAAAACATTGCTGGAAATAGACAGACTTAAATACTGTACATTTCTAAAAGAAGTGATTATCCTACTTAACAAAAACATTTAAGTATTTCTCCAAACAAGATAGAAGGTGTGGTTAGGTTAGCTGGCAATTTCTAGTAACTTGACAAAAAATCTCAGAATCCCACTGGAAAGTCAATAAACAAGAGCATTTGGAGACACTATTGTTGGCAGTTTGTGTGACACGTGTATGTATTTATGTTTATATCTTCATACTCAAGAAAGAACCTTGTTGGTGTGGGAAGTCCTTCTGTCAATGTCTTGCTTTTATTGGTTAATGAATAAAGAATTTGCACTGGCTTGCACAGGGCAGAATAGAAGTAAAACTAAACTGAATGCTGGGAGAATGAAGGCGGAGTCAGGAGAAGCCATGGAGCTGCCAGAGGAGAAAGACACAAGCTGTCACCTGGAACCTTGCCAGTAAGCCACACCTTGTGTATCAGTTTGAGAAAAGAGATGTGTACAAGTGAGCCAGGGTAAGACACTAGGCCCTGTTATATTCACTTAGAAACAGGGTTTTGAGTCCTTGAAGTAGCTCAACTAAGTGGTACAATCCTTTCACATCACAAACCTATTATTTTAGTTTATAATTTATGGTTCACATAAAATTCAAGGGAATTCAAATTACAATGACAAATAAACACAGAGAAAAAAAGAAAACTTTAATGCAGATATTATTAAAATGGAGAATGAAAGAGAAACAGCTATACATTAAAATTTTCATCATTAGCTATCAGGGAAGTGAAAATTAAAATTACTCTGAGATTACACTTCAACCTAGTCAGAATGGTTATCATCAAGAAAACAAGCAACAGCAGATGTTGGTTAGAAGGTAGGGAAAGGGAAATACACAAAATGTAAATTGGTCTAGCCCCTATGGACATACTTGCGAAGGTTTTCCAGAAAGTTAAAAACAAATATAATCAATTTATTCCTCTCCTGGACATCTACCTAATGGATTCAAATCCTCTTTGCACATCCATGCTCACTGCCACTCTATTTACAATAACTAGGGAAGGAAACTATTCTTTACGTCTGTCGGCTCATGAATGGGTAATGAAAATGTGGTACATACACACAATGGAATTCTAATCATCTCTAAAGAAAAATGAAATTATAAAATTTTCAGGAATTGGGATACAACTGGAGGACATCATATTAAGCGAAACAAATGAGGTTTGGCAAGACAAACGTCACACATTTCCTCTCATATAGCTCAAAGCTTTGAGGTTTTTATTTGTATGCTTAATATGGATTATCTGTAGAGGTCAAGAAGCTAGAAAGGGCCTATTGTGGGTAAGACGAAGCCTTAATGGGCAAGGGGACAGAATGCATATATTATGCATGTATGTGTGTGTGTTGATATTAGGGGCTAAAAGTTTAAGCAGAAGTAGTAGTGAAGGGACAGGGTGGAGGAAAGGTTACCCAAAACTAAAGATGCATGAAATTGTTCTCTGGAAATGCATTACCTTACTTGTAAGCTAATTTAAAAAATACAATTAAAATGAGTTTGAACAAAGGAACCCTGCATGTTGGACAATACTCCCTGCAGAAAGCATGGTTGTTAATAAATGAAAATCTCAGTGCCAGGCATGGGATAACTTCATATGAGCTATTGGTTGTTGTAGGACACAAAGAAATCAAGTATAACTGGCCTGAAAACTTCCTTCTTGCTACTGCTCATAAATTAGTGCTGCTCTGGATTTTGGCCAGAAGTCACTTCTGTAGTTAATACACAGATTCATAATGGCCAAAGTGCTAATACATGACTGTTGAGTGTTAGGTGAACAAAAAATAAGGAACTAAGAAGTGCTTATGCCATTAACATAAACTTATATATGTCTATGCTTAAGATACAATTTAAAAAGAGAGAAAATGAGCAAACCATAAAGTGCATGCAAGCCAGGAGTACTACTCCATCAGTTCCTGCTTCTAGGCTCTTGCCCTGACTTCCCTGGATGATGGACTAAAAGCTGTAAAATCAAATAAATCTTGCAAATTGCTTATGGTCGTGGTGTTTATACAGCAAGAGAAATCTTAACTAAGACAATCTAACATTGAGGTGACCTTGTCTTTTCAAGACACTTCCAATTTCCTCCTCCCTGGCAGACTGTCCTGTTTTCTATACCATCCTTATTTCCCTTTCTAGAGGCACACACTCTGATGTACACATCCTTAGATATCTTAAAATAGACCTGAGTTCAAGGCTATTATATAGACAGTGCCTAGTCTATAGACAGTGCCTAGTCTATAGACAGTGAGACCCCAACTCAAATAAAATATAGTCTAACAATGCAGCCCAGGTTAGCCTACCTTAACCCATGCTACGCCTGCCTACCATTAGTTTTGATGCTTAATATTCTATTCGGATGCATAAGGAGTAAGCGCTCTACCAGCAAGCTAAACCAGAACACATGGACATTTTGGTTATAAAAATTAATGCCTGAGCTGGGGAGTTGGCTCAGTAAAGCACTTGCCATGACCTTAATTCCTTCTAGAGCTAGAAGTCAACTAAAAATGTGGGTGTGATGGTGTGGCATGCCCTTGTAATCCCAGTGCTGGGGAGGAGGAGAGGAGGATTTTTGGGGTTTGCTGACCAGACCTGCCAGTGCCAAATCTGCATCCAGATGAGCATGCACCTCCTGTCATACCCACAAAAATACTAAAGTTTCATGACAGGAATGGGCAGATGAAGACACCAGAAAAAAAGTCTTTTTGAATCCACATACTCCAGTACTGGACAAATGGAATGGATGTTTGTTAACAAGAGGTAAACAATATCTGAAATTTAAACTAAGCTGCCGCAGTAAGGCGTGTTAACTGAAGTTCTATCACCCAAATGATCTGTTTCTACAAAAGCTTGGAAACTGCTTGTACATGTTTAGCAGAGCTTGGGGAGAAGTGACAGTGGCACAGAAACCAACTTTGAAGCTGATCCAGCTTCCAGCCCTTGAGCCCATCTCACGGCCTTATCTCAGGACTCTACATTTTACTTTCTTTTGAACCTACTTGCTCTAGTTTAACATTCCTGGATTCTGCTCAGCTGCTTTCTATCTGTCCTGCTGTCTTTCTCCAAGACATTACCTTTAGTTTTGGGGCCTGAAATTTTAAATCAATCTCAGATCCATGCTCAAAGTATACAAAAACTACTCTGTCCTGATTTTACACGTAGACAAGAGAGTAAGTAACAGAAGGCACTAGACCCAGAGCCAGACACACTGTTTGTCTGGTTACATACACTAACTAGTTAGGTGAAAGGCTGGTCATCAGGGTAAAATCTCTGGATCCATTAGTACTGGTGTGCTTTGTAACTGAAAAAGGTATTTTCTTTTTTAATGATTAATGTTACAATTTCTACCTGGAAAAGAACTTCTTCTGAACACTGTAAGCTATGGGCAGGCTTATTCCTGAGCACTGGGAGGTTTTACAGAATTGGTGCTGACGCAAGAGTGAGAGTGAGACATCACTGTCCAAAAGCTACCATTAGTGAGAGTAAGTAGATAACCACATACATGTTACACAGGAAATCTAGCCTGGAGGCGTGGGAGAGGCTTGAGCAGCATGTATTTATGTTCCTCCCTTTACTATCTTTTGGTGAGTGCAGGGCTCTCTGTGTAGACATCAGTCCCATGATTACATCCTACTGCTTACAAGTTTGAACCTTTATCTACCCACAACTTCAACAGTATACTTAGGGGTTTCACAGGCTGCCATCAGGGAGGTATTCTTAGATCTGGACTTCAAGAAGTTATAACTTCAGTATAACTCACATGCCTAAGGCTCATGTCCCATCCAAATGAGTAAATGTATTGTACATCTCTCAGAAGTGAGCTATCATTCATTGAATCTTACTCTCAAGAGTCTGCATTCTTATAAAAACAAGTATGGAGAACCTCCATCCACTGATCTTTCTTTTCTTTCCCTTTTTTGGTCAATAGTCATGTCATACCCGGGAGATAAGTGTTTCATAACACTCCCTAGCTGTGGAAGAAGATTGTATCGATGTTCCACTTAAGGTTGAGCATTCAACAGTCACTTATTTTCATCACTTTGACCAGTATGAGTATGTGCAGGTACTGCTGATCATTGCAAAAAGAAAAATGTCATGCCAGGCTTAGTTAGTGGGATACACCTTTAAACCCAGGACTTAGGAGGCAGATATCTGCGAGTCTGAGGTCAGTACAGCCAGTCCTACATAGTGAGACCCTGTTTTTGAAAACAAACAAAAAAGCATCTCTGACAAAAGCTGCCGCTCCACTAACTAATCTATAGGCACAAAATAAATGTTTGGAAGACATTTAAATAGGTACAAAAATGTTCAATTACAAGAAAGAGAAGTAGTAGCTTGCCCCATAGGGCCACCTATGACCTCTCCAGCCATGAGCTTTACAGTACTAGATAGAATTTTAAGGTGAAACATACCTCAAATCAAAATAGAAAGGATTTGGCTACCCCACCACAGACTTGTCAGCACTGCACTAGTAGGCACATTTTGCATAGCCAGAATTGGTTCTATATTTAAATATGGCATTACTTCAAGATTTAAGTAGAGCAACAACATGTAGACTCATGTAATGTTAAATGGTACTGTAAATAACTTCACAACAAAATTTTAAGACTTAAATTTAAGACTTTGATTTATAGTCCCCCTTTAAAATAAGGCAAATAAGAACAAGCAGTGATTTTTATTTTTTTAAGAAATGACTACTAGTAAAGTTCTAAAAATTATTTAAGCTAGAGCTGACAGAGGCCAACAAAGTGTTCTAAACTGTTGGCCAAGTATGGCAACAAGGGTGGGGTGATTTGAATGAGATGTCCACCTTATCTTGAGGATTTAAAATGCTTGGTTCTCATTGATGGCACGATTTGGGGAGGTCTGGGGAGGTGTGATATGGTCAGAAGAAGTGTGCCACCTCAGGTAAGCATTGAGAGCTTAAAGACTTGACCCATTCTGAGTTTGCTCTTTCTGCTTTGTGCTTGTGATTCAAGATGTGAGCCCTCAGCATCCTGCTGCTATGCTCCCACTCCACCATCATGGGCTCTAACCCACTGGTACCTGTCAGCTCAAATAAATCTTGTTAAGTTGCATTAGTTATGTGATTTATCACAGCAATGAACAAGTAACTAATACAGAAGTAGGTACCAGGGAGTGGGTTACTGCTGTGACACTTCGGACAAGAAAAGTGGCTAAATGCTGTAAGAAGAGCCTAATGAGTCACCATAGTAGAAGCTCAGAAGACAGTAGTGCTAAGAGTTACCCAGACTGTGGAGGCCCAGCTCAAAAGCTGGGCAATGCTGGCGATTGGACTAAAGACATTCTGTGATAGTTTAGTAAAATATGTTGTTACTTTCTGCCCATGTCTTAAGAATTGCCCAGGGTTATAGACTAATATTTCAGGGAAATTTCTAGACAGCTTAATATTGACTAGCTGCATGGTTATTTTGAAGAAGAAACAAATACTGCCAATCTTAATGTTATAGCCAAGGCATGTGCTGGAAAAGAGGCTGTAATTGTTAAGGAGAATACAGCCATTAAGGAAAGATCTGATTTGCACTGGTATTATCTTTTCTACTCTTCTGTAGTTTCTGGTTTTGACAAAAAGATTAAAAGAGAAAAGAAGTAACAACTAAAAATATATGTAACAAATGAAAACCTTTTAGACAGTAAATGTGAATTTCTTCTCATAAGTCCTCTAAATCTGAACCTATACTTTTTTTTTTTTTTAAGACAGCTTAAAAGTAATGAACTCTGCTTTAAAAACACTTTGAGTGGGGCCTTTAGAATCTTTGAGTTCATGGCCAGTCTGGTCTACAGAACAGCTAGTGCTACACAGAGAAACCTTGTCTCGAAAGAAAAAAAAAAAAAACCCAACTTGATAGCTTCCCTCTATACTCCTAATAAAACTGAACTCTGTACAGGTTCTCAAAGGTGTTCTATAAATTGGACTTAGATCACCTCTTAACCCAACCTGACACTTTCACTTACTGTTGTAGTTTACAGGGTTCACATATGTTCTTATAGCTAAACATTGTGATTCCTGACATATATTTATCCATGGGCGTCACTAATATCTGTGTATCTATAATTTGTTTGTCATTTTTAATTATGTGTTTGTGTATGAGCATGTATATACAGAGGCCAGAGGCATCAAAATTCCCTGGACCTGAACGTAAAGACAGGTGTGAGACACCTGACACTGGTGCTCAGAACTAAACTCTGGTCTTCTGCAAGGGCATTATGTACTCTTAATGGCTGAGCCATCTCTCCAGTCCAGTGTCTAGGCCTTTTAGATTGTGTTTATTCCTGAAGTCAGTTACCATATTACAAAGACTACACATAGTATAAGTTGGGATAATGCCAAGTAGGTTTTCAGGAAGGAGGTTATTTTGTTGTTTTGAATCAGAGTTCTGTTATATACATATAATAGAATATATATATATATTATATACATATTTGTGGCTAAAATTTTTTTATGAAAACTGGTACCACTGGATTTTGTTTTTATCTACATTGTACTCTATGTATTTCTGAATGTTTAAAATTAGGGAGGCAACCAAGTGAACAGACCACTGAGGTGAGAATTACTATTAGGATAATGTGTTTATTGCTAAATAGACATATATTACCTGATTAAATCCATTAACTACAGCATATAAATACCAATTCTATATCAATTCATCAATTATAGTCCTAACACTACTAACTATATATTTTATCCCTCAAACTGTGCCATATGTTCCTGCATAAGGTTGCAAAGTCCTTAAAAAGTTTCATTTGAGGTGCTGGAGAGATGGCTTAATAGTTAAAGAGCTTGTACTGTTCTTGCAGAAAACCTGAGTTGAGTTCGCAGCACTTAGGTCAGGTGGCTTCCAGCTGTTTTTGACTCTAGTTTCATGGCATTCAATGTCTCTGACTTCCACGGGCACCTGCATTCACATGTACACACTCACAGATACTAGCACATAAAAACACAATTTAAAATACAATAAAACTTATCAAGAGAGTGTCATGTGGATGAGGGACTGGAGAGATGGCTCAATGGTTTAACAGCACATAAGGCACTTAAAAGAGGACCTGAGTTCTAGTCCCAGAATTCTCATTGGATGGTTCACAACTGCCTGTAACTCCAGCTCCAGGGAGAACTGACATGTCTGGCTGGCCTACATGGGCACCTGACACTCACACGCACATATTCCCTTCACATTTACACAGAACTTATAAAGATAATAAAAAAATAAATCTTTAAATAAACAATGTGCTATTTATGGGGAGAAGACAATAAGATGGCTAAGTGGGTAAAGGGTTTGCTGTACAAGCTTGATGACCAGAGTTCAATGCCTGCAACTTATATAAAGGTGGAAGGAAGAGAATCATCTCCACAAAGATGTCACCTGATCTCAATAAGCATGCTATGGTACCCCTCTCCTCAACATCAAACATATACACCTAAAAATAATAATAAAAATGTCATTTGGATGGTGGGGAAAAGTCAAGATTAAGGGTTCTAAGTGTGCCTGTAACTCAGCACTTGGAAAACAGAAACATGTGGATCTTGAGTTCCAGGTCATCTTGGGAGATATATATATATATATATCCAGACAAATCCTTTCCTTCCAAGACAGGACATGCTTCCAGCTAATCAGGCGTGTGTGTGTGTGTGTGTGTGTGTGTGTGTGTTGCCATTTTGGTCAGCTTGGTCCTTGAAGAGATAATTTAAAGCTCCGAGTTGGCAAAAATTACACATTCCTCTATGTTTAAGAGTTTTTGAGATGATGTAATAACTTTGAAATGTGTGTTAACAGGCAAGATTGATCTCGCTGAAGTATTCATTTTTAAATAGCTGGGGGCACTTGAAAAAAAAAGAGCAATTTGTTCATGCAACCCTAGGGATAGATAGCACACGTCCCTTAGTTGATGCATTATTAGCTGATGCCCCGAATATCATGACAGCTGTAAATTTAACTTTAGAAGTGTCTTTCCTTGTCATTTACTCGTTGGTCAGTTTTAGCTACTAGAAACCTCAACCAGAGTAGCATAACTAAAAAAATGACTGTTGCCAAGAATCCAAGTTCTCCTCAAAGATGGAATGAGAAGGAACAGTTAAGAGTTGTTATTTTTTTTTCCCGCAGTTTAAGAAAAAACACAATTAACAGAAGAGTCAGGTGTGGTGGCATACACCTTTAGTCCCATTTAATCCCAGCACTCAGGAGGCAGAGGTAGGCATAACTCTGAGTCCAGGCTACCCTATACACAGTGAGTTCTAGAACAGCCTCCTCCCCTCAATCAAAAAATAGAATCACAGCAATAGAACAGTTTTTATGAACACAATAAAATCTTCAGCCTTAATGTTTTTTAAAAAAAGATCATTTATTATATAGCGTTCTGCTTGCATGCCAGAAGAGGGGAGGATCTCATTATAGATGGTTGTGAGCCACCATATGGTTACTGGGAATTGAACCCGGGTCCTCTGGAAGAGCATTCAGTGCTCTTAATCTCTAAGCCATCTCTCTAGCCCTGTATTTTATTTAGAAACAGTAATGTACTATGCTTTTGCATACAGAATTGCTATTTCATAATAGCATTTCCTATTTCTGGGCAGTGGTGGTTTGAAGATAGTGCTAGTTTGTGGTAAAGCTTTCACCATTCTTTGGCAAAACAGAAACAGTTACAGATAAATTAGATATGTCACATAAATTTAATATGAATATAAATTATTTACTTATTTCAACACAGGCAGAGTCTTGCTAATGTAGCCTAGGCTGACCTCAAGCTCAGGATCTTCGACCTAAGCCTTTTCGGTGCTGGGATTATGGGCACAGTTACCAATATTAGCTATTTTTTAAAGGCAGTCAGGTTTAGAAATGGGGAGTGTATATCAATTTTAAGGCAAATACATTTTTATTTAATTGGATGCTTTCTATTCTGAAGTTGTTTCTCCTACTTTTATAATGTTAAATTTTGAGAAAATCAAAACATTTTATAAAAAATTAAACAATGCTAATAGGTGCTGTTTTTATTTCTTTGAAGTGATTTTACTAGACAAAACGTAAACAGCCTCATCTTTTTTTCAATTAAAATTATTTTAAATTACACTCATTTATGTGTTCACACAGTTGTGTATTTATGTGAATGTGCATGTGTCCCAGTATCCATATCGAGATTGGGACATGTGAGTTTTCAGAATGCAGATCCCGTGATCAGGTTTGACACTTTTAGCAAAGAAACTGGTCTTAAAAGATGGTGATGGTGCACACCTTTAATCCCAGCACTCAGGAGGGAGAGGCAGGTGGATTTTTGAGTTCGAGGCCAGCCTGGTCTATAAATCAAGTTCTAGGACAGCCAAAGCAACAAAACAAAACAAACAAAACAAAACAAAAAGAAAAAAGATGGTCCTAATACATCAGGTTTTAACCTGCGGCCTGGCCTCTGGAACTAGACACATACACATTCAAGTCATACCTTAGTGACCGTGTGTGTGTGTGTGTGTGTGTGTGTGTGTGTGTGTGTGAGAGAGAGAGAGAGAGAGAGAGAGAGAGAGAGAGAGAGAGAGAGAGAGAGAGAGAGAGAGAGAGACTTCAGGCAATCAACTTCTTGGTGCCTCAAGTTTTCTCAACTGTGAACTGCAACTTTGCTGGGAAGATTAAAGTCTAAATATCAGAAATTAATCAAACCATGACTGTCTTTTTTTCTCCTCAGGAAGTTTCACTCATAATGATCAGAGATCCCCACTAACCAGTCATAGAATCTGTACATCAATTTCTGCTGTCTGTCTTCTCCTGGTGTTTATTTCTTCTGTTTATAAACAAAGACTTTTTACACACAAAAATACAGGTGTGCCTAAAAAATATGATTTAATATTTCTTTTATTAACCTCTTACAGTACCAAAATACAATGAGTTTTTACTTAACTTTAACATATCATTTTGGAGTATGTAACTATTGTTCTTTCCTTCCTTCTTAAAGCTAATCTTCAGCCTCAATTTCTGAAGTCATTGCAAGTTTTTATTTTTCAGACAGATTGGTCTTGTCTTCTATCTTTACATTTCATTCAGACTCTCGATTCCCTTCCCCACAAAAGCTATACCCCAACCTGGCTAGCCTCAAACAATTCTGCTAGGGTTACAGGAATAAGTTCCATGCTTGGCTAAACTCAGGGCTCTGAACACTAAAAACCTATCTAATCTTAAGATTTTTCTAATATTTCCATTAAACGCTGCACTCTAAATTTCAATCTGTATTTAGCTCCTTGTACTTTCTGCCACATTAGGCCAACCCTTCTTTCCCTTGTATCCTCCATCAATCCTCAGCCATGTCTTAACTATTTTCCAGCAGGCATTATAAAAATACTGTGCAATTTCTACCACATATCTATCTAATCAATACTCTGCATTCTCACCAGGTGATGTCACTTTCCTATTTACATTTTTCAATAGGCCTGTAGGCCTTCATGAATAAGCCAAAATACTTTAGGATGCCCATAGGTCCCCCGCTACATCCTGGCCTCTACTCTTTTATTTTTCTACTCATTTATTCTCCCAATCATGCTGATCTTGGGAAACAGACACGCTTTTGCTTCTATGCATTTGCATATACTGTGCATAATCTACTGATAAAATCTTCCCTATCATTTCCCTCCAAATAAGAACTTTACTCTCCCCCACATCAAAGCTTATGTAAGGTTTATTTCTTTCTCAAGGGAAAATAAAAATCTCCCCTGAACTGTGCTATGCCCATGCTATGTGGTTTAGATCTTCTCTTCAGTTATAGCTTCACTTTGATTTTTGTATTTCCATTTTGTGAAACAAATATTTTTATGGTGCTTAATAGATAAAATGATGATGCTAATATCCTAGTGGTTTATTTTGAAATGCCCTTTAAAAACAAGAAGTTCTCACTAATACTACCTTCTTGCTCTAAACATTTAAGTAATAATAGACGTACTGAAGTCTCTTAAAAAGCTCTAAACAAAATGTAACTTTACTGTAAAATGGGTGAACAAAATGTAACCAGCTATTTGGGTATCTGAGAGAGGAAGAGTTAAGGCAAGCTTGAGATAAACAGCCAGAGGTCCCCCCCTCCCCAAATGTACACTGTATTATTTCAGATACAAACTATCAACTTTTTTTAAATACCTATGTGCACACACACGGTTATCTGTACACTGTATAAGTCATTAATCAGAAACAAAATCTAGGTCACGATCTGGGGACAGAATACTTTGGAGGTTATTACACAAACTGTGTCAAATTATCTGGTTTCAAAGCATACTGAAGGACACTCTAAACGCAGATGTCAAGTTTATTACAACTGACTGATAAACAGCCTTCCATTTTTTTTCGTTGTTCCTGGAGGCATATATTTTGTTTTGTCCTATAGCGATTGACTAGAACAAAAAAATGAGGCTGTCTCAATCCTTTAATTCTTTTTTTTTTTTGTTTTTCGAGACAGGGTTTCTCTGTGACTTTGGAGCCTGTCCTGGAACTAGCTCTTCTAGACCAGGCTGGTCTCGAACTCACAGAGATCCGCCTGCCTCTGCCTCCCGAGTGCTGGGATTAAAGGCGTGCGCCACCACCACCGGCTCAATCCTTTAATTCTTTATCCTGAACTACAGTAAATGAGTGTCATACTCATTTCCCCCCTAGTACTGGGAATTGTATCTAGGGCTCCGTCATAACCAGTCAAGACCTCTTTCTTTTTTTTCTTTCTTTTTTTTGTTTCCATATAGCTATTTATTTTATTTATTTATTTATTAAAGATTTCTGCCTCCTCCCTCCACCGCCTCTCATTTCCCTCCCCTCCCCCATGAAGTCCCCCTCCCCAGATCAAGACTCCCTCCCTCATCAGCCCAAAGAGCAATCAGGGTTCCCCGCCCTGTGGGAAGTCCAAGGACCACCCACCTCCATCCAGGTCTAGTAAGGTGAGCATCCAAACTGCCTAGGCTCCCACAAAGCCAGTACGTGCAGTAGGATCAAAAACCCATTGCCATTGTTCTTGAGTTCTCAGTAGTCCTCATTGTCCACTACGTTCAGCGAGTCCGGTTTTATCCCATGCTTTTTCAGACCCAGGCCAGCTGGCCTTGGTGAGTTCCCGATAGAACATCCCCATTGTCTCAGTGTGTGGGTGCACCCCTCGCGGTCCTGAGTTTCTTGTTCGTGCTCTCTCTCCTTCTGCTCCTGACTTGGACCTTGAGATTTCTGTCCGGTGCTCCAATGTGGGTCTCTGTCTCATTTCATCGCTTGATGAAGGTTAATATTCAGGAGGATGCCTATATGTTTTTCTTTGGGTTCTCCTTCTTATTTAGCTTCTCTAGGATCACTAATTATAGGCTCAATGTCCTTGGTTTATGGCTAGAAACCAAGTATGAGTGAGTACATCCCATGTTCCTCTTTTTGGGTCTGGCTTACCTCACTCAGGATAGTGTTTTCTATTTCTATCCATTTGTATGCAAAC
The DNA here is from genome assembly GCF_037038515.1 of Microtus pennsylvanicus. NCBI lineage: Eukaryota > Metazoa > Chordata > Mammalia > Rodentia > Cricetidae > Microtus > Microtus pennsylvanicus. Next base: position 102,225,162 of record NC_134583.1, on the reverse strand, counting down.
TTCAAGAAGTCATTGTTTTTTACTGCTGAGTAGTACTCTAATATGTATATATTCCATACTTTCTTCATCCATTCTTCCATTGAAGGGCATCTAGGTTGTTTCCAGGTTCTGGCTATTACAAACAATGCTGCTATAAACATAGTAGAGCATATACTTTTGTTGTATGATAAGGCCTCTCTTGGGTATATTCCCAAGAGTGGTATTGCTGGGTCCTGGGGTAGGTTGATCCCGAATTTCCTGAGAAACCGCCACACTGATTTCCAGAGTGGTTGCATAAGTTTGCATTCCCACCAGCAATGGATGAGTGTACCCCTTTCTCCACAACCTCTCCAGCAAAGGCTATCATTGATGTTTTTGATTTTAGCCATTCTGACAGATGTAAGATGGTATCTTAAAGTTGTCTTGATTTGCATTTCCCTGATCGCTAATAAAGTTGAGCATGACCTTAAGTGTGAAGACTTCTTTCAATGAGATACATCCCCATCTCTGTATTTTCTAATTCCTATCATTTCATGTGACTGTATATCCTCAAAATAAATCTGAAACTCCCCAACAAAGCCATACTAAAAAGAATTCTTTAGCCCTACATACAATATATTGCTACTCTATGATTATTTCTAATACTTCTCAAATATTTTGAGGAGCTCTATGAAAGAGAAATTGAAAATGAAATCATGACTAGAACATTAACTTCATGTTTTGATATTATTTCCAAAGGCTAAATCTAAATATTTATAGCTTATATAATTTTGCTTTTCTGTGAATTTTAGCAATATTGTAGAAAGCGGGGAATGGGGGAACGGGGCTAGAAAAATGACCCAATGTGATCCAAATTTGCTTTGCTTTTATGTCACTATGTGATCCAGCAGTATCTGAAGTTTTAAAGTGCAGGATGAAACAAACCTACTGCTTTCATCACAGATGTAAGGATTAGTGAGCTAGTGCCTGCAACTCAGTCTGAAGCTCTTATTCAAAAGACCGTATAAACACAAAACACTCTCAACAAATCTGTAAGAGGTAACTTCCAAATTCGCAAAAAGGTCTACAGGTTGTCTGTGATTGTAAGTAGATGAAATAGTCAGTACTGCACAGACTGGTTCTTCCCATCAATATTTCAGAAGGGTGAGATAAACTTTATCAAACCATGATGCAGATAATTACAAGCTGTGACATATACTATGAAAACAAAGTACAGTTCTCCACATGAGAATAAAGTGAGGGGTGGGTCCTTTTACTTATCTCTTAATCTTAATAACACTTTTCTTATATTGCCATACTTTTATAGACGAGGAAAACGAGACTGTTTTTAAGTTAATTAATTTTTCTAAGCTCACACAATTTCAAAGTGGGAGAGCCAGGCACACAGGCCTATTATCAAGACTCTTCTGCCCACTCTTACTGGATTTGGTAATAACCTGCACAGCTGATTCCTTCGCTGACGGCATGACTTGTCTCATTCTCCCCTGTTCAATGAAACCTAGCATGACCACCCTATTTAGTAGGTCAAATTGCTTCCTATACTCTCCTCGACTGTCTTCTACTTGTTCTGCAATGTCTATCACCTTCGAACATTATGAGACATTTTATCTGTTATATATATTAACAATGATCCTCTCCAAGATGCTAAGTTCTAGGAAAAAGTCAGGTAGCTTTATTTATTTTGCTCACGAGCCTCCCTCCACCACCAAAATCAATCCTACAACACTGAACAGTGCAGTGGACACACTCTCACTTTTCCTTTTAAGCTGCCCAGAATAATTTGTTTAAACTTTTTTTTTATAGTTCCCAAGGAAACAAAATAGGCCCCATATCTGAGCCAACTTACATTTAAATATTTTAATTTACTGTGACATTTTATTCTACTAGAGACTAAAATTGTTTTATTTAAAAAAAAAAAACCCTAACCAAAATTTTAAAAAAAGATGAAAAAAATGTAAAGCTGATTGTGATCAGGATCTGGATACTGATCAGTGACAAAAGTCCCTGCCATGTTCTATGCATCTAGAAGCTGAATGTCAGCCCAGATGGAACATAAGATTCCACGTACAGCTTGAGCATACCATGTGAAGTGAGGAAGACAGAAACATATTTGAAATATTTTTCTTAGATTTTTACTAGCTGAGCATTCCTAACTTGAAAGTCAGACATCCTAAAATGCTCCAAAAATCTGAAATTTTTGACCATTATGCCAATACTCAAGAAAGTTGGGCATTTCAGAGTTTAAATTTTCACATTAGGGATGTTCAACCTGTACTCTAAAGGAATGGTTGCAGATTCCAAGAATTTCTCCCTCTTAAAAAAATTCTGCAATGACAACAGTCATCTAATTTTATTATTCTTTAAAGTTTTATTATCCTTGTGTTGATGTGTACATGTTTGTGTCCACGCACATACGGTGCCTGTGGAAACCAGAAAAAGGTGTCAGATTCCCTGGAGCTGGAGTTACAGGTAGTTGTTAGCCACACAATGTAGGTGCTTGGACCCAAACTCATGTCGTATCTCCTGTCCAAGAGTTGCCAAATTTTAATTTTCGATATAGGGATACTAACTAAATACAATGATCATCACTATAATGTCAACAGAGAACATTAACACTAAAATAGTCAATTCATTAAAAAGGCAGATTCTTTCAATGAATACATTTAATTCATAAGGAGAATTCAGAAATTTACAGAAAAAAAAATTCACGTGACTTCCAGATCTTTTTTGTGATAAAAGTAATGTTGACAAAAGCAGCTAAAGGGAGAAAGTGAATTCTGGCTCACAGTTCAGTGTACAGTTCATCCATCCATTTATCATGGTGGGGAGTCCAAATGTCAAGAGCTTAAAGCAGCTGGTTACACTGCATTCATTCAGAGCAGAAAGCAGAGGTGAACACACAGGTGCTTAGTTCCCTCACTGTGACCCAAGGCCCTGCCCAGAGAATGGTCTCACTTGTGAGTGGGATGGGTGCTCCAGTATCAATTAACACAACCAAAACGCTCCCCACAGGCATGGCCGGAGTCTAGATTCTGATAAGCTGACAACACCAACCACCACAAGATCTAAGTGTGAAAACACGAAAGTATGATAAATTTGACATTAAAATAAATTCTCCATCAGACATGGAGCCAATCCCACCACTTGGTAGGCTAAATCAAAAGACTGCTACTGCTACTGCTCTGAGGTCAGCCCAGGATTCAGAGTAAGACGCTGCTTCAAAACATTAAATACATGAAATTATTAAATTAAAATTAGTAAAATAATATTCAAAATGAAAACCACTAGAAAGATGGAAGAAGGTATCTTTAAAGCCCTTTAAAACCCCAATCTGTTATGCAGAAAATAAAGTAAAATTGAGCAAACAGAAAAAGAATACATAAGGCCAACAAATAAATCAAACTATTGCCAAAAATACAAATAACTGGAGATGCGAATGAAAATGAAATCAAAGTACCATTTCATCCTCCAAAAACTAGTAAATCTAAAGTATTAATTAAGATGGAAAAACCCATCACATCCATTACTGGCACAAGCAACCACTATCCTGTGGTTTAGCAATCTATTACTAAGATTTATGCACGAGGGTAATCTTTCTTACTGATGGCCTTCAAGTATAATGAATTAGGCACCATTTACCCAAAAGCCAGGGAGAACCCAGGTACTTTCCCTGTATGAAGATAATTCTGTAGCGCTAGACTTTGAGAGAGGATCAGTAGTTGAAGGCTAGCAGAGGATACACAATGAGTCCCTGACTCTACATCTCTCCAATGAAACCAAATCCAAACAAACCAGAAAAAGATAATGCTGCTCCAAGTCCTGTGAGTTAATGGCTCTACTTCCAAGGTACTACCTGTATTTCTAAAAGTGTACTTACTATCTAGTTATATTGTTTTAACACAGATGATGAAATTAAATAATTTATCTTGTGTGGAAAGAGAAGACTTTATTTAGTTTTCCTCAAACTTTAAGGGGGGTATGGTGGTTTGAAAGTAAATGGCCCTCACGAGCTCAGCAGTAGTGGCACTACTGAGTGGTGGGCTTTGGAGTAGATATGGCCTTGTTGGAGGAAGTGTGTTATTGTGGAGGTGGGCTTTGAGGTCTCATATATGCTTCAGCCATGCCCAGTATCTCCGTTCACTTTCCGTTGCCTGTGTATCAAGATATAAATCTCTCAACTCTTTTTCCAGCACCATGTCTGCCTGCATGCCACCATGGCCCACCATGATAATGGTCTGAACCTCTGAACTGCAAGCACCCAATTAAATGTTTTCTTTTATAAGAGTCGCCATGGTCATGGTGTCTCTTCACAGCAACTGAAACCCTTGGGGCAGAGAGTTAAGTTTGTTATTTTATAAAAGTCACTTGTCTGCAACAGTGCTGCTTGTGGTATCTGAAGGCAACTCAGCAGAACAATCAGAATGGGCAGTGGAAGCAACTGTGCTGACAGCGATGCTACCAACTACTGGGGCAGAGTCCCTCAATCTAACAGTACTTCCTAGGCTTTAATGTGGACACTGCAATCCCATTAATCTTCTGCATCCGAGCCAGTGGAATAGGGCCTGAGGCACTGCAGACATAACAAACTCCTGGGGGGTTCTGATGCTGTCCATATGAGCAAAACTTGAGTGTAGCTGTTCTATTATTGACCCATGAAATACATTTCTTAAATTATTTTGGTATCTTACTAAGATCAGTTCTAAAAAACTTCAAGGAATTTTTTAATAAAAGAGGGTACAGGGTCAAGAACTAACAGCTGGAGATGTCTTGGATACACACTTGAATACATATATAGGAAGATAAGCTGGTAGTGGTGGTACTAGCCCCCAATCCCAGCACTGGGGAGACTGAGGATCTCAACTTGAAGGCCAACTTAAGGTCTCCCTGTCTTGGCTTAAAAGGACAGGGAGACTGTTTCAGAAAACAGTGCTGAGCTATTTCCTTGTGCAAATGCCAGAGTATACATAAAGACACCAAGGACATCACTAAACAAAATAATTTTGAAACTGCTGTTGTACACATAGTTGGCCATAGAACATTTATATGATAAAGCAGTGAAAACAAAGCAGAAATACTTGGAAAAATATGGATGAATTTTGGTCAAATCAAGAAAACAAGCTACAGGAAGATATAAACATCATGCTTAAAGAAACTTAAGATCATCAAAATTATGTGTACACACACACGTTCAGAGATCTAGATGCTGTTTATATGAACACTGACAGCAAGGAGACATGACAATTTAAGGTGAATGGTTGAAGTGGGAGAAGGATAATGGGACTTGGGAAGATTTATAAGATATAGGGAAAGGATCCTTTTGATTTGCTGTTATGTTTCTTCAACTAGATGAACGGCACGTGGATTTTCAGATTTTATGCCACCACACTGATACTGCTATATCGTCACTTTACAGAGTCTAAAGAAAAACTGCTGAGTACAGACATAGTATGGAAGACTGCTTCAACACACCAAGGACTGAGGAAAAGTCAAAAGATTGGGGTTCAAGTCTCAGTTCCTACTGTCTTACTTTAGGCAATTTAAGTAATTCATTTCTCTAGTCTTTACTAAATCTGTAAAAGCCAAAAAGCCATTTTCCCAACTCACAAGTCTGAGACAGACAAGGTAATGTAAATGAGAGATCCCTAACAGGGTAGGAAAAGGATATGTTATTTTGAGAATTACAAGAAAAATCAAAGTTAGTGTAGAAGTGAAATCTACTGGTAAATATACCAACGAAGTTCATAAACCCTAAATTCCCTTGCTAACACTTGTTAGAATACCAATACAAACACAAAAGTCTATCAATTAGTAACTCTTCTCTTCTAAACTGAGCAGGTGGATCATTTTTAAATTAAAAAGAAATTTAGATTTTTTTTTATGTGCATGGATGTTTTGTCTGCTTATATATGCACCAGGTCTGGTGTTCATGGAGATCAGAAGAGGGTGACACATTTCCTGAAACTGGAGTTAGCAATGGTTATGAGCCACCATGTGGGTCCTGGGAAGGGAACACAGGTCCTCTGCAGGAGCAACAAGTGCTCCACCTAAGCAGGTGGCACATTTTATTAGTTTTATATTACTAATGTAGACACTGATTCAGACTAGAACAGCATGCTTGGAGTTATAGACCAATCTGGTGACAGAACACGACACCAATGGCTTCATTCTACTGCATTTTTTTTTTTTTTTTTGGTTTTTCGAGACAGGGTTTCTCTGTGGTTTTGGAGCCTGTCCTGGAACTAGCTCTTGTAGACCAGGCTGGTCTCGAACTCACAGAGATCCGCCTGCCTCTGCCTCCCGAGTGCTGGGATTAAAGGCGTGCGCCACCACCGCCCGGCTGTCTACTGCATTTATTAAACTACTAAAATCATCATTTTGTCCTAGAACTTTGTGATGATTGTTATGTGTTGGGGATGGGGGAGACCCTGCTTTTTCAGTGGCCATTTCACTCACATACAAAACGGGTGATGGTGCTTAAAAAAAAAAATCAAGCCACATATCAACCAGGGTATTGTACACCAAGGGACAAATTTAAAGCTGCCTAGCTTGCTGAAAATCTATCTAATCCTATCTTTGCCAATTAACCGTAGTAATACTTGAGTAGAAGAAAAGAAAGGTCAAAGTATATGAGTGAGGGTGCTAGCTACTTCCTCCCAGGTCTGAAACAGTAATGAAGGCGCACAGAGATTTTATCCATTTTCAGCTTAAACACGATGGCCTTCACCATTTTCCTTTCGTAATGCCCCTTCTCCCAAAACAAATTTCGGTAGCACACATGGACACCAACAATAATGGTGATGTTCAAAATACTGCATTGGCTCCGTGTAAGTATATCACCCAACTGAATTCATGCGCCAATCTTACGGATATAAATTCTCTACAAAATAAATGTTCGTTTACCGAAAAATCCCCTCTAATATAAGCAAATGAATATCATCACAAAGAGCACCTGCTTCTACTCAAGACTTAATAGGTAGTTTCAAATGCTGGCCCAAGGTGTCCAAAATTCTTTTTATATACTGAAGGCTTGAAAAAAATGTCAATGAATTATCTTAGGGATCAAACACTACATACCGCACAAAGAATACCTTTCATAAGCTCCTAGGTAAAATTTAAAGGTCACCCTTTCCGTGCCCCGTTATTCTAATCTTTTCTTACCAAATCTGCTTCATTTTGCCTTAAAGCAGAGCATCAATGACAGAACTAAATGTTCTGCTTTTGACAGCAATCTCACCTCGATTCAAACTCTGAACGTTTTCGGGTTTTTTTTTTTTTGGTTTTGTTTTAAACAAGAAGCCGGGGTTAAATCCTCCGAACGTCCTCCACACACTACAATCTAATTGAACACAACTTTTTCCCCCCCGGCTCAATATTAAACAGAATTTCAAACAGGACTCCCTAACTTTCAATTCAAATCCAACCCCCGAGAGCTCTCATTCACGGATGATCGAAGTTCAAGCCATCGAAAGCAGCGCCCGCGACAGCCGGAGCGGGCTTCCCCGCTCAAGCTCCCGGAGGACTCCATCTAAAATCGAGACCGGCCGGACCCGGACACCGAGCCGAGAGCGAGGGCCCACGAGCGGCCCAGATCCAGGGCAGGGGAGCGGCGCCCGACCCCATCCTGCGGTCCTCCCGGAGGGAGAGGAGGCCCGGGACGCGCCGGTCTCCGCTCGGCAGTCCAGCTCCCCCGGAGCCTCCCGGCCTGTTCCTCCCTCCCCGCCCCGCGCAGAACGGCGACCCCCCCCCCCCTCCCCAGCAGCCCGGCCCCACGCACCTGCAGCTGGGCGGCCGCGGGCCGCCGACGCGCTGTCCTCCGCGGGGCGCCGCCCGCCGCCGACTCTGCGCGCGGCCCGGCCCGGCTCGGCGAGGACGCGAACGAGCGCTGCGGTGGCCGGGCGCGCTTCGTGTGACCCCCCCTTCCACGCGCGTTCGCGTTCTGCTGACTAACGGCCCCGGCGCGAGGGGCGGCCGCCGCCGGGGCTCTCCGGCCTGAGGTGTCGCGCGGCCGTGGTCGCCGTCCGCACCGCAGGGCCGGCCTTGGCTTGTCCGCAGCCCGCCTTCCTCGGTGCTTCCGAAGCCCGCCAGGCGGCGGAGCGCGCAGCCGCGGCGGGAGCGGGAGCGGGAGGGACGCGGGGGGCGAGCGGCGCGCGGCCCGGCTGGAGCTGGTCACTGACTGGAGGAGGAGGAGGAGGGCGCCGAAGCTGACCCGGGCTCCGGGCTGCAGGCGGGCAGGCTCCCCGGCCTCGCCCACCCTCCACCAATCACAAACCGCGCAGCCGAGTCGCTACGCTCCCGAGCCGCGGACAGGCTGGGAGCGTTCGGTAGGAGGCGGGGACTGCGGAAAAGGAGAGCCAATAGGAACGGAGGGTGCCCGCCCCTCCGCCGTGATGGACAGCCGCGTGCGGGCCAATGGGGGGAGTCTAGATTCGAAGAAAAGCCGGACTTGCTCCACGGGTCTGGGGAAGGTTTTCCGCGAAAGGGGTGGGGGTGGTCGAGGATGCGTGACCGCCGTGATGAGTCACGTGAGCCGAGCCGAGGGATGGGACGGAAAGAGTTGAAGAACTTCTTCCGGGTCACCGTCGGTAGTCTCAACCTGGGGCGGGAACTTCTTTCCTCTTCGGTGTAACTCAAGGCTGCACCGGCTGAAGGTGCTTGGGATTTGGTGATGAGTTCCCAGAAAGGCAACGTGGCTCGCTCCAGGCCACAGAAGCACCAGAATACGTTCACCTTCAAAAATGACAAGTTTGATAAGAGTGTTCAGACCAAGGTAGGCTCCTGCCTGGCGTACTGACTGCGATTCCAGGAAAAAGTCCTTGGAAGGGGAGAGAGGAAATGAGAAGAGTTGGCGAGGGCGAGCGTGGATTGCAGCCCAGTTAGTCTTGGCTGCAGTGCAATCCTGTCTAAAACCCTCTTCCCACGCCCTCTCTTTGACTTGGCTGCGGTCCGTGAATACGTCCTGTGGTCAGCACATTTCACTAGTGGCACCAACTGGACCTAGGTACCGGTGGGGCGGTTGAGCCCTTGGATGCTCCCATGGGGTTCACGCCCCTGCCGCAGGAAACTGAAGATTCCCACGCGAGTGTCTCTTTGCACTCCTCTATACCTGTGCAGCGACTGGTTTTTCGAAAACTTCAAGCCCGTAGGTTTGTAGGGAGTACGGTCCTCACCAACAACGTGTTATTTCAGTTTTTGTTGAGCTTGTAAGAGCAAACTGTTCGGCTTGTGTAAAAATGGTTGCTTGCTGTTTAGATAGTATCCTAATTTAGCAGGACTCGTGTAAACGGGGAGAAAATTCAGACTTGAGGTATGGAAACTAGTGATTTTCTATGGATGTGTACTCCCGTGCCCATAACTGATGGGTAATCGGCTTTCGTCATCCTGGAGGCCAGCTTTATACGAGATAACTTAACATTTACATGAGCAAGAGTTCAAATGTCCTAAGTTTGTTTCTGGAGTAATTGAGTAATTTCTCTTGAGTCCCAAATGAGAAATCTGGTGGGATTATTTCGAAACTAACAAAATAAAGACGTAGGTAGTCTGGGACATAGCAGGTGGTCAGCAGGTGATTAATTTTAAAATATTAAGAAAGCAATCTATTTATAGCAGCGTGTGCTCTCTTTTTCTTCTTTGATTCTCAAATGTTTAGTGAGCATCTCTCATGTATAGGGCTCTATACCCATGGGGCGGGGGGTGGGAGGCTGGGAGCCAGACAGTGCTCAGAAACACTGATGCTGTCTTTGTGGAGCTTGTAGTTCTCTGAGTGATCTGTACAGTAATTGAGCAGATTGATCTGTAATTACAAATTTTAATGCAAGTGGTTAAAGGGAAAGGTAGTTCAGTGAAGAAGAGTAAAGAAGGATATTTTCAGTTAGGCCCTCAGAGCACGTTGGGCCAGCAGGCACTGGGTCCCTCCATAAACCTACCACCTACTTGCCCCGTATTTTAGAAGAAATTATGGAGTAGACATCGGCAAAGAAAAATAAATTAATCCACAGTTTGGCCCACACAGCTGTGGGGTAGTGGAGCGTAATTTCCTCCCACTGACCCTGTAGCCAGCGTACAATCCATAGAGAGCCTTGAAAGGAAGACCAGACTGGACTAGAATAGAATTGCGTGATAAGCTAATCGGTCCTTTCCCGAGAGGAAGGAAGCTGGGAGCCCAGGTTGTCTCAGCCTTCTATTATAGAGTTAGTTTTTTTATTTTATTTTTTTATTTTTTTTTTTGGATTTTCGAGACAGGGTTTCTCCGTAGCTTTTTGGTTCCTATCCTGGAACTAGCTCTTGTAGACCAGGCTGGCCTCGAACTCACAGAGATCCGCCTGCCTCTGCCTCCCGAGTGCTGGGATTAAAGGTGTGCGCCACCATCGCCCGGCTATAGAGTTAGTTTTTAAATTCAAGACAGGCCAGACGAAAATGGAGTGTTAGGAACCTTCCCTCTACTCCCATACCGCCTCTACTTGTTTTTAATCTTCTGAGACAGAGTCTCACTCTGTAGACCAGGCAAGCAGGACTTGAACTTGCAGTGACTCTCCTGCCTCTGTCTCCTGAGGTGTGTGCCACCATGCCTAGCTATGCTAGATGCTTATTGGGATGTTGATCTAGGCAAATATCTGCTTTCCTATTTGAATATATTCTAGAAGAGACTAGAAGCTTGCTCTAGTCTTCCAATGGCAAAGAGATCAGCATCCCGAGGACCCTTCAGTTCCATGTGAGGATTTTCTAACAGTAAAGCGGTGCGTACCAGGCTTGGTAGCCTCCCATTTTCTGAGCAGATTTAAGAGGCCCGTTTTTATGGTCACTGATCGGCAGTGCCACCAGGCTACTCACAGGCTTGGAAAAGGTGGAGATCAAAAGAGGTTTAAGTCTCACTAAATTGACTGCATCATTGATTGTGTCTAGATATCTTTGTTTCCTTTCCTGGAAGGAGATGGTGTGCAATGAAAATAACACTGGTGTTGTGGAACGTTGTCTTCCGGGAGTGACATGGCCAGTGACCTCTTGAACCTTTGGCACCTATGATTACCTGTGAGACACCTGCACGGGATTGGGCCCATTAATTGTCTGTCGTGGAGTGGGGAGGGACTTAGGAGGCATCGCCTCTCCCTGAGTGTATGTAAGCTGTCCGTGGTTGGTTAATGGATGCTGAGGGACAGTTTCTTTGTGGGGTGGCCACACACCAGTTGTTCTTGTTCTTGTAAATAGCCTGTTTTTGTGAGGCCGTAATTAAAATTAAACTCATTGGTTCACTGAGCTCAGCCCGGGGAGAACTGTTTCTTTGGCCTGCTGTTGGTGCCCTGTTTCTTTATCTCCACAGATAAAGGCAGGTTTAGCAGAGAGACCTCACACTGGTTCTGCCATTTTTTACTCTATTATACTAGGTTAGTACTATGTCTGCTCTTAACTGTCCAGGTGTTTGTGTGGATCACTAAAGAAAAATGGTTTTAAGAAATAGAGATACAAAAGGCAGGCATGGTGGCTTTTCTAGAGGGCACTGAGATACATGAGAAGGCGCGAGGAAATGGATGAATGGAGAGTTCCAGAGATTTGGGGACTGTTAGATTTTCTTTTAACTAAAAGAATGGAAAGAATATGGATCAGTGAATGAATGGAACTTTTGAGCAGAACTGTGCAAATCAGACACCACGTCTTTCTGTGTTTCTAAGATGATGGTAGGAAGTGGGTGTGAAGAATTGCTAATGCCACTAGGCGTGGTGGCACACACCTTTAATCCCAGTACTCACATGTGGCAGAGGCAGGCAGATCTCTGAGTTTGAGGCCAACCTGATCTATATACTGAGTTCCAGGACAGCCAGGGATATGTAGAGAGACCCTGCCTCAAAAAGAAAAGAAAAGAAAAGAAGACAAGAGAGAAGAGGCTAGAGAGAGAGAGAGAGAGAGAGAGAGAGAGAGAGAGAGAGAGAGAGAGAGAGAATGAGCTAAGCATAATTGTATGATAATCTATGAGGATTTGAAGTTGCTCAAAGCCTAAGAAAAGAAGTGTATGCTTTTGAAAAGCATGGTAACAAGTTTATAGAGCATAAAGATTACTTTTCTCGGGTCAAGTGTGGCCACTGTTAACAGTTATATGTATGTTGTAGATATCTATGTGTGATATAGCATGCATGTAATAAAGTACAACTTACTTTTTTAAAAATATGTTCTTTCAGGGCAATCTATATGCTAGCCTAGAACCACTGGGTAATCTAGACTGTCTTGCTTCAACTTCTCAATTACTGGAATCACAGGCCTGGGTCACTACACTCAGCTAAGTTTATGGTTTTTAATCATTATAAAACGTCGTCTGATACAAATGTAGAGTAACTTACTTAACCAGTTTCCTGTGAATAAACACTGAGTTCTTCACAGTTATTTAATGTGTATAAAAAATAAGAAACAAACAAACAAAAAGCTAAAACTATGAGTGGTGGTCCATACCTGTTACCCCAGCACTCTGTAGACTAGGGCAAGAACGCCAGCCTGAACTACATAACGAGACCACACTTAGTGCCACCAAACATTGTGCTGGATGCTGAGGGTTTGGGGTAAGAAGGGGCAATATATTACATTACAATATATTACATTACTTTAGATGCTGGGAGAAGTGACTGAAATTAATCAGAAGCCTTTTAAATTTGTCAGCACCTGTGGCTCTAAGATTATTAAAGAGAAGTCTACAAAGGTCCAGAGTCTTTGCTGAAAGAAGGCTCCATAAAGATCTGATGGGTGGGTGGGTAGCTGACTGAATGCCATTCTCTAAAAACTGCTGTTTGTTTTATATAGGATAATCAGCGTCGTTCTTGTTAACATTTCCCAAAGCGTATATTTTTAGGTCTCCAGTGCCATTTTATGGTCAAGTTGCTTTGGAAATGCTATGCACTGGATCTGACTTTGCGGTGGGGGCAAAGTGTAAATTTATCTCTCACTGAGATGAGCACTTCTGACCTCAGTGAGGCAGGAGGATCGCCATGACTTCTAGGCTGTGCTGGACTATGTTGTGAGTGCTATATCATCCAGAGGTGTACGATAATATGATGTGAAACAAACAAAACCCAAAAAGCACTGGGATATTTTGTAACTTGAACAGGTAATTGCTTGATCAAAACTTCCTTGGAAATGTTTGGTTTATAAAATCTTCAGTGAGCTGATTGGTTATGGAAAATACTTGTAGAACCTGATTGTCATCTTGATATGGAGATGAAAAATGGAAGTCTGTAGCATTGCTGTCTGGGTAATTTTGGATATATATGTGTACTAATAATGGCTAGTTATATACTTTAATGTGTTATATGTTATGCCTTCTTGCTACACACTATCTAATCTTCAGAATGACTCTGGGATAAATGCTATAATTATTACATTTTACATACTGGGAAATTAGAGCTTAGGAGAGTGAATGGTGTCCCCAGAGTTGCATAATTAGCATATGGCTGTCCATCAATTAGAGAGCTGTGTGGTGAGACTCAGGCAAGTCATCGCTAAGCTCCTTTTCGGATGTGGAGTTTCCCCTCAGTGCTGGGGATTCTTATCTCCTCAGCTTGTTTTCTGAAATTTTGAGACAGAGTTTCCCAGATATATCCAAGTGATATAGAAGCGTGAACTTTGGGTCCTTCTGCCTCAGCCTGCTATGTAACCTGGATTACAGACCTGTGCCACCAGGACCAGCTTTTCTTTGGTGTTTTTGTTTGTACTAGAAGCAATGTGACCCCAAGATTGCCCAGAGCAGAGGTGCGGGAGCCCTTTTGTCATGGCCTGTGGCAGGCTAAGGTGTGCTTTGTCTCCCAGAGGTTCACAGGCAGCGAGGGTGAGAGATGGTGGGGATTTGAAAAGATGGGGCCACCAGGCCAGTGCTGTGCCTAGGAGAAAGAAGTCAGTGTTGGTTTTTCAGTGAGTTCTCTGTCTGCTTCTTACCTTTGACCTCTGCTGTAATCAGAAGGCCCTGAGCTTGTGTGTGACTTCTTTCCGCTGGCTCCGCCTTCATCACTGGGAAATCATCACATTTGGGTTGATTTAGTACACATCCAAAAGGCATGTGGTCCTCCAACCTTACAGTGCCCTCCCTTTGGCCTTCCCCTTTCCTTCTGGTATCAGTTAGTAGAGGTGGTGCTGAAATAAGCATTTCTAAAATTTCTTTCCTTGCCGACCTTCAGGGAGCACGGACCTCTCAAGTGAAGACATTTTTGGCCCACATCTTCACCTCTCTCCCATTTGCCTCTTTAGTCAGTTCCTCCTCAGTCAAAAGTCCAGCTTTAGAAAAATACATACAGTTGGACTTGCGTCCCTCCAGGGGCACCAACCTCCTACTTCCAGCTCTTCACCGGTGCCTGGCTTACACTCATCATACTTAGTAATCACTTGGTCACTGGGTCTCCCAGGTAATCTTCCAGCATCTGAGCCCACCCTTAGCAGTCTGCTCTCAGGGTCAGACTAGCCTTTACCATGGCTGCTAACTGCTCTACTCAGAAACTTTTTTTTTTTTCTGAGGCAGGGACTTTGTCCTGAAATTCATTAGGTAGCCATAGGTTTCAGAGATCCACCTGCCTTTGTCTCCCAAGTGCTGGGATTAAAGGCGTGCCCTAACACGCCTGGCTTACTTAGAAACGTTAAGGGAAAAAAAGTGACTGCCACTTACTAACATGCTTCCTTTTCCCTCAAACACAGATTGTTGTCGTCTGTCTCAGTGGCTGTGTTCTTATCTCGTAATCCTTCACTTGTGGCTGTACTTCACGTCCTCACATCTCTCCTCGCCAGTCTGTGAGTCAGGCTAGAACTCTGCTCCCTTGTCCTTTTCTCCCTGTGGCTCCTCCTTGACAGACTCCTAAACCCTTCTCCAGTCCAGCTTCCTTTGTCCGCCACTACGGTTACCAAACTGATGGAGGTGGGTCTTGTATCTTATCTGTTGCTTTCATTGGTTAACTAATAAAAAAAACTGCTTGGCCTGATAGGATAGAAAATTAGGTAGGCGGAGTAGACAGAACAGAATGCTGGGAGAAAAAAGCCGATTCAGGTAGTCGCCATGATTCTCCCACTCCAGACAGACGCAGGTTAAGATCTTTCCTGGTAAGCCAGTTCGTGGTGCTACAAAGAATATTAGAAATGGGTTAAATTAATATGTAAGAGCTAGCCAATAAGAGGTTAAAACTAATGGGCCAAGCAATGTTTACAAGAATACAGTTTCTGTGTAATTATTTCGGATATAAAGTTAACCGGGTGGCGGAACCCAGCCCCGCTGTTCATCAACAGAGTGGCCCCTGGCCGGGAGCTGAGTGGTGGAAAGTGGCCTGCAGCTCCCTCAACACTAAACTCCCTGTGTCCATCCCTGTGTAGTGTACTTCCTTATTGCAAAGAATAAATGTCTGTCTCTCCTGGTTCTACTTTGATTTCTGTTGCTGTGATAAAGCAGTTTGGGGGCAGGGCAGTGACGGTGCACATCTTTAATCCCAGCACTTAGGAGGTAGAGGCAGGCGGATCTCTGTGAGTTTGAGGTTAGACTGGTCAATAGAGTGGATTCCAGGGCAGCCAGGCTACACAGATAAGCCCTGTCTCAACAACAACAAAAAGCAATTTAGGGACTGAAGGATTTATTTGGCTTCCAGGTCAGAGTTCATCATTGGAAGAAGTCAGGGCATGCACTGAACTAGGAACTTGAACCCGAAACCATGGAGGAATGCTGCTTTCCTGCTTGCTCACACGTGCAGTGCTTAGCTAATAGCTTTCTTCTATAACACAGGACTACTTGCCCAAGGACTGGTACCAGTCACAGCGGATGAGGCTCGCCTACATCTATTAACAATCAAGTCAGCCCCTAACAGACATGTTCACAGACCAGTCTGTGCTTGGTAATCATAATTCCTCATATGAGACTACCTCCTCAGGTGACCTAAGCTATGCCAAGTAACAGTCTAAATTAATCAGGACATTCCCTAAGGCCTCTCCCCTCCTTTTGTACCTCTCTTGCCTGTCTAGCAGCATGAAGGCATAAGACTCCTTAATTACCCATTCATCGTTACTAGTTTCACCCAATAATAGTTTCTCTGTTACCGATGGATTATTATAGATTCTTTAAAGATCTCCCTGAGAGAGGCTGGAGATATGGCAGTTTGTAGAGTGCTTGCCAAGCACAAAGTCCTAGGTTTGGTCTCCAGCACCACATAAATAGTGTCTTATATATATCAGTCCTTCCAGCACTTGGGAGGCACAAGCAGAAGGATCTGCAGTTTAGGCTTATCCTTGACTGTATAGACTAGCAAAAACTACACTTGGCTAGGTCATTGGTCTTTGTGAAATTGTTGGTAAAAATAGTCATTTGGGTACCAGTGAAATGGTTCAGTGGGTGTTTGCTGTACAAATCCCATGACCTGAATTCAGTTCCTGGAATGCGTGGTGGAAGGAAAGAAGCAGCTCTCTAGAGTTGTTTTCTGACCTCTACATGTGCTTCTTGAAATGAGAGTGCCCACATTGGACACTGTCACACACACACAACGGCAAGAAATGCCAAGCAAGCCTGTGTACTCCTCATATGTCAGTATAGGTTCATCAGTAGTAAAGAAATGCCAGTCTAAGGATGTTGGTAATGGAATGGGCGTGCATTGTGGGGTAGTGGGTGAGAGGGCTCTGTGCTCTCAGTTTTGCTCTGAACCCAAGACTGTCCAATATAAGAAGCCTCTTTACAAAAAGTAGCAGTATCCCGTCCTCAGGTTTATCACCCAGCAGTAACTACTTCCTAAACAGTCTCCAAACCATTCTTAAAATGCATCTTCGTGTGTGTAACTCTGGGCCTCAGCCTCCTGCTCAGCCTTTCTGCTGGCTGCAGGATTAAAGGTTTAGTGACCTGCTCGACCTCTGTTCTTGAGTGAAGTGGTGGTAGCAAAGAAAGGACTGCTTTTGTCCCCTCTAGTGCTTCTGCCCAGCAGCGTTCTCTAGGCGCATTAATGCCTCCACCATTATGCAGTTTCTAAAACCAGAACTAGAAGAATTATCTTTAACTCAGGCTTGTTCTAATGTCCTATGTTTGAGTTGACAACAACACTGAACTCTTTAATTTTCATAATTTCCAACTTAATACTTTCTTATTTATAGCTTACCTTAGGATACAATAGACACAAAAACAAGGGTGGGTGTGTTTCTTGTGCATTGGTATGTTGTGAGTGCATATGTATAGAGTATTTTCATCTGTCATTATTTACAAACATTATTTTTTTAAATTTATTTACTTATTTTTACTTTATGAGCATTAGTGTTTTGCCTGCATGTATGTCTGTTCTGTGTAAGGGTGTCAGATCTTGGAGTTACAGCTGTGAGCTGCCATGTGGATGCTGGGAATTAAACCTGAGTCCTTTGGAAGAGCAGCCAGTGCTCTTAACCGCTTAGCCATCTCTTCAGTTACCATATATTTTTAAAACAGTGTTTCTTACGAAGCCTAAAGCTCACATTTTGTTTAGACTTGTTGCCTGGCCTAGGAGTCCCCAGTGCTGGTTAACAGGCACACTCTGCCTCACCTGGATTTCACATGGGAGTGAGGATCAGAACTCAGTTTCTAAATGTTTTGTGATTGAGCCATCTTCCAGATCAGAAATTTTTTTTGTCCTCAATACCGAAGCAATGAACATGTCCACAGATGGTATTCAGTAAATATCATATGTTTGACTGTGTTAAGTGCCTTGACAAAAAAGGCACCATTATAATTTAAAAATAAAATGGGAAAAAAGGAATAACTGATAAATTATAATCCTGAAAGATATTGGGGATTCAAGGGTTAAGAAATCGAGTAGAACCAGGTGGAAGAATCTGTGCTGTGTTAGTTACTTTTGCATTGTTGTGACAAAATTACCTGACAGAAACCTTTGACTGGATGAAGGACTTGCTTGGACTCTGCTTCACTGGAATTTCATTACACTGTAGCAGGGAAGTAATGACCGGAGCAGCTTGGTTCATGACAGCTGGAGTGTGTGGTGAGGCTCCTTGTGTAAGGGTAGAGCAGGAGCAGAGAGAGTAGCCAGGAATAGGAATGGCCTCCATAGACTCATTCCTGTGTTTGAATGCTTGGTCATAGGGAGTGGTACCATTAGGAGGTGTGGCCTTATTGGAGTAGGTGTAGCCTTGTTGAAGGAAGTGTGTCACTGGGGGTGGGCTTTGAGGTCTCAAATGCTCAAGCTAGTTCTAGTGTGACTATGTCTTCTCGCTACTTGTAGATCAAGATGTAGAACTCTCAGCTACCTCTCCAGAATGTTGTCTGCCTGCATGCTACCATTGATTATAATGGATTAAACCTCTCAAACCGTAAGCCATCCCCACTTACATGTTTTCCTTTATAAGAGTTGTGGTAGTCACGGTTTCTTTTCACAGCAATAGAAACCTTAACTAAGATACCAGGGAAGACTTTACCTTTGAAGCTCTCACTGCTATTTACTGCTTCACCATAGTCAGATCTTATGCCTATCTCCACAGCCTTCAAAACAGTGCCACAAGCTTGAGACCAAACATACAACATTAGTCTGTGGGGACATTTCAGATTCAAACCGTAAATGGCGAGGATGAGTTCTAGGTCAAGGAATGGAATGAGTTTCAGGTATGTCCAGACCACAAGGTCACATGTGGACAAGGAGATCTGTGAATGAATGTGGCCCAACACAAAATTGCAAACTTACTTGAAACATAATTCATTTTTTTGTCTAATTTTTGTGTGTGTGACTCAATTGTATGGTTCCAGCGCATGAAGTTTGTAGATGACATCATGTTAAGGTTTCGACACTTCTTTTAGATTAATCTGAAAATGAAGCCAAATTAAAAGGATCAGCTAATATTATTACTCCATGCAGTCTTTTGAATTCAGGACTTATTATCTTTGAGAAAGAATTCTTGACTCAAAAATGCTCAAGTAAATGACTAAAGGTCAAAGAGTACACAAAAGAGTTTATTCCTAGTCCAAAGCAAGAATACCAGCAGATATCTATGCTTATTGCCAGAGTGAAGACAGTCCATGGACTCTCATGGTCTTGGTGGACTCATCTGTACTGTAAGTGCTTGGTAGGGTTGTGCAAATGCCCATCTCAAGCCTGACCTGGTCTTAAGCTTTTGTAAATGGTATTCCAGGCCTTCATCTTACTAAGATGTTTGCCATGGCCACTTGCTACTCACTCAGCTGTGCTTTTCCTGGCTCATCCTGCTTGCAATAGTTCTCCTTCCCTGTCACATGCATTGCCCTCACCATGCATATGATGCATGTCTTATTCGTTACTAGTGTGCATATCTTCTTGCTTTTTCTCACACGTATGCACAAATGCTATCTATTGCCCATGATGGAGGGTCCAGCGTTTAGAAAAAGCAGCTCATTGTATATAATATATACTGGTCTATGCGAATCCACTTTTGTGTTGAGCCTCTATTGTGTGCTAAACGCTGATAATGAGTAAAATATGTATTCTCCATTCTAATCTCAGTCTAGTAACTAACATTGAAAGTAGAAAAATTACATGTGCAATGTTTTTTACTTAATAAACTTCTATTGAAGTATAACTTATATATAGAAAAGTATATACATCATAAAGCAGTCTAGTGAATTTCTACCGATGATGTCATGTAACTTTCTAGAATCCATTTCTCCTGTTCAGCATCAATCCCCTTTCTCGAATGTATCTCTTAAGGAAGTATGAACTATTTTTTCAATGAACTTTGAGTCAGCTTGGAACATACCATACACAAACAGTGTTTAGGGATGTGCAACAGCATCCTGATGGATCTTCACTGTTCATGTGTACATTAAAACTTCAAGTAATTCTCCTTTGGCCAAAAGGAATGCACGTGACTTGATTTTTCCAGCAGAGGCCAATTTATCCCTTTTTAAAATTTGGACTTTCCCATAGCTTTAGAGATGAATACATAACAAAATCCTAACTCGTGATTTACCTGTATCTTCAGGATGGAAAAGGATAATTCAAAATCCTATAGTAGATTGTTCTTTAATATCTTATCAAGTTTCTCTAGTTGGAACAGTTAGGTTCACACTGTAAATTTAATGTAACTATTCAGCTTTTTGGGGGAACAAAGTTGTATGATATATTTTTTGTTTGTTTTATTTGGATAGAGTCATATGCTACTAACAGGAAGAACTCTTGTAGATGATGGAGCTGTTTGTGTATTTTAAATTATGGTTCATCACTGGAATTCTATTATACGTTTATATAACTCACACCCAATTTTGAAGGTCATTTGATATTGTAGGTCATTTACAACATCTTGGGTCTGAAATTCCAAGCTAAGCTAGGGATTACTTTAAATGTTTTGTTGTTCTGTGAAGATTTATATGTTATTAAATACTCAGCCCTTCTCTACCAGGTGGCTGATTTGTTTGTCTTGAGATTACTCATGTCACTGAAGTCATCAATTTGAGTAATCTAATTGACATCAGGGTATATACTTGAGTAGTGAATGTTCAGTATACCATCAGGCACCTCTGTCACAGGGTCTGTAGTAATATGATCTCAAGTTTCTTATAAACTGGATGACATGATGGCACTGGTTTTTTAATAAAGTTTTAAGAGCCATATGGGGTAAGTTATCATCAGTTATCTGTATAAAAGAGAACACTGGTTGTTTTTATGTATGGAATGTATGGGCAGTTATTTGATCCTCATATGGTCAGCTGTTCCCTGGGATGTTTAAACAAAGTCGTGGCTTACTGTGGTTTCTAACTCTAATTTAAGGTTTCCCTAGGGATGTGTTTATTAAGGCTTGCTTTTTGCTATCCAGAAAAAAAAATTATTGATGTTTCTAATTAAAAATGGTTGACTGAAAACACCCCTCTCCACCAACTCAAATTTCAGTGGAAACTGTGACCTTTGACAATTGAAAAAGATGCTTCTAGCAGAGAGCATTGTAGAGAGTGCGACAAGGACAGAGGCTGTTGTCCTCTGACTGGGGAGAAGTAAGGAGGAATTCCGCAGGATGCTGGAAAGCTGAACATATGCTTGACTGAGACTCCTCACAGAGGTGGAGGTTTTTGACATCATTTATAAAAAGTGAACAAGTGTTTTTTTATAGTTTAAATGTGGAGACCTTTATAATACATATCCTTAGCAGATAAGCAAAAATAAAATCTTGTCTTTATAATAAAAAAATCGAGAAAACTTATAAGGCATAAAGCAGAGAGACAACTCCTAAATTTACAACTTTGTGATGTAATATGGTTGGAAGTCAAGATTTTTCTGATTAGATTTCAGAATAATGTAAAGACAAAGTCAGAAGAGCTTTCTAATGTGGAAGAATGCCACGGAAGAGAGCTGCGGGAACGTGGGAGCCTGTGCCACGGAAGAGAGATGCGGGTACGTGGGAGCCTGTGGGAGAATGTCACGGAAGAGAGATGCGGGAACGTGGGAGCCTGTGCCACAGAAGAGAGATGCGGGTACGTGGGAGCCTGTACCACGGAAGAGAGATGCGGGAACGTGGGAGCCTGTACCTGGAAGCAGCATGAATCCCGTACACAGTGAAACTAAGCTCTGACCTCTCGATCAAAGGCAGGGATTATAAAATGTGAATTCTCTTCCAGGGCAGTCGTGATTCTCAGGTCTGTTCATCTGTGCGGCACTGCCCAGCAGACCTGTCCGTGGTGCAGCCGGGCGTCCTTGCCGGCGCTATCCAGTGTGCTCACCATGTGTACCGTCTGAGGATTGAACTTTAACGTCACTTCATTTAACGTAGCTGCCTGCAGTTGGTGGCTGCTGTATAGCATAGTGCAGATTTAGGCTTGCATACGTAGGTTGGGCAGATTACTCGTCAGCTCTATGCATTTTAGGAAAACTCCAGCCGCCTGAGGACTTTATCTCTTGTGCCCAGGTAAAGGATCTAGGCAGGACTCTACAAGAGAGGGTGTGTTTCATATTGTCAGTGACTAAAAACTTCATAAAGTCCCCTAAACAGAGACAGACGTCTAGAAGTCAAACACCCGCACGCTGGTTGCAGTTTAACCTCCTAGTGGGATAGCTGTGTGACAGCCATGGACAGGCCTGAAAAATGACTGTGTTTGTGATTTGGGGATTACACTGATAGATTGTTTAAAACGTAGAAGTCCAAAGTAATGAAAGTGAGATGGAACCCGAGGTGTGAAGGACCTCGCTGAGCAGCCGGTGTGTGCAAAGAACTCACCCAGAAGGCAGAGAACGAAGATTTCCTCCAGGACCGACAAAGGCCTCAAAAGACTTTAGATGGAAGAATCTGTCAAGTGCTTTACAAGAATATTGTGGCAAAGAGATACCATTGGAGTGAGGTGTTGAGCTCACAGGGATAGGGGTGAAGACTCCTAAAAAACACATAGAATCTGCTAAATTTCAAGGTTTTAGGTTTCTTAACATGGCCAGTGGATCAGTGCCTACAGAACTTTATATAAAGGGAGTCTTTTTTTTTAAGATTTATTTATTTATTATGTATACAACATTCTGCCTCGATGTATGCCTGCATGCCAGAGCAGGGCGCCAGATCTCAGCACAGATGGTTGTGAGCCACCATGTGGTTCCTGGGAATTGAACTCAGGACTTCTGGAAGAGCAGCCAGTGCTCTTTACCTCTGAGCCATCTCTCCAGCCCCCCTAAAGGGAGTCTTTTTAATTTTGAATTCTTTGTAGTGCTGAGCTGTGACTTAGATGTCAGAGTTAAAGAAACACCCAGAAGCAAGGCATAATGATGTGTGTCTGAAATGCCAGAGGTTGAGGCAAGGGGATTGTGAGTTTGAGGCCAGTTTGCCAAAAATATACAAGACCTTGTATCAAAACGTGAAGTATAAGCCAGGTGGTGGTGGCGCACGCCTTTAATCCCAGCACTTGGGAGGCAGAGACAGTCAGATCTCTGTGAGTTTGAGACCAGCCTGGTCTACAAAAGCTAGTTCCAGGACAGGCTCCAAAGCTACAGAGAAACCCTGTCTCGAAAAACCAAAAAAAAAAAAAAACCAAAAAACCATCAAGTATAGTATTGGTGTTGTATTATGTCATACAAGAGAGCCAGAACTGGAAGTAAAATATCTATTTCAGCTCACCCTAAAAGCTAAATAAATGGCGGCTGAAGACTGGATCTGTTTTAGGGTAGTAGAAGTGCCACAGAGAGGAAGCATCAATGTTGCCAAGGCACTCTTTAGGGCTCACTGTCAGCTGCAGCTTTAGTCTGTGCTAACAGGCCGGGAGGAAGACAAGAACTGATTGACTGGCTGGACGAGAAGGACGCCGTATAAGAAAAAAGAGTGAACCATTAAACTGGAACTCTCTTTTTTATTATTTATTATTTATCTCTGTGTGTATTTTATTTGTGTGCACATGTATGAATATCAGAGGATGTTACGTGGGAGTCAATTATCTCCTTCCACGGTGCATGTTTTTGAGCTCACACTCAGATTGTCAGACTTGGTAGCAGGTACCTTTATCAGCTGAGCCTTCTTCTGGCCCGAGAGTAGCAGTTTTTTCTTTTTTAAAATATTATTTTAGTTTTAACTTATGCGATTGTGTGTGGGGGTGTGCGCGCATACACGTGTATGAGGTCAAGTGCCTTTTGAGGCCAGAAGAAAGTTTTAGGTTCCCCAGAATTCGAGTTATAGATGGTTGTGAGCTATATGACATTGGTGCTAGGAACCAAACTTGGGTCCTCAAGAGCAGTATGCACTCTTAACATCTCTCCAGCTCTCCGAAGACTTCTCATAGTAAAAGTTTCTGGGATATTTTGTTGTTTTGGTGATGGTGTTTTTTTCTTTTTTCTTTTTATTTTTCCATTCAAAAATTTACACTTCCTCCCCTCCTCCCATTCCCCTCCTGCTCCCCCACCCTCTCTCCTCCCTTCCCCTCCCTCCTTAAGAGAGGGCAGGGAATCCTGCCTTGTGGGAAGTCCAAGGCCCTCCCCCCTACATCCAGGCCTAGGAAGCTTTGCATCCAAATAAACTAGGGTCCCAAAAAGCCAGTACATGCAGTAGAACAAGTCCCAGAGCCTTTATCAATGGCTTCTCAGTCAAGCCCCCATTGTCAGCCACATTCAGAGAGTTCGGTTTGATCGCATGGTCATTCAGTCCCGGTCCAGCTGGATTTGATGAGCTCCCATTAGATCAGGCACACTGTCTCAGTGGGTGAACCAACCCCTCGCAGTCCAGACTTCCTTGCTCATCTTCTCCCTCCTTCTGCTCTTCAACTGGACCTTGAGGGTGTTGTTGTTGTTTTTAAATTAAGTTGCTGAACTGAGGATTAGAAGTAAATTTCAGTTGAGTTAGGACAGAGTTAAAGTGCTGGGCTGGGGTTTTATCTCAGTAAGAGGGTGCTCACCTGGTATGCTTGAGATCCTGGGTGTGAACTATAGTGTAATATTGTTCCTATATTCTAGCATTTGTTTCTATTACTTCTTAGTTACATGCATGTGCTTGTTTCTCTCTGTGGGTATGTGCATGTGTGTGATGGTGCCTGCTGAAGCCAGAGGGGTCAGATACCTCGGAGCTGGAGTTACAGGTGCTTAAGAGCAATCCAGCGAGAGTGCTGGAAACCAAGCTCAGGCTCTCTGCACAAACAGTATGCTCTTAATCATCAATCACCACTCCAGCCCCAGTCTTAGTATTTAAATCAGGAATTTATCCTCTCTTGTAGACAAATCACCCCATTTGTCTTTATCAAGTCACACGCCTTTCGGGAAAGGCCGAAACATCATGGCTTCCAGGTTATCTTTCCTGGTTCTGTTTGTGTTCGAGTATTATTTCTCGTTTTACTCTCCGTAGCGCTATAAGGAGTATAGAAAGGAGCTGGTGTTGTAAACGACGTCTGTGCATCTCTGTAGACGTCCATCTGAAACCTATTGAAGACTTCAGCTGAACAGTGGTCACAGCATAAAATGCCTTTTCCATCCTATAATGCGTTACAGATTTGTCGCAACAGCAGAGACGCTTTATTCCTGGAGAGCTGAGTGCCATATGAGATGGTAGATTTTTCAGTCCTGAAGGTTGTGAATTAGCCTGGATTTGTTGTCTAAACCCTCCCGAAAACACCAGCCAGTCAAGCTCTTGTTTTAAATGCCATATTAACTCTTCAGACGCTGCTTGCTCTTCACGTTGACTTCATATGCTTTGCTTTAGTTTCTCCAGTGGGATTTTTAAGCACCGTTAGAGAAGAACTGAACATGATAAATCTTTGGAGTCTTTGAGGTACCATGTGCAGTGCCAGATACTATTAGTTTTTACTTTTTTGAACTGTCTCCATGAACAGAGATGGGCATGGTACATGCTCTCTCTAATGCTAACCCATGGCACATTTATAGGTTGTTATGTTGGAAAGAGCCCTAAATTTAGAGCCACAAAATAAATAAATAAACCTAGCAGTCTGCTGGCGTGACTACTGAGTCACTCTATACAGCCCTACATGAGTTACATCAACTCTGGAAGTTAGAATAACAGTAAATAACAACACTGCTTTCTTTACTCCATTCACGGATGATTTGAAAAAACAAGGAAAAGGATTGTAGTACAAACTGGAAATATAGAAAAACTCCAGGAATAAAATGTTGCATTGCTGTAGTTATTTTAGATAATCTACATTCTTCATTAAATCTACTTTTACTTCTTGGCTTTATTCATTTTCTCAAAAATATCTTTTTACTGTTTTTCTTTCAACAAGAAAATGTTCTCAACTGAACATTAATTAGGGAAGTCATGTGAAAACTGAGCATTAAACCAAATGAATCACAGAATAAACCTAGTTTTTCCCTCTCGGGTGACTTAACTCTTCAACCCATTACCAGTGACATAAATGTGACCAGAATAAGGCAATTATCTTTGAAGATGTTGCTGGCTTCCAGGTCATAATTGCTCATTTATTATTGCCCCCAAGTGTGTGACTTAATGCATAGATTTATATTTAAAGATAAGTTATTGGGTTTGTGGCTTGCTTGTGTGTTACTTACGTGAAAGAGTTAAATTCACACATTCTTAATATCTGCCATTAAAACGAAAGGGCTATTCTAGTCTGTTTAAAAGCTGTCCAACAGTAGTCACGAATTTGTCTCTTTAAAGATCACTAACTTGGGGCATACCTTACTGGTTGGACAAGATCTCAGATTGTGACTAAGTTCTAATGAGTGGTTATAAAAACATGTGTGTTGCCTTGTGACACTTCCATGTTGCTGTTTGAGTTGGGCTCGTTGCATTCTAGTTGAGTTGTACACAGGCTAGTCCATGTTGCTCACTGTTACTGACCCTCCATTGTTTAACTGTTCTGAAGGAGTGATCTGTGAGCAACATGGTAAATGGGTGTAAACATCCTTCTCTTTTAGAATATTGCTTACTGAAGGTAATATTTCATTCTCTGAATTAACTTTTCTAACTTTAGAATTTTGTTTTGGTTCTTTAAACAAATAATTTATACTACGAAGGTTACCGTAGGTTTGACCCTGTTAGCAAAGCAGCTAGCATAGCAGTATACCAGTTTTAATATCAAGTTATAATATCTTCCAAGTGGCAGTGTGTATGTGTCACATGAATTCTAGTTGGTCTTAAATAATAATAAAAACCCAAAGTCAGGGGCTGGAGAGATGGCTCAGTGGTTAAGAGCATTGCCTGCTCTTCCAAAGGTCCTGAGTTCAAGGTTCCCAGCAACCACATGGTGGCTCACAACCATCTGTAATGAGATCTGGTGCCCTCTTCTGGCCTGCAGACATACACACAGACAGAATATTGTATACATAAAAAATAAATATTAAAAAAAAACCCAAAGTCAGATATAGGGGTTAATGCTGAAGATCAGAGAAGCAGTGTGACCCGCCACTAGAGAGACCTTTTACCTCCACCAATGCTCAGAACGAAGGGGCAATCTTGTTCTCAGACTTCATCCCCACACTCAGACTCTGGGACGATTCTCAAACTGCGACTGTCTCCACCAAACCGCAGACTGTCTGAGTACCTGGTCCCTTCCACCTTATATTCTTTTTTCCCAGCCTTATTGCTTCTGTCTCACCTACCTAGTGCTGGGATTAAAGGCATGGGATCCCAAGTGCTGGGATCACCTTTGTGTGAGCTGTTTCTCTTTTAGACAGATTCAGTCTTGTCTAAAAGACCAGGGTGGCTTTGAACTAACAGAGATCCCTCTGCCTCTGTCTCCTGAGTCCTGGAATTAAAGGTGTGGCCTCTAGTGGCTTAGCTCTGTACTCTGACCGTCAGGCAAGCTTTATTTGTCAAAACATAAACAATATGACTACACGTGTGCTCTGCAAAATTGGGTGCAGTGTTTCTTATTATTTCATTCCTAATACATGGAAAACCTTGAAAGCTATGGGGGACACTTTCCGTGTTTAACTTAATTCCATGTTCTAAAACTAAACTTATCTTTTTATGAGTTTATTCTCTGATGTTCCTGATTAATTTTGTGACCTCGAGTAAATCTCTTAATCTTCTGAGCGTCAGGTTTCTCATCTGCTAAATGAGGATAATTAATGCCACTCCAACCACAGGAATGTCGTAAAAGTAGCAAGGAGAATTTTTATAAAGGATTAGGCATGTGGTTTATGAATTTATGGTAGCAGTCTTTTGTATTCAACTTATTATTCTAGTGTTCTTTTGATAAAAATTAACAATGCTGGTTTCCTAGTTGCTGTGGTTTGAATGTGAAGTGTCCACGATAGGCTTGTGTGTTTGAACGCTTGGCCCCAGATTTTGCTATTGGAACCTTGTGGAACCTTTAGGAAATAGAGCCTCATTGAGCTCATCACTAGGGACGAGCCTCGCGGATTTCTGTATAACTCTACTACCACTTGTCCATCCTCTGCTTCTTGTCTGCCAAGTTGTGAGCTGAGAACTAGCTGCACATTCCTGCAGTCCTGGATGGCCGAGAAATGAGCAAGCATCCTTTGACAACACATTTTGTTTATGATAGCTAAAACACAGGAGAGCCACAAAAGTCTACAGACGCATGACTGGATAAGCATAGTATATTAGCATATATGTAGTGGAGCATTGTTAGCATTTTTAAGGACGAGAAGTTGGGGCATTCTGCATCTGTAACCCCTGAGGATACTGCTAAGTGAAATAAACCAGTTACAAAATGACAAAAGCTTATATTTCCATTTCTATAGAAATATAATGTAATTAAAGAAAGTTTGTGGGGTAGAGGGGAAGAAAGATTGAGTCACTGTTTAATAACTTGCAGGATGTAAAGAGTTCTGCAGATGTATGGTATTATCAAAACAGGAATTTAGCAAACTCTAGAGCTGGGCGGTGGTGGCGCACGCCCTTAATCCCAGCACTTGGGAGGCAGAAACATCCAGATCTCTGAGTTCGAGGCCAGCCTGGACAGGCTCGAAAAGCTACAGAGAAACCCTGTCTTGAAAAACCAAAAAAAAAAACCAAAACAAAAACCAAACTCTATATATACATACATATGTGTGTGTATATATGTTCCTCTGGTGCTGGGAATCTAAGGGAGCACCTTGCACACTCAGCAACCCTCCCTCTACCACTGAGCTGAGGATCCCCAGCTCTGCTCACTCACTGGTAAGGAAAACAAAGATGGGATGCGTAATGTAACAAACAAATACTTTCACAGGATGCCGACAACTAGCCATTTCACCTTTTTTCAAATTGTTTTCTACTTCTATTTGTGTGTGTACGTGTGTGTGTGTGTCTGTCTGTCTGTGAGTATATGCCACATGTATGTCAGTGCCCTGGGAGATTCCCTGGAGCTGGAGTTACAGGCAGTTGTGAGTCATGCAACATGGGTGCTTAGAACCAAACTTGAGGCCCGGAAAGAACAGCAAGAACGCTTAACCACACAGACACCTCTCTGATGTGGGAGGTGATGTATGCTGTGAATATGTTTTATTAGTAAAGAAGCTGCTTTCAGCCAATGGCTTAGCAGAGTAAAGCCAGGCTGAAAGAGATTTATAGAGAAAGTTGGTGGAGTCAGGGAGAAGCCATGTAGCCCCCATCGGAGACAGATGCTAGACACTAGTTGGAACTTTACTGGGTAAGCCACAGCCACATGGCAAATACACAGATTAATGGAGAAGAAGGGCTGCTTAAGGATAAAAGAGCTAGCAAAAAATATGCTTAGCTATTGGTCAAACAGTATTGCAAATAATAGTTTCTGAGTGATTATTTCGAGTCAGGCTGGTCGGGAAACAAACTAGCAGCCTCTCCAACACCTTTCCATTCTCAAGAATTAAAATAGTGGGGCTTGAAAAGGACTAGCAAGAGCCTGAATAAGGAAACTCTGGCGATTTTGATTCTTTCCATTCGGATCCAATTTAGGAAAGCAAGCAACAAATAGAAGAAAATACCCCCTCTCTCACTGGCAGAGATCAAACTTAAGGCCTTGAGAATGTTAGGCAAACACTTTACATCCCCAGCCAGAAAATACTTTTTTAATAAAGAAGGAACAATGAGACACTAAACACAAGAAACACAAGAACACAAACTGTTACTACCCAAAATAGGGAAATCTGCCTTAAAATGGCTACAACAGGTTTACTTGGTGTTTTCAATGTTTCCAAGCCAACTTCACAACTGACTCCGGGACATTTTCAGCAAGAAAATAATCCAAGAAAAACCACTCTGAATAGAAACAAACATCTGTAGTTCTGGTTTCTGAGTCACAAATCTTTTCTCTATCAGATTTCACTATAAACGTCGACAGTGTCCATAGTTCCACTTGGGATGCTCGGTCTTTCCTGAAAGTAAGGTTTATCTTATAAGGAAGGGCCTCAAAGATCTTCAACCCATCAGTCCGTTCAGGAACCCTGGCTGAGACTTCCGGGTTCTTTCTCAGGCAGGTGCCAGTGCAGTCACCCTTTTTTCTCAGGGTGTTTATTCAAGGTCACCTGAAGGCTCAGCCTCAGCATTAGCAATGAGACTCCATTCTAACTAATGGGATAGAATCAGATGTGGCCAACTGCACAGAAGGCAGCAGTTCTCCTGCAGAAACCCTTGATGCCTTCAATTCACAGATTCACAGGCAGTCACTATCTTAGCAATCGAATCTGTTCTTTCTCTGTCCCAAATGCTATCTTTTAAAAGGCTCCTCCGCGGTTCCAGTAAACAAATTCCAGCTCACTTTTTACTCCTTCATGACCTTGGCCATGGATACTAAAGGAAAACAAAAATATCTGCCAAATGCCTGCTATACCCTGTGAATTTATTGCTATCCAATAAATTCTGATCTAGAAGTGCAAAGCATGTCTGCCTGTGTTTCTGACACAGCATGGTCATGACCCCTAACAATACAAGGTTCTAAAGTTGATAGGCATCCCTTCAAACAAAACCAAAGCAAGTGAACAGCAAAACACAGGAGGCAAAGAACTTGGAGAAAAGAAAACTCAATTACCAAGAGTTATCTGTTTCTCTCTGTTAAATATCTGTCATTTATATATGGCTGGAGAGGTCTGTGTGGTCAAGCGTTCTTGCTGTTCTTTCCGGGCCTCAAGTTTGGTTCTAAGCACCCATGTTGCATGACTCACAACTGCCTGTAACTCCAGCTCCAGGGAATCTTTCAGGGCACTGACACACTACTCATAAACAGACAGACAGACCGACCGACAGACACACACACAAATAGAAGTAGAAAACAATTTGAAAAAAGGTGAAATGGCTCGTTATCGGCATCCTGTGGAAGTATTTGTTTGTTACATTACGCATCCCATCTTTGTTTTCCTTACCAGTGAGTGAGCAGAGCTGGGGATCCTCATCTCAGTGGTAGAGGGAGGGTTGCTGAGTGTGCAAGGTGCTCCCTTAGATTCCCAGCACCAGAGGAATAAAATGTGAGCTAAATGAAGTGGCTACAGTGGGTTTCCTCTACTACAGCAGGGATATAGCAGCACATTTTGCTACCTACAGGCCAGTGGTATGCTATTTAAGTGAGTGTCTATATGAAGTTCCTCAGTGAAAACCCAAGTTGTGTGCTTGACTGCCAAAATAAGCCAGTTTCTGCACAGGCCCTCCCTGTTTAATTGGAACTGATGATAGATCTGCCAACTTAGTGAGACAATTGTCCATTGTTTGGAATGACCCAAACTCATTTTATATTCAGTTTCCTGGTGAAAATGGGAGTATTATTGCAGATGATGTTGAGTAAACAAGGAAAGTAGGAAAAGAATCAACATTTTTTCTTGGCTTCGAAGAAAGGGACTTAGGTCATATGCTCACTGAGCAAGAGGAACTTTCTGAGAACTATGTACATTTTGCTTCTTTCCTATTTGTGTTTGAGACTTGTGATAAATTTGGAGTAAATGAAAGAAAGATGGACTTTGGGGGGGGGGGGATGCTATTCTGTCCCATAATAGAGATGTGCCTCATTTTATGCTTTAGGTATCTTTAACTAAGATGATACATGTTAAAACCAAACATTTATGTATTTGGTACATACATGCAAATTATATGTTTTAGAATACTGGAGTGTATTTTGCTCAAGGAGACTAGGCTGTTTTTTTAAAAAATAATACTTAAAAATATTTATTGCTGGCAGGGCGGTGGTGGTGCACGCCTTTAATCCCAGCACTCGGGAGGCAGAGGCAGGCGGATCTCTGTGAGTTCGAGGCCAGCCTGGTCTAGAAGAGCTAGTTCCAGGACAGGAACCAAAAAAGCTACGAAGAAACCCTCTCTTGAAAATAAAAAAAAAAAAAAGTTTATTGCTGATCTCTAATTAACAGCGTGCAGAAATGGGAGTTTCAAAACGTTTATAGCTGATCTCTAATAATGTTGCAAAAACATAATTTTTTTTTTAAAAAATGGAAACTTGTAGTTGCCTGTATTGCATTTTTCTGTAGATATTTCATTACTAGAACTCACTTGAGAAATATTTTTGTGCTAATTATACTACTTACTCATTTTCTGGAATAGAGAAACTTACTATGAACTTAGTAATACTTGGTAACTGTAAATGGAGACTGCCCTTATGTTTCCTGGCTGCCCAGACTGCAACAATCGCACAGAATCTATAGTAATTACAACACTGCTTGGCCAATAGCCTATGCATATTCCTAGCTAGCTCTTACACCTGAAATTAACTCATTTCTATTAATCTGTGTATCACCACTAGGCTGTGGCCTACTGGTAAGGTTCCAGCATCTGTCTCCTTTGGCAGCTACATGGCATCTCCTTGACACCGCCTACTCTATCTTTTCTAGCATGGCTATATTCTGCTCTGCCATTTTCCAAAGCAACTTTATTTATTAACCAATAAAAGCAACACATATACGAAAGGACATTCCACGTCAAGTAATTTACCCAATTAATCCTGAGAGGAGCAGACAGTCATGTTTCTCGTTTTCACATTAATATGTGATGTGGTGGCATACTTCCGGTAACACCAATATCTGGGAGAACGAGGCAGGACAGTCACTAAGTACTAGGCTCTGTAAGGAATGCCTGGCTAGCCTGAGCTGCATATACATCCCTGTCTTAAGCAAATAAACAAAAGCTAGCTTGAAAATTTGTACCTGTGTATATATGCATGTTACATATATGTGAGTGTGTACATGTGAGTATGTTGTTTTTAATTTATTAGATTTTTGGAAAAAAATAACCAATCCAAGTTCCCACTTCCTTTCCTTCTCCCATTCCCTCCACACGTCCTCTCACCCCACCCCCATCTAATCCTCAGAGAGGGTAAGGCACATTGCTTTGTGGAAGGTCCAAGGCCCTCCCTACTATATTTAGACTGAGCAAGGTATACATCCAAAGAGATTAGGATCCCAAAAAGTCAGTCCATGCAGTAGGGATAAGTCCTGGTGTCACTGTCAGTGGCCCCTCAGTCTACCCCAGCCATGCAACTGTCAACCACATTCAGAGGGACTAGTTTGGCCCTATGCTTGTTCCTTCCCAGTCCAGCTGGAGTTGGTGAGCTCCCATTAGCTCAGGTAGACTGTTTCAGTGGGTGAAGCCATCATGGTCTTGACCTCTTTGCTCATATTCTCATTCCTTCCATTCTTCAACTGGACTTTGGGAGCTCAGTACAGTGCTCCGATGTGGGTCTCTGCCTCTGTTTCCATCAGTTGCTGGATGAAGGTTCTATGGTGATATTTAAAATAATCATCAGTCTGATTACAGGGCAAGTCAAAATCGAGCCCCCTCTCCTGTATTGCTTAGGGTCTTAGGTGGGGTCATCCTTATGGATTCCTGGGAATTTCTCTAGAGCCTGGTTTCTGCTAATCCTATCATGGCTCCCTTAATCAAGATATCTCTTTTCTTTCTCTCATCTCTGTCCTTCCTCCATCTTGATTATGTCATTCCTTCAAGTTCTCCTCCCTACCACCCTTCTCCTCCTACCCCCATACTCCCAATTTTGTCAGGCGATCTTGTCTGTTTCCAATTTCCAGGTGTTTTTCTTTGGGTTCACCTTATTACTTAGCTTCTCTAGGATCATGGACTATAGGCACAATGTCCTTTGTTATAACTAGTATCCACTTATGAGTGAGTACATATCATATTCATATTTTGGGCCTGGTTACCTCACTCAGGATAGTGTTTTGTAATTCCATTCATTTGCATGCAAAATTCAAGATGTCATTGGTTTTTTTTTTTAGCACTGAGTAGTACCCTAATGTGTAAATGTGACGCATTTTTTTATCCATTTTTTTGGTTGAGGGGCATCTAGGTTGTTTCCAGGTTCTGGCTATTATAAATAATGCTGCTATGAACATAATTGAACAAATACTTTTGTAGTATGATTGAGCATCTTTTGGGTATATGCCCAAGAGTGGTATTGCTGGATCCTGATGTAAGTTGATTCCCAATTTTCTGAGAAACTGCCGTAATGATTTCCAAAGTGGTTGTACACATTTGCATTCCCACCAGCAATGGATGAGTGTTCCCCTTACTTCACATCCTCTCCAGCATAAGCTATCATTGGTGTTTTTGATCTTAGCCATTCTGACAGGTGTAAGATGGTATGTATCACAGAGTTATTTTGATTTGCATTTCTCTGATAGCTAAGGATGTTGAACATTTCCTTAGTATCTTTTGGCCATTTGAGATTCTTCTGTTGAGAATTCTCTGTTTAGTTCAGTACTCCATTTTTTAATTGAGTTATTTAGAATTTTAATGTCTAATTTCTTGAGTTCTTTATATATTTTGGAGATCAGTCCTTTGTCTGATGTAGGGTTGGTGAAGATCTTTTCCCATTCAGTAGGCTGCCTTTTTGTCTTATTGACTGTGTCCTTTGCTTTACAGAAGCTTTTCAATTTCAGGAGGTCCCATTTATTTATTGTTACTCTCAGTGACTGTGCTATTGGGATTATATTCATGGGCCTGAGGCCACACCTATGTGAATAACACAGTCAGGATGTCACTCCCATATGCCAGAGCAAGCACACAAACTTACCCTCTTTCCCTCCCTCCTGCTCTCCCTCCTTCTCTCTCTGTCACTGTCACTTTCTCTCACACACACAGGGCACTTTAAATATAATTAACATAAAAGGTTCCTGTTTCCAGAGTAGCAGTAATGTAGCTATCTAAGAGTGATCCCTGTTGGCAGCAGTTGGAATAGACATTTTCCTTTAATAATTTTATTTTTCAATCAAGAGAAATGAAGTATGCCATCTAGAGTTGTTTTGGTTTCAGAGTGTTGAAAAAATTATCTCATACCAAAAACATCCTAAAAAAATTACTAGTTGTTTTCAGTTCCTTTATTCTTCCAAATGGTATCTTCTTTCTGTTAAGTGGTACTTTGTAGCTCATCCGTGTGACACATTGTAGTTTGTTTGCTCTTACTACCTTCCAAGATTAAATTCTCATCCAGTTCCTGTTTGTGGTTGTGGCATCCCATTATGGAAGATTTGTTGTATGGCAATAGGATCTTCATAACTGGGATATTACACTGTAACACGCTGGTATGGATTGATAAACAAAGGCATTTTTAAGACATTCTCTCCATGTTCCATTAGGAGTATTTTTTGATGTGTAAAATTTATTTTGACTTTTAAGATGTATTCATTTCATCTTTCTGTAGCTGATTTCTAGGTATGTGCAGTTTTCATTTAAAAATCTGGAAGTTGTATACACTGGGGTATACCTGCGACTCCTACACTTAGGACATTGAGGCAGGAGGATTACCATGAGTTTAAGGCCAACCTGGGCTGCACACCAGCTTCCAGACTAGCCAAGATTACTACATAGCAAGACTTTGTCACACAACAGCAAAACAAACAAAAGATCTGGAAATCAGCCTGATGAATGAATGGATTGATCTTTTTTATCAAGCTTTTATTTATTTGTTTATTTACTTACTTAGGTTTCTCAAGACAGGGTTTCTCTTTGTAGCCCTGGGTGTCCTGGAACTCGCTGTGTAGACCAGGCCAGCCTTGAACTCTGTAGATTGGCCTGCCTTTGCCCCCTGCATGCTGGGGTTAAAGCAGTGCATTACCACTACCCAGCATAAGCCAAGTTTTAATTTATATTTGCACAATAGCCTGTGACTGTCTACCTTGAGGGGCGTACGAAAACAATTGCCGAAGGAAAATTAGACAGAAATAGGAGTGTGGAAGGTAAAATTGCCGTCTCCTTTGCCCAACATGGAACAATTCCTGGAAGTAGAATCTGGCTGTCTTTGCTCACCTCTGGAATTGCCCCCTTTTTGTATGTATGCATTTTTAAGTGAACATAGTCTTTGTTGTCATCTCATTCATTTCTTAATACATAAAATCCAAGTTAATTTTGTAGTAGTTCCAGCTGGTCACGTGAACCCTGTGCAAGATTTCCATTTATGCTGCCTCACCGATCACTCAGAACAAGTTCCCACAAAGACCTGTTTTGTTCTGCAGTTGGTCCACCCCAAGGAAACCAGTTTCCAAATTACGCAGGGCTTTATAAATCAAGATGAACTGGTCAGAAATTGTATAGAGAAACAAACAAGAAGCCAGCCAATGCTTCCTGGTTGGCAAGCAGTGTATGTTAATGTACTACAATTGCAGGTAATGAAATTTCCTGTAATCTATGAATACTTACTCTAGTTAGAAAGCTTGCTTCACTTTGTAACTTTGATTCGAAGCCACTAACGAATTCTTAATAATTGTTAAATGACACAAATACAAGTTGTAAGATATTTCAGGCAACAGATGATATAAGACAGTTGACAGATCATGAATTTGAAGTCTGTATATGTCAACTTGAGTGCCAGGGTACAGAGGAAGAGGGGTTTGGTGTGCTGACATGGAGCTCCTCTATGGAATAGCATGGTTACAGGGAACATAGAGACATGTTGAGCTTGCTTTGCCTGGGATTGTCCGTTGCTATGTTATTAATAAAGGAATAAACCCACACATAGTTCATAAGTGACGGTGTACTCTTCGAGAGTTCAGCTGAGACATAGATACTTAAAGTATACTTTATGGACATTGAAAATGCCCTTGAAATATATTCTCTTACAATAAAAGTTTTGTCAGATTATTTCACTCTTGTCAGTTTTTACGGCTAGCAAGGCCTTTCCAGTTGTTTGCTTCAGCTGATCTAGTCCAAATACTGTGTTCTAACTCATTATCGAATAGCCATCCAAAGAATCTGCATCTTGTGTAATGAGCTTTTTTTTCCCCTTGGAGAAATTTTGCAAAAGAAACAAAACGGGAAAAAGAAAAAAGAAATAAATAAAAATGCCCTTTACCATGGCAAATATCCTTTCCAGCAGTAGACCAAGACCAACCCTCCTCGTTCGCCAAATAAATGGGAGGACTCTCAGAACCTAAATCCTGCAGCGTGTGAGCGTGCCATACATAAGATAGGAAACTATTACAGAGGACCAAGCGTACATTTAAACTCTTGCCTGTTTATACAAACACATTTTGAGAATGAAATTGTAAACAATTTCTTTCCTCATAAAGTCCTTTTTTCGCTAGCTGTCCATGTTTACATTCATGTTGTATTCTCATAAAACCAAGAGAGCTGGAGAATTTTTGTTTGTTTAAGGCTGGGCCTCTAAGGAACCTTTGTAAAGCATTTTCCTTACATAGGAGACAAAAAAAAAAAAAAGCCATTTGAGTTTCTGCCCGCTGCTCGCTGGCACAGCTTACTGTTCAGTTACTGCTATCCCAAATAAACTAATAATTCTGATTTTTCAGTTTAATTCAGAGTTGTTGGTAGAATTTGAATTGTTGAAATAGTAATCTTCTGCTTCTCTTACTAGATTTTAGTATAGGTTTACTTTGCAAACAGTAAAATCCATGTGTCTTATTTATCCAATACTCGTGTTGATCAAATACATCAGGGCCAGTGAGGAAGGCTTTCTCAGAGTCACGCTGGAAATTCTTCAGCATGTTGGCAGGTTAGGAACTATTGCCTTTTAAAGAACCAAACTGCTATGTCATGGAATTTTACATAGACAAAAGTTTAACTTTATGGGGCTTGCCTTATTGGCTTAAAGATGAGATTCTTATAATTTATGTGTTTTTATTTGATTTTAGAAAATTAATGCAAAACTTCATGATGGAGTATGCCAGCGCTGCAAAGAAGTTCTCGAGTGGCGTGTAAAATACAGCAAATACAAACCTCTGTCAAAGCCTAAGAAGTGGTGAGTTGAGTTTCTTAAATTCCTTCCCGGTGATATATGTGACATAGTGTTTTAGTCCATTTTCTAACTCTCAAGATTGTGTTTAGATAAACTTGAAAGCAAATTTAAAAATCCTTGCCTCTAGTGTAGAATTTCATCTTGAATGCCGAGTCTTAGTTTATGAAGGCAGACAGGAAAAAGATCAATTCTCTAACTCATGATTTTGTACAATTTTTATAGAACCTTTTTCTAATAGGTGAGTTGAAGAAGAGTGGAAAAAACCTGGTTATTGTAAAATCTTATTTTCCACTGATTAAGTAGTAGTATTTACTATAGATTATGTTTATATAGATTGTTTTTATAATTTTTTTGAGACGGTGTGTCCCTGTATGACCTAGACCATCCTCCAACTAATAGCCCTCCCACCTCAGCCTCCAGAATGCTGGGATTTATTGGCATGTGCCACCATATACAGCTGTTATGCCAATTCTTAAAATTTGTCTTTCCTCGTAATTCAAACCATGAAGATAATGAAAAGTCAACCCAAGTTGACTCTCATGTGTGAATTACTGGTTTGTAATTTACAGTTTCATTCATTTGTAGGCTTGAGTCAAGATGAAAAGATACCCAGCATAGTTTTTTACTTATCTGTCCCTACCCTTTCTATATTTCTGGGTCACTTTTGTATCATCCTTGTGCAACCTTATTTTAGCTGAATAAGGACAATCTGATAATAGCTCTATCAAAGAACAGAATTGCATTTATTATAAATATTAGTGTATTCTTTTTATATTATTTATTTTGGTGTTCCATGTAGTAGGTATTTAGAACATAGCTGGTCATACTTTCTTTTTTCATTTGGTATCTTTGTATCCATTTATTTGTCTATCTAATCTATCTATTTATTAAACCATTTAAGTTAATATGCATACTAACAGATCTCGTTATGGTATTTGCCCATATTCGTGTTTTTATACATTATTCTAATACATCGCCAAATACTTCCTACTTCCCGCTTTCACAAATGTTCCATTACCTTCACTTTTCTCTTTTCCACCGTATTCCTTAAGATTTTTGGCTTCCTCTTTCATGGTTCCCTTTCTGATTGCATGGCATACATACAGCTAGATAGAAGATAGGCAATATTGTTTGTAGTAATTCCCAGTTCTATCCATTTCGTTCAAATATCATTTCATTTTTCTGTACGACTAACCTTTCATCATGTATATGTACCATTGTTTTTAACCCATTCATCCACTGAAGGTCGTGTAGTGCACTTTCTAGCTTGTATGAATAGAGCAGCAACTAATATGCATGTGCGAGTATCTCCATGGTGTGTTAACTTAGTCCTTCAGGAGCATGCTCAGGATTGGTATAGTTAGGCCCCCACTTGTGGCCCCCGCTTGTGAGGTTTGTATGTTTGTTTGAGTTTTGAGGAACCTCCAAACTGATTTCCATAGCGACTGTACAAGTTTACATTCTTTTTTTAAGTTTTTTGGTTTTACTATCATTTTTTAAATTTTTTTTTAAATTTATAATATATACAGTATTCTGTCTGCATGTATGCCTGCAGGCCAGAAGAGGGCACCAGACCTTATTACAGATGGTTGTGAGCCACCATGTGGTTGCTGGGAATTGAACTCAGGACCATTGGAAGAGCAGGTGATACTCTTAACCACTGAGCCATCTCTCCAGCCCACATGTTTCCATTCTCATCAGGAGTTCGTAAGAGTTCTTTCCTCACACCATTGGAATTGTTTATGTGTATTCCCAGCCCTCATGTTTTTTCTTGATGATAGCCATTTTGACCTTGGTAGGGTGGGTCCCTATTTCTTCCTCCCTAGCACTGGGGTTACAGGCCGACACTGCCATAAACAGCCTTTGCAGGTCTGGGGATCGGAGCTCAGATCTCCATGCTTCTGAGCTGGCACTTTCCTGACTGAGCCATCTCCTGAGGCCATGACTATTGTTTTATATTGCTGACTTTTCCTTCCTAGGTCCTGGGTTGAATTAGTCTGGTGTTTGAATCCATTTTATAGTTGTTCATTTCTTTGTTTGTTTGTTTAAGACAGGGTCTCACTGTGTAGCTCTAGCTATCCTGGAACTCACTGTGTCGAGTAGGCAGGCTTTAGACTCAGAAATTCACCTGCCCGGTCTGTGTACAAGGGTGGGAGCCAGCTTGATTGTGAACTCTTGTTTTCCTGTGGTTCATGCTGGTGTTGAGCCTCTGTGGCACAAACGTTCAGTGTCCTCCAGAGGTGTCTTCATTTAGTAGTTGCAGTGCGTTAAGACGATTGCCCCAAAGTAGTGACGCTGTTAGGAAGTGTGCCCTTGTTGAAGAGGTATGGCTTTTTTGGAGGAAGTATGTTACTATGGGGATGGGCTTTGAGGTCTCTTTTGTTCAAGCTTTCTTCATTGTGACATTGAGTCCACTTCCTGTTGCCTGCAATGTGTAGGACTCAGTTACTTCTCCAGTACCATGTCTACCTGCACGCTGCCCTGTCCCACCTTGATGCTAATGGACTGAACCTCTGAGTTGTAGTCATGGTGTCTCTTCACAGCAGTAGAAACTTTAAGACAGTCGTGTACTTTGTTTCTGATCAGGAGCTCCTGTTAACACATTGCACCCTGCAGTCTGTGAGCCAGTTAGGTTCTCTTGCTCTCTTGAGACGTCATCAGTCCTGCCCAAGGTGGCTTATGATTTATCTAGGGAGTTTCTCACAAGGGCATAAGGAGTGGGGAAGCAAGCACAGCCCTGAACTCTGTACACGAAGTCTTCTTCTTTAAAAGCATTGTCACCCTGCAGGTGTGTGTCACATGTTCTACCCGGGCTGCTGGCTCTCCAGCTGTGAAGCAGGGATGACAGCTGAGTTGCTCCGAGAGCTTCAGCCTGATGAGGACTATCGGTTTCCAGGGAAACTTTCAGTTGATATAATCTGGTCCAGGACTCGAGAGAAGGGACGCTTTTCTCTGTGCCCTTTCATTCCTGGGCCGGGCTTCCTTGCCCTCCACAACCAACCCATAGGACTGTTTCTGACCATAGAACTATGGCAGGTTAATTTAGCCTCTCCTTTCTCAGACACCCACAGTTGCCCAATTTTAAACAAATACTTTCCTCTTAAGGTAGAGCTTGGCCAGTGCTCTCTAAGTGATGTAGAGTGACAAAATGGGATTCCTCTGCACCCCTGACCCAACTGTTGGAGACTGGGTTTGAGACTTGTGAGGGCTGTTGGCTGTTCCTGGGGGGCCAGGTAACGCGGGCAGTTTCTGGCCCACCATCTTGCTTGGACATGCCTTCTTTCTTAGTGGGGGGAAATCTTAGGAGTTTGTGGTGGCCATCTAACTACAGTAGAGGTTATTGCATGGTGTTAATTTCCAGTGAAAGCTATTTTAGCCTTCTTACAAACCTAAAACTCCAGGTTTGGAGCATTTATTTACTTAACAATATTTAATAGTGGTGGGCATGGTATTATATGCCTTTAATTCCAGTACTCACAGGGAAGGCTAAGGCAAGTGGATCTCTGTGACTTGCAAGTTCCCAGACAGCCAGGCTACACTGTCTCAAAAAAAAAAAAGGATTTTTAATAACTGGATGTTTTAATTTTGGCTATTTATTTTGTGTACTTGGGTGTTTTTTTCATTGTCAGTATTGCTGAGTCTTCTTTCAGGTAGTGTTATAGGTGTCTTGATTATTTTTTCAGTGTTTTCTTCCTAGTGTCTAGCATTTTTCCTAAAGAAAAATTCTTTCAGTGGCTAAGGGTGTAGCACCGAGTGGCAGAATGTGTACTTGATATGCTGACATCCTGAATTCAATCCTCAGAACTATAAAACCAGCAAACCATTGCTTATAAACAAGCCTGCTGAATCTCATGTTAAGTCACCCAGATTGGCAGCAGGGAAGTTAAGCTGTAAGAAAGGTAGAGCATCTGACCGTAGCTTTCCATGAATGAATAATTGTTTCCTAGGTAGCAATTAAGACTAACTATGCAGTAAGTCATATACTTGTAGTTAATACGCCAACACAAGCTCTGTGGTTTCAGAGCATCTTCTATAAGACGCTCTTCCTCTAAAGCGTGTCCAGTTTCACCACTGCTCCGTTTTCCCCAGCAGCCTTTTTCCCAAAGCAATCTGACATTACACAATAGACATTACAGAGTGTTACATTTAGCAGACCTTGTTAGAAGTGAAGTAACGTAACTATATTTCTTCCACATCCAGTCCTTGTAATCTTATCTCGGTAGTCTGTGCCTGTCCTGTATGCTTCTCTTTGTTATGAGTACGCCACTCTGTGAAAGATTACTAGCAGACTTCTCTAGAAGTGGTTATTCCCCATCTGTCTCATGTGAGCCACTGTTCTTTTAAGGGAAATGAGAGATAAAGGGGACTCAAGGCCTACTGTCTATCACACTGATGAAGGAAATAAGGTATTATATAAATACAAAATACGGCTAAGTCATTGTGGTAGTTTGAATGTAATTGGCCCCCATAAACTCATAGGGGGAGGCACTGTTAGAGTTGTGGCTTTGTTGGAGTAGGTATGGCATTATTGGCGGAAGTGTGTCACTGTGGAAGTGGGTTTTAAAGTCTTATATATGTTCAAGCCATGCCCAGTGGGACAGTTCACTTCCTGTTGCCTGCAGATCGAGATGTAGACCTCACAGCTCCTTCTCCAGAGCCATGTCTGCTCACATGCCTCCATGTTCCACCATGATGATGATGAACTCATGTTGTGGGAGCTCCTTCAGCCAATAGCCTTTAAGATACCCATCCACTTTGGGCTTGGTCTCATGTACTCTAAGTGCAGATGAAAAGCGTGCATGGTCCTCTTTTTCTGCTGGATTTGGTTCCAGTTCCCAGCACGTGCAGTGGACTGTGGATCGCTACCCTTACTGTGAGTTTATTCTCACATCATTAAACCTTTGTTATACCCCTTTCCAGGCTATTGTGGAACTCTTTGGTGCTACTAGAAATTGGTGCCCAACATAGGGCTCAAACCCAATTAAATGTTTTCCTTTATAAGAGTTGCTGTGGTTATGTTGTCTCTTCACAGTAATAGAAACCCTAAGACAGTATTAAGGGAAATCACCAAGAATAAGGAAGTCCAAGTAAATGCAAAGCGAAGAATATCTCACAGGAGCCTGAGAAATAAATACTAGTCAAAGCAGAGCTCTAGGCAGAGAAGGGAGGAAAAGCCTTTTTCATCTGCCCTTCTGGTTCATAGCTGGGATTCAGTATCTAAAAGTGGAATACCCAAACCTGCAAATGTAATTGATACACATTTTATATAGCATGAGGACTCTCATAAGGAAAGGAAGACCTGAAGAAATGGTTAAGTCCAAACTAGGCCTGCACTTAGGAAGCTAAGGCAGGAGGACCACAAGTTCAAGAACCTAAAATATATAGGGAATTCTAGGCCAGCTTGTGAAGTACGTGATACATAGTTTAGTCCCCTCTCAAGAAACCAAGAAGGAAAGGGGAAAGGAGAGGATGAGGTTTTTATTCCAATTATACAGATGTTTCTCACCTTAGAACAGTTTACATCCTAATTAACCCATCCTATAAATGAAAGTACCTCAGCTTGATACACTGAGTATATCATCATATTTTCATTTTGTGAACCTTAAAATGCTCTGCATCCCCAGCCTATAGTAGGGTGAAATCACCTAGCACAAACTGAATCATAATCACGTATTGAATATCTTAAGTGATTAGTTGAATGTGTCCAGCTCTCCCAGTCAGGCCCCAGTCTGTGGTTGGTTGCTTGTTCTTTGTCAGCATCTTCTGTGGTACTAGGTAGAGTCAGACATGGGCTGATGCACTATTACTGGCCATTTTGTTTAATGGATGAAAAGAGAAAGAGAAGTAGCCTAGAGATTCTAATATTAATGCGAATATTTGCTTTATAACGTGTCCAAACTGATGGCACGAAAAGGTTGCTTGGTGGGTGATGAGACACCTCAGGCCTCCATCTGGATGCTATGACATGCTTGTGAGTGTGGACACAGATGTTCTCCCTCAATAAATAAATTAA
This sequence comes from Microtus pennsylvanicus, assembly GCF_037038515.1. Classification (NCBI taxonomy): domain Eukaryota; kingdom Metazoa; phylum Chordata; class Mammalia; order Rodentia; family Cricetidae; genus Microtus; species Microtus pennsylvanicus. The sequence goes on along the minus strand of NC_134583.1, from coordinate 102,181,690 downwards.
TAAATATTTAAATATTTTTAAGTTTTTTTTTTCTTTTGAAAGACTATTGCTTGGTTACACGAAACAACAGGAATTTCAGAACCTAAAAGTAAAGCCTGTTTGTCTTTCTGTATTTAAGAAGAAATGCACAGGGTGGTTCTAAGCGGAGTGTGTTAAACTGGAAGTTCCTGCCGTGCACAGTTCAGTAAACAAGATTGGTGACGTTTGTAAGATTTAATGAAGCACCAAGCTTTTGTTGAATGGAAGGAAAGGGCCTCTGGGATGATCAGTACTGGACTATGAGAGCACAGGAAAACAGGGCTTCAGGATTAGTTGAATTTGTCATTGGATCTAAACTTTGTCTTGACTTAAACATATAATCCCCCTTACCCAGGCATTTAAACAAACAGTTCATTTCATTTCTAGCCTTCTTGCACCTTTTGAGAAAAGGGCAAAATCTTTTAACCATTAATTTAATTTTAAAGTATCAAAATTTCTTGACACCTTTTAGACCAATTATTTTATAAGATCCCTTGCCCTTCGTACTTAATTGCATTGAATAAATTTTACTATTCCTTTAAAGTCATTGTTGAACCTCGTCTCACCTGTTGTCAGACATCTCTCTTTGTCCAGAGATAAATAAACCTGTGGTCTAACAAATAAAGAGAGGCTGGAGAGATGGCTCCATGGTTAAGAGCCCTTACTGCTCTTGCTGAAGACCTGGGTTCCATTCCCAGCACCCACATGGTGGCTCATGCGCCTGTAAGAGGACAGCAGTTCATCATGCCGACTCACACACTGTACACATGAAGGCAAAGTGAAAAGGAAAAGAATAAAGGTTAATCCTCTTCATTGTTCTAAGGAGTTCAGTAGGGAAAGCTAGGTTGTTTGAACCATCTGCTACAGTGCGGGAGTAGGGGACGGAGGAGACGTCTGTAAGTCAGGAGAAGCCCACAAGTCATATCTGGAAGACACTGAGACGGTGAGACTTGCTGCCAAGAGCCTCATGCCACCATATGTTGTGTCTCTGTTCGTGGTGCCTGTGTCTTCTCTTTTTCTTTGAGTCTTTTGAGACAGGCTTGCCTGGAGCCCCTGATTCTCCCCTCCCCCGCAGGGGCTGGGGTCACAGAGATGTGGTGCTACTCCAGGAGCTCTTCCTTCCTAATCAGACTCTCTGAGTAGGACCTAGCTGTACTCTTTATAGACAAATCCCTTTGTTTCTTCTCACTATGCAGCTCAGGCTAGCGTGGAATCCATTATCTATCCCAGACTGGTCTTAAATACACGTTCCTTCTCCCACAGCCTCAGTCCATCATCATGCTTATAAAAGGATATCAGAACACAGCTCTTACTCCAACAGGAATAAGAGATAGTCTTTTTCTGAGCTAAATATGAGTACCCATGGCCAAGGACATAGACTTGAGTTACCCTGAATGGCATGCTCCTGCATGGAAGTGTTTACATTAACTTCTATAGTCACAGAACAAAAGAAAGAAATCAAGACCCTTCCAGATACACTGCTGAGGACAGTGGGTAGCCAGCTGCCTTGAAACGGGTTCCTTCTGCAGGACTCAAGCTAGCTGAGCACACTCCTAGCCTTCGGGGTGGTGAAAACTAGTCGTCTGTTTAGTTTATACATCTCAAAGGTTTTACCTGACACTCAAAGGATATCCAGTCAGATATAGAGGTGGTGGTTGCTGACTCTGTGGTTAATCCTCCAGCTCCATAGTCGCAGAAGTTCTAATTAGTTGTCATTCTGGTCTGTGGCATTTTTAATGTAGGTGTGGCTTTTTCAGGAAAATAGAGTTCATACAGAAGTTCTGTATCCCTGAATTTCTTAATACCCCAATACTGAATGTGGGGGCTGAGCCTGGCCTCCCAGGGAAGACTGATGCAGGAAGATAGCATGAATCCAGGAGTTCAGGAACAGCTTGGTCTAAAACCACAAAAGAAACAAACAGGAAGGAGTACCACTGCCCTCATTTTTCAGAGGAAACAAGTCAGTGGTTCACAGAGAATGCGGTAATTAGTGCCAGTACCTTGCTTGTCTGGCTCTGATACTGCATTCAGTACCAGTCCATTGGCATCCACTAATTATCTGCGTTGGCTAAGCAGACACTACTGCAATCCCAGTCATTCTGACGTAACTCTGTGTAGATAGGTAACTTCCATGACACCCAAGGTGTTGTCCCTTCTATTTTTAGAGACAGATGACTGCTGTGTGCCATTGACCAGCGCGAGCTGTTCCTCATCCTCCATATAATTGTAAAGTTCATAATTCAAGTGGTAAAAATTGGGTGTGTATGTGTTTATGACCTGATGACTGGCTTTCTATGGATTAGTTTGTTTCTACCAAGTAAATGTAGCACTTGGGTTATTTGTCCAGTTTGTAATTTCTATTTTTATATAGGGTTTTAGACCAAGTAGGAAAGACAATATATTCATTACCTTTCACAAAATTTATTGACTTAGAAAAATATTGGCATGTTTAAGTATTGCATTATAGTTCACTAAATTTAGCAGTGTGGACCTTAAGTGATGTTCTGAATTTCACTGAAATAAATACATTAACAACAACAAACCTGTGTTTTAGCATATTCCTACTAAACAGAGAAATTTTCATTACTTACCACGTGTATAATTACGAGGAGGAATCACTCTGAAATACAGTAGGAGAAAGGGCATTAATAATTAAACCTTCATTGATGGGATATTTAATAATTGAGCTTTCATTGAGGAATCTTAATTATGTGCAGGTGTGTATGTCAACAGGTCTCCACAGAGGCCAGAGGTGTTGGATTCCCTGGAACTGGAGTTACAGGCAGTTGAGAGCCTCCTAATGTGGATGCTGGAAACCGGGCTCAAGTCCTCTGGAACAGAAGCAAGTGCTCTTAAACACTGAACCATCTTTTTAGCTCCTTAAGTGTCGGGGTCTGGTGCTATAGCCCAGACCATAAATTAATTCTCTACCAGGTCCCAACATAAACTATCTCTCTCTGGACTGGCGTGGAGGTGTGGAAATAAAGACACGACTCACATGGTTTCATCGGGAGGGAGATTATCAGAGATCCCTCATGATATCCTGAGTTCACATCCTGAAAATTTTCTCCTTTTTTTTCTCCAAAAAGTCTTTATACCAAAACTTAACTTAGGGGAAATGCATTAGCACCTAAGGGATATTTAATAATTAACCCTTCATTTGTGGCCTCTTCTCTCTGTATAAGAAGTTCTCAGTCTGTGGGTCATGATATCCTGCATATCATATATTTACATTACTATCTATAACAGTAGCAAATTTACAGTTATAAAGTAACAATGAAATAATTTTACGGTTGGGAATAACCGCAGCATGAGGAACTGTATTAACAGCGGGGGGGGGGGTGTCTTAGCATTTTGAAGGTTGAGAGCCGCTGCTCTTAGTTTATTTGAAAATCCAGGTCAGTTTGTGATGACAGAGGTTAATGAATAAAGATTGTTGAGCAGGGTATGGCATCTGGCAGAATCCAGAGATAAAGATAGTAATGGCCTGAGCTGTAGCTGCTGTTTTCCACCCCTTTCCCTGCCGTTCCCTCGTGCTCCGTAAGCATGGTAAAGATACTGTAAACAGTGAGTTCATCCCTGCAGTTGGACTCTAGCTTCCCATGATGCAGTGTGACTTAATGAACAAGGATTAGGGTTGACATTGCAGATCAATAAAGAACTTTCAGGAAGGATTCATCCTCTGGGATCGTAAGCTGCCTTGTTATTATAGAACACTTTCCATTTCTCGTATTTTAAAAATGCTTTTACTATTTAGGCTTGGAAAATGATGTGTCCTCTGAAATTAGAAGTGGTTTTTTGTTGATGGGTAACCATAAGAATTATTTCCATAGTTCTTTATAGAGAGAATTGTCAGGAAACTGACACAGTTTTGGGAAAGAGAAAAAAGAAATGAAAAGATGTCAATTATTTAGGGATGACCTACAAAAGAGGTTGTCTTAGTCGGTGAATAGCTATTGCTGTGATCAAAGCAACTTGAGGAAGGGTTTATTCAGCTTATGCTTCCACATCACAGTTCATCATCAAAGGACGTCAACACAGGAACTCAAGCAGGGCAAGAACCTGGAGGAAGGAGCTGATGCAGAGGCATGGAAGAGTGCTACTTAGTGGCTTGCTCATCATGGCTTGCTCAGCCTGGTTTCTTATAGACCCCAGGGCCACCAGCCGAGGGATAGCACCACCCACAATAGACTAGGCCCCCCTCATTTATCACTGATTAAGAAAATACACAGGCTTGCCTACAGCCTGATCTTATGGAAGCATGTTTTTAATTGAAGTTACCTCCTCATAGATGATATTAACTTGTATCAAGATACCCGGTAAGAAATATGGTTCATTTCACAATTATTTTAAATAGCATCTTCAATCCACAAGACACTGTACTTTATATGATAAAAAGTATGAAGTATCACTATCAGCAAGGAACTTGTAATCTCTCTGGAGATTCAGGTCCAGAGGCAGTTCTTGAGCAGATGGTTAGAAGTGGTAATTATTAGAAGAAAGGAAGACCCCAGGCATACAAGATATGATTGCAGAGAAGTAATACAATAAAAACAAGAGAAAGGTTCAGAAACGTCATGAAACGTGATTAGGGGAGTGGTGTGGATGATACTTACAGAAAACCTTGTAAAGAGTAGCCTGGGAAAGAAAGGAAGATGAGTAGAGCCATTCCTATCCCTGCATCGCTCACAGATGATGCAGATGACTGATGTGGGATTCCCCTCTGTATGCTATGAATGTGTTTTATTACCATTAAAGAAACTGTTTCTGCCAATGGCTTAGTAGAGCCAAACAATGTTGTAATTAATATAGTTTCTGTTTCCTTATTCGGGTCTGGGCAGTCGGTAAGGTTTAGGCGGAAGCCATCTTTCTCATCCAGCAGCTACGTGACATCTCTTTGACTCCGCCCATTCTCCTCTCTCTCTCTCTCTCTCTCTCTCTCTCTCTCTCTTTCTCTCTCTCTCTCTCTCTCTCTCTCTCTCTCTCTCTCTCTCTCTCTCTGTCGCTGTTTTGATTTCCTGCCTGGCTTTACTCTGCTAAGCCATTGGCTGAAAAAGCTTCTTTATTAACCAATGGTAATAAAATATATTCACAGCATACAAAGGGGAATCCCACGTCGGGTAACTGTCTCATTTGTTCTATATTTTTGCTGTTTGCTTGTTTGATAAGTCAAAGTCTCATGGTGCCCTTTAGACTACCCTTGGGCTCACTCCTGCCACCTCACCCTACCTAGTGTGTAATGACAGATATACCACCATGCCTCTATTGCTTGCCAGTCTGTAACTTTGGTAGTCCATGGACGTGAATAATATTATATGCAACAAGAGTTTTTGGTTGACCTCAAATATATATGTAACGAAGAGAAAACTAGACATAGAATTCATCATTCAATTTCTGACATCAAAAAAACTGGATCATCTTTTATTTTTATTCTTTCACCAAAATAAACATCTATCACCATTTATATAAGAATTCCATGGCCCAGCTCCACCAGTCCCTCACATGGAAAGCATGTGAACTAAGCTGTACAGCATGGCTGTTGTGGAATATTATTTAAAGATGTGTTACATTCTTTTATGCTATGGAATATCTGTTTAATAATGCAAAGATGGGTTGTATTCTTTTATGTTGCTTTTGTTTAACTCTGTAAAGCTGTGTTACTTTGCCTGTCTAAAACACCTGATTGGTCTAATAAAGAGCTGAACGGTCAGTGGCTAGGCAGGAGAGAGAAAAGGCAGAGCTGCCAGGCAGAGAAATAAACAGGAGAAGGAGGGAAGAGCTAGAAAAAAAAGAGAAAGAGAAGAGGACGTTAGGAGCCAGCTACCCAGCCACAGAGTAAGAAGGAAAGAAAGACATACAGAATAAAGAAAGATAAAAGTCCAGAGGCAAAAAGTCTTCTGTATTTATTTGGGAGCTGGGTAGTGGTCCCGCAAAGAGTTAAAATAAACCAAAACCAAACAACTACACATGATCTCTGCCTGTGCCTCTCATTTCCACCTTTCATCGGTGAGTCACAGAGAGCTGTGTCCCTACATTTACAGCATTGAAAATCTCCTGCCCTAAACATTTCCATTCTCCTGTCAACAAACTGCTCTTGGCCAAAGGTGAATGTTTTGTATTCTTTTAAGAATTATCAAGCCTTTAATCTCAGCACTCTGAGGTAGAGGCAGGCAGATGTCTCTGAGTTCAAGCCTAGCCTGGTCTACAGAGTGAGTTCCAGAGCATTCAGGGTTATGTGGAGACCCTGTCTCAAAATGGTGGTGGTGATAAATGATCCTACTCCAGGCAATTACTGCAGTACGGGAGGTAGTATCACCTGTCTGTGTAGTCTGGAGTGTATAATCTGGAGACCCCAGGAAATGAATTCTAACTACTACATAGTTTTTTGGAATGGGGATGGGGGTAAGTGTTCTCCTTAAAAAGCACTTAAAAATCTAGTGGGAGCTAATCTTATAGTTTAGTTTTAGACTCTCCTTCTTGTAAATAACATAGGTTGCCTATGCCTATTGGAGGAAGTACCTTGAGGATCTGCCAGTATTGAATTTCTCTCATTTGCATATCAGAGGGTGAGGTGCTGACAGTCACTGTTTACCAACGTGTCCAGTCATCCTGTGTGCACATACCACGGGGGACTAAGGATGGCTGCAGTCAGAACATAGTAACCAGGAAGCTAAGGCAGATAGCTTACAACAGAGGGAAATTTGTTTCTGTCAGCTGCTAATGTGTTTGCTGTTTATCCCAGTGGATCCCCTTGTAGATCTTTTTGCTATCAAAACAACGTAAGTCCTGCGGTTTATGTTTAACTGGGTTTGCTAGGACAGTGAATACAATGTAATTCAGGTGTCGTAGAACCCAGTACCAGTGATTCGATTCGTTATGCTCAAGTGTCAACAGTGTGGGTACCCATTATGAAGAGTGATACTCAAAGGAAGTTAGAGTGACTTTCAAAGATGGTGTGACAGGGACTTGTCAAAACTGGGCTAGTCTCCCATTCCAAATCATGTTCTTTTCTACCATTTTATTTTCAAAATATTTTCTAGAACTTGCTATGATACATTGAAAACTCCCAGTCTGTTCCTGATTGTGAGTGGTCAGCACTTATTTTTTCCTTTTGTGTTTTACATTGTACAGACTGTGCCATTTTAGAGATGTTAGGTATTGAGTCCTTGTCAGTAAATATGGTCTATAAGAGCAAATTGTGTTTTAATTTAGCCACATTAAACTGATTAGTTGTAATATATACATAACCAAAACAGTTTGAGTGATTGTTTCTGATAATTCTCTCTCTCTCTCTCTCTCTCTCTCTCTCTCTCTTTCACACACACACACACACACACACACGAAGAGAAATAGAGAGAAAGAGAGAGAGAAAATATGAAAAGGAGGAAAAACTAAGATTAACACCTTGATGTTTCTTTAATAAAATGTAATAAATGCAGCAATTTTTCAAGGAAAATTAAGAAAAATAAATATTTGGGCAATTTAAAGTTATTCCATATCACAAATTTTATAAGGAAGAGTACTCGGGAGTGATTAGAGATTTATAGCTAGTTTTAAAGATGCTTTAAAATACTTTATGAGTTTTATGCAACTTGGAATGGATGACTATTAAAGTGCTATGTAAACTGTGCTCACACTTAATAATCAAGGTCCTTTGTGTTGAGTTTTTAAAACCTGCAGACCTCTGTAGCTGGGGAACTCTGCTGTGCTCACTGCATGTGCACAAGGCCTGGGCTATGTGTTTTGAAAGGAAGGGCACACTAGCGTCGCTCTTGGGAGGCAGAAGAGGGAGACTATAAAGAATGTTGTCATTCACGTTGCCAAAGCCGTACCTCACCTCTATAGAAAGTGAAATGCCGTCTAAGTGAGTCTCTTTCCTACTTTTATGCAGGGATACTCTCCTAACAAAACTTGGTTTCAGAAGTAATTTAACTTTGAAAAGATTGTAATTGCTTTCAGATTTCCTTCTGTTCTCAGAATTGGTCATTGTAAACTCCACCAAGGGCTCAGAAACTCTTACTTAGGAATGAAGGTCTTTTTATTATGATAGACGTCAAGAGTTCTCAAATGTTTGTGGGCATAAGAATTTCCTAACGAGTGTAGCAGATTCGTGGGACTCATTCCCAAGATTTTGGTTCTGTAAACAATGCATTTAACAACTGGTGTTTAACATGCTGATGTGGGGTTGATTTCTAAGAGTCACCTTTGTTAGGCTGGCTAGCTAAAGGATCAGGACCCTTTTGACTGCAGACTGCCAAACAAGGGAGCCATTTTAAAGATTTACATGTCAATCTTAACTCTGAGAGTTCCCAGGAGTACAATTTTAACTCTGCATTAGCAACTTAAATACTTAAAGAATTGGTGTTTCTTGAGGTCTCTAGCATGAGACAAATATTTATCAAAAGCAAAACAAGCTGTCATTTCCTTGAATTATCAGATGACCCAAACCGAGAGAGACTTAACATTGTTTCAGGACTAAGAAATTAAAGCTAAAAGTGTTATGGAAAGTTTCATAATCCGTTGGAATGATTGGGATGTTTTCCTTGTGTTCCTAATGGTGTGATCTTTAAGTCTATTTTTAATACAGAATAATGTAGTAAAGCTTTTTGAAATGCCAGAATCCAAGTATACTAAAACAATTTACCACAGAAATTTTAATAACTGTTTTAATTTAGCTCCTATGTCTAAGGTCTTTATTATCCTAGTGTGTGATTTGTGCACTCTAAAGTTCATCCTGTGCCGTGTAAGGTTGAAGTTTTAACCTATGCATTTGTGCCATGGGCATCACGTGGAAGATAAGGAACTGTAATTACCCACGACTTTCTTATTGTCACTTTAAAGTCAGTCCTACCCTTTGCCAACTGCTGGCAAGCACTGATCTGTTTTCCTTCTCTGCATTTTGCCGTTCCTGAATGCCAGATGTGGGGAACCTTACGGTGCAGATGTGAGTGCTACTTCTCTTTGAAGTTTATCCATAGTGTATGCCCGGCCTCTTGCTGAGTAGGAGTCCATCGAAAGGGGTGCAGTAGAGTTTTACATACTGGCCAGCTGAGACGCATTTAGGATGTGCTGCATTTTACCTCTTTAAAGTTAAACCATTAATATAAGACAGTGTTTTGTATGAACAATAGTTTTCATTTTTATCAAATAAGGATACCATAGTGAGATATTGGGTTGTTAAGCGCGAGAGCGTGTGAGTGTGTGTGTGTGTGTGTGTGTGTGTGTGTGAGAGAGAGAGAGAGAGAGAGAGAGAGAGAGAGAGAGAGAGAGAGAGAGAGAGAGAGGTGGGGGTGGGGAAGAGACAGAGGGAGGGAGAGAGGGAGAAGGAGAGAGAGAATAGAGAGAATATGTGAGCTGCAGAGGCTAGGGAAATGACTCTGGAGAAGGTCACTTGGTGTGCAAGCATAGGCTCTGATGCTAACTCTCAATTGGGCAAGATGAGTGTTGGCCACACAGGTGCCTTTAACTCCAGTTGTGTGGGGAGAAGAGACAGGATAATCACTGAGGTTGGCTAGATGCCCACCTAGCTCCAGGTTCAGTGAGAGACCTTGTCACGGAGGAGGAAGGGAAAGAGGGAGGAAGGGAGGAAGAGAAGAGAAGAGAAGAGAAGAGAAGAGAAGAGAAGAGAAGAGAAGAGAAGAGAAGAGAAGAGAAGAGAAGAGAGAGGTCATTCTTCTCTGGTCTCAGGGAGTGTGCACACAGGCCTGTGCATCTAAATTCACACGGACATATAATATAACATGCAGAGAGAGAGAAGAGATTGCAAGTTGCTTTCCAAACCTGCCATACCTTTCTGTGCTTGCCCACAGTATATAGGTGTCCTATGCTATCATTACCACTGAATATTATTGTTGTTGGTTTTGTTTTATTTATTTTTATTTATTTATTAAAGATTTCTGCCTCCTCCCCGCCACCGCCTCCCATTTCCCTCCCCCTTCCCCGATCAAATCCCCCTCCCTCGTCAGCCCAAAGAGCCATCAGGGTTCCCTGCCCTGTGGGAAGTCCAAGGACCACCCACCTCCATCCAGGTCTAGTAAGGTGAGCATCCAAACTGCCTAGGCTCCCACAAAGCCAGTACATGCAGTAGGATCAAAAACCCATTGCCATTGTTCTTGAGTTCTCAGTAGTCCTCATTGTCCGCTATGTTCGGCTAGTCTGGTTTTATCCCAGGCTTTTCCAGACCCAGGCCAGCTGGCTTTGATGAGTTCCTGATAGAACATCCCCATTGTCGCAGTGTGTGGGTGCACCCCTTACGGTCCTGAGTTCCTTGCTCGTGCTCTCTCTCCTTCTGCTCCTGATTTGGACCTTGAGATTTCTGTCCGGTGCTCCAATGTGGGTCTCTGTCTCCTTTCCTCTCCTGATGAAGGTTAATATTCAGGAGGATGCCTATATGTTTTTCTTTGGGTTCTCCTTCTTATTTAGCTTCTCTAGGATCACTAATTATAGGCTCAATGTCCTTTATTTATGGCTAGAAACCAAATATGAGTGAGTACATCCCATGTTCCTCTTTTGGGGTCTGGCTTACCTCACTCAGGATAGTGTTTTCTATTTCCATCCATTTGTATGCAAACTTCAAGAAGTACTTGTTTTTTACTGCTGAGTAGTACTCTAATATGTATATATTCCATACTTTCTTCATCCATTCTTCCATTGAAGGGCATCTAGGTTGTTTCCAGGTTCTGGCTATTACAAACAATGCTGCTATGAACATAGTTGAGCATATACTTTTGTTGTATGATAGGGCATCTCTTGGGTATATTCCCAAGAGTGGTATTGCTGGGTCCAGGGGTAGGTTGTTCTCGAATTTCCTGAGAAACAGCCACACTGCTTTCCAAAGTGGTTGCACAAGTTTGCATTCCCACCAGCAATGGGTGAGTGTACCCCTTTCTCCACAACCTCTCCAGCAAAGGCTATCCTTGGTGTTTTTGATTTTAGCCATTCTGACAGATTTAAGATGGTATCTTAAAGTTGTCTTGATTTGCATTTCCCTGATCGCTAAGGAAGTTGAGCATGACCTTAAGTGTCTTTTGGCCATTTGAACCTCTTCTGTTGAGAATTCTCTGTTCAGCTCAGTGCCATTTTATAATTGGGTTGATTAGCCTTTTACGGTCTAGTTTCTTGAGTTCTTTATATATTTTGGAGATCAGACCTTTGTCAGTTGCGGGGTTGGTGAAGATCTTCTCCCAGTTAGTGGGTTGCCTTTTTGTTTTAGTGACAGTGTCCTTTGCTTTACAGAAGCTTCTCAGTCTCAGGAGGTCCCATTTATTTAATGAGGCCCTTAATGTTTGTGCTGCTGGGGTTATACGTAGGAAGTGGTCTCCTGTGCCCATGTGCTGTAGAGTACTTCCCACTTTCTCTTCTATCAGGTTCAGTGTGTTCGGACTGATATTGAGGTCTTTAATCCATTTGGACTTGAGTTTTGTGCATGGTGATAGATATGGATCTATTTTCATTCTTCTACAGGTTGACATCCAGTTTTGCCAGCACAATTTGTTGAAGATGCTCTTTTTCCATTGTATACTTTTAGCTCCTTTATTGAATATCAGGTGTTCATAGGTTTGTGGGTTAAAGTCAGGGTCTTCTATTCGATTCCATTGGTCGATTTCTCTGTTTTTATGCCAATACCAAGCTGTTTTCAATACTGTAATAGAGTTTGAAGTCAGGGATGGTAATGCCTCCAGACGATCCTTTATTGTATAAGATTGTTTTGGCTATCCTGGGTTTTTTGTTTTTCCATATAAAGTTGATTATTGTCTTCTCGAGATCTGTGAAGAATTTTGATGGGATTTTGATGGGGATTGCATTGAATCTATAGATTGCTTTTGGTAGAATTGCCATTTTTACTGTGTTGATCCTCCCAATCCAAGAGTAAGGGAGGTCCTTCCATTTTCTGGTGTCCTCTTCAATTTCTTTCTTCAAAGACTTAAAGTTCTTGTCAAAGAGATCTTTAACTTCCTTGGTCAGAGTTACCCCAAGATATTTTCTGCTATTTGTGGCTATCGTGAAAGGTGATGCTTCTCTGATTTCCCTCTCTGTTTCCTTATCCTTAGTGTATAGGAAGGCAACTGATTTTTTGGAGTTGATCTTGTTTCTTGCCACATTACTAAAGGTGTTTATCAGCTGTAGGAGTTCTTTGGTAGAGTTTTTGGGGTCGCTTATGTATACTATCATATCATCTGCAAATAACGAAAGCTTAACTTCTTCCTTTCCAATACGAATCCCCTTGATCCCCTTATGTTGTCTTATTGCTATTGCTAGAACTTCAAGCACTATATTGAAGAGGTATGGCGAGAGTGGACATCCTTGTCGTGTTCCTGATTTTAGTGGGATGGCTTTTAGTTTTTCTTCGTTTAATTTAATGTTAGCTTTCGGCTTGCTGTAAATAGCTTTTATTATATTTAGGTATGACCCTTGTATCCCTAATCTCTCCAAGACCTTTATCATAAAGGGGTGTTGAATTTTGTCAAATGCTTTTTCAGCATCTAATGATATGATCATATGGTTTTTTTTCTTTCAGTTTATTTATATGGTAGATTACATTGATACATTTGCGTATGTTGAACCAGCCCTGCATCTCTAGGATGAAGCCTACTTGATCATAATGGATAATTTTTCTAATGTGTTCTTGAATTCGGTTTGCCAGTATTTTATTGCGAATTTTTGCGTCGATATTCATGAGTGAGCTAGGCCTGTAATTCTCTTTCTTGGTTGGGTATTTGTGTGGTTTTGGTATCAGGGTAACTGTAGCTTCATAAAAGGAGTTTGGCAATGATTCTTCTGTTTCTATATTGTGAAATACATTAAGGAGTTTAGGTATTAGCTCTTCTTGGAAGTTCTGGTAGAATTCTGCATTGTAACCATCTGGTCCTGGGCTTTTTTTGGAAGGGAGATTTTTGATAACAGTTTCTAGTTCTTCGCGACTAACAGGTCTATTTAGATCGTTCACCTGGTCTTGGTTTAGCTTTGGTATATGGTACTTATTTTAAAAAAATGTCCATTTCTTTTGCATTTTCCAGTTTTGTGGCATACAGGCTTTTGTAGTAAGGTCAAATGATTCTCTGAATTTCCTCTGTGTCTGTGGTTATGTCCCCCTTTTCATTTCTGATCTTATTTATTTGCGGGTTCTCTCTGTGTTGTTTAATTAGTTTGGATAGGGGTTTGTCTATCTTGTTGATTTTCTCCAAGAACCAACTTTTGTTTCATTGATTCTTTGGACTGTTTTCTGTGTTTCTATTTTGTTGATTTCCGCCCTCAGTTTGATTATTTCCAGTCTTCTACTCCTCCTGGGCGTGTCTGCTTCTTTTTTTTTCTAGAGCTTTCAGGTGTGCTGTTAAGTCCCCAATGTATGCTTTCCCCGTTTTCTTTAAGTGGGCACTTAGTGCTATGAACTTTCCTCTTAGCACTGCTTTCATCATGTCCCATAGGTTTGAGTATGTTGTCTCTTTATTTTCATTAAATTCTAGGAAGACTTTAGTTTCTTTCTTAATTTCTTCCTTGACCCAGGTGTGGTTCAGTAGTTGACTGTTCAGTTTCCATGAGTTTGTCGGCTTTCTGGGGGTAGCATTGTTGTTGCCTTCTAACTTTAATCCGTGGTGATCTGATAAGATACAGGTGGACACTGATATTTTTTTGTATCTGGAGGTTTCCTTTGTTTCCATGTATGTGCTCAATTTTCAAGAAGGTTCCATGAGCTGCAGAGAAGAAGGTATATTCTTTCCTATTTGGGTGGATGTTCTATAGATGTCTGTTAAGTCCATTTGCTTCATTACCTCCAATCATTCTCTTAATTCTCTATTAGGTTTCTGTCTGATTGACCTGTCCATTGGAGAGAGAGGTTTGATGTCTGCCTTGAGTTCTAGTAATATTTCTTTTACATAAGTGGGTGCTTTTATATTAGGGGCGTAGATATTCAGGATTGAGACGTCATCCTGATGAATTGTTCCTGTTATGAGTATAAAGTGTCCATCTCGGTCTCTTCTGATTGATTTTAGTTTGAAGTCAGTTTTATTAGAAATTAGTATGGCCACACCTGCTTTTTTCTTAGGACCATTTGCTTGAAACACCTTTTCCCAACCCTTTACTCTGAGTAGATGCCTGTCTTTGTGGTTGAGATGTGTTTCTTGCAAACAGCAGAATTTTGGATCCTGTTTTCATATCCAATCTCTTAGCCTGTGCCTTTTTATAGGTGAATTGAGACCATTAATATTAAGTGATATTAATGACCAGTGGTTGTTTACTCCGGTTATTCTTAATGTTTCTGGTAGTAGAGTTTGTGTGTCTCCCTTCTTTGAGATGTGCTGGTGAAGGGTCGCTAGATGCCTGAGTTATTGTAGGCAGTATTGGGGATGTTGGATTCCTTTGGTTGCGATTTTCTTTCTATTACTTTCTGTAGTGCTGGATTTGTGGCTACGTATTGTTTAAATTTGTTCTTATCCTGGAATGTCTTGTTTTCTCCATTGATAGTGAACAATAGCTTGGCTGGGTATAGTAATTTGGGTTTGCATCCTTGGTCTCTTAGTTTCTGCAGTACCTCTATCCAGGACCTTCTGGCTTTTATGGTTTCCATAGAGAAGTCAGGTGTAAGTCTGATCGGTTTACCTTTATAAGTTACTTGCCCTTTTTCCTTTGCAGCTCTTAATATTCTTTCTTTAACCTGTATATTTTGTGTTTTGATTATTATATGGCGAGGGATGTTTTTCTTTGATCCAGTCTGTTTGGTGTTCTGTATGCTTCTTGAATATTCAAAGTAATATCTTTATGTTGGGAAAGTTTTCTTCCATAATTTTGTTAAAAATAATTTCTGGGCCTTTGAGCTGTGACTCTTCTCCTTCTTCTATTCCTATTATTCTTAGGTTTGTCCCATATTTCCTGAATGTTTTGTGATGAGAATTTGTTGGCTTTGCTGTTTTCTTTGATCAGTGCGTTTATTTTCTCTATGGTGTCCTCAGAATCTGAGATTCTTTCTTCTATCTCTTGTATTCTATTGATTATGCTTGTTTCTGTAAACTCTGCTCGTTGACCTAGATTTCCCATATCCAGCTGGTCCTCAGTTTGTGTTTTCTTGCTTCCATTTCAGTTTTCAATTCTTGAAATGTTTCCATTACCTGTTTTATCGTTTTTTCTTGGTTTCCCAGGGTATCATGTACGTATTTACTCATTTCTTCGAACTTTTTGTTATACTTCCCATCCATTTCTATAAGGGCGTTTTTTACATGTTGTTTAAGGGACTCTATTGCTTTCATAAAGTCAGTTTTTTCCACTTCTTCTATATTAGGGTGTTCCAGTCTTTCTGTTGTAAGATCGTTGGGTTCTGGTGTTTTCATGTTGTTTTTCAGATTATTGGGTGAATTCTTGCCTTGGTGCCTGCCCATCTCCTCCTATCGCTGCTATCTAAGGGGTCTTTTAAAAC
The DNA here is from genome assembly GCF_037038515.1 of Microtus pennsylvanicus. Classification (NCBI taxonomy): domain Eukaryota; kingdom Metazoa; phylum Chordata; class Mammalia; order Rodentia; family Cricetidae; genus Microtus; species Microtus pennsylvanicus. The sequence continues at coordinate 102,166,263 of NC_134583.1, read as the reverse complement.
TGGATCAGGTTTCCCTGCTGGCCAGGGGCTCCTCTTACAAAATGCCCTCACTCTGTTTTCTGGCTCCTGCGAGGGCCAAGATCCCTCTCACCCCTCAGAAGGGTCTTCAGGAACAGGACCAGGCTCCCCGTTTGCCAGGGACCTCTCCAACAAAAGGCCTACCTCTTTGATTTAATTGTAGTGGGGCGATCTGCTCTCAGTGTTGTGCGCTGGTCCCCATCGCCTGCGTCTGCCGCTGTGCCTGTCCCCACCGCCTGCGTCTCTGCGCAGGTCCGCGCCAGTCCCCCATTAAGTTCATTTTATGTTGGCCAAGTACCCTGTGCATGGGAGCTGCCCTGGATGTGGTTGATGCAGCCACTGTAGGTGTTTGGTTTAGTTCTGTACATTGGGTTTATAGCATTTTTGTTAATTACTTTATTCTTTTTGTGGATTGTATATTATATATTGTTTTTTGCATGTAGATATTATTTTAATAAGTTTTTAATGACACTTAAAAACCTTAAGGAGGTGGACAACCAGCAGGTGTGAGTTGTGGTCCAGAAATACTGTTACTTGAAGTGGTGTAAGTGTCTGTGCTTGACATTAGGGACCAGGGAGACATACCATCAGCGAAGTGCTTGCTGTGTCAGTGTGAGTACCTGAGTTGAGTCACCGGAGCCCATATGAAAGCCAGGTGCCAAGCCGTGCTGTGAGCTTATGATCCCCAGTGTTGGGAAGCGGAGACAGGCAGGTCTACATGGTAAACTCCGAGGCAGTTAGACTCTGTCTCAAAGAACAAGGTGATGATATCTGAGAGATGATACCTCAGGTTGCCCTCTGGCCTCTACACACATGTGCACGCAAGCGCACACGCTCACACAGAAGATAAACATCTGAGCTTTAAGTCGACCTTTCAACTTTTGGACTTTTAACCATACATAGCCACAGCTTTTTACCACATCAAGATCCTAAGTAGTAAAAATCTGTATTAATTTTCCCTTTCTCTTTCAGTGTTAAATGTTTACAGAAGACAGTAAAGGACTCTTACCACATAATATGTAGACCATGTGCCTGTGAGCTTGAAGTTTGCGCAAAATGTGGAAAGAAAGAAGACATTGTTATTCCGTGAGTGTTTCCTTTTACATTGGGGTTTGTGTTTAGTCATCATCCATGAGCTTTCTCTAGGCAACACCAACTCAGTTTAAAGTTGTGTGTCTGCCATTAATAGAAGCACTTTTCTTCATAGCAGGAAAAGGGTCACAGTTTCATCAAACTTTTCTATTAGAGTATAAGATGACATTTGTATGTTTAAGAACATCAACTCTTCAGCCTTGCGCTTCATACTCATCTGAAGAATGACTTTTTCAGAGCAGTCCTCCCTGGTGACCTCCTCACTCACCCGGAGCCCACTCTTCTCACAGCAGCCTTGGAAGTGCTGACTCGAGCTAAGCTGTCTTTAGAAGAGGCTCTTCTCTGCTTTTCTGTAGGCTCCTGATAGGAAGAAACAAGGAGAGGCTTTTTTAACCCCCACCATTAAATAATGAAAGCCTGGGTAATAATTATAAACTTTTCTTCTTTTTCTTCTATTTAGGTTTAATAAAGAACCAGAAAATTCAGCAAATACTGAAAATCAAGGTTCTAACTGTAGAAGAAGCTGCAGAGGGGAGGAAGACAGTGACGAGGATTTTGACGCTGACGCTGACTCGGATGGGGAGGATGGGGACTCTTAGGTGGCCTGACAGCACCGAGGTGACTGCAGAGGGCTCGGCAGACACAGAGACATCCGGTGTGGGGGTCCGAAAAGGCTGTCCAAAACAGGCAGAGCTGATGCATGAGCAGTATAAATTATTTATACATTTGAATAACAGAAACTTTCAGGTTTTCACAATAAAACTTGAGCTGCATATACAGAATATGTATGGAAACTTCCTATGGCCTGTTGTACAATCTATGGGAATTGTTTAGAAAAGCATATTATCTAATGTCAGATTATCCCGTGTTGAGAACTGCTGGTTGTGTAGAACTATCTCTTGGAAAATTAAGATGATTAACTCATAGTGAGTACATTTTTGTAATCTGACCTCACGTGTGTAACTTTCTTAGCAAAAGCCCCCTTGTATCTTACAAAGCAAAACCATTTATTTTTATACACAAACACACATATAAAATCAGGTGTAGTGATTTTCCTTCAAAAATATTTTTATATATGCCATTCCATTGTTTTTACCTTTTCCAGTTTGGAAATAAATACTCAGAAAAAATTGTGTGGAGTATATAGTTAATAACTGGAAAGGAAACTAACCTTCATACTCGATGGAGATACTCGCATTGCCAGACGCTCCGGTGATGCTCTTCCATGTAAGCTATTACATTGCTCTGAGTTCTCACTTTGCTGCCAGCGGTTCTACTTGTGGGCAGTGTAGGTTAGCTTTGTGTGATTGCTGAAGTGTGAGTTCTTATACTTAAAATCCTAAAGCTATAGAAAGGTGGTGAGGCAATATAATGAACTTTTTCATACTCTCTTCATCGATTCTCAACTTTAATGTTTTATTATGTTTTCTTTGTGTCTTAATCTCCACATATGTGTATATGACATGTATGTATGTGTATATATGTGCGTATATATTTTCTGAACCATTGAAATAAATGTGAAACCCTGGCTTTAGACTTGTGTGTATGGCTTTTTTATTGTTCTAAAATTTGGAAATTGATCCATGTTCTTATAAAAGCTATGATTTGCTCATCTTACATTATTGTACATTGCTTTGATGTTGAGGTTTATGGGTTTGACTGGTTTTCCTGATGCACACAATACCCATATAAAATGAAGCAGGATTAGAAATTATTGAAGATATTTTAATTTAGGCTTAAACTCAAAGCTCAAGAGATACTTTAAGAGTATCATACTCAAGAGTATGAGTGTGGGCTTCTTAAAAAAAAAAAAGAGGACAGAAAGCTGGGTGTAACCAAGTGTGAATATGGGCTCGAGGAAGAGTGGGCAGTTACCCGTCTTGGAGTTAGCCATATGTACTCATGGGTTACATCTCAAGTTTCCTAAGTGTATTAGTTACTTTAAGTTGCTGTGATAAAATACCATGGCCTAAACAACTTATAGAAGAGTTTATTTGGATGTCTAGGTCCAAGGAGATAGAGTTCATTGTAGTGGGGAGACATGGTAGCACACAGGCATGGCAGCCACCACTGGAAATGGAGCCAGCTTTTCAGTTCTCATAGCCTGTTCCCAGTGACACACTCCTCCATCAAAATCATGCCTCCAACGGGGGACCAACGGTTCAAATATCCAAGTCTCTGTTCTCATTCAAACCACTACAGTGTTTAAAAAAATCCTCTCTCTCGGTGAGATGACTCTGCCATGAATGGAATCATGACCTGATCATGTAAAAGCTGAAGCCACTGCATAAGATAAAGGACTTAGTGCGTGCCCGTCCTATATAGTTCTTGGTGAAACTCCTAGAAAATGACAGATTTGTGGCTAGGAAGGACAAAGGCCTGGGACAGTTGTTGTGTTGGAATCCTTGCTCTGCTGCTAGCGAAGGCTTCAGCTAGATTCCAAGGCAAGGGGTTTTTCTCTGTCTCCTCAGTCTCCAAATCCTCCCTGTCTTCTTATCTTTCCTTAGTAGCCGATTTTAATGTGTGCAGCAATATCTTATTCCCCTTTTGTTTATCGACTATGGGTTTTGGTAGTAGATGGTATTAAGGTTTTTTTTTTTTGTAAATTGATAGGGTTGTTTTAAAGATACATTGAAATGCATGTGTGATATGAATTTACTTTCAGATGCTGAGATTAAAGGCACTTGCCACTGCTGTTTCTGCTTCTTTACCTGGAGAGAAATGGGTAAGGAAGAGTGTCACGTAGAGGCACACACCACAGCTGCATTTATCTCTTTAGGACTAAGAATAGTTGTTTTGCTTGCTTTGGGAAGTGGACCTTGAAAGCTTTAGTTCCTTTGTGTTTCTTTAAGAACTATCCTTTCTTTTTTTTTTTTATTTTATTGAGAAAAGGAAAAAAAACAAGTTTCCGCCTCCTCCCAGCCTCCCATTTCCAAAAAAAAAAAAAAGTTTTGAAATCAATCCCTAGAGGACACCGGTGGCAAATAGATATTACTTTAAACTACTTTGAGATTCTCAGTGTACTGAAATGGTTTTTTTGCTGTTCTAATTTATAATGTTTGAAATGATATAAAAAGAGGTAGTTCATTAAGAAAGAATAAAAAATATTCAATCTCTGCAAAAAAAAAAAAAAAAGAACTATCCTTTCTAAAGCCAGGTGTGGTGGCTAGCACACACCTTTAATAGTTGCGTTCGGGAAGCAGAGGCAGATGGATATCGAGTTCAAGGCCAACCTGTTCTACCTAGTGAGTTAGTTCCAGGATCGCCATGGCTATCCTGGGAAACCATGTCAGAATTATCCTTTCTAGCCGGAAACTTTTTTTTTGTTGTAATTCAGCATGTGGAAATTATGAAACAATCACGTTTCATTTTATTGTAATAAATCAGTGCCTAATGAAAGTTCCCCTGCCTTGATATTCAGATAATCCAAATCATCGCGTCCAGACATACCTGGGTTCTTACTGAAGTTCCAGCTCTAGTCACACACTCCATAGACTCTTAAGGAATTCCTTTCCCCTATGATTTATTCCTCCTGGGTTTTTTGTCTCTCCAGGTCCTCAGCTGATTCCAATTGTCAGCTACAGAAAATAGTTACATGTAGTAAAAAGCCATTTTCATGTGTACCAGACACAGGACGTGCTTGCCGAATTGACTTCTTCACAGACTCTCTTACAGCTAGAAGTCGATAGCCATATAGGGGGATTCTGGGAAAGAATTACCAAGAAAAAGAAAATAGCTTGGCTCTTTCTGCCTAAATGTGCCATGAGAATACATGAGAACTTGTAGCCTTTTGCCTCAAAGCCGCTGACTTGGATGGTGGCGGTCACGTCAGAGGAGCTACAATCAGCAATAGAGCTTATGCTCATTGGTTAGCACAGCTTCAAAGTCCTGGGGGAGGGAGGGCTACAGGATGCCTCTTGCTTCTGCTGGCTCTCCTGCTTGCTGATAGTATGTTCTTACCATATTTGGCATGGTGTGATTGTTGAGTGGACTCCCACTGGATCTAGTATAGTGTGATTGTCTCATGGGAAAAATCCCACTCCTCATGAGGCAATTTACTTGCAGATCATAATGAAGATGATTTTTATAGAGAAATGACGCTTAGAGATGTGAGATTTGCCAAGGATGGAAAGTGAAAACAAGGAAGTTTAATGCATTCTAGATACCTGAACTCCGCCTGTGGAAGAACAGGCTGACCATAAAAGAAAGCAATTATGTCCGTGCACCCAAGGTAAGGTCCAAGCTCCTCGATCATGTAGCTTTACAGAAGTAATTGCAGGTTTGGGATGCACCTTTCAAAAATAAAATTGTGAAAGGATTAAATGACCCTATTGTGTGTAAAGAAAATAAGAAAAGGCCGGGCGGTGGTGGCGCACGCCTTTAATCCCAGCACTCAGGAGGCAGAGGCAGGCGGATCTCAGTGAGTTCGAGACCAGCCTGGTCTACAGAGCTAGTTCCAGGACAGGCTCCAAAGCCACAGAGAAACCCTGTCTCAAAAAAAAAAAAAAAAAGAAAATAAGAAAAATAGATGGTTAGCTCGAGCACCCGAGTAAGGCCTTGCTGAGCAGAAATAAGATAGGAGTCTGCTACACGGAAACTGCAAACAGCTGGCTGAAATATATTTGGCTTGCTTCAAATTTTGCTAATCAACTATGAAAGAATCATTGCTTTGGGGTGAAATTGTTGAAGTAGGTAACTTAATTCAAAGGAAAATGCTTAACTACATGTGGGCTTCTAAGAAAAACATAACTTATGATCATGTGATTTCTTCTTATGTAAAGATTTTAATTTGATTTTGGAAAGTATGTAATTTGTGGTTTTGACGTGATTTCCTTCTTGCATAGGGATTTTGTCTTAGGTGGTATAAAAGAGTTAAGAGAAAAAAAAAATAAAGAAAAGGGGAATTAAGTTTTGCTCCCTCAGGTAAATTTGTGTGTTTAGCTGCTGACGTCCATACCTCTCCAGTGGCTCTGACCTGCTGGACTCCAGCCCTTGGGAATCTTGGGCCCACAATCTCCCAGTTCTTGTAACGTAAGTAAACGTTGTTGTACAAACTCCTGCCAATCCGAAATCCAGTTACTTGCAGCCAGAAGCATTCCAGCGGATACAGCAATAGCTTTGTAGCGCCCAGTCTATAGCACTTACCAGCTGTGGCAGCAAAACATAGATTGATGTATTAAATATGATTGATTGGCCGTGAAGGCTTGTCAACTTGACCTCTTGCCTTGGTTCTACAAAAGGATTATCATAGATTAAATAGCTACTGATCATCTGATAGCAGTTGCACTCAGATTCCAAGCATCTGTATGCAGTAACACAGTTAATTAGAATTGCTTTTGGAGTGATGAGCTGTTGATGAACAGAGATGATGAGCAATGCTCTGTGAGACGAAATGAAGCATGGGGTGAGTATTGATCAGGAGTCAGAGCCGGGTGGGCTAGAGGTGGGGTGCTCAAGTAAGTGAGGAGTGAGAAATGATTTTTAAAGTGACTCATTGAAAACAGGGCTAAGAGACATGAGAAAAGTGTTTGTGGTGGTTTGAAAGAAAATGGCCCCCAAAGGGAGTGGCACTGTTAGGAAGTTTGACTTTTTTGGAGTAGGTACAGCCTTGTTGGAAGAAGTATCACTGTGGAGGCAGGCTTGGAGGTCTCATATGTGTTATAGCCACTTCCTGTCGCCTGTGTCAAGATGTAGAACTCTCAGCTCCTTCTCCAGCACCATGTCTGCCTGTATGCCCCCATGTTTAGAATGTTGATAATGGACTAAACCTCTGAAACTGTAATCCACCCCCAATTAAATGTTTTTCTTTTGTGAGAGTCGTCGTGGTCATGGTGTCTCTTCATAGCAATAGAAACCCAAATTAAGACAATGTACCAGGCAGAAAAATCACATTGGGAAGCGTTGAAAGGAAAACTTGTTGGTCTGTTCCAGGAGCTGCGAGGTGGAGCTGTTTACCTTAGAGCCCTTAAAGCTCCCTCCCAGAGAGGTGACAGAAGGGTCAGAGCCTGCCGAGCGTGGTCAGCCTCTGCTGCACGGTGAGTTTGAGGCCAGCCTAGGCCACGTGAGACTCTCATGAAACAAAGCCCTTCTTTTCCTTCTACTATTTTGTTTCAGCCCTTTGACTGATTTCACTGACGTGAATGTATTTGTTGTTCTATGTGAAACTTTCTGAGCCCCTGAAATCTGTTGATACGTTTATCATCAGACTCAGAAAACCGTCTTCCGTCATTTCTGCAAATAGCATCTACTCCGTTTCTGAAACTAGTGCTGCCCACGAGTAGATCCTCTGGGCGGTGTGCTCTGACTCCCCTGCCTGTTTTTATTCGCCTCTTCCTCTGTGCCTCAGCAGTCGCTTCCTGTTTGCCACTCTGCATTCACGAGTTTTCTAGTAGATTAATGCGCTCAAGGTGCTTTTAAACCTCTGACAAGTCCTTAATCTCAAAACAGTGAATTTATAGTTCTAAAACGTCTGATTTTTACGTAGATTATAACTCTTGGAATTTCCATCATGCCTGTTTTGTGTAGGCTTTTCCCTTTTCTGTGATGTAATAATAATAGATTACTGTCTGATGTATTAAGATATGGCGTGAGCATCCTGGATGGTATGCTGGAAGCATCGGCCCTTGGCTTGTGGGCTTGAAGTGGCAGACACTCTAAGAGGGGCTCAGTGTCAGCTAATTAGGTCATGAAGGAACCACCTTTGCAAGGAACTGAGTGAGTTCTTGCCCGAAGGGACTCAGAGGCCAAAAAGCCCTTGTCGTGGTTCTTTGACCCTTTCATTGCCAGAATTGTGAGCCAGATCAATGCTATTATTTTATAAAGTACTTGAGTGCTTTGTTACAGCGGCACGAAATACACCAACAGTCTTTCACTGTTCGCCAGCTGCTTCATCCTTTGAGTCCCAGGCACTTTGAAAGCTCTGCATATTGAGTGATTTTAATTTTGTCTTAGAAATCATGAGTGAGGTATTATTTTTTTTTAAGGTTGCTTTTTCCCCTCCAGGGACTGTGTCATGGCAATGAGGAAGAATAATTAACATATAATTGGAAAAGTGAGTCTAAGTAATTTTACAGACAAACAATAAGCTTTCGGGTCTTCTGACCCCAGAACCATGCAAGTTCCATCTAGGGCCATCTAGGGCAAGAGTCTGTGAGATACCATACATTGCTGATTAGACAAATCTGTTGTTTCTCTCACTAGCACCCCAGAGGTCTCGGAAGAGCTTCTGTGCCCCACTCCCTGCTTCCCTCATTTTGGACAATTGTAACTTTTTTTCTAAGGAATCCCCTTGAGTCCCAGGCACTATTGGAAAGTACGTGGTTGCTTATCTGTAAGTGATGATTTGAATTCTCGTCACTTTTTAATATTTCCCTGTGCATATCAACGCACATGTATGAAACATCTGTAATCGTTCTGATTAGATGACGCCACTTTATTGTGAGATCTGTTGGCATAATAAAAGAACACAGGTGTTTGTGTCAACACTGGGTATGTGGTATGGCTTACAGACTGAGAAGGTTGCTCACAGTGACCACTTAGCACAGTGATGACTCTCAGAAGGAAATGATAGTTATTACAGGCATGTGCATGAGTGCAGGAATGGGCGTGTACATGTACGTGTGCATGTATGCAGGAGTTTATTCCTGTGCACATGTGTGTGAGTACGTGCGTAGTTGACCCCTAGATTACCATTTTAAAATAATATAAGATAAATAAATGGCAGTTTCTGATGAGTGTCCTGTTTCTATGCCGCCAGCAAAGTAGTCAAAGTCATAAAATAAGACACCAGAGATACCCGTGAGGTCCGTCTGTCTCTAAAGCCTGTGTTCTATCAGCCACGCTTAGGAGAAGCTGTAACTATTGCACTCTCCTAAGCTTCCGTGTTCTTAATTTAATGCATCTGTGACATTAGCACAGCTCTCTCTCTCTCTCCGTTCTTCTCCGTGACTGTCCTCGTTTCTTCCTCACACTGTTTCTGTCTTGGATGACAATCCTGTTCAAAAGTCACTTACATAAAGCGTAGCTACCCTCCTCTCATCTTGCCCTAGAATTTCCATCGCTCATTTTGTTAGTTGTCAATAGTCCTGAAGGCCACAGGACCATTTCCCACGAATTCTTATTGGCCAGGCTCATGCTAGTGAGTCCCACAATTCTGTCAACCATCACACATACAAGAAAATGTTCATGGGCTGGAGAGATGGCTCAGTGGTTAAGAGCATTGCCTGCTCTTCCAAAGGTCCTGAGTTCAATTCCCAGCAACCGCATGGTGGCTCACAACCATCTGTAATGAGGTCTGGTGCCCTCTTCTGGCCTGCAGACATACATACAGACAGACTATTGTATACATAATAAATAAATAAATAGAAAATGTTCACCTCCCCAAATCTCACACATACAACTTTTAAAGAAACCGAGTACTACAGTTACACGGCCACTTGCATCTTTTACTTCCCTGCGCTACAGTTTGGATGGAGGTTGTTCCTACCAAAGCTCTCATTGAAATGTGGCTGGTGATACAGTTGTGTCGGGGTGTAGGATTTTTAAGAGAGGTGATAACGTCCAGGGAGGTTGGACTGTTTCTCCTGAAGGCACATCAGTCCTCATGGAGTGTACCGTCCTGTGTCTGGGCCTCTGCTGTCCCTTCTTGCCTTCTTGTATCTGCTCAGAGCTACGTGATTGGCAGCAGCACATTTGCTGCCATTGGGCCCTTGTCAGAAACCAAGTAGTCATCACTCTCTTCTGAGCATGCCCAACTGCTTCAAACCTCTTGATAGGAGTTCCCTGCCGTGATGTAAGGTATCCTGGAACTACGAGCTGAATAAACCCTTCCTCCCTTGAGCTGCTTTTGTATTTCATCACAGCTACAAGAAAAAACGAGCCAAACCAACTAAGACAGATGACTTCTGGCTATAGTCTACAAAAGTGGGAGTGGAATGACTAAACCAAAGCCAGGCTGACCAGCATAGAGCATGCCTGTCTCAAAAAAATAAAAATAACATACTTAGCTTTGTAAGACATCAACCAGGTGACATCCAATCCTAGTTACAAGACCCAGTATCAATTTTAGGTTATAAATTAAAGTTTTAATATTAAATGTGTGCAATAATTTAAATGCTATTTTAAAATCTACTTTCTCCATTTAAAATATTTTTGAATATCCTTGGAATTAGCATTAAGTTAAAATTAACATTTTAAAAATTATATTTTGTTCATTGGTCTCTTCACAGACTCAGTGGGTGAAAGAATCCAGACCCAAGAGCTGAATCTTGACTTAGGTGTTTGCACAGGTACAGAAATTCAAAGTTCTACCCTTGTGATTTGACTTTATTGTATGTAAATTTTGCTTAAATTGAAAGTAATATTACAAAATAAAAGTACACTTCTGTCAAATCCAGGCCTTGATCAGATGATATAGCCCTTGACTTAAGGAAGAACATAAGTAAAGTGATTCTGAGGGAGAAAGAACACCTGCCTCTGCGCAGTGTGTCCCTGGGACCCTGTCCACCAGAACAGCCCCTTCCCATGCCGTTGTCTAGCAAGGATGTGATACTGTGAGCCTACAGTGGGTGCAAACACAGAGAATGCCTGAGATCCTACAGCGTCTCTACTCCGGAAGGTTACCTTGTGGCTGGTATTACGTTTGTAGCTGTTTCAATCTCTTAACTTTACATAAAATTTGTTTCTAAATTAACTAAAAAAAATGTAAATATTTATGGGTACTGTGTGATGATAAATGTATGTTTTGTGTAATGTGTGAATCAGGTTAAATGTCTCAAACATTTTTTTTATGATGCAAACATTGAAAATCTAGCTTCTTGAAATACACAGTAATTATCATTTCCATAGGTACCCTCCACAGTCCACCTTCCTCCTCCTATGCAGCTGTAACTTAGAACCCACTGGTCCACCTTTCCTTGTGCCTCTTTTCTTATTCTTCCCAGCATCTGGAGTCCTTGGCTTCTGTAAGATCAGCTTTAAAAATATATTTCTTTATTTTTAGCTTGTGCATGTCTTACATAAGGCTTCCATTGCTGTGGTCAAACACCATGACCAAAGCAGTTTGGGGAGGAAAGGGTTTATCTGGTTTACACTTCCACAGCACTGCTCATCCACACAGGAAATGAGGACAGGAACTCACACAGGGCAGGAACCTGGAGGCAGAAGCTGATGCAGAGGCCCTGGAGGACTGCCGCTTACTGGCTTGCTCCCCAGGGTTTCCTGTTTTCTACCACCAGCTCACGGATGTCGCCATCCACAATGGGCCGGACCCTTCCCCATCACTCATTAAGAACATGCCCTACAGGCTTGTGTAGCTTATGGCTTCACATTTTCTTCATTGAGGGTCCCTTCTCTCAGATGAGTCTCGCTTATTTAAGTTGATATCACAGTAGTCAGTGCAATGCGTGTCTCTGTGTGTTCATGCACGCCACAGAGCACGATTGGAGAAGACAACCCAAAGGAAACGGTTCTCACCTTCTCTCACGTGGGTTCAGGGACTCAAACTCGGGTCACCTCGGGTTTGGTGGCAAGTGCCTTCACCCACTGAGCCAAGCACAGCTTTTTATATTCTGCAAAGAAATGCTCTTTTGTCATTTTTTTACTTAGACATTTTATTTCAATTTCTCATAAGAGGTTTGTGGGTTTGCAAAGCAGGTCAACTAAAATTCTTGGATAAAAGGAAAGCAAGCAAGCTTGGTACGAATCCCCCTCTGCTAAAGGAGGAAGCAGATGCAACCAATGAAAACGCTTAAACCAGAAGAGGTAGCTTGCTTTAGCCTGTTTTTTACTACTTGTGAGATATGGACCCTTCAATAACACGATTTGCAAATTCAGTGCAGCAGCAAGCTCTAGAAAGTATGTTTCTGGCAGTAATAATGTTACAGTTTGTTTTGGTTTCTTTGTCAAACTGGGGCCTATTTCTAACACTGTTATCACATACACATACACAAAAGGCTCAGTAAATCGATTGATCGGGGGTTTATTTTTAAAATAACCGCTGAGGACGGGAAGTAAATTTGAAAACGGCATACTCCTTTACAATGGACTCTCATTTAAAACATAAGTTTGCCTATTGAAGTAGCAGATGTTTGCACATCGAGGGTGATCTTATCCAATCCACATTTTGTTTTTACTTGACTAATCATAAATATATTTGTAGAATATATTTTAATCGGTTGTTTTTTCATTTGTTTTATAAATATCAGGAAAAATCATGGTACCATGGGACAGTGATTATGATACAGGAAATGAGTCAGCCCTTTGGATACTGCCAGGACCACTTGAGGTTAGACACTCTGAAGGACAGTCCTGACGTCCCTCAGCTTAGGATGTTCCACTGACTGCCAAGTCGGGAAACAAAGTAGAGTGATTTCTTTTTATTTTATTTTTTATGTGTATATGAGTGTTCTCCTGAATGTTTGTCTGTGTACCACACACATGCCTGGAGACCAAGGAAAGCAGAAGAGGGCATTAGCTCCCCTAGGACTAGAGTTACAGGCTGCTGAAACTTGAACCCCGGTCCTCTAGAAGAGCAGCTAGTGCTCTTAACTGCCGAACCATCTCTCCGGTCCCCATGAAATGAGTTGTAAACTGTGGTTTACATTCAGTCTGTTTTCGGGTGCTCTGCTCTGAACCAATAGGCCTAGTTACTCCTCTGGAAGGAAAAATTGAGTATTCTGTGCTGTGCTCAGAAAGCCTGGAAACTGCGAGAATAGTGAATTTATTTTATTTCACCCACGAACATACTGGGCACAGTGCATGGAAGTGTAAGAGCAGTTACAGGGCTAAAAATAAGATTCACCCATTTCTTCCCGTCCTGGTACTGTGGCTGCCAGCTGCCCCGAGACAGGTGCAGTGTGAACAGCTGCCCGTGAACAGAGACAGCAGCTTGCTGAAACTGGCAAGTGTCTCCGGTACACAATTTAGGGAAGGGTTTGGAATGCGTTTCTTGGCACTAGACAAGGACATTTCAGGTCCTGTCAAGCAACTGATTTATATGTGGGAAGACCTCAGTTAGAAGTACATTCCTGATGCCATGTTCCTGCCAGGAAGTCAGGGAGGAAACCCTACAAAAATAAAAGCCCTCTGGCAAGGAAGCCTTCTTATGTTTGGGGGATTGTGACCATGTCATGAAAAGTCCGCTTTGTCAAACTGTAGTGACATAACCACATACCATAACCACTGCAGTGGGTCCTTGAGGAGTGGATAGAGAGCAAAAATAAACCCATAAACTGGTTTATAATGTGTTCAGATAGGCATCCTCCTAGTCAACCTTGAAGTGTTTGTCCAGGCATGAAATTTCCCTTGTTCTGTGATTGTCTTCTCAAGTACAGTTTGCCCATACACTGGACACCCTGAAGGCCACAAAGGGAGCAACCTTCTCCACTTGAGCTGCAGTGAAGACTGAACACATCATGGAATTGAACTGAGTCCTTCTGCCCTCCCTTGTTCAATATTGTATCGTGGAGGTGATTCATCTTGGGGAAGTTTCAGCTTAGAGACACAGAGCTGGTGACCTCGTGTGCAATCAAATGGTCAGTAGTCTGACGAAGTGTGTCTCAGATGTCTAGTGTATGTATATGTGATAGTTGTAATTAATTAAGTGCAAATTCAATTAACATTATTTTACTGACTTTGCCTTAAGTTACATATTTTTCTTAAATTATAGGTAAGGTCTAATTCAGCTCTTGAAAGCTATAACTGCTTGCCTTTTTAAAGGGGATTTGGGAGCCTTGGAATAGCTGGGAACTACAGATAAAAATAACATTCGTCATTATTCTGTAAACTGCTGGAAAAGCTTTTCCATAATGGAGTGATAATTCTGTCTATATTTTAAAGTTTTTTGAGGTACGGTTTATACAACTTTTTGTATAAATTTGGTATACATACTTTTTAAAAAAGTATGTGATCTACTGCTGTGGCAAATTTACAATGTTACCTAATTATCACCACAATCCGTCAGGAGGTAGGAAGTTCTAGAGCAGTTCTAATGCTGTAACCCTTTTTCATAGTTCCTCATGTTGTGGTGACCCCCCCAACCATATAAATATTTTTTGTTGCCACTTCATAACTAATTTTGCTACTGTTACGAGTCGTAATGTATTATCTGTGTTTTCTAATTGTCTTAGATGACCTCCATAGAAGGGTCATTTGAACTTTCATATGGGTCATGACCCACAGATTGACAACCTTTGTACTAGAGTATATAGCAGGTGGAAGTTTATTTGGGCAGATGGGGGATATGGAAAGATTCCACCTATGAAGGCATGAGAATGTATTTATTCAGTAAGATGAGACCTTTAGGTGATTCGACTATCTGGGTGTCATTGTGCTCCTGCAAGTACCTGACTATAAGTAGTCCTGTAAGTTAATCCAATCAGTTCATCGACTCACCAAGCTAGAGTTGGGTGGACTCTGTATTCTATCTGCTGTAAATAGGTTTGTTTAGAACTCCTCAGGAAAAATTCAGCAGAGTCGCTCATAAAGAGGTTCCACGTCCTCACCCTCAGTTGTAACTGCTGGTGCATCTTTAATATTGCCATTCTGCTGGCTTTGTGAAATATCCCTGGCTTTGTATATTTCTAATGACTTATTGATGACTCGGCACATTTCCAAGTGATTAAAAGTCAGTTGTGTATCTTCTTTGGTATAATATGTATTCAGATTTGTTGTTCACTTACAAAATTTGGTTGTTATTGTTGTTATTATTATTATTGATTGTTTACATAAATCCTAGATAACATGTAGATCCTTATCAGATGTGACTTGGAAATTGTTTCAGTTAGTTAGTGACTTGTTATATCCTAGCTTAAGAAATCCTTTACTGGAGAGATAACCATGCGGTCAGTGATAGAGTTTGAGCCCGGAAGCATGAGGACTACCCACTGCCCATCCTTGTAATATACTTATGGCTTGTTAAAATATTAAAGCAACCAGTATATGAACAGTTTTGATTGTTTAAAGCCTTTAGAATTGGAAAACAGAAAAACCTGTAATTGAGCACATGATCTCCAAAAATGTGTTTGTGTGAGCTGTTATGCTTTTGTTTTCCTCTGTGGTCAATACATTGTGGCTAGGTCATCATGACTGGCAAAGGAAGGGAATGACTCCCTGTGATAAGGTGGAGAAATGACTTTAACCATCTGTCAGCTAAGGTTGACAGGAAGTTGTTGAAGGGATTTATACACCTCTGTGTGGATGTAGGTAAATAAACTGCCATGAAGGAGTGGCTCACCTAGAGACAATGAAACAAAACAGCAATTGGACCTACTTCCAAATATGGAAACTATAGACCACAGTCAAGACAAAATTTGAATTCTGACAGGATCCTAAGATAATGGCTGTGTGACCAGCATAGTGGCGGGGCTTGTTTGGGTTCACTTCAGACCCCTTCTGTGTTTGTTCCCATACATTGCTGTTGTCGTCAGTGAACTTGATTTCATTTTATTCCATAATCAGGAGTTCATAAGTGTTAGTTTGTGTCAGTCAAAGCTGCAGGTTTTAATTTTCTTTCTATAGAAATATATTTTAAGATCTATGTGAATGCCCACACCTGCTCTGGCTGTACGGTTTCATTTCTCATCTCTTCTCTATTTTTGTATGATAGAATCAGTTCCTGCTTCAAACTTAAGCTGAAAATATTTTCCATACTGCTCAAAAGTATAGACATTATTAAAAGTATGTCATTAAGCAAGACCCTCTAAAAGAAAAACCCAAAACACTTTGCAACTTCATGGATAAAGAGTACTCATTAAATACCCAATATGGGCAGAGGCTTTCACACCTGGATATATATGAGACTCATCTATGGCGTGACTATAAATCGCCAGCCTCCCCAGTCCCCTAAAAACTACACCACCGAGGAAAACATGCCAGTGCAGTTCCAGGAGCCATAAAAACAGGCTTCCCCGGCTCTGAAAGTCAAGCCCACTGCTGCTAGTGCACTGTGTCCCATGACACAGCTGGGAAGATGGCTTACACCCAACCCAACAGCGTCACACCACAGACACTTAGTCACAGTGCTGTCTAAATGTCAGAGGTGACCATAGGGCACCTACGTTTCATGAACTCCTACCTTAAGGAGCAAATGTAAGTGAGATAGAGAGGCCAAAGGAAACAACAGCGTAAATCTTAAGGTATAAAAGTGCTTCGGAATAGCTACAATTACCCAGTGTATTTCCTCTTCTGGTGGTCGTGTCTCTATGGGTTAGGCAGGTTACAGAAACTCAGTCTTTGAAAGGTGGTTGATGGAGGCAAAGAGGTCCAAAAAGTCAGATGTGCCCCTCCCTGAGCATGGATTAGAATTTAGGCTGCCCAAATGATATGGATTCACCTCAGTATGCTATGAATATGTTTTATTATCATTGGTTAATAAAGAAGGTACTTTGGTCTATGGTAGGGCAGAATATAGCCAGCCTGGAAGAGATATAGAGAGAGAGTAGGCAGAGTCAGAGAGACTCCATGTAGCTGCCGAAGGAGACAGACACAGACCCTTACCAGTAAGCCCAGCCTCGTGCCAATACACAGATGAATAAAAATGGGCTTATTTAAGATGTAAGAGTTAGTTAATAAGAAACCCAAGTTTATGGGCCAAGCAGTGTTGTATTTAATATAGTTTCTGTGTGATTATTCGGGTCTGGCAGCTGGGAAATGAGCAAACAGTCTCCCTTCACACCCAAGAACACACAGTCTCCATTCCCACCCTTCTAGCCCTCCCCCAATCTTGGTTCTAAGGCGGTGTCAGCTTCTCCATTCTCTGGATGCTTACTTTTTTTGCAAGTAGGTTTATGGGAAAGAGTTATTCTACACATCCTTCAAACCTTTTAATTTTGTTTTGGGAAGGTAGTGTTTTATCATTGCTCCAGATGGCCTAACTTCCATCATATCTGTGACACCATCAGGTGAGATGGAGGTTGTGAGGCCTCTGGTGGAGTGCTATTTTGTCAGTAACTTCCTCTGTGGCTCGGGTGAATTCCTTATGCTGTCAGAGCTGAAGTTCTTCCCTGTATAACATTTCTAGAGATGGTTGTCTCCACGTCTCTTCTGCTGTGATTACTGTAGCAACATCAGCCTGACTGGAAATTTGTTAAGCAAACGGATTCTTGAATTCTACCTCCAGCCTACTGACGCCCACTCTAGGGGTGGGGACCAGTGACCTGCAGTTGAAGGCCATCTTGCTGCTAGGTCTAAAGGTTAAGAATGCCTGCTTCGGTTAGTAGTTCTTAGCTTTGGTTGGACATTAAAATTGTTGGACCTCTTTTCTAACTATCAATCTTAGATCCTTCCTCCAAAGTCTCTGATTATAGTCTTTGCTATATTGAAGGTTTTCAAAGCTAGAAGTCAGTCTGTGGCAGCTCATACCTGTATCCACTAGGTGTTGCTCTAATAGAGACGAAAAGGCTTCTCAAGGAGATACACGAAGAGGAGGAATACATATCATTGATAAGAGGATATTCTGTGGTTTATATCTAAGTGCAATTTGAAAAGTGTTTACTTTCAGTTTGTTGCATTTTGTTTAAGTAAATTTGAATGATAACCTAAATAAGTGTTGACATAAATACATTAACCTACCTTCATAGGAAGAAATAAACTATAGCCATATACAATGACATGGCTGTGTCTCACAATAGACTGATTAACTGTAAATCTGACCACGGGCTGCTGGTATCTGTGGTTGAATATTTGCTTAGCACACTTTGACTCCTAGACTCACAGGAGAAAAAAAAAATAAAAGAAATAAAAAGTGCACATATATGATGTAGTTGCTTTCAAAAGAAAAAAACAGGTAAAGCTATCCTGTGGTATTGATGGCAACAGACAGCTAATAACTAGAAGATAGCACTAGGGAACCCCTTAAAATATTCACTTTTTTTCCTGGTGATAGTTATATACAAATATGCATTGGCATATATACAAAGGCACACACTAATTTATTCTCTTCCATTTGAATACCTTGGGGCTGGAGAGATGGCTCAGTGGTCAAGAGTACACGTTACTCTTCCAGAGGACCCAGGTTGAGTCCCAACACTCACATTGTGGCTCACAATCTTCTGGAACTCCAGTTCTAAAGGATCTGATAGCCTCTTCTGGCTTATGAAGACATTAGACACACATGTGGTACACATACATACATGCAGGCAAATAATCAGACACATGTAAAAAGTCAATCCTTAAAAAACTGACCAAATTTTTGAATACTTTACTATTTATGTTACTCTCCCTTAATAACTGTCGTAGTCCACGTAGGGTGACATCTGTTGTGAGTCACACGTTGAGTGACGTCTGTCATTGTCCAGCCATGATAGGTTCATACTTTCCACCGCAGCGGTGTGTGGATTAGAAACGTTAGAATAGACAGAGATAGAAAAGAAATCCAGGATAGTCATAGGATAGTACCATGAGGGCAGCTCAGTGGATACTGCATACTGAATCTGCCTGCTTTTGTTCCCCATATGTTTATATACCTCAATGGGGGGGGGATGGGGAGGGGGAAACTGCTTTATCATGACATAAAAGAAATCCAGAATAGTACTTGCTTCAATACTTGAGACATCAAGCCACTATTTCCTGAGTTAAGCATTCTGATGTTTTGGGTAGGAAACACAATGAATACACCCTAGACCAAGTGTCTGATAGGCAGCCCCTCCCTGTGAGAAACCTCCTATTTTAAAATGAAGGATCAGAATCCTTGAATTTTCTGACCTTTGGTCAGAGTGGAGTGGATCTGCATTTACAAGCACGTCTTATTGTCCAAAACACCAAATAACCACACCCTAGGTCAGAATATCTTTGTAGCTACACCTGTTGTCAACAACTTTGAAAGAGTAAAACTAAGATCAAGCTCTCTGACCTTTAGTCAAGGTGGAGTGGACTCACGTCTGTGGGCGCCCCACAAATAACTACAGAAGTTGAAATGTAGCCCTCAGGGCAATGATTGTCACACCAGCCTCTCCTAGTTGGTTGGCGATTATCTTAAGTAACACCTATGGCCACTAAGAAATGAACACAGCACTTTAATTTCATAGTAAGTTAAAGCATATGTGTTAATGCCCTGGGTCCCTGATTTCTGCAGCAATACATTCAAGAGACTGAATTAATATAGCAACCTTCTGTTATCTTTTCCTTACTCCTCAGATCGTATAATAAATCTAAGAAATGAAGCTGTCTGCTCTATATTATCTGCAGGAAAAGACCTCGCCTTTCCGCTGTCAGGGACAGGAGGTCAAATGCATCCCAGCACATTGAGCGAGATAAGAGGAATCTGTGTGTACAGCAGAGAAATCCTGAAAATGCGCCAAGCTTCTCACCATCAAAATAAGGCAGACCTGAAGGCCATTTAAGAAGGAAAAAAATGTGTTGGGAACAGGGAAACCAGAACCACTTAGCAGAATACCAAAAAATCTGTTGGAAAGAAGCCTGATCAGAAAAGATAGGCAAAGCTTCAGCTATGGCCTCCAAGCCACAGGCTGGGGATTGGTTTTAGGGAATGCACTTTACAAACA
The DNA here is from genome assembly GCF_037038515.1 of Microtus pennsylvanicus. Taxonomy (NCBI): domain Eukaryota; kingdom Metazoa; phylum Chordata; class Mammalia; order Rodentia; family Cricetidae; genus Microtus; species Microtus pennsylvanicus. Next base: position 102,146,653 of record NC_134583.1, on the reverse strand, counting down.
TCAAAAGCAGGGGGGAAGAGGGTAGTTGTCTGAGGCAGACCTAGAAAAGCACTTAAAGACAGCCAAAATCTTTGATCAACAGAAAGTGTATGAAAGCTGTCAGAGTGTCACCCTACCCAGTCCCTTTGTGACATTGTGCCCCAATCACTTTGATATCACCCTGTAGGAACTGAATAGGATATATAGGACAGTGGTGGTTTACTTCAGATATTTTTAAATTATCCTTTGTAGCTATCTCTATGGACACGTGACGGAGTAACGCGGAGCGTAGAAGTAACTTCAGCCCTCACAGCAAACTGCCCCTGGTGCTGTAGGAGAACCTGTAGGAACACACTGCAGGAAGCAAACTCTCCGAGGGGGTAGGATGGGAGTCCTAGTAAAGTTGTTAGTGTCGTGTGTCAAGCCTCGGGTTTAAATCTTCGTTATTGAAAACACGAGCTCTGTATGCTGCCATGAAGCTACTCTTCTAGATCTTTTCACAGATGAAAACTACACACTCATCTTCCATTTGTTTCTCTGCATCAGCACTTCCTGCCATGTACCCAGGAGGCTGTCCTAAATGTTTAGAGCAATGGACGCCCTGGCCCTTTTCACTTTTTTTTTTTGGATACGGACAATGGGATTCCTGGAAGCAGGATCCCCTCCCTCAGTTCTTGAGTGGCGTACTGTCTGGTTTTGTGTGGTAACTTGACACAAGCTAGAGTCATCAGAGAGGAAGGAGCCTCAGTTGAGGAAATGCCTCCATAAGAACCAGCTGTAAGGCTTTTTCTCAATTAGTGATCAATGGGGGAGGGCCCAGCCCGTGATAATGGAGCCATCCCTGGGCTGGTGGTCCTGGGTTCTATAAGAAAGCAGGCTTAGCAAGTCACATGAAGCAAGTCAGTAAGCAGCACCCCTCCATGGCCTCTGCATTACCTCCTGCCTCCAGGATCCTGCCCTGCTTGAGTTCCTGTCCTGACTTCCTTCAGTGATGGACTACACTTGGTAAGCCAAGTAAACTCCCCAGCTTGCCTTTTTGGCCATGGTGTTTTGTCGCAGCAGTGGGAACCCTAACTAAGACAGTTGTTTCGTGGCCCTCTACATACAGACTTCTCTGTCTTCCAGCTCAAGGAAAGCATTTGCTTACTATTGCTCCCTTGGACCTTGTGGTAGGAAGTTTTACTGCACCCTGCTCAGATGGACCATGATTTGTGGATTTCCTGTACCATATTCAGAGCCTTGTAGACACTGCCTTTATTTTCTTTAAACTGCTCAATTGAAGTGTGTCATCTCTTTCTTTCTGGATCCTCACTGACATAGAAATTGCTTCTATAAATGGCTCTATGAGAAATGTTCAGCATTGAACTCTGGGTTTGGATAGCTATGTGTTTGAAGAACACAGAACATAGAGGTAAGTCACACATCATGCCTGAAATGTGGCACCATCATGACTTCAAAGTTTCCATGGGCATGATATGGCCGGTAGATGCCAGCTTGGCATCAAAAGTCAAAAGTGTGGGCATTGTCACTGTGGTGATCGTGACAGTTGTATGGTTCGTGGCACTACCCGGTTTCTTAGACAGTCTTAGTTAATGGAGAAAAAAAGGAGGAGTGGGCTCTTGGTTTCTAGTTGGGATTGCAGGTAGACAATCAGAAAAGCTGACCGAAGGGTGAGGGCTCTTCCTGCGGTCACAGGGAGATGACAGTAGGAGGGGAAAATGGATCTCATGAGGCAAATTAAACAGCCACTCTGAGAGACCACTTGGCCAGGGTTTGAAAGAAATAAGCGCACTTGTCACATGACCTACAGGCTTACTGCTAGGCTCTTTTCCAGAAAATGAAATTTTATGTCTACCTGAAAACCTATATATAAAGATACATAGAAATTTTGTTTGTAGTAGCCTCAAACTGTAAGTGAGCCCCGCTCCCCTGGCTGTGGTAACAGATAAAATACAACTCACTAATTAAAAGTTCTAAGCTGGAGAGGGTTGATACCTGCAGCAACTTAGATAACATAAGGGCGTTGCACTGAGCGAAGGGGTGGGGAAGCAGCCACAGAAGGCTACACATTGTGTAATTCCATTGATTTAACATTTTCCAAGTGATAAAATCAGAGAGGTAGGAAATAAATGGGTACTAGCCGAGGGCGATGTGCTGATAGGAGAGGCGTGACTGCACAAGGGGGTGCACAAAGGAGGTGTGTTTTTAGGTAAGGCTTGTTCTCATTGTATTGTGATCTGGGGCTATTGTAGAATGGCCACAGGGACGTGCACACACACACACCACACACACACACCACACACACACATACACCACATACACACACCACACACACACACCACACACACACACCACACACACACATACACCACACACACACACCACACGCACACACCACACACACACACACCACACACACACACCACACACACACACATGTACACCACACACACACCACACACACACCACACGCACATACACCACACACACATACACCACACACACACATACACCACACACACACACCACACACACACACCACACACACACACCACACACACACACACACACACCACACACACACACCACACACACACATACACCACACACACACACACCACACACACACACACACAAGAGAGAGACAGAGACAAAGGACCTGTGTCGATTTCCTTGTCTTGATAACACACTCCATGCAGTTACCTAAGAAGTGTTCGTCATACAAGACTGGTTGAAGGCTACAGGGTCCTAGTCTGATCGTTTTTTTAACTTTATGTTTTCCAACTTCCTGTGACTCTGATCCTTTTAAAATAATAATGGATATGTAATGGAGTCACAAGACTTAGAAACGGAAATGTACAAAACTGTATACTTTGAAAACAATCTCAGGTTGTTTCCAGACAAATCTAGCAGCTTAACGTGTGCATGGTCAGAGAGCACCCCAAAGAGAGCAGATGGTAAGTTCCCGTGGAGGGCGGAGGGAAAGTGTCAGGGGGACTATTGGTTACAAGGTCTGTGTATGGCCGGGGATGGGGTGGGGACTCCCAAAGGACAGCTGCGCAGGCTAGAGCCAGCAAGAGCAGAACTGTGGGAAACGCACAGGTCCTAGGGAGGGGCAAAGGGAAGAAGCAGGTGTTGAAACTGAGAAGTTGTGGGAGCACTTGGCTGTTAAGGAGAAACATGGCCGCTGCCGACCTGCCGAGAGAGAAGAAGGGCTGCAAAATAAATACTTGACATTCTTGTGCTCTCCACCTCCCAGTTGTCCCAATCAGAGAAAAAGCGGAAGACACCACCACACAGTGACCTTCCACCGCAATGGAGTGCAGTGTGTTCTCTAAACAGCTGGCCCTCGGTCTAACAGTCCTGTCCCTGGAATACAAGGGAGCACAATTCTCATTCTTTTTGTTTGTTTGCCTGTTTTTTGAAACAGGGTTTCCCTACTTAACTCAGGGTGGTTTCAAGCTGGCTTCTCACACCTCTGGCTTCCAGTACTCAGATTACAGGAGTTTGCCCCACATTACCTCAGGGTTCTTATTCTTTACGTTGTTTTCCTGTATGTGTATGTTCGTGCTCGTGTGGATTTAAGTGCCTGGTGCTCCTGGTGTATGCCTGGTGCTCCTGGAGATTAGAAGAGATCACTGGGTCCCTGGAACTGGAGTAACCAATGGCTGGGAAGGAATCTTGTCTTGTACTCATATGGGTGTCGGGAATGGAACTAGGGTCCCCTACTTGAGTATTAAACCCATCTCTCTATCGCCTCATTCCTTAGGTTGTTATCTTCAAGCCCTTCTTCCATTTTTCTTTGTTGCTGTTGAGCTTTTCTTGAAGTCTGAGTGCTAATAACACTTCACTGTTTCATGTGTTGCAAACAAGCTAATGAGTTATTTAGTAGATTGCTATATACTTTGGAGCAAACAGAGCAAAGCATAGCAAGAGGAGAAACAAACTCTGGAATTTGTGATCTTACTAGGACGGCAATCTTCCTGGGGATTTTGTAGCCAAGATGCTACAAGCTATGAAGCTTGTTAAAGGGTCCCAGTATCTTAACTCTGTCTCACAGCTCAGCCTGGCTGGCCCAGGTGGATGATTGACAGCGACTAGGAAAACTCACCTGCTCACCCCACTTCTTTGAATTTTTATTGTGCTTGGACTAGAATGCAGACCCTTCACCAATGCACTCTGGCCCACATGACCTGTGGCTCCCTTCCCGCCTTGTCTGAGGATCCCCTTCTTTCGCTGGTAGTTGTATACACTCCAGCCTTCCTCTCAAACACTAACCTCACTCCCGCTTTAGGATGCTCTGGGCAAGGCTGGTCCTCAGATCTTTGCTTACCCTGAAGCAGCCGCTTCTTCTCCATTTCACCCTTCACTGCCGAAGAAAATGCACCATTTATTAGTGCTGATGTTTGTTAGATAGACTGAATAGAGAGAAAATGCACCATTTATTAGTGCTGATGTTAGATAGACCGAACAGAGAGAATGTGCATACTCTTGTTTAACAAAATAAAGCCATTTATGTATCAGACTTGCTATTGTAATAAAAGAAAAGTGTGTTTATTCGTCATGAGCACAAATGATAAAGTGGCTGGGAAATAAAGATTGCATGCAACCTAGTGATTATTAGGTAATGGCACAGCTATGGAAATTTAGAGAAATATGTATGTTTCCTCTTATCACTGCACAACACCCAGAATTCCTACAGCCTTCCCGTTTGTGGATGAACTTTTACTAGAGTCCTTACTGTAGAGAGGGTGATGGTCAGGACCAGCAAAGCAAGCATCGCTGGGGCATCCCCACACCAGGAATATCTGCATTTTCTAAACAAACTGGCAACTGAATTGTGAAACATGTTTCATGAATATGAGTAAAACTGCCAAAAATGAACAACTGCAGGAAAGCAGCATCTAAAATAATTTCATCTCTATTGATGGAGATGACTTCAGCTCACTGTTACCTGAGCAGTAATATTTATGAGATGCTCTACAGAGGCCTGTAGGCATCACACTTCTGTAATAGACCACAATTTCAGGCTAATTCAGACTTAGACAAAGTATGCTATCTCTCACTTGTGATTCCTAGATTATATTTAGGTACCTAAGATCATGCATATATTTTTGACATGAAGGTAAAGATGTCTGTCTTGTAGGGGGACAAAGGGAATTTGGGGGGGCTGAAAGGGAAAGATAGGAACATGGGTAGGAATGTGTTTAACATGTACACTTTTGTGAAACCTTATGGAACACAGTACCTTGTACAATGCATATATACAAAGGCACAGCAGAGCCCTCTGATCCTATAAAAAATTCAGTGGTGGGAGCTTAGAGAAAGATGTGACTAGGTTTAAGATTGTTTTTTTAATTAAAGATTTATTTTTATGTGTGTGGTGGGTGTTTTGCCTACATATGTAGCTGAAGAGATGGTCCTGTGGGTGATGCTCTAACTGTGAAAGCATGAGGACCAGAGTTCAGATCGCCAGTGCTCATGTAAATGCCAGCCTGACATGGTAGACTTCCTAGAATGCTGGAGTATGAGAGGTATCCCCACAGCAAGCTGGATAGCTAGACTGGGCAAACCATGAGCTTCAGGGTCAAGTAAGACATACCCTGCCACTATATACAAGGTGGAGAGCAGTGGAGGGAGGCACCTTGCTGCAGCTTTGGGCGTACACGTGTATGGTGGGGGACAATTCTGTATTCTGTCAATTATGTTTTAAATAAACGCTGATTGGCCAGTAGCCAGGCAGGAAGTATAGGAGGGACAACCAGACAGGAAGTAGAAGCTGGGCAAAGAGAACAGGAAAATTCTGGGAAGAAGGAAGCTCTTCCCTCAGTCTTGTCCAGACACAGCAGAAAGAAGATGCGACCTACCTAGCCAAAAAAGGTACCGAGCCATGTGACTAACATAGATAAGAATAATGGCTTAATATAAGTTATAAGAGCTAATACAGCCGGGCGATGGTGGCACACGCCTTTAATCCCAGCACTCGGGAGGCAGAGGCAGGCGGATCTCTGTGAGTTCAAGACCAGCCTGGTCTACAGAGCTAGTTCCAGGACAGGCTCCAAAGCCACAGAGAAACCCTGTCTCGAAAAACCAAAAAAAAAAAAAAAAAAAAGAGCTAATACAAAGCCTGAGCTATGGTCCAATCAGTTTTATAATTTCTGGAGACCTCTGTGTGATTTTCTTTGGGACCTAATGATTGCAGGAACTGGGCGGGACAGAAATGCCAACAAGCAGGGCCTCATGTTACGTGTATACACACACATGCATGTGCAAGCATGCACGCATGTGTGCACACATTCACACGAATACCTACACACATTAGCATGCACATCATATACACATGCTAAAAATGATAAAAAGAATCATTTATTCTGCTTCCTGCATTTTAGCTCCTCCTTCTGTGTTCTCTGGTGTGTACATGTGTGCATGCACACACACATGCTCCACTTGAAGCTTTCCACACTATCTGGCTATCATTGATTTTTAACAAACACAACTTTCTAGGAAGGGAAAATAACAGGAAGTGAGAATTAAAAAAATGCCTGGACATGTTTTTGAACTAAGCATTTAGTTAAATTTATGAGTGCTCTTTTCCTCTCAAATTCACATATCGTCTTTGTAGAAAAAAATTTAAGCACCCTTAATCTTTTTATAATAACAATTTGTTTTCCATAAGGGAATGTAAATTTGGCACAAGTAGCAGTAGAAACTCTATTTCTGTCTTTGGTTTTCCAAAGGCCTTCTGCAAGGGCTATACTCTTCTTACCGTGCAATCACAGATATGACTCTAACCCTCCCTGTGTGATCTTCAGCTTCCCTGTGTCAATCAAACCAATTCTCTCTGGAAATGAAGAACTAATGAGATTTTTTTTTTCGCTCATCAACTGTCAGTTTGATACTTCTTAAGTTCTTTCATTTCACATCTGCCAGATACTGGCCCCTTAACATATGTTTAACATTAATTTTCATTTTATTTTATGTGTATGGGTGTTCTGTTTGCATGGATGTCTGTGTGTCACATGTGTGCCTGTGCCAACATAGGCTAGAAGACATCATCAGATCCTTTGTAATATTGGTTGTGAGCTGCCATGTGGGTACTGGGACTCAAACAAGGGTCCTCTGGATGAGCAGCCAGTGCTCTTAACAGCCGAGCCATCTCTCCATCCCTTAGCATATAAATCTATAGGAAGAATGGCCATTGATGCTTCCAATAACATCTGCATCTTCATCCCTGACTTGCTGATTTTCATCTCTACCCCTGTCTGAGGCAAGTGGTCACTTGCAACGTTTGCTTTCTGGATGAGAATCCTGGAGCCGTGTCCTATCAAATTCAGCCTCCTAAACACAAATGTGACTTCATACATTTTTAATCAAGGAAAATGACTTTAGGGCCAGGAAGATGGCTCACTGTATAAAGGGGACTGCTACTAACCCAGATGACATCCTGAATCCAGTATGAAGGAGAGAACCTGCTCATGCAGATTGTCCTCTGTCTCCTCATGCATACTGTGCACATGTAAACACACACACGCACACACACACTCACTCAGATAAAAAAAATATATAATGGGGAAAAAAGACTGTGTGAGAAGAGTAGTCTTTCCCAGGGAAGAGCATACCAGTTGGTTTTCCCAGACCAAAAGGTCAGTCCTGAAAACATAATATAAATAACATTATACAGACCGAGCAGGTCGTATTTAAGTATTTAAGAATATGTATGTGTATACATAGATGCATATATGTTGTGTCAAAAACGAGGTCATGAATTTGAAAAAGTACAAGGAGGAGCAAATGGCAAGATTTAGAGGGAGGAAAGGGAAGGGAGAGATATGAGGCAATTATATTATACTCTCAAAGAATGAAAAAAAAAGGCTTAAAAATAAAAATGACTGGGGCTGGAGAGATGGCTCAGAGGTTAAGAGCATTGCCTGCTCTTCCAAAGGTCCTGAGTTCAATTCCCAGCAACCACATGGTGGCTCACAACCATCTGTAATGAGATCTGGTGCCCTCTTCTGGCCTGCAGGCATACACGCAGACAGAATATTATATACATAATAAATATTTAAAAAATAAAAATAAAAAAATAAATAGATATGACTTCAGTTACCTGGGGAGGATAAAATCTGTGGCCCCTGTTCCTAGAAAGGAGAGGCGAAGGCAACAGTAATTTATCTGCTTCAGAACTAGTCCAAGCAGTTTATTTGGGGCTCAGGTGGTGAGAGCCAGTTCAAAGAGGTTCAAGCATGAGGAACTAATGGGAGTGCTTGGGGGAGTGTGTGTCTGTGTGTGTGTGTGTGTGTGTGTGTGTACACGCAGGCATAGACTGGTGACAAGAACCATGCATGGGGAAGAGTTTCTCTCCCTTCTCTTTCCACCCCCCCCCCCCCCATCTATCCTGTTTACTCCAATTCTTACACTCTCTAGAACTGTTCCACTTCCTCTCAGGCCAGTTTAGCTCCTGTTTCTTTTTCACGCCTCCTTATTAGTTGAAAGGCTTTTGCCTGAGATGTGGCAGGGCAGACCCCAGCTGCATGGCTGGAACTTGCCTGGATCTCTCTTTCTCCTCTGGCATCCCTCTATCCTCCATGTTCTATGTATGGGAATCTACACTGAAGTTCACAGAGGAACTTCATGTGGGCCTGGGTGTATTCATCATCTCCCCTACTATCCTCACCTCCTCCTGTCCTTACGGTCATCTTCGTCCTGAGGTCCCGTGGGTGTTTGGGATTATGAAGGAGCTTTTCTGGGCTTCTATCCTCAAGGGCAGATAACAAGGGATTATCTTTCTTTAAGGGAGACATTTTATGCATATTTTTCCTTTCAAAAATGACCAACAGTCACACCAAGCCCTGGCACTGTTTTAAACACCAGTCTGGCCATTAAGCACCAGTTTCTAAGAACAGTCTCACCATCTTTGGCAAGATGCTGCAGCCAAGGAAGACACAGTGCAGAGATAAGGAAGAAGACATCTGTATTTATTAGGCTGGATGCTATCAGGAAGCTGCAGTTATGTTAAAAATAACATGTGATTCAAAGTTCAAGGATAAATATAGCTATCCGGGAACAAATGAGAAACGTCGGTACTGTGGGCTGTGCTCCCAGTCAGGGGATGCTGAGTGCTGAAATTAATTTTTTGCTTTTGACATTCCTCAGGCATTCGCGAGGCACGAAGCAAAGCCCCACTCTTGGGACTGGAGGCAGCTACAACGTAAATAAGAGCCTGTTAAGGAAATAAAAATATCCCTCTGTTTTACCACTACGTTGCTTGTTTGGATGGTGCCATTTTGTATTCTGCGTTATGTTTCCATTGGCTCTTTCCGGCTATGGTGTAAAAACCTTATCATCAGAGCAGGTAGGTAGCTACCTTGAAGAAGGGACCTGGGGAGAGGACAGCGATCACTCACTGCCACAACGTGTGAGCTGCATTGTGGCTTGGCTCTAGCTCTGTTGCCTTTGCTTGATTTGGTGTAGGAATTGAGCCCCAGGCGTCTCCTGTTCCAAGCATGCACTGTCCAGGGAACTGCCTCTTCCAGGGAACTGCACCTCAGTTCCCAACCATATGTACATGTGTACACACACACACACACACACACACACACACACGCACACACACACTGTATTGTATATTAAATATATATACACACATATAAACACATATGCTTTTGTGTGTGTGTGTGTGTGTGTGTGTGTGTGTTTTATAAAGGGCACCCTTTAAAATTTCTAACCGTCTTACCTGGGTTCAAGAAGGTCTTAGATCCTTGCAGGTCAGCCGAGCCGATACACTCTGGGGACACATCACTAATGCACATTCTTTGACCCACCCTCCCGACCTACTGTACCAGGAACTGTGGGAATGGGACCCAGTGACACTAAGTTCTGATGTTGGGTTGAGAACCACAGTCCACCAGGACAGCGAAAGGAAATAGCGCCCCCTGGAGACCACATGGCTTCAGCCACCAGAAGTAGGTCCATGGACCCAGGGAGGCCAGAGGCGAGGGTCCAGGCTAGCAAGTCCTACTGCCCATCTCCATACAGACTGTTGCCGGCAACTTCAGAGGCTCCAGCTTGATTTACTAAGGGATGCCGCCATTTTGAAGCTGGGTGAGCCTGGTTAGAAAATGGGCTGTTTCTCTCTTTCATTTCTGGTCTTTGTTTTACTCCCATATTCAAAACCTTTCAAGGGCTCTCCATTGAGCAGTCTCGCAGTCTTGTCTCAAACCTCTGCAGCAGGCTCCTGGTCGCATTTTCAGCTCTTGCTGGCCTCCCCCAGGGAGAAATGCTGCTTGCTTTTTTCTTTGTTTATGCCGCTCAGGCAACATGAGGAGCCGCTACAAGCCTCCTACAACTGTGCCCTTTGCTTGGAGGAGCTTTTGGAGGGCTGGGGCCACAGTCGATTCCCTTTGATCCCTGCTAAGGCGCTGTGTCCTCGGTGAGAGGCGATGTGGAATTACTTTCAGATGAATACATGGATTAATACGGCCCGTAGTTAGCATGCATTCGTCATTCCTGGGCCGCCCCAACTGTCTTTCTTTGTGCAGGTCTCCGTGTGAAATGCCCTTACATGTCCATCTCTAGGTTTTCTAAATCTCACCTGCAGAGTATGCAAAGGGACAACGCCAGTATTAAAGTCCGGGTTTTATCTACTCTTAAGGTCAATGCCTTAAGTTAAGCCTAGGTAGATGAAAGAAAAAGTACATATAGTCTGTAGGCCCACATTTCACACGAGATATTTGCAGCCAGGTTCTCTGGCCAGGATTAGTTTCCAAGGGCTGCTGCTAGCCTGCCAGACCACCTGTGGCTACCTAACAAAAGGCTCAGGACCGACTGCCCCTTCTCTTTGTTATTATGTAGATCACCTGGAAAGAGGTGTGGATTCCAAGCTGGTGTCTGAGTTGCAGGTGTTACGGTACCCCCCCCCCCCAAGAGACTATTAATGAATTTCCACATTGGTTTACCTGGGGGAATAAAAGGTGTTTGAAGTATAAACGCGGGTGATCTTCAGGAATGGATGAAGCCTGAAACTCCATTCCGATATTGCTGTGTGAACTGTCTCATTATTTCCCGCGCTTCCATATCGGTCCAGTTAGGGAAAGGTAGTTTTTATGTTGGGGCTTCTGACCCTGACTATAGTCAAGATATTCAGAATTGAGAATTATGAATATATATAAACCACTAGAAGCCTGGACTTACATTTTGTTCTCTTTCTTTCTTTCTTTCTTTCTTTCTTTCTTTCTTTCTTTCTTTCTTTCTTTCTTTCTTTCTATTAGGAGGGGTGGCTTTGCTGGAGTGGGTATGGCCTTGTTGAAGGAAGTGTATCACCGTGGGAGCAGACTTTGAGGTTTCCTATGCTGAGAATACTGCCCAATGTCTCAGCTGACTTCCCATTGCCTTCTAATGAAGATGTAACCAGCACCATGTTTTCCTGCATGCTGCCAAGTGCCCCGCCATGATGATAATGGACTGAACCTCCGAAACTGTGAGCCACCCCAAATAAATGTTCTTATGAGAGCTACAGTGGTCATGGTGTCTCTTCACAGAAATAAAAACTGTAACTAAGACACCTTCACTGCTGCTTCCTCTTGAACATCCTTGGGAAAGAAGACTCTGGATTTGTGGAGCTTTTCAGCTCTCTTGGCCACAGCAAGTCACTTTTTTCTGTTTTCCATGGTACTGCTGAAGGGCTCTACCAGGCCAGAGCATGGCAAACATGGCTCTGGCAGGCCTTGCTGTCCCCTCTTCCTTGTTAAAAACCATTATTTATTCTGTTATTTAGCTACCTCTCCCTGAGGCTGACTGCCAAGGTCCAGCTATCAAAGTCTTGAAGTCCAGCAATTAAAAACCCCCCTTTGGCTATCCTAAGATGGAATTTCCCTCGTACCTTTATAAACTGCCATTTGTCTCCGTGCCACATCTGTCTCCTCTCTGTCCAGAAGCAGTCCTTTGTTCCTCGGGGACAAATACCTCTTCCCCTCTCCCTTGTTCCATTCCCTCTCTCCCTCGTCCTCTGCCTCCTATTTCTGTCCCCCCCCCCCCCGCCCTTTGTCACTCTGGGCAGATAAATATCCTTTGTGCTGAGAACTTGGTCTTGGGGTATTTTGTGCCAATACTGGCCCATTCAACTGCCTTTTTTATTTAAGCATCTTTGCTGCAAAAACAGCACATTGATACGAATGTTTAGTGACTACTTCTCCTAGTCTGGCCATCATCATCAACATATTTGGGCAAGAGAAGAATGAACCAGACAGGCAGTATCTCTAAACCCAGAGAAAATTGTTAAGAGAAATAATTTTAGAGTAATAAATATAGCGAGAGAAATAAGACAGTATAAAGTGATAGAGAGCGACTAGGGACGATGACACCACTTAAGAAGGCATGTGACCTGTGACAGAAGCCCTTTGAAGATGGAGTCTTAACCAGAGGCTTCAGTGTCCAAGAAATTAACCAGCCAATAAATGAGCAGCCAACAAAATAACCAACAATTCAATCAACCTTAACCAACCAGTCACCAACCAACCAGCAGGCTAGGCAGTCAACCACCAACCAGCCCGCCAGCCACCAACCTATCAACAGGCTAAGCAGTCAGCCCGCTAGTCCCAAAGTCACCAATCTGAAAGCATTACATGCGTGGAACCACAAAGGCAGAGTTCCTGAGCTAACTTGGTGTCTTGATAAATGAAGAGCCCAGTGGGAACAGCTCGCCAGAGTGTACAAACACCCAGCAACTGCAGCTTCCCCCTCCTGGGTGTTTGCAGAGACCATCTGAGACTAGCCACACCCTCCTCTGTGTGCTGTACATAGCTTAGACTCTGAGATGCTTGGTTGTTGCCGAAGTTGGTGCAGTTCTATCAGAGTATGAACAGCCCCAGCTTTTCTGTGTAGATACATGTATGTGTCTGTCCTGTTAAAGTCTGTGTGTCTGTCCCCACGTTTTTTTATTCCTTCTCTGTCCATCTGTGTCTCTGTTCCTAGTCAGGGTTCTATGACCAAGCCAAGCAGGACATGGCTGTAGTGGGGTGTGGCCTCCTAGAAAAAGCCATAATGAGGAGTTTAGTTTTGTTCTACGGACAAGAGAGAACCATTGAACAAGTCAGTGAGCCAATATGACTTACAGGAATGCAGGTTATATTAACTTGCTTAGTTCTTTGACAAATAATGGGGGAATTTGTGTTTTAAAAAGATACTGAAAAGTGACCCGATGGATCCAAAGTTCTCCCAAAAAGGCTCTGAGCAGAGACACAAGCTTGAGTTTTCTAATTGTCAACTCTAGAGAAATAATGATTAAAGGAAAGGAGAGAGATGAAAGCTACATGCGATCTGTAAATAGTTGACATTTTAAGGGACGCAATAAACAAGCCCCTGTGCTCCCGTGTGTTTGTATTCTGGACAGATACAATTTGTGGAGGCCCAGCATAGCTATCAGATCTTCAGTTATCAGCATCATTGTCTTCTGCTCTCTGTTGCGATAACACAGTTCCCAAGAGTGGGTAAGGTAGAGAGAGAGAAGGCGTTTATTTGGTACATATTCTTGGCCCAAGACCGAAGGCCACATCTAGTGTTAGGCTTCTTGCTAGCAGAGTTCCAAGTTGGCACAGCCCATCACATGGAGTTTCAGAGATCAGCTTCGACAAATATGCCACTTAGCAGGGTGAGGATATGGGGATTAGAAGAATAAGTAAAGAGAATGAAGACCTGGGTGAAAATAATAAAACAGAAACATAGTATAGTATGGGGAGGGAGGTCCAGTGAATACTGAAATCACTCACGTTTAACTTCCATTTGCGTAAAATACCCGCCCGACCCCAAAAGGTAAGAGTAAGATAAAAAAAAAAACTGCATAACATGATACAGATACAACTGGTTGAAGGTTGTGGGCTACTTTCCTAGTTAAATATTCTGTTGCTAGAACAAGACAAGTAATGCTGACATCCTAGATCAAAACATTCTGTAGGTAAAACACTCCCTGGGTGGAATCCATTGCTATTTCTCTAAGGGAGTAGAAACTTAGCTGGATCCTTAGACTTTTGTTTGAGGTAGAAACAGGTCTACTTCTCATTACCTGAAATACAAGGTCTGATATTAGCCACACCTGTTGACAATAACCTTGAGAGAGCAGAACTCTCTGATCTAAATCTAGGTGGGACCTTTGTTTGAGGTAGAAACCGAGAGTAATTTGAAGGGATAGAAGTTCCAACTCTCTGACCTTTGGTCAGGGTGGAATGGCAGCAACTTTGAGCAAGTTGAAACTCTCTGAACTTCAGACAAGGCAGAAATAGGCTCACATTTTGGGGCCTCCACAATAGAGAGACAAGAAGTGTGTGAGAAACTCATCCCAACTGACTCTAGAGCAGGCCTCCTCAAGACAGCACATCAACTGATGACTAACTCATCATTTATTGTGTGAGTGGATTACTCACGAGGCAGCACTTCAATCACCTCTTAAGCCTTCTACCTGTCTCCATTTACTGGCTTCTTGAGGGGAGCCCTCTGTAAACTATACTTTAAGCAAACCATTCTCAAGCATAGCAAAAGTTAAGGGATAATCACGTGGCAGCTCACTCTTCCAGCGCACTTACTGTGTGTGGCAAGCAATGATGGAAATGCCCACAAAGCAGCTAGCTGACGACAAAGCTGTCTCTAAAAGAGCCTCAAAAGCCCCCAGAAGGACAATGTTCCTGAAGTGGGAATAAGGTTGGAGTGTTTGATGTATGGAAAGCGATCAATGTGTTTAGAACAGGACGGTATTGTCATTTGTCAAGTTCACAGACAAGGAAATGGAAACTTCTGGAGGGTTCCAAACGTCCCCCAATCAGAAGTCAAACATCTACACTTTCAACCCCATAACATTCTGCTGCGATTTGTGCAGACAGCATGCGAGGGAGATCTGTGCAGAGTGTTTCCAGCCAGCCCTGGAAGACTTTCTTACATGGCAACTAGAAAAGTATACTTTAGTCAATGTTACTTGGGAAGCTAGAATCAAACTGAGCAAGCCAGGAGGAGTAAGCCAGTGAGCAGCACCCTCCTCAGCTTCTGCAAGCATGGCTCCTGATTCCAGGTTCCTGCCTGGCTCTGAGTTCCTGCCCTGACTTCCTTCAGTGATGCACTGTGATGGGGAACTGTAAGGTAAAGTGAACCCTCTTCTCCACACCTTGCTTTTGGTTACAGTGTTTTATCACAGCAATAGAAACCCTAACTGAGACAGAACGTGACTGTGGCCTGTTTTCATTCTCAGGCTTACAAAATTTAGATGACTTCTCCAAAAGTAAAATGTCCTAAGCCCCAACCGTCCCTCAGATCCGTATGTATCTCTAAGCCTACTGCATTGCTAACATTTCTAGGTCCTTCGACGCACAGTGTGGCATCTAGTCACTGATTCTGTAGTGTCAACTGAAGCTAATATCTGAGCACCTGCAGCCTATGAGACACCAGGGTGGGTGTTTTTTTTTTCTGATTGTTTTGTTTGAGACATGTAGTCTAGGATTTTCTCAAACATACTGTGTAACTCAGGCTGTCCTGGAACCCGCAATCCTCCTGCCTCAGCCTTCCATGCTGTGCCTACTGGCATGCACTACTTTTTACAAACTGAGATGGATGAATGTACATCATTAAATATTTAAAATTTTTAGAGCAACAACATAGGCTACATATAATGATAGCAAGAAGAGCAGTTACATTCCTTGCCCCAGCCGGTCAGTTGTGTGTTTAGGACAGACGACAGCTGTGGGCTGCAACCGTGCCTGAAGAACTCCAAGCTGTTTTATGAACGTCAGGGCTACACAGTGTCCTGTGCCAGGTGAATTCACTAGGGCCCCTAGAACCTTTCTCTTTTCCCTCCACTCTTAAGTTTTGTTGGGCTTAAAGGCTTTTACACAGGCACTATTTCAGCCTCTGATTCATGGGCACATGAATCATGCCACAAAGACAACGTGGCATATGCTTTAATAAAAGACTATGAGATCTACAAAGGAATCTGTTACAGTACCCCAAGTTAGATGGGGCATGCAGTTACCACTATTGACCACCAGGTGGCAGAGCCAGCCAGCTCAGTCAGCGAGGAGGCAAAGTTACAGACAAGGTTTGAAATCACAGGCCTGAAAGCAGAGGCTCCAAGATTTGTTAAATGACAGTTTTTCTCAGCAGGGAGGACCAAAGGTTCAGGCAGTTGCACAATTAGAAAAGGATGCCACAGTTGCTAGTTCTGAACATTCTAGTATAGATAGACCTTTTGGAGTATGGGACTATCTTCCGAGCCAAACTCCTACTGTCCTCAGGAGTTCCGCTGGGTCTCTTGACGGTTGACTTTCCTTCGCAGAAGGAGGGGAAGAAGGACATGGCACCCTCACCTGAGTATCCAGTTGCTGCTCCGAACCGGTCCTTTGCAGTTTTCCCCTGGCGGCTGGTGGTCCTGGGAGAGCGGTTGGGGATGAAGGAGGGCTGAGTGTCTGTTATCCGACTCTGGAAGGAAGCTGTCATTCCTGTTGGATGCAGATTTCCACTGTGGCCTCCTTATGGTCATCTGTGTGCCTCCCCATAACCCCTCACCCATTGCTCAGGAAGGCAGCAATCTGGCTTTCCCTGGGTAAACTTTGGTGGAGTTGCACCACAAATTATCACGGAGGCCTTACGAGGAGGGGTGGGCATTGGGAAGGAATTTTAGCAACATTTTTTTTTAAGTTTATCTTTAATTTTAAGTGTAGTGTCTCTTAGTGTGTATGTGTGTGTGTGGGGGAGGTATTTGCATGACTGTAGGTCCCTGTAGAGGCCAGAAGAGAGCATCTGGTCTCTGGAGCTGGATTTGCCAGTGTTTGTGAGTTCTGCCATGTGGGTACTGGGACCTGAACTCATGTCTTCTACAACAGTGGGATGCACTCTTAACTGCTGAGCCGGCTCTCCAGCCCCAGTGTACAGCACGTGTATATTCTGCCATTGCAGAACTATTAACTCTAGGTGTGGGATGTGAAGATGATAAAGGATGCTCAAGCAGGATGCTCAGAGTAGAAAACAGCCCTGCATCTGCACCACAGACAGAGGTCAACCCACAACATCTGGCTCCGTGATTGCTTTGCTTCTAATCGCCAACCTTTTTCCTTGCGAGTGTTCTTCCTTCCTTCCTTCCTTCCTTCCTTCCTTCCTTCCTTCCTTCCTTCCTTCCTCCCTTCCTTCCGCGAAGCCCGAGTGACGTTTCTAAGTCTTCCAGGGTAGACTAAGGAGTGTGCGCACACCCCAGAGGCTCAGCTTCTACCCACAGGATCCCTAGGAAGGGACACTTGTGAGGATCTCAAAGCCCGGCACCAGCAGTTTCCGCTCCATCACTGGTCCACACAGGGGCTTTTACTGACGAGTACCATAGAGGAGCTCAGCTCCGGCTCGCTCCGTGATTAAAAAGCATGCTCTCAGGAATTTTAGAAAACCTCTTACAGCCAAACCCTGGGAGGTGAAATGTCTATCCCTTGTTTGCTGACAGACTGTCTCTGGTACAGGCCTGCCACATTCTCTGGAGGCCTCCAGTTGATCAACCATTGAGACCTGCCTTTAAAAAAATTGCTTCTGGGGGCTGGAGAGATGGCTCAGAGGTTAAGAGAGCATTGCCTGCTCTTCCAAAGGTCCTGAGTTCAATTCACAGCAACCACATGGTGGCTCACGACCATCTGTAATGAGGTCTGGTGCCCTCTTCTGGCCTGCAGGCATACACACAGACAGAATGTTGTATACATAATAAATAAATAAATAAATAAATAAATAAATAAATAAATAGCTTCTGTTTGTGTGTGCACACAGGTTTGTGAATATGGAGGCCAGAGGTGGACGTCAGATATCTTTACTGGTTCTCTACCTTAGTTTTTGAGGTAAGTTCTCTCACGCACCACAGATTCAGCTAGACTGGCTAGCCAGCAAGGCCCGTAGAGCCTTCTTCCTCCACCCTTCGAGTTCTAGGGCCACAGGCATGTGCCCTTGCTTTCAACTATTTCTGTGGATGCTGGGGATCTAAACTCAATCCTTCATGGTGGCAAGCACCTTCCTGGGCCTAAGCTCCAGCCCCAAGACTTTCCATTTAAAGCAATAAGAAACTTTAGCCACTCAGATTTCAGTGGCAGAGGGACTGTATTAGACAAGGAGGCCAACCTGGTGTTCAGAGGCTCTAGGGAGATCCTTGAACATCAGTCCCCAGGCTGATGTTTTACAGGTGACCTGCAGGCTAATTTGGTATCGCTGTCTCTTTAAGTGTGAAGGGCGTGAAAAGAGTCAGCTGAAGAATTCCTGAATGGATGGAGGCTTGAGTGGGAGGGGTCAGCTGAGAGGATGTAACTCAGGTCTGCAGTCTCTCTGCTTGTTTCAGGGGAAACCGTGACCGAGAAGACGCACAGAAAGGTGAGAGACATGGCGCTGCCCTGCCATGCTAGGCCTCAGATCCCCTGGTGTCACCTAAATGCCAAAGCTGTCCACGGTGGGAGAGAAAATGTCCAAGTGTACGTATTTCCCATGGCTATAAATAATGAATGGCCAGGGGCTGGAGAGATGGCTCAGGGGTTAAGAGCATTGTCTGCTATTCCAAAGGTCCTGAGTTCAATTCCCAGCAACCACATGGTGGCTCACAACCATCTATAATGAGGTCGGGTGCCCTCTTCTGGCCTGAAGGGATATATTGTACACTAAATAAATAAATATTAAAAAAAAATAATGAATGGCCATAATGAAAACAGAAGGCATGGCTGGGGAGAGGGCTCAGAGAGAAAAGTTCTTGCTGCACAAGCCTGGCAACCCGAGGCCAGTCCTCAGAACCCAAGAGAAAGACTGGATGCATGGCAAAATGCTCTAATCCCAGGGCCCGTGTGTTGACATGAGAGGGGAGCTCGCAGCCCAGGTGTCCCGGAGCACAGCGTGGCAGAAGCAATCAGCTAGCAAGAACCCACTTTTCCAACATTGTCGACTGACCTGTAGACACAGGCTGGGGATCACGCATGCACACTAACAAAACCCAGCAAATTTAGTCTCTCACAGATCCAGAGGGAAGAAATTTAGACAGTGTCCTTCAGACTGCGTTCTGCTGGAAGGAAGGAGAAGATGTGTTCTGTCTTAGCTGAACTTCCTTCCTTGGCTTTGGACCCCTTTCCTTCATTCTCTAAGCCAGCAATGAAGCATCCACCCACCTGTGACCTCAGCCTTCCTCATCACGTCTCCCCTCACTCTGACCCTCCTGCCTCTCTTATACTTTTAGGATCCCATTCAGTAGTCGTCTTAACAGCCCCTCATCTAAGCACACCTGCACAAAGCCGTTTTGTCAAGGAAACAACATTCACAAGTTACAGGAAGTAGAACGTGGATATCATTAGGGGGTCACATTCCGCCTACACGCCAGTGTTTGAATGGGTTATTGCTGTTGCCATGGTGACTTTGGGGGTGGTATTGTTGCACCAATCAACCACATCAATGCCATTTGCTTTTCTCACGGCTTACATTTCGCTGCCCAGTTTCCTGGGTTTTGCAGGTCTGGGGGAACATTGATTGTCAGACCTGGGCCCACCCTGGGGATTGTGGTCAGCACACTGCCATTTGTACCTAAGAAAACCCAGAGTTACAATGTCAGGACTCTTTGTTCATTTACCTCGGATTAGAGCACGAGAGTGTCTCAGACTGTGTGAACCCCTCCTCTTCGCCTTATGTATGAAGGGAATGAGGTGCACAGGGTCTATTACGGAGGAGGGAAGAGAGGAGGGCCTGTGGGCAGGAAAGACCTGCATGGGAAGACTTCTGTGTGGAGGAGGAGTTCACACAGTCAGACAGGGGCCCCTGGCTAACTAAGCAAGCTGGGCATTTGTCCCCATCTCATTGGGCTCAGGAAGGGACATTTCTTAAAAGCACAGGAAAAATCAAAAGGTTTCCCTAGTTTGCTCATCTGAGGTAACAGCTGTTTACTGATGCATTTTTAAGAATGACAGAACGGGGTGATCGGATATAAATATGAGGGTGAAGACATGGTTCTCTTAGTTTCAGAAACACGATCTAAAGAATATAGCTGAAGGGTGGGGAATGTCTGTCCCAGGCTTTAGTTTCATGTTTGTTTTGTTTCGAGACAAGGTCTTGCTGCATGGCCTGATTCCTGATTCTCCTGCCTCTGGCTCCTGTGTGTTGGAGTCACAAGCATTTACCATCAGGCTTGGCTGCTGTTGCATTTGAAAAAAAAAAAATTTTTTTTTTTTGCTTCAAAGTTTATAGGAAAGTAGATTTCAAGACACTAGGTATCTTAAGCCCTTAGCAAATGGCAAGAAGATTTTGATATTTTTCAAACCCTAAAACTGCAGAGAAATCCAAGTTTAGTTGTAAAGAGCTCAGGCTGCAGAAGGGGGGCTCAGAACAGACATAACAGAAACCCAGCATGTCAAGCCAGCCCCTTGGTTTCCCCGAGGGGGGCCACCTGGCCTTGCTTGTCTAGGATGGCTTGACTGATGCACGGCAGACAAGCACCTGGGCATGGGTTAGCTATGGGAACCCAGCACCCGGGCCTATCCTGATGCAGAAGGAAGAACTGAGTGGTGGCATTCCTGCTTGTCTCAGGCCTTTGTTTTGGGGTTCCCTGTTCCTGCGGGCCTGGTTTGCTGATTTGTGGCTTACTATTTTTTATGGGATCTGCTAGTTTCTCCCATAAACCATATCAGGATGCATATCGCTTTGAGTCTTGTCATGTAATTCACTTGTCAGGAGATTTTTTTTTAGTCTGGAAATATTTAGGGAGGAAAACTAATGAGAGATTATGTTTCTGGCTTGACTTGGAAACAGTGGACATTTTGCTTCTCCGTAGCCTTGCTATGGAGAAGGGAGGTAAATTATTTTGGGGTCGGGGTCAGCTTGACACAAGCTGAAGTCATTTGGGAAGAGAGAGCCTCAGTTAAGGAACCGTCTCCATCGGATTGGCCCGAGGGCAGGTCTACGGGGGCATTTTCCTGACTGAAGATCAATGTGGGCGGTCCCAGCCCACTTTGGGTAGTACCATCCCTGGTGCACCTGGGATATATAAGAAAGCAACATGAGGAACAAGCCAGGAAGCCTTGCTCTTCCATGGCCTGTGCTTCAATTCTTGCCTCCAGGTTTTGGCCTTGAGTTCCTGCCCTGATTTTCCTCAGTGGGAGACCGAGACTCGGAAGTGTAAGTCGAATAAACCCTTTCCTTTCCAAAATGCTTTTCATCATATTTTATCATAGCAAGAGAAGCAAAGCGCCCATGACACAGAGCTTGTGTGAGATACTCTGGAGACCATGGAGGGTTAGGGGACACAGACATAGTGACACCAGAGTCAATGTCTGACCATGGCCCTAAGCACCTCCAAGACAGAAGCTGCCATCGAGTGGAGACCAGGATGGGCTTCAGTCAAGTCACGAGGAGATGAGGATATGGCAGCTCCCTCAGAAGTTGCACAGGGGACCGTGGCAGCAGTGAGTAGAGCGGATTTCGTAATTCTTCACCGTTCTCTTGAAGCACTCCGATTTGTCCTCCGTGCAGCCTTTCACTGAGTACCACTGGACCCCACCTGAAGGAAGGAACGATGCTGAGACGGGTGGGTGCTGCCTACCTGGCCTGGTGGGCATTACACAGTAAACACGTAACAATAGAAGATGAAGTGCAATCTCCAGCTTCACCCAGACACGAATCTAGACTTCCTACCATGAGGAGTGGCGTCCTCACCTGCTGAAGAACTCCCGGGTAAACTATCTGAACTGGAGACTTTGTAGTACACATGCTTCAGAACTATAGAACAACCACAGCTTTCTGCTTGCAACTGCTATCGTCTAGGCATTTTTCACTGTGATAGCTGTGGGCGAGCTTGCATATAACCACTCCTCAGCATCACTAAGGTCTGTCACCCAATTGAAAGGCCACATCTGCACAACGGTACTCTAGCAAGTGCTTCCTAGAGATGGAATCTTATCATACAGAACGTCACTATTTTTCTGGGTTTTGTTTGTTTTGTTTTGGGGCTGGGCCTAGCTATGTAAAGTAGGCTGGCCTGCAGTTCTTAATCTTCCCACTTCAACCTTTCGGGTTCTAGGAGTCCTAAGTTTGTATCACCATACCCAGCTTTTCCTTCTTGGTTAAATCACTGTAGAACACAGACAAATGGACAATGTGAAAAGCAAGTTCCAGTAGTTCCACAGTCCTACTGCCCCAAGCTTCAGATGTGCCCAGAGGACTAATGAGCATCCTCAGAGCAACAAAGACAAAAGTGCTTTCTCAGCACAGCTGTTTCTGCTTCCCCAAGCCCAGGATGTCAGCTGTCGCTCAGAGACTTCTGCTATTACAGTTGGATACAGCAGCAGGGGCCATCTGTTCTGGGCATCTAAGAAGAAAAAGGCTAGGGATGTTGCTGTCCATTCCATAATGAAGGATGTACCCGAGCTTCTCATTACCCTGGCCTGGGACAAGACACCTGGGTAAGTTGAAAAACCAAAAGTTTGTTTGGGCTCACAATTTCAAAAGTCTCAGCCCACGGTTTCTTGGCAATGCTGCTTTTTAATCTGTGGTTAACAACCTTGTAGTGGGAAGAGCTTTGCCAAGAAAGCCACACACCTCATGGTGTCCAGGAAACAAAAAGGATAAGGCTGGGAACTCAATGTTCCCTTCAGTAGCATGTGTCCTGGGACACAACTTCCTTCTCCTCGGCCCTGCCTCCTAAAGTTCCACTATTTCCCAATCACACTAAAAGTTCCAGCACAACTTCCTTCTCCTCGGCCCTGCCTCCTAAAGTTCCACTATTTCCCAATCACACTAAAAGTTCCAGCATTTCCTGGATGTGCTAAAGGCTCGTGATCAAGCCTATAAGACATGGGCCTTTAGAAGACATTCAAGATTCAAGCCTTAGCAATTGTCCCCACAAGGCATCGATCTTCCACAAGTGCCACTATTGTCAATGTTGAGAAGCTATTGATAAAGCCACATTAGAATGTAACTTTATGTAACTTTCAATTCTGTTTAATTCAGTTCAGTGGGAAATGGTAAAAAAATTCCAGGATACTGAACTTTGTTCACATAGCATGGCCATTCCAGGTCATTGATTCGCCTTAGGAGGTGGTCGGTATTTTTCTAGGCAAGCTTTCAGGCTTTAGTCCATGCACAGAATCCCTTAATTCTTACACTGATGTCAATATGAGTGCTCACAATTCAAGAGTAGAAGAGCAATGCCTGAGAACCAATGTCCTTGGCTCAGAGGGGCTTTGGGACCTTTCTCCATCAATAATAGACTTTGAATAGCAAAGTTCAAAGTTACAGGGCAGAGCCCAGAAGTTTCTTAATACCAACCAATCCTCTTGAGATGGGAAATGTCGCTCTTCCTCTCTCTTGCATAACTTCAATGACCTCTGATTTTTGTTCTTTCTTTCCAACTCCATGAAGTATTGCTTTGTTGATTTCTTTTTATATGTAGACTACTATGTGTATCAATTTGTATTTGATTTCATCCCATTTGACAACAATTTAGATATTTACCCATATTAGCAAGTAAATGTGAAAGACGCTACATAGCAGACAGCATTACATGGTTTGGAGACAACACAGTCCAACTACTTTCTGTATGTAAGCTTGTAGGTCGTTTATTAAAAGAATATTTTGCCATTATTTACTTAGTGTGTGTATGTGTGTGTGCAATTATCCTTTATATAATAAGGCATATTCATTATCAGTCTTATGGGCTAAACATGTTATATTTTTCTATACTTTACATTGCCTTGATTTTTGCTAGCAAGGTTAAACTGCTCTTTTGTTTGTTTCCATGTTGGTGTTTTCTGTGCCAAGGACTGCATTCATGTTTTATTTTTTTCCTGATAGTTGGTCTTGTGTGTGTATATTTAGCATGCAGTATGTGTTCTTGTAGGGGTGTGTGTGTGTGCATGTGTATGCGCATGTGTGTGTGCATATGCGTGAGAGATTGATGTCAGGTTTCTTTCTTCAGTTGCTCTCTATCTTAGTCTGGGATGCTGGATCTTTTTCTGGGTTTGGAAGCTCACTGATTCAGCCAGGCTGACTAGCCAATGAGTTTCATGGATCTGCCTGACGTTGACCCTAGTGGGATACAGGCACACACTACCAGGCCTGTCTTTTTTTACTTGGATTCCTGGGATCTGAATTCATCTCTCCATGCATTTGGCTGAACCGTCTACCCAGTCCCTAACTCATCTTCTAAAATAAATTTTTTTTGGGAGCTTCTTATTTTTCTGGACAGATAATAATGTTTTTTCTGTAATCTATTTTTATTATTTCCAGTTAACTAGTTCTTTGGTCTTTTACATTTGCTTATCATTTATCATGGTCATTTATTTTACAAATCACAAAATATAGACATATTCAAATCAATTGTATTCTTTTTGACTTTTGGGTTTTGGATGTAAAGGGGCCTCCTCTCTTTCAAACTTAGAATGTGCTCACCAGCATTTTCTTCTGATCTTATCAGCATTTGGTTTTTGTGTTTAACATGGAATCTGGGCAGTTGCACAGGAGCCTGCATTTAGAAAACTCTGTAAATAATCTATTAATGCTTTCTGAGATGTGAATGCTGTGAATGAGGCTACATGTAGATTTATTAATATTTGGGGACTCAAGATACTTGTATTTGAATTTTGGCTACTATACTCACTTACTAGAAACTTTGTATAAAACTATTTAGCCTTTATGTACCTCCAATTTTTCATTAAAAATAGAGATAATTGAGAGATAACCCAGAGGTCTTGCAGAAGACCCAGTTAGGGTTCCCAGTACTCACAGGGTGGCCCTGTAACTCCAGTTCCATAGGATCCAGTGCCCTCTTCTGGCCTTCAGAAGCTGCTGCAAACATGTAATGTGTATAAACCTATGCACACACACACACATATAAATGTATGAGTAATATGTAAATACTCCTTAAAAATGAGGATAATGAGTTATGGACATAGCTCCGTTGGTGAGCACTTGCCATCTGTATAGCCTTGGCTTCAAGCTCTAGTACTCAAAAAATAAAAAAAAAAACTGAGTGAGGGGATTTGGGTAGGGGGATTAGTGATGGGATCCATCCAGGTCATATCATTGCATGATTGAAGCAGTGTAGTCCTGGCCAAACCTCAGTATAACATCGGGCATATGGCTGGTGTTAACAAATGATAAAGGGATTGCCTCTGCACTTCTACATAGCAAGACTTACCTTTAGCAAGGGTCTCTTTTATACAAAACTGACCGGGCTTTGTTCTGCAGGTTCCAAGGTCTAACAGACATCCATGGAACGGGATGGAGAGATTGCACGACCTGCAAATCACACCTCCGACATCTCCAAAGACAGCCAAAAATGGGACAATTGCGATGGAGACCAGAGCGAATGAGCAGAGCAAAGACAGGAGGAGAGAGGGACCGAAAGATATCAGTGATTTTTAACGTTAAAGAATAAGAAATGCTTAAAAATTTTATTATAAAAATCCACATAAATTAAGATTATTTCAGTTTGTATATTTAATGAGGGAGGTTTCAAAGCACATGCTACGCTAATGAATCAGAAGCCCTCTGAACTGACAGGAATTGGAAACGAGGACACTTTCTTGGTGCCTAACTAAAACATGGATTTCACCAGCCACATACCCACAGTTAGGTCATTTCCAAGCCCAGGTAGCATGTTATACACGTGAATATTCATTACTTGATTAATACATACCCATCTGTTGTCTTCAGTACTCAAATACAGTTGTTCAACCACTTGCTCAATTGATTACGTACAACTATCTCAGAGGTTTTTGGACTTCGGCAGCATCTAGATCATTAGTTCCCAGCTTCCGAGTGCATCAGATGAAGGTGAGTGGCTAAAATAGATTTCTGTGTGTCCAGAAGACTTGAACTACAATGCCTGGGAGGCTGAGTTCACGAATCTTCATTTCAGCTGTGCAGTGCTAGTTGACGGGATAGAACTTGGACACGGATGGAGGGTCTGTCTATTCAGAAATCTTTGATGATGACTCCAGCAGGAAGCCTTGGTCACGACAGAATGCTTGTTACTGTTAATGACCCAGGCAGTTCAAAGACACAAATTGTTTTTCTTTTCTTTTTAAAGATAAGGTCTCACTGTGTAGTCTTGGCAGGTCTGGAATGTGCTCTGTAGTTCAGGATGGCCTTGAACTCACAGAGACCTTGTTGCCTCTGCCTGCTGACTGCTGGGATTAAAGGCATGCACCACCACACCTGGCATTTCCTCCTCTTTCAACATATAATCCCCACAGCCAAGGTGCTTTTATTTACTAGTAATTCATATAAGAACTTACGAAACATATGGTGCAATGCATATTTTATCTTCCTTTGCTACAACTAAGGTGACTTTCAATAGAAGGCGGTCTGGGTAATGGGACCCTTTAGTCACATGAATTAACAAATATATTTTTGTGTGGCTGTGCATGCAATAACAACTGAAGCCATGAATTTGAAGGAGAATGGGAACTGGTGTACAGGAGAGCATGGAGGGAGAAAAGGGAGGGGAAATGTTGTATTTAAAATACAGCCTCAGAACTAAACAACCACCACCACAGCAAAAGAGTGACGTTTACACCTAGAAATCTGCTAAGCAATTTACACACTATAGCCCAGTTGTTTTCAAAACAATGTTTGTTTCAGCCAGAAATTATATGTGCCAATATCTTCCTTGAAATAAATCTTAATAGCTTTCGTAAGTGGAAGAGATGGAGACAAAAAGCTTCGTTGAAACCTAAGCTTTTATCCTTGGCAGTCGCTCTGAGACCCTGAAGCTGCCAGTCTTTCATGCGACTCCATCCTTCCTTCATCTTCTTCTGCTAAAGAACTTGGTTCTTCTGGTTGAGGGTCAGGGGCTGGATGGATTACTGGGCCATCCGCTTTTCAGGGAATCCCTGAGGGTGTTCTCTTCTTGGGTTTGTCATCACCTAGTCTTACAGCCCGCTCATAGAGACCCACCTCATTCTTCAGCCCTTCTTTTAAAGCATAGGAGGACTAAGATGGGTGCCCTTATGACTACCAACAAGAACACTCCTTTTGATGGCAATTTTTATCCACTTGTCCTCACATCTTCCTCTGTGTATAGAAGAAGTAATGCAAGCCTCTGAATTATTTCAAAAATGAGGGTGTTTTATTGATATTTAATTAGTACACAAAGATATGGCTTTCTTTATATATGTCTATCAGTGTACCCTGTTCATATTCACCGCCTCATTACCTCGACTCCCATCCCTTCTAACTGGTCCTCTTCTTCTCAAATGGTCTATTTCTCTCTGTCTCTGCCTATCCCCCCTTCCCCACACACACAGAGTGTAAAAATCTAGAATCTAAATATGAGGAATCCTATAAGCTATTTGTTGTGGGTCTGGTTTATTTTTCTTAACTCGATAATTTCCAGCACCATCTTAGTTTTCATTATATCCAAGTCACGGAAGATGTTTTCTTGTGCCGTTTCACCTTTCTTACGCGCCTCTCCTTTCTGGAAGAGATGTCTAAGTCGAAGATGCAGCCCAGACCTGAGCTGCATCCTGTATTTAATGAGAAGTGTAGGAAAAGAAGGTCTGTGCTGCATTTTCCACGTTGACAACTCTTCTCGACGCTGTTTGCTAACGCAGGTTCTTCCTCTATAAAATGAGAATACAAACACCTGATGTCTAGTGCGGAGTCAATCAATCCATACACATGAACCTTCAGGGCAGAGTCTGCTCACTCAATGTCCAGACAAAGGTCTTCTGTCCGCCTCCAGAGTCTCACAGTGTCTCATACAGAGAGAAGTAACTACCTAAGAGGAGGTTTAGAGGAAGCAAGAGCAGGCAGCTTCTACAATCGTACTTCCCCAGCCACCTCCCTTATGTCCGCTCTCCACTCACGCAGATTGTAATTCTTCATTTTCTTAACCGGCCGTCCCTCCATCTGACTCTTCCTTTATCATGACTTACCACTGAACAGGCAGGATAGGATAAAAACCCCAGCAATGGCAGTCCTCATTCTTAGGTTCGCAGGCCAAAGAAAGGTAGAAGGAAAGACAAGTCCAACCATCACCTCTTTCTGAGGAAGACAGACAAGCACATGGTAGCCATTTAAAGGGAAGATACTGGCTAAATCGCTTTTTTCCCCCATTAAATTAAGGGCATCCTTCTTTATAAAAATAACTGTAAAGCCATTTCTAGTTCTGAAATTTAGATATCGCCGGGCGATGGTGGCGCACGCCTTTAATCCCAGCACTCGGGAGGCAGAGGCAGGCGGATCTCTGTGAGTTCAAGACCAGCCAGGTCTACAGAGCTAGTTCCAGGACAGGCTCCAAAGCCACAGAGAAACCCTGTTTCGAAAAACCAAAAAAAAAAAAAAAAAAAAAAAGAAATTTAGCTATCTTTTTTTTTCTTTCTTTTTCTTTTTCTTTTTGGTGATAAGGACTAGGGTATTGCTATGATAGGCCTGACTGTGCTTTTTTTTTATTTAAATTTTTTTTATTGATAAAAGGAGAATAAAGAAAAGAAAAAAAAACAAATTTCCACCTCCTCCCAGCCTCCCATTTCCCTCCCCCTCCTCCCACTCTTCTCCCCCTCCTCCCACCCCTCTCCCTTTCCCCCCCACTTTTCTCCCCCTCCCTCTCCAGTCCAAAGAGCAGTCAGGGTTCCCTGCCCTGTGGAAAGTCCTAGGTCCTCCCCGCTCCGTCCATATCTAGGAAGGTGAACATCCAGACTGGCTAGGCTCCCACCAAGCCAGCACATTGCGTAGGATCAAAACCGCGTGCCATTTTAAACCAATGCTGCCATCTCTCTTTGCTTCCCTCTTAATTACAGTTGCTTCAGGCAAAATACGAAGTGGGGTCAGTGATGTTTCTAGGTTAATGTCTTCAAAAATCCTTCTGCTGTTCAAAGGGAAATGTTCCTCTCGGCTTCAGGGACTGAAGCTCACCGCAAATGGTCATAAGCATTCGGGGAGGCCACGTGACAGCAACAGCGGTGCTCATTAAGTCATCAGAACGGCTAAGATGTTACTAGTCACCCACACCTACCTCTCGCGGGGCGATTTTCCTTGTCTACACTTCTTAAAATGCCCGATCACAGTTTTTAGTGAGTGAGTCGCGCTGTAACTGAATCCAACAGCCTGATCCTGATCCTCTAGGTTCTAAGCTGTTGAAACAGTAACAGATGCCCATGCAAGAACATTCCGGAATTGCCCTTGAGCGCCCTCATCTGGATGGAGTGCGTTCTCCTTAGTCAGGAACTGTACCAAGGCTAAGTCAGCTTACTCACTGTAAAGGGGCCTGGCGTTTTCTATAGGTTATACAGGCTGGACACACGCACTGTGTGGTCCCACCACTTAGTGTATAAAGCACTCGGCTTTCCTTAAGATAGCTTAAGTTAGATGCGGAGGGCGTGGATAAAATCTGAAACAGGCAAGAAAGACCACCACACTGAGCACACAGTGCAAAAAAGGCAAATAGGATTTCCAAGAATCAAAAGCACAACTGTTTGCCAACAAATGCTTCTTGAGCATCTGCTGCGTGACAGGCGTCCTCCTGGTAACTGGGTTCACCACAGGAACAAAAGAATGACAAGTACTTATTCCACACAGCTCACTTTTCGAGAGAGAGAGAAGCAAATTCAATTTCAAATGGAGGAAGGATTGAAGAGCAATTAATGCAAGCCGAAGTAAGAATTAGTGCGGTGGAAAATAAAACATGACATAAGAGCGTTTGCAAAAACACAAATTCCTGGGGACAGTGCCACACACACACACACGGTGGCACACGCGCACATGGGGACACGCATGTACATTGTAGCACACGTATACACAGTGGCGCAAACATACATGGTGGTACACACATACATGACGGCACATACACATGATCACATCATGGGGGGGGCAGAAACAGAGGCAGAGGCAGCAGGATCTTGGCAAGTGTGAGGTCACCTTGTTCTCTGTGGCCAGCTCCAGGCTAGTCAATACATTGTCTCAAAAAAATAAATAATCAAAGTGAAAAATAAACTCCACAAACAAATAAAATCCCCAACACCATTCAAATAAGTAACATACAGATTTGCAAATGTGGGTCAGATGAGAGTAAGACGATACAGTTACAAAAGGAACCTGGCAGAGCGTGGGAAACAGTTTTCAAAGACTTACTGGTTGATGCATCCTTCAAACTGATGATTAATTAGGCCCATCTTACATAAATAAGATTTTTAAAGTAGGTGGAGATAAAAGCATCGGAATGATAACATGGACAACTGAATTCAAGAATGGGGCATGGGTGTGAGGTAGTATATTCAAGGCACTGAGATGAAGCAACTAGCTGCCGAGAGTAGACTCTTTCTAGAAAGGTCATCTTTCAAAAATGAAGATCATTTATGCAGACATTTTAATAAAAATTAACTATCACACAAAATAAGACTTGTTCCAATAACTTCTGAAAGTTGCACTTCAAGAAGAAAAGAAATAATACTGGGTGTGATGACTCACAGTTCAAATCCTAGCAATTGGAACACTAAGGCAGGGGGATTGCTGTGAGTTCAAGGCAGCTGGAGTTACATAGTGTCAAGCCAGTCACGCTACATATGGACAACCTGTCCCCCCTGCAAACAGACAGGCAGACAGACGGATAAACACCCCCAAACAGAAAAGATACCCAATGATAGTTTGAGATGTAAGACGAGATTATGGGGGAAAATTATGATAAAAACGAAGGATAATGTTGATGGCATGGAATGCTAATAATATTTATGTTTTACAGAATGCAAAATGTATTCTCTGTATTACTTACAAGTCTCAAAAAACACTCTGTCATCAAGCTTCTTATTATAAAAAGGTCAAAAAAATAATAAAATGACAATACCTCACAAGTATATGATGGCCTTTCTGGCAGAGAAAACCAAGTTTAGCATTTTAACATGGAAAACACAGGAAGGTTGAAGAAATGAAGTCTAGAAAATTCCTCATGATGTTTAACATCAGTGATTCTTATAAAGAAGGGCATCATGGCCAAGCCTCCCAAGTAGAGCACTTGTAATCAGATTCCCAAGAAGCCAAACTTGAACTTACTACTTGAATAAATTCTTTTAATTATTTGAGACTCAAAGAACCTCTACTCCCCAAGTACGTTGTCCCACCTGATATAGGTGTTCCAATAAA
Organism: Microtus pennsylvanicus; assembly: GCF_037038515.1. NCBI lineage: Eukaryota > Metazoa > Chordata > Mammalia > Rodentia > Cricetidae > Microtus > Microtus pennsylvanicus. The sequence continues at coordinate 102,115,576 of NC_134583.1, read as the reverse complement.
ATTTTATAACATAAAAATATTTTTGTTATAAAGTTAAAATTTAGATCAAAACTATAGTCATATGACATAATAAAAAGCAGTAAAATAACTTGTTAAAGCATTTCCAAATCTTTGTGTTTGTGTATGAAGCAGGTAAGCACTGCATTCCTTTAAGCTAAGAATTTTTTGTATTATGACTAAGAGAATAGAAATAAGGAGCTATCTTCCAACCAGTAGAGAGAAATGAAATGAGAAGAAATACAGTCAGTTTAAATGTAATTGGCTGGGGGAAGAGCATCAAATAATAATTAGCTCTTCAAATGCTAACAAAGGGGCTGTAGAGATGGCTCAGCAATTAAGAAAGGACACTGCTCTTGCCAGAGACTGGAGTTCCGTTTGTAGAACCCATGTGGGTGGTTCATAACTACCTGTGTTATAAGTCCAGCTTTAGGGGATCTGACTCCATCTTTTGGCTCCCACAGATGCTACACATAAATAGTACACACACACACACACACACACACACACACACACACACACACACACCACATATACACAGAAATAAAAATAAACTTTATTAAACATGCTAACGAAATTGAAACATTCAAAAAAAGATCATCAACTGTGAATTCTACCTCCAGAGACAAGGAACCTCCTTGCTGGGTGGAGCTAGAAGCAGGAACTCTCTAATGAAGGAAAGCTAGCAGACTTGCTCTAAAAGACATGCTAGCATTTAGGAGAGTCTCCGAATCTGAAAATAAAAGAGAAATAAAATGGCAAGTATTTGGATGAGCGCAACAGATTTCTTTCCACATATGATATCTAGGATAGTTGAAGCAAAAGATATAGCATAGTCTGGTGAGAGTGTCAGCAGTACCAGTCTGAAAGGCTTCTGTCTCGTCTTTTTAGTGGCAAAATATTAGTTCCAAGTAGATCAAGGAAGGTATGTGTACTGCAGTTGCTATAGCAACTACATTAACAATAACACCAGAAGATGCAGCCTTTTAACAATTAATAGAGCACATACCACATCATCCGCAGAGATGGAAGCCCTGCAATTATTTCATAGTGTATGCTGATTGTTCACAATGACGGCCTGTATAATTCTTTGCGTTTGTGTCTTCTTTAACCAGGCATAGAGGTATACGCCTTAATACCAGTACTTGGGAGGCAGAAGCAGATGCATTTCTGTAAACCTGAGGACCGTCTCAGTCTAGTCCACACAGAGTTCCAGGCTAACCAGGACTTCCTAAGGAGACCCTACCTAGAAAAACAAAACACAAACAAAACCATGTATGCTTTGTGTATCAAAAGTCAAGAAAAGATATTCTTACAATGAACAAAGCCAAAACAATTACCCAGCTATGTGAAAGAAAAAGAAATAAATGAACATAAAACACCTGAGTCTATGTCTCCAACTTTACAAAAGCTAAAATGTATCATAAAAACACATGTAGAACAGAACTCTATCTTCCAAAAGAAAACAGAAAAATCAGGATCCATACAAGACATATTAAAAGAAACTCCAATAAAGTATATTTTATTTAAGCTAAAAAAAACCCTTACTCTACAAACGATATTTACTAGAGTGGAATGAGAGGCAGCAAAGAGGAGATGTGAAAAATTTGAAAAATCTTGTTTGATGAAAACCTTGTATTAAAAAAAAGCCATCAAAACTTAAGAAATTAAATAGTTCAATGATTTTATTTTTTAATAAAATGGAAAAATCCTGAACAGACATTTTTTCTTTCTTTTCTTGTATATTTTTGGGGGCTGGGTGAGTGTGGTGACAGGGTCTCCCAATATATAGCCTCAGCTTACCAGAGCTCACCATGTAGACCAAACTGGTCTCAGACACAGAGAAATCCACCTGCCTCTTCCTCTCAAGTGCTGGGATTAAAGGCATCTGCCACCATTTTCTGCTCCCAGAAATTTTCTTTTCTTTTCTTTTTTTTTTTTTTTTTTTGGTTTTTCGAGACAGGGTTTCTCTGTGCTTTTGGAGTCTGTCCTGGAACTAGCTCTTGCAGACCAGGCTGGTCTCGAACTCACAGAGATCCGCCTGCCTCTGCCTCCCGAGTGCTGGGATTAAAGGCATGCGCCACCACTGCCCGGCTCCCAGAAATTTTCTTAAAGAAAATACACAGGCCGCATCCAATCCTCTGGCCCAGCTTGGGTTAGACATTCTGCATGCTCATTAGTCAGGTAAACGTAGTTCTCATCCTTCAGCAAAACCTTTTGACAAAGACAGAAGTTCATCAGACAGAGGCCATTGCAGAAATCTACAACTGGTCACAAAGTAGAGAACAGTCGGCCATGGGGTGGTCATCCCCAGCCGATACATCTCCAAAACAACCCTTACACCTAAGACCCAGGGATGGTTACAGAAGAGAGCACAAAATGTAAGAACTAGAAGACCAGCCTGTCTTCCGTGAGATAGTGTCTCCTCTATATGACAGGGAAGCTGTACCCATGAAATCTCAACCACATGGTCACTTAAACAAGACCTACACAATGTCAATACCAGTTGTCACGTCAATGAGGATGGGGGAAATTTCACAAGGCCCCACCCCTAGATGAAGAGCACTAGGCAATTAGTCACTGCTGAGAGAGGGAGAATCGGTCTTCTCCAGGGATGAGGCTCCAAGCTGGTTATCCAATACCAACGTGTCAACCACCCTCATTGGGAAACAATTTTGCAGAATTGTTGAATAAACAGAAACATAAACTTATTGCATAACAAAAATTTGTACCTGAATATTTATGGTAAAAGAGCAGTGAATTAGCAAGCCATTGGTATGTCCATATAATAGAACACTTATTTATTCAACAATAAAAAGTAATGAGCTGGGGCTGGAGAAATGGCTCAGTGGTTAAGAGCACTGCCTGCTCTTCCAAAGGTCCTGAGTTCAATTCCCAGCAACCACATGGTGGTTCACAACCATCTGTAATGAGATCTGATGCCCTCTTTTGGCCTTTAGGCACAAAGCAGAAAGAATATTGTATACATAATAAATAAATAAATGTAATGAGCTGATGCATGACCAGTATAATGGATGTCAGTGTCATTATGATGAATGATGGAAAGCCATATCACATGTGCTGCCTACTTTTTGGTTACTCTTAAGAGTGGCTTAGTGACATTCTGGGAAAGGCAAAACTACAACAGTTGCGAGGGACTGAAAGCGAGATGAAGAATTGACTACAAAAAGAGGGCATGAGCCGGGCAGTGATGGCACACGCCTTTAATTCCAGCACTTGGGAGGCACAGGCAGGTGGATCTCAGTGAGTTCAAGGCCAGCCTGGTCTACAAAACAAGTTCCAGGACAGCCAGGACTGTTACACAAAGAAACCCTGTCTTGAACCTCCCTCCCCAAAGAAAAAGAAGACAGCATCTTTGGCTGGTAGTTGTCTCATGACGTCATGTTAGAGTTTTTCCTTTATTTGATAAGGGAATGGATCTGAATGGGAGGGGAGGTGGAGAGGAACTGGGAGGAGCAGAGGAAAGAGAAACCCTAATAAAGGTTTATTATCTGAGGAAAAAAAATCAATTTTTATTAAAAGCAAACAATAACAAAAACCCAACAGCAGCAGTTTCGTTAATTATGATAATGGATATAGAAATGAATTTTCACTTGTTGGTAGTGAGCAACAGCAAGAACGGAAGAACTGCAGGGGAAGATCAAGGCATTTGGAAACTATTGTAAGTAAGACCACGTACCAGCAGCATAAAGTCAAGCAGACACTTATGCAGGGGCCTCCTATATATGAGAGGTGACGTTAAAGGCTCTTAACAAATACCTTTCTAGTAAACACTTCTACAGCAACAGATTATCCACATTTAGAAATCGAAATTCATTTTGTTGTTGTTATTGTTTGTTTTTGTTTGTTTTTTATTGAGCCGGGTTTTCTCTGTGTAGCCCTGACTGTCCTGGATCTCACCTTGTAGACCATGCTGGCCTCAAACTCAGAGGTCCACCTGCCTCTTGATGTCCAAACATCAATCCAGATGTATGCAAGTCAAACTAAGTACCGTTTGAAGAACTATAGAATAAAGTCTACATAATAACAGAAGAGCCAATGACTTTATAAGCAAAAACACCTAAGTACTAATTGTAAGAGCTAGACATAGCACATTTGACCATAGTAAATGCAGGACTTCGTGAACTGGAATATTTCAGAAACAGTGGAGAGATGAGCTATAAAGTTTGCAGAACTTGGGACTTTATTTTGTCTTTATTGTGGAAGAGAAAGTGTGAAATACTTAAGTATTCTCATTTTAATTGTGGGAGCCCAAATGAAAAAACACAAACAAGACATCTGAGTTAGCAAAACCTTTAAAAAAGTTTTGTTGGAACCGAGAAGCAACAGAAAAGTCTTGGTGGTGGCAGATTATGCACTGCAAATTGTCCAAGCATTTGGGATTAGAAGTGTACGCTCCTGGGAATCAGAGATTCTTTTTGCTCAGGAGCCTACAGAAGCCCTTTGTTTAGAAATGTATGTTGTGTTCAAGAATTTTCCCTGAAGCAAGGTTAAAAACCACAAATAAAGGCTGACAACCGTTATCTTGGGGTAAAAATATGGACAAATAAACCATGTCACAGCCATATGAGGGGACAGAGTGGCCTCGTGGACATGGATGAAACACAGCCACTCATACAGGCACCGGGGAATCTTTGAGGCAACTATTAAGTCAGAGAAAACAGTATGTCATAGAATAAGAAATTGAACTTTTAAAGGTCTATAATTTAGCCGTGCTTTCTTATGTCATAAACCAGGCAGTGGGCAGGGTAGGACTGGGTGAGAGAGCAAGGCCTTCACTTCATGTGCAAAATATAAGGGGCTACCAACAGTTATCAAGATAAATTGTCCTCTAATGCTGTGCTTTAAAATGTGAACTTGGCAGATCACAGCCCTGGAGTCAGCCACCTGCTCTTGTGAACAAAACTGTATACAGCAGGGCTTGAGGCTAGAGTGAGACAAACGCATCTGTGGTGGAAAAGCACAGGGCCAGATCCTGTTTTTATTAAAAAGTGTCATATTTTCCTCTTCCTCAGACTTTTTCATATTATCTTTGATTTTTATAATACGTCATTAAAATATGAATTACCTTGGTGATTGGCCTTGCTGTTCGTAAGCTTCATGACTTGCAAAAGTCATATAGACATATATTTTGTCAGGTTCATAAGCATTTTGAACTCTCAAAACTGAATAAAAAATAAAACACCAAGAAAAACACAAGGCCTTGTGTGGGAGAGGAGGTGCAGACAACAAAGGGGACCAGGAAGGAGGGGCCGGCCAAGGGGAGGGCGTTTCCCAGAGGGTGATATTTGCAAGTCTATTGGGTCATGGCAACTCCTGCTGTTAAGTAGCTAGACTTCCCCGTTAAGCCTGCCCCCTCTCCATCACCTAGACCCTGCCTTCAGCAATCTTGCCTAAGACTAGCTCAGCTGTAAGAAGAAAACACATTGTGTATTCATGTTCATGAAACATAAATTATAAGGTAAAATGATGAAAAGCTGTGTTTTTAAGTTATCAAGGCTTTGGATTTTGCTTTTCCCGCCTGGAATTGTCAATACAGCATATGAAGCCATGGGTGAGAGTACTCATCACTATTGGTCCTTGCTGGCTGGTATAGTCCTTCTGTGTGTGCGCGTGCATGCATGTGTATGTGTGTTTGTATGTATGTATGTATGTGTGCATACATGCATGTGTGTGCATGGGTCTCTGTGTGTGCATATGTGTCCACAGAGGCCCCCAAAGTACATCAGAACTGGAGTTACATTATACCCGGTTGTAAGCTACTACATGGGTGCTGGGAATTAAACCTGTACCCTTTTCAAAATCAGTCAGTGTTCTTAACTGTGGAGCTATCTCTCCACCCCCTGCCCCTTGAAATAAACAGGATTTTCACTGTAGTACAGTCTGGCCTCAAACTCCAACAGTTCTCCTACACTGGCTTCCTAAGTGCTGGGCTTATAGCTGTGACCCAGAACACATCAGATCTTTCTACAAATGCTGGGATTACAGGTGTGAATCACAGCACACCAGGTCTTTTTACAAATGCTGGGATTGCAGGTGTCAACCACAGGTCTTTCTGGGAAGTGCTCTGTGGTCATGAGCTGATGCCTCACAAAAAATGAGGGGGTTTAAAGACATACAAGTTAAAATAAGGAAGACGAAGCTTAAAATTTTACAGTTTAGCTTTTCCAAAATATAATTTTGTTCATTTTTATTAATTCAGTAAGAACATCTCAGATTTTAATTTGAGTACTGTAATGTATATATTTTTTGCTATTTGGGTCAGGTTTCTTCTCAGCATTATGGAAATTCTTTAAGTGAAAGTGAAGCTTTCCTGTTTATTTTAAAGATGCTTCAAAGTTTCAAATTAATGCTCCATCTCTTACCAAAAGGTGTAATTTCAGGCAAGCTGCTTTACTTATGTTTAAATTTACTTTGCAAAAATTATATATTCAGTCGTGTGCCAAAGGAATGTACCATGGAGCTAACATGATTGCAGGGCAAGCTCAAGGCCCTAGGTCTTATCTCCGCTGTGGCAAAAGGAGCCACACATTCAAGGTTGTCTCTCTTCTTCTCTCTCCCCTTTTCTCATCACCTCTCTTCCCCTCTCCTCTCTCTGCCCTTCTTTGGAACAGGAATATCATAGGAATGTGTTCCTTTGCTTTTGGGCTGATAGTGGTTAAATCTTGCATGCTCGCATTTTGGGAAAGAATCAGGCTTAACCATATTAAGGAAATGTTTTCTGAGCTTTTATGAGCAAATAGCACTGACTTGCATAATCATCTGTCCTTGATATTAAATCTACCAAAATTACTGTGAATCTTGTCTTCAAATATATTGATATGCTATTATGCTTTTATAAGATCTCAGAGTGATCCTTGCATTCTTGAGATGAACATCATCACACCGTGTTATTTTATTTTAGCATGCATTTGGCTCTCTGTGGTTTCATTTCTGCTTTTTCTGTCTGTACCGAGTGAACTAAATCTGTCTGGTGTTGTGCGTGCGTGTGTGTGTGTGTGTGTGTGTGTGTGTGTATGTGGGTGTGTACTCTCGTGTATGTGCATGTAGTGTATATATTTGCTATTTGGGTCAGGTTTCTTCTCAGCATTATGGAAATTCTTTAAATAAATGCGAAGCTTTCCTGCTTATTTTAAAGATGCTTCAAAGTTTCAAATTAATGTTCCGTCTCTTACCAAAAGGTGTAATTTCAGGCAAGCTGCTTTACTTATGTTTAAATTTATTTTGCAAAAATTATATATTCAGTCGTGTGCCAAAGGAATGTGCCACGGAGGTAACATGATTGCAGGGCAAGCTCAAGGCCCTAGGTCTTACCTCCGCTGTGGCAAAAGGAGCCACACATTTAAGGTTGTCTCTCTTCTTCTCTCTCCTTTTCTCTCTTCACCTCTCTTCCCCTCTCCTCTCTTTTCCTTTCTCTGGAACAGGATCTCATGTGAGCCAGGATGGCCTTGAGTTTACTCAGTGATGTGGCCGCCCTTGAATTTGCCATCTGTCTGCCTCCACATCTCAGGGGATTACAGGAGCATGCTCCCAACATCTGAAAGGTTTCCCATTTTCCAGTCTTTTCTGTTTTTACAATCCCTCCTATTTTGTGAGCACTTATTCTGATGTCCAATGTGTGAAGTCTGCAACTACTCAGAGGGCTCCAGCATCTCCAGTAGGGAGTGTTTCTCAAGGCTACCCCCATTGTCTCTGGTATGAGTGCCCTGTTTGACTCCTAGTGTCTGTTCTCTCTCTCTCTTTTTTTAAATTTTTATTTATTTATTTTTTAATATTTATTTATTTATTATGTATACAATATTCTGTCTGTGTGTATGTATGCAGGCCAGAAGAGGGCACCAGATCTCATTACAGATGGTTGTAAGCCACCATGTGGTTGCTGGGAATTGAACTCAGGACCTTTGGAAGAGCAGGCAATGCTCTTAACTGCTGAGCCATCTCTCCAGCCCCCCTCTCTCTTTTTTTTTTATTGATTTTTATTGAGCTCTACATTTTTCTCTGCTCTACCCCCTGCCTTTCCCCTCCCTTTCAACCCTCTCCCAAGGTCCCCATGCTCCCAATTTACTCAGGAGATCTTGTCTTTTTTACTTCCCATGAAGATTAGATCTATGTATGTCTCTCTTAGGGTCCTCATTGTTGTCTAGGTTCCCTGGGATTGTGATTGGTGGGCTGGTTTTCTTTGCTTTATGTTTAAAAAACATTTATGAGTGAGTCCATGTGATAATTGTCTTTCTGTGTCTGGGTTACCTCATGCAAAATGATGTTTTCTAGCTCCATCCATTTGCCTGCAAAATTGAAGATGTCGTTATTTTTTCTGCTGTGTAGTACTCCATGATGTAAATGTACCACATTTTCCTTATCCATTCTTCTCTTCTTTCCTATCATTTGCCCAGTTAAAGAGGGAGGTCAGGCCTTGTCTAATACTCACACTTTGAGATTTTATGGAGATTTTGCATATTTAAAGTTGTAGGCCAACTAAGACAAGGGGGAAATAATTCAACTTGCTGTACTTATAAATTAAAATGTATATTTTTTCTGGTCCAGAAATCTAGTAATTTGACCCTTTGGTTGGTGAGTTCTTTCTGAACACAGACAGGGTGGTTGACATTTAGGGTAGGGGCCCATCTTGTTTCTAACAGAGTTACCTTTATTTGGAAAGAGTTGTTGTTGTCTTTTTTTTTTTTTTTTTGGTTTCCCAGCTCAACTTACATAGTCTATCTAAGGCTTTAGGAGGACCCCAGGTGGAGTTCTCCCTCCTCATCATGGGGCCAGTAGCGGAGTCATTCAGCGGGTGAAGTCATGTGCTTACTTTTCCTTGGCCTTACTGAGGGCTAGAACCAACTGCATGGAAACCTGGGGTGACAGGACTTTTCTCTACAGTTCCATCCTTATGCACTCAGCAGACTCCTCCCTTTCTCAGTTACCACCAATGATGTAAGGGGTTCTCTGCTTCGAGCATCTCACAGGCCATTTCAATAGGAGACCTGCATGGAATAAAAGGGTGGGTAAATGCATCCTCAAGTTGCCATTTTTATCTGAGAGCCATCTCTGCTTTTAGGAAATCCGGGACTGCTACCAACTCCCCACCCACGTGTACTGGTAGTGGCTGGCAAAGTATGGAGTCGGGGGCAGACGGTTTATGCTATATTCTTATTTCGTTTCTCATCCATCTCCTACAAGCAGATGTCTTCTACATGAACACCAACTTAGTTGCCAAGAGTATTTTGGAAAGGGAAAGCCAAGATGTTTCCCATAATCCTCTGTCTTCCAATATTTTCATACCTAGAAGCAACCAGAACAATTAACCCAACGCTGGCCTGTTGCCTTTTCAGGTCTGTGTTCTCTCCTGTTGACGCTATTGGAGGCCTTCAGAACACAGAACAACGTATTCATTGCCTCTGCTCTGCCTGTTCTAAGTCATTTCATGCTAACGAGATTTACCTCCAGGTGGATGGATAGCCAATGCATTCCTCCCATATATGAAGCCTTTTTTTTTTTTTGTAAAATTATCTGTCCAGCATCCCATTGCATGCCTGTCAAACTGAGGGGTCAAATATTCCAACATTATAAAAGTGACACTAAATTTTCCTTTAAAATATCTAAAGACGAATTGTCGGGGTCTGGTACAGCTCGGACCCTAAATTATTTCTCCGGACCAGAAGGGAGGCGTGGGATTAAAGACACAACTCACATGGCTTCATTGGGAGGAAGATTCTCAGAGATCCCTCATGAAATCCTGAGTTCACATCCTGAAAAATTCCTCTGTTTATTCTCCAAACAGCCTTATATACCAAAACATAAAGTGAGGGGGGAATTCATTAGCATTCTGTTCCCTAGGTAACCAGGTGAATGTCTCTAGTCAGGTCCACACCTTTGACCACACCTTGCTATGCCCCTCTTGTCACGCCCCCCTATCTTCCTGCTCAGTATGCCAGCTCTGTCATGGAGGCTGAATTAACATCTCTTTTCAGGCATCCTCCAAATTACAAAGAAGGAGCAGAACAACATCCTGACCCTTTGTTAGGGATGGTGACAGGCTAGGTGACCGATCACCTCCTGTGTGGCAGGTGCAAGCTGTGGCCTGAGAGTCTGGCCACCATACCATGTAGAAATACGGGTCTACAATGAATAAATAACCTAAGCCTTTTATATTTAGACTCTATTTTCCAGACAATTCCTGTTTCATCTTCTGGCTGGGTTTCCTCTTTCCTCCTACTACCTAACAAGTACTAGGTGGTGCTGGATTCAGTAAATCAGGAGCAAAACCGTCAGAAGCTTAGGTTTGACTGAAGCCTCCGAAGTGCAGTAGGAAGAAAAAAGATGCTGAGATTTCAGAGGTTCCTCAGAGGCACACTGGAGGAAGGCTAATACTCGGGCAGGAAAGGCGGCTGGCTGATGTTTAATACAACGCTACCACCAGGAACAGGTAGAGGCCTATCTAGGTGGCTTAATGTTTTATGGGTGGTATACCTGATTTTACTCAACACAAATTGCTGGGACTACTTATTTCTAACATTTGTGAGCAAAATCAGGAGCCTTTTAAATTCATAGGTGATGAACTAACTTGGCCCAGGTGATAATATTTGATATTGATAATAAAAATAATTATTAATATGCAGTGAAAAGCTGGGATGGAGGTCAGTTGGCAGAGGGCTTGCAAGGACAAAGCCCTGGGTTCAGCCCCCACATAGGTCAGGCATGGTCATGTGTGTTTATAAGTCCACAGGAGAGGGTGTAGAAGGAAGGGTTCAACTAGATCCTCTGGTTCTACCAGTTGGTTTTCACTTTATTCCTTAGTAAATACTGATATTTTACTTATTATTTTGATTTTTAAAATTGATTTCTTGGTTAGTATGTAAAATAATGCATTTAATTGTAACCCCCCCCCCCCCAAGACTGGGTTTTCTTTATATAGGCTTGGTTGTTCTGGAACTCGATCTGGGATCCACCTGCCTCTGCCTCCTGAGTGCTGAGGTTAAAACTGTGCACCACCACTGCTCAACAGTTGAGTTACTTCTCTACATACATATCTTTATGGTTTGTTCTTATTCCTTCTCTAGTCCCCATCTTGCCCTCTTGTCTGTCTTTCTCCTAGATACTCCCCCTCTGCTTCTGTGTCATATGTATTCCGTCACCCCCTCTTGTCACCCTCTTTTGAGACCTCTTCCTTTATTTGTACAGTCCCTGTTCTTAATTTTATCTAATTACACATTTAAATTTGAATTCCACATGAGAGAAAGCATGGTATTTCCCCAAGTCAGATTTAACACAGCGATCTCCCATTCCATCCATTTTTGTGAAAATGCAATTATCTCACTTTTCCGTATAGTTGAATAAAATTTTGTTGTGTGCACTTAGGCCATTTTCCTTGTCAACTTATTGCTTGGTGGGTAACCAGGATAGATCTATGTCCTGGCTATTTTGAATAATGCAACAGTTAGCATGGAGCAAGTATGCCTGTGTGTGCTGACCTAGGATTGTTTGACGATACATGCAGGCATGGTATGGCCGGGCTGTATGGTAGTTCTGATTTTAGTTTGTATGAAGAAGCTCTATTGGCTTCCACAGTGGCTGAGTCAGTTTCTGTCCCAACAGCACTGTCTGACAGGTCTCTTTTCCTAGTATCCTTGCCAACATTTATTATCATTTGTTTTCTTCATGACAGTCTTTCTATCTGGGTAAAATAGAATCTCAAAGCAACCTGAATTTTCACTTCAGGGCTATCTAAATGTGTTAAACAGCTTTTCCCTCATTTTAAAAATTGTCAATTTTGTAGGATGTGCTTGATCATATTCACCCTTCCTCCAACTCTTCCCAGAATCCCCCTTGTCTACACCACCCAGCTTTGGTGCTGCTGTGGTCACCTTCTTCAGCTCACATCAGATTCAAACTTCTTCTGCCTCCAATGTATACGGATCATTGTTGACTCTTTGGGGATCCTGTAGGAGCCTGGGACTACTGAGGTATTTGGCTTCAAGAATTGAGCAGTCGCCAGGTTTTTCAGATTGTTTATCATTAGGCAGGCAGCCCTTTGTCTAACAACGTAGCCCTTCAGATGCTAGCCAGTCCAGTGAATCCTTTCTTCTACTCTGTGATTTTCTAATGACGCTGTTCCTCTAGAGAACCCTGACTAAAGTAGCGTAGTGAAAAGGAAAAGCGGAACTACAAGGTTGGAGGGAAATGAAATGCTGGAAGAGGTTTGCTCAGGGTCCTGGAGAACTGGAGACTGCCGGGTCTATGTGGGGCCGATGGCCAGTTGAACGTGTTTTCTTGTCTCTCCTATGATTTATATTGGTCCTGAGTCTTGTGATTTCCTGCCTTTCCTATATGATTTACGCTGGTACTGAGTCTGTATTGAACGCATTGTATCTGCCACAGCTGCCCTCACTTTGCTCCCTTCTTGTCTCTGCATACAAAGAGGGTTCTGTAGGCAGGGCAGATTCTCCAACCCACCCGGGACTTCTTGGTTCATATCCCCTGGAATGTCTAAGGTTTCAGCTCAGGTTTGTCTCCCAGTGCACTAGATCCAAACAGGCAGACCTTGCTTGGTACTTTCCAAACACAGTAAGTATTTATCACCCCGCTGGAGAGATGCACCTGTGGGCGGATGGCAAGTAGTTGGCAATAAACCAGGAGTTCTTAGGCTGTATGGTGGTAAAGTTCATGGTAGCTAGCTGGTTCTGAGGTGGAGGCTGATCCCCCCCCTCCCCCCCCCCCCCCCCCCCCCGCTGATTCCAGGCTCGAGGCTATCGAACTCTAGAATTTGTATCTAGAATTACTCTGCACTGTTGAAGTCTGCTTCTAGGCAAGGAGAATGAGGCTACCTTTATGTTTGCTTCTTTGCTTGAACCTCCTGCTGTCTGCAAGTCTTAGCTTGTCAGAATCTGGCTCTCCCACTTCCGGTGTAACTGTCTTCCAGCCAGAGCTGTCTCTCACCCAGAGGCTGTAGCACGTTGAGTTCAGGCTCCCCGACTTGTAGCTGTTTTCTGTTCTCAGGTCCTTAAGGTAACTTGGTTTTTATACGATGGATTTGCTCTCAAGACAGCACCGAGCCATAGTCCAGCCCTCTGAGTCAGAGAACATAACTAAGTGGGATTCCTCTCTAGTGTTGACCCAGCCACTGGAGGATTGACCCTCTCCAAAACCTGCAACGGAATCCGAGGCTTGTGGGAACTGGCGGCTTGTCCTGTGTGCAGCACGGGCTAACCTCTTTTCACCAGGGACTTCTTGATTTACTTTGCTTTTTTCGAGACAGGCTTTCTCTGTAGCTTTGGAGCCTGTCCTGTCCTTTACTAGACCAGGCGGGCCTCAAACTCACAGAATCTACCTACCTCTGCTTCCCAAGTGCCGGCATTAAAGGCGCGAGCCACCACTGCCCGGCTTGATTTACTTTTAGATGAGGCATCTGCTGCCTCTCCCCTGCCAGGGATTGGTGCATTTGTTATGTTCAGATCTGCTTACTGCCATGTCTCTGTTTTGTTTCTCTGGACTTTCTCAGCTGGCCTGTCCCTCCCTTTCTGAGTCTTGGAAAGTCTTTCCTTTCTGTGTTTGGGATTGAATTTTCTCTTTATACTAAACATAACTGCTTTGTTTTCCATTTTAAATTAATTAATTAGTGCTGGGATTGAACTCAGCATCCATCACATATGAGGTCAGCAACCCATCATTGAATTACATTCCTATCCTTCAGTTTTAGTTATTGTTGTGTGCTACAGGGATAGCATCTAATCTACCATCGTATTTGGAAGCCCCTAATGCTGATGTTTTAAAACTTTAAACAAATTATAAACATAAAAGAAAATACTATAATGAACTTTATTTATTAATAATTCAACTTTAGGGTTGTCAATATATAGTCAAGATCATCTCATCTGTATGCCCCCCAACTCATTCCTTCATTGAGATTATGTTGAAGCAAGTCCTGGAAATTAGATAATTTAGTTAACTAATTACGTTGGAGGATTGACTCCTTAACTTGTGATAGGCTAGGCAAGTTCTTTGCCACTGAATTACATCCCAGTCTTTGACGTTTTATCATGATTTGTTAACTGTAGAGTATCAGTCTGTAGCTCAGCCTGACCCTCACAGTAACCCTGCCTCTGACTCCTGAGTGTATGTTGTTATGATCAGTTAAGGTCTTTCTTTATAAGTGACCCCATAACAGCATTCTCATCATATGTAAGCCAAATTATAATGCATTAATACTATCCTACAAATGTTCACTTTGACCTGCTTGCTTTGTTAAAACTTTTTAACGACTTTTTGAAGTCCAGATGCTATCCACAGTTTGCCATTGGACCAGGGCTCCATGTTTACCCTTCATCTGATTTCAAATGGTAGGCTAGTTTTCTGTCATCTTTCAGATGTAAACAGTTAGCTTGAAGGTGTGCTGTCCTTGAAGCTCAAGTTCCCTCTGTCCCAAGAGCAGCTCATGTGTTGGCTCCTGAGCACATTTAACACAGCCTTGGTCTTCAGTTGCCTTCTTTATTCTTTAGTAGCAGGTGTTCCAGTACGGCTTTCACATTTTTGGCTAGAATTAATTATGTTTTTCCAGAGAGCTTTAAGAAGAAAATATTTAAGGGTAAAAACATGGACGCTGGAGGAACTCACTGATCGTGGCCTGGCTGTTGATTCTTTTTCTTTTCAATGGTTCAGTTGGGGATTTTTTTGTTTGTTTGTTTTTTGTTTTTCGAGACAGGGTTTCTCTGTGGCTTTGGAGCCTGTCCTGGAACTAGCTCTTGTAGACCAGGCTGGCCTCGAACTCACAGAGATCCGCCTGTCTCTACCTCCCGAATGCTGGGATTAAAGGCATGCACCACCACCGCCTGGCCAGTTGGGGAATTTTGTGTTATGGTTTGGATCTTAAATGTCCCCCAAAGACTTCACTCTAAAGGCTTGTTCCCCAAATGTAGGAGTTGTGCCTCGGTGGAAGAAAGCTAAGTCACTGAGACTGTGCCTTTGAAAGGGATATTGGGAGTTCAATCTCCTTCTCTTCCTTCGCTTCCCAGTCATTCTGAAATGAAAAGCCTCCTCCATTACACACGCCCCATCATGGTACTGCCTTACCACAGGCTCCCGAACAATTGATGAAGAAACCATGACCTAAACTATGAGCCCAGATTAAATTTTCCTCTCGTTAAGTAGTTTATCTTAGGTATTTATCTTAGGTATCCGAAAGCTGAAGGAAACAGGAGTGTGGGATCATTGTGACTCTACCTGATTATGTGGTTCAGAGTGGCAGGATTCTGGAAAAAAATATGGAGAAGTAGAATAGGAAAACCTTAGTATATGGTAAATGGAGAACACTGGGGAACTCTGGTGGGGGGATAGGAATGAGGACAGTAAGCAACATTATT
This sequence comes from Microtus pennsylvanicus, assembly GCF_037038515.1. Lineage (NCBI taxonomy): Eukaryota > Metazoa > Chordata > Mammalia > Rodentia > Cricetidae > Microtus > Microtus pennsylvanicus. Next base: position 102,100,202 of record NC_134583.1, on the reverse strand, counting down.
GAAGAATCAGAAATGAGAATTCTACCGACGGCTGGATTTATGCTAGAGGCCCTTTATGCTACATTCTGGCTGATGATCCTGAGTCTCCTGTGGGAGGCTGGGTTTAAAGGTGGCGGGTAGGATTGTGTGGCTGAGGAAATCTCAATGAAGCGGAGTGTTCAGGCGGTGGCATGAGCATTGCTGGCTGCTTTACCCAGATTTATGGAGAGAATGAGGACTGAGACGTGAAATAAAAGTAAACAAAAACCTAGCCATTTGTGCATGAAGGGATACACTTCAAGTCCAGCCAGGTGGCCATGACTGCTAAAGACATTGGAATTATTGGGGGGAAATAATCCAAGAACTTTGTACTGGATCAAAAGTAAAGATTTCTTGAGGACATCTTAATAGTTGGTAAGACCTTACATACTGGAAGCTCAAGGATGCAAGAGGCCAAGCTGTTTTCAACTTTGTTTTTAAAAAGCCACAGTGTGCCCTAACCTCAAAAAACTGCCTAGCAATTGTTTTCCTAGGATCTAAATTATTCTGTGTTGCCAAGAAAGTACTCAGAGGCTGTTGTGGACATGGTTCATGTAGCTGGCTCCTGCTCCCACCGGTGGCAGACTTCGACGTTTTCTATAATAAATGAATCATTCTCTTCCCCGCCATTCAATCTGGTGTATATTATCCCAAAGCCAAGAGACAAAACTGAGTGCCTATCACCCTGTTTCTGACAAGAAATTTAACATACATTGACTAAGTAAAAATGATGACTTGATTCAAATCATTAGAACAGCTTTGGTGGGGAAATTACTTAGGCTTTAATGAAGGTGTAGAATTGGAGTTTTTGAACTAAGAAGTCCAAGAAAGTATATTAATTAATGTCCCCCAGTGTTGAACTATGATTCAAAGTTCCTAGCACTTAATGAGAATATAAGAAAAATTTATTTCAGTGCATATAAAAGAAAGTCACAGGACTCCCGCATGCTGGCCAACATTCCCAAACTCTCTTGCTTGCCTTTGTTGGCTAATGTTGTAAAAAACCAAACCAAAACAAAACAGTGGTTCTGAATCACGGTCTTGGGTCATTCGTGCCAAATAAGTCCTCTCTCTATGTGAGTCTCTTAAGACCACATGCATAAATCAGAGTTGAGAACTAAGAGATAACAGACACCCTGACTGTGTAGCTTGCTTTCTCTCGGAGAATGTTTCTGGGTCCTTGATGTTTGGCAGTCTTTCCAGAACATCCGAAATTAAATAAAAGAGTTGCTTCTCCTCGCAGAGCACTGGAATGGATCCAGCTAAGAATCGATCCAGCAACAAATAGCTTAATTTATGTTGGTATAAAAAGCCCTAGCCTCCCAGTGTCTGTAATTAGGAAGACTCCAACGGAGACTGAGGTGTGCTGGATGGTGCAGCCCCCCCTTCCCTGTCTCTGCCCACTGCACACCCACCCACCTGTTCTTTTCATAGACTGTCACAGCCAGAATACTCAGTAAGAAACAATTTGGTCTGTCACGTGGGCTCTTAGGCTTTTTAAGTGAATAACTACCTGAAACTGTGATAATCTTAGTGGATAAAGATGTTCCCAACAGTCCCTACAAGGCTAGTGAAACTTAAGAAGAGTTTTATTTATTTTTTATTCAGAATGCTCATAAACTTCCACATTTTAAACTGCAAAGCGAACTTAGTGGGAGGGGCGTTGTTGTCTGCTTTCTCTTGTCCTTGCTTGGCTCCTTTCCTGTGTAAGTCGGGGTTAGATTTGGCAACACATGACCAAAACCCCCACGTACTAATTATTCGTACAACCTAGACATTGATTTCTAGGGGGTGAGCAGCTGGAGGTTGACGTGATGAAACAACTGTTACCCCATGGCCTTGCCATGGTCAAATGTGAGCATTCTTTTTTTTATATTTTTATTTTTCCATTCAAAAAATTTCCACTTCCACTCCTCCTCCCATTTCCCTCTCGCTCCCCCACTCCCCCTCCTCCCTCCCCCTCCAGTCTTAAGAGAGGGCAGGGTACCCTGCCCTGTGGGAAATCCAAGGCCCTCCCCACCTCCATCGAGGCCTAGGAAGGTGTGCATCCAAATAGACTAAGGTTACAAAAAGCCAGTACGTGCAGTAGAAACAAGTACCAGTGCCATTATCAATGGCTTCTCAGTCAGCCCCCATTGTCAGCCTCATTCAGAGAGTCCGGTTTGATCACATGCTCCTTCAGTCCTAGTCCAGCTGGCTTTGGTGAGCTCCCATTAGAACAGGCACACTGTCTCAGTGGGTGGACAAACCCCTCGGGGTCCTGACTTTCTTGTTCATCTTCTTTCTCCTTCTACTCTTCAACTGGACCTTGGGAGCTCAGTCCAGTGCTCTGATGTGGGTCTCTGTCTCTATCTCCATCCATTGCTGGATGAAGGTTCTATGGTGATATTCGAGATATTCATCAGTGTGATTATGGGACATTCTTTCATGGTCCTTGTAGACATAAAGGTCCTTAATCTTGCTAGCAGGAAGACTGGTGGCGGGGGGGGGGGGGAGAAAGGCAGATGCCCTCCTTTTCAAAATAACCATTGCTCAGAAATAAGTCATACTTGATTGTCACAAAAGTTTTTGTTACAAGAAGCCACAGGATTAGCTAAAATTTGGGATCTCATAAAGGGGTTATTCCACTGGGGGGATCCCTGTTTTTCTTTTTAGCTTTCTTTTTATTTAGTCTTTGTGTCCTTTGCATCATGCATCTCCATCCCATTCATTTCCCTGTCCCTTTGTATCTGCCCTCTGCTCTTGCAGCACCTCTCCCCCTGCAAATAAAATAGAAGGAGGAGGAGGAAGAAGAAAAGGAGGAGGAGGAGGGGGAAGAAGAAAAGGAGGAGGAGGAGAAGGAGGAGGAGGGGGAGGAGGAGGAGGAAGAGGAGAAGAAGAGGAGAAGGAGGGGAAGAAGAGGAGGAGGAGAAGGAGGAGGAGGGGGAGGAGGAGGAAGAGGAGAAGAAGAGGAGAAGGAGGGGGAAGAAGAAGAAGAGGAGGAGGAGAAGGAGGAGGAGGGGGAGAAGGAGGAGGAGGAGGAGAAGGAGGAGGAGGGGGAGAAGGAGAAGGAGAAGGAGAAGGAGAAGAAGAAGAAGAAGAAGAAGAAGAAGAAGAAGAAGAAGAAGAAGAAGAAGAAGAAGAAGAAGAAGAAGAAAAGAAGAACCACCAATCTCATCATCATGGAAGCTGTAGTGTCACACAGTGAGCCATGTAGTTTACCCCTTTATCCATTTATCTTTACTTGCAAGCATTCATTGCAAAGAGTTACTGTCTGATTCAAGGCCTCTGGTTTCTGTTACACTACTGATACTGGGCTCTCACTGGAAATCCTCTTGGGAATCTTGTGTGTCGTGGAGATCCTAGAGATTTGTGTCTGCAGGACTGGTCCCTTCATGTGCTCCAGCAGATCACAGACAAGAGTGGATGTTGGGGTGGGCCCACTCATAATCCTGGTTCTGGGCCTGGGTAGTTGCAGGGTTGGTCAGTCCGCCAGCCTCTCCCTTGTTCTCACCACCATGGTAAGATTTCCTGCATTGCCCTGGTTAGTTCAACACTTGCAGCGATAAACAAGGGGTCTGGCCAGCTCTCACACTTGGTTCTCCTTCACCTACACCTTCAGGGCCAGCTTTTCTGTGTTGCCCAGGCATGGTGAAGAAGCCACTCTCCCTGCGATCTCTGTTTGGAACCAACTTCCTTATAAACTACCATTGTTACATATTTGGGTTATTTTTGTTGTTTGCTTTTATTTTGTTTTTTCTGTTATTGTTCTTTGAGAGTTAGCCTTTAAGAGATATCCTATATGAATTTCATATTATTTGCATGTGCACACATGTTTCCTTTCATTCTTCTAGATAATTAGGACATTACAGCTCCACTATTTTATTGCTTGGTTTCTTTTTTTTTTCTGCATGAAATATGTACAGGAGATCATTTCAGAACTGTCAGTATAGGCTTATATTTTTCAACAGATTCATATTTTCCTACTAGATACTCACAACTAAAGTCCTGCTGGTTAAATTTAATTGTGCTTTGGTATTTTGTGTTATAAATATGCTACAATAGCCATTATTCTAAGTCTGCAGGTATGTAAACAAGCATGTTGGATATTTTTCTAGAAGAGATTTCTATATCTAAGCTTTGGTAGTGATTATCAAATGGCTCCCAAAGTGTTCTGCAATATATACCTCCTCTATCTTATTTGATGGTGCCTGTTTTCTGAGAGTCTCATCTTCCAGGGTGCTACAAATAGCCATATATGTTGCTCTTCTGGTAGGTGAAACATTCCCTCCACCCTGCTTTAGACAGTCTCATTCTCTGTGAAGTTCCTCGTGTTTCTTCTCAGTGGATTGTGCTAGCGTTCTTTATCTCCCGGTTAAAATGCCACCTTGATCGTATTCTAAATTCCCACATGTATCTTTGTCTATTTCTAGACTCCTGGTTCTGTACCACTCATCTGTCTTTTCATGAAACACGAGCAGATTCCGTGAAGCAGAGACATAAATGTACATATGAATATATACTCATATACTGCTTATAGATCACGTATCCCTATTGTTAATCGTATTTTTAGTTAATTAATTAGTATTATTTATTTAGAAAATTTCTAAGATTTTTTTTCTCAGCTAGTCTGTCTGACTCATTTTTCAAAACAAACAAACAATTCAGAATCTTCTTGTTTAGGACAAAACATGGGTCTGGTGTCATTAATGAGTAATTTCATAGAAATACTAACTTTGCTGGGTGGTGGTGGTGCATGCCTTTAATTCCAGCACTTGGGAGGCAGAGACAGGTGGATCTCTGTGAGTTCAAAATCAGCCTGGTTAGGTGGCGGGAGAGATGGCTCAGTGGTTAAGAGCCTTGTCTGCTCTTCCAAAGGTCCTGAGTTCAATTCCCGGCCACCACATGGTGGCTCACAACCATCTGTAATGAGGTCTGGTGCCCTCTTCTGGCCTGCAGACATGCACACAGACAGAATATTGTATACATAATAAATAAATAAATATTAAAAAAAACAGCCTGGTCTACACAGTGAGTTCCCAGACAGCCAGGACTGTTTCACAGAGAAAGTCTGTCTTGAAAAACCAAAATAAAATAAAATCTATCTTTATGATATTAAATTTTTAATTTCAAGTATTAGAAAGCTTTGTTCACATAATTCTTTTTAGTTTATTTCTGGGTGTACATGTTATTTTTGAAGTTGGGTGTTACTCTGTACAGAAAAAAGTAGTTTTATCTATTTTGTTAATTTTCCTTACTGTTTTTTTATGACCTTTTCCAGTGCATATTCTGGAGTCTTCCAGTTATATAGCCACATCTGCTTCAAAAAAAAAATCAGTTCAGAATTGCCCCAGTTTTTGTTCCTCTTATTTCACTTAGTTTATAGTTACACTGATAGAAATCCCAATTAAAATGAGAAGAAAAATATTCCTTTTCCTTTGCATAAACCTAGTCTTGAAATTAAATCTCTGCAAGAGATAACAGCAAAGCACTAGTTGCTACGAGCATGCAGACCCAGAGTGGTCAGTGTTAACGAGGTTGAATCTAGAAACACCTGGAGGCAGGTCTCTTGGATTCTCTTGATTACTTTAACCGAGGTGGTTAGGTCAGACCTGTCCATTGTGAGTGGTACCATTCCCCCAATGGAACCTGGATTTTGTCAATGAAGAGAGGTGACTGAGCAGCCCTGCCACATTCATCACTCTGTTTCTAGACTGTAGATGCAGTGTAAACAGATGCTTCAAGCTCCCGATTCCTTGACTTCCCCAGAACGATGGGTTGCACTCTTGAACTGTGAGCCAGAATAAACCCTTTCTCCCTGAAGTTGTCTTAGTTTGGGTTTTATTGCTGTGAAAAAGACACTACGACCCACAGCAACTCTTATAAAGGGAAACATTTCATTGGGGCTGGCTTACAGTTCAGACGTTTAGTCCATCATCTTCATGGCCAGGAGCATGGTGGCCTGCAGGGAGACATTGTACTGGAGAGGCAGTTCTACATCTGGATCAGTAGGTAGCAGAAGTGACTGTCACACTAGGCCTGGCTTGAGCATTTTAGACCTCAAAGCCTGCCCCATAATCACCACTTCCTTCAACAAAGCCACACCTATTCCAACAAGGCCACACCTCCTAATTGTGACAGTCCCTATGAGCCTATGGGGGAGGGTTACTTTTATTCAAACCACCACAGTTGTGACAGAGTGTTTTATTACAACAGAAGGAGAAACTAAAACAAGACCCAAACCATCTGCCTACCGTGTCCCTTCTCATCCATCACACCGAATCCCAGGTGAACGCTACGAGGGGTTAACGATCAGGGTTTGGAAACCCTCACTATTCTTTCCTAATGTTTCATTTTACTGATGTAGGGTCAGACTAAGAGGGAATAAATAAAATAGATAAAACGGTTTGCCCAAAGTAAGCACACAACCATAGGAAGCACCATGTTCCAGGTAAGAGCACTAAACTTTGAGAAATAAATGAACTCAGTCTATACTTCTCTCCATTTCTTTACTAATTAAACACTAAGAATATAATGCCATGCATAAATTTACAGACCAGAAGTACCAGGACAGAGGGCAATAAACTAGGTTATTGACTGAAACTTAGCCAATGCCCTCTTTTTACATGACTATGAACTACAAGAGTACTCTCTTTATTTTTAAATGTTTGAAAACCATTGAAAGAGTACTGTTCTATTACTCAAGGAAATCAATTGAAATTCAAATTTCAATATTCACCTGGTTTTGCTGGGCTATGCCATGCTCATTCACATAGTCCCTGTGTCTGAGTTTTTGCCAACAGTAATTTGAGCATGGCAAAAGAGTCCATAAGTCCAGAGTCTAAACTATGGCTATTCCTGGTCGAGGACAGTGAGTGATTCTTGGAGTTGTAAAACCTTAGGATGACCTAGGTATCTTCATTTTGAATTAACATGCCCTACCCATTCTTTTGTCTGCTAACCGAGAAAATCTGGAAAATCAACAGGAGCCATATGAGATGTTGGACATCTCAACAACTGTAGATGATCAGTAGGTGAGGGAAAATAGCACTCAGAGCGGTTTGGCATCTGTCAGCATAGAGGGTCCTTAAGAAAAAAAAAACCATCAATCTTGAAAGCTCTACAACTTATTTTCACAGTATGTTTCTGTGGTTTGAAGCAGCTGTTTGTGTATGGGAGCAGAATGAGATGGAGGTGCTGACTTACTTACAAAGTATGAAAACTGAATGTCTCTCCTCAAATCCTAACTTCCTGAGGTGACCATCACAGGCAGGCATTGTCCCACCTGGGCGCCCTTACAAGGAAAGTCTGACAAAAGACTGTGGCTATTTTATGGGTAGCTAGGCAACAAGGAACATCATAGGGAGCCAACAGAAAAAAAAAATGAAGTGTCCACAGGTGGTCATATAGTCAAGATCCGGAGATTCCTTTTCAAGACCCAGAAGAAGGATGCAGTTTGGTATTCCTCAAAACATTAAACTTCGAGTGATAGTATGAACCAGCATTTTTCACTGCAAATTAAAGACCCTAAATCACTGAATGCTATTAGGAACACAAATGTGAGCAGACACTTGTGTTTCAGTGCTCATGGTGAATTATTCATGACACCCCAAAGCTAGAAACAGCATAAATACCCATCAACTACTGACTGTGTGAAGAAAAGGTGGTTTATCCCACAGTGGAACAAAAAAGAACCAAATGTTGATATGTGCTACAAAAAGAATGGACTTCAAAAGGTTGTGCTTGGCAAATTAAGAATGTCAGGAGATCTCTACTACTACAAAAATGCATGAAATGATCAACTCAAAAAGAGACTTTGGAGGCTTAGCCAGTATCAGTTGGTCCATTGCTTTTGGGCCTGCAGGAAGGCAGGACAATATGGTGGGAGTTCATGACAGATGAAGATGCTGAGCACAGGAAAGTCAGGAAGCAAAAATGACAGATGAGCAGGTGAGTGTCTCAAGTCCCCTTCAAGAGCATGACCTCAGTGACACAACTTCCTCCAGTTTGGCCCCACTCCCTCAGGATGCTTTTGTCTTTCAGTTGTTCCATGTTGAAGACTGAGCTATTAACACAAGGGACCTGGGGCATTCCAGATACAAATATGTCATTCCACCTGAGTCAGAGTAAATAGGACAAAGAATGAGTGATTCCACTTTTCTTACTTTTTTTTTCTAGACAGGAACTTACAGTGTATCCTAGGCTAGCTTGAAAGTCTCCATTCCTCCCAGCTCAGCCTCCCAGATACTGGGATCCACTACCACACCCGGCTTTATTATACAGAATAGTTACCTTTACAAACACAGCAAGTATAATAGAGGTTAGCAGGAACCAAGAATAGGGAGAAGTAGAACTACTGGCTTATGGGTACTAATTTTAGCATAGAGTTTATATTGGGGATGATATGAAAAGTCTGAAAATAGATACTGATGATTATATAAGATCATGAGTATATTTAATGCTATTATATTTTGCATTGAAAATGGTTAAAATAGTAAGCTTATTTACTGCACACTTTACCAAGAAATAGCTCCTGAACCTGTCCATTTATTTAAAGGCTGCTGGAGTGTGTTAGCAAATTTACCCATTAGGCTCTCTGTCCACCAGCTAGGTACTGTTTCTAATAGAAGATTGCAGTAAAGTAGTCCCACACTGGATTAAAATGGATTATAATAGAGTTCTTTATTTAGGAGTGGACTTACAAATCACAGTCCTCTCAACAGGTCACGAACAGGAACCAAACCCAGCAGTCAAGAGAGAGAGTGCATGCTTCTACATCTGTTTTTATAATACCCAAGACCATGCCCAAAGTGGTCCAGTATCTCAAAGACCATTGGCTAAAAGAGTTCTCCCAGCACCTCTCCCTTTTGTATAAATAAGAATTTCAAACCCAATCCAAAACTATATACAATAAGAACAGATATAAAGTATAAAAATTAGAATTACAACCAGCATAAACAATATTAAGCAAGAAACATATGTTGAAAGTTTTACTAATTTTTCTATCCTAAGGAATCTATGTCGTGTATTAGAAATGGCTTGGCTAAGTCATGAGAGGAAAATAACTACGATTATCTAGTCTTTAATCCCATTAAAGACTTGAGAAGAGAAATAATATTACTTAAGTAAACAGGAAGTGCAATCAAGCAACTTTCAAAATGTGCAATAAATGATAGAAACAACTATCTACCTGGGCAATCACCCAAAATCTCATTTGCAACACTGGAGTAGCCAACTTTGCTAAGGCCTATAGTAACTGACAGACCATTTTCAGAGGCAGGAAAATTTACAAAACCATCTTTTCCTGTTTTGGCAAGGTTTGGCGGTCTTTTTTTTGTATCTTGCTTGCCCAGTCCAGACTCCATGCATTTTGTCAGTGTTTGAGGCATGGGCAGTTCTTTGCCCAAAGGCTAATTTTGCCAAGAATAAAACAAGCTCCAAGTGGAGTGTCTTTGGTGCTCAACATTCTCTTGAGAATAGATCAATGCTGTCAGGAGCAGTCATGTCTCACATCAACAGAACCCTAAGTTGTTTAAGTGTTATATTTTATAGTTTTCTGCAGTGGTTGAAGATTACCTATCTATGTGGAATACAATCTCTATGTATCTAAAGAACCTGACTATTCTTACTATAAGTATGGCAAACATGGATGACTGTTGACCTGTAATTTTTAATACCTTTTTCGCTAAAAGACTAAGGCTTCATATTAGAACATCAGACACTCTTTAAACAACTATGCAGCAAACGAAGACAATGACCTCAAAATGTAAACAATGTGTAAGTATCTTCATCAGCCCTAGAAATGTAGAGTGTGATATGATAAATATATCCTAAAATTGTATCAATGTAAAACTGTCTTAAACAGAGGTAGAAGCATGCATACATACAATATGAAAAAATAACTTTGCATAGGTGTACAAATATCATAAACAGAAATAGAAGCATATTTAATATAACAAATATGATTTGAATTTGTATCAATATATAAGAATCTATATCAATGTAAATTGTCTATAAATAATAACTCACAAGTATTCATTCTATTATTCACTATTATTATTAGTGTGAGTAAGCTCATACAGAAGTGTGTGCTCTCTCTCTTGGCTGCTGGATTTGGTTCCTGTTCCCCACTTGTACGGAGGACTGTTGATTTGTGAATCTACTCCTAAATAAAGAATCCTTTATTATCCTGCATTCTGAGCCAATGTAGGGACTACTTTATCACAGTCCTCTACAGATAGTGGTCCCTATTCTGTCCTACCTGGCTCTTGCATGCAAGGCTAGGTGCGCTCCTTGGGAAGACCATGACGGGTAGCGTGGAGAAACCACAGGGAGCTCTTTTGGTTCAGTGTCAGCAGTACAAGTCAGAGCTTGCGTGGAACCATCTACCACACCTTTGCCTGAATTCAGAGATGGGCTGAGTAGATGAGACTTGGGGTCCAAAAGGCTTGGACTTTAGACAGTTACGCACTTACAGATATACAACAAAGCTGTCTATGGACACACACATTTCTATACACTAATAATTTAACTAATGCAAACATGAAATTATGTTGTTCATGTTGTTTGGCAACTAGCTTGTTTTTCTTACGGACACAGTTCTAATATTGCAGTTGCAGACATACCTTAATCGCTTTGAGGTTTGTAGGAGAGTCCAGTGCATGTAGGTGCTAAAAGAATTTTTTTTTAACCCACTGCAGTTGTGCTTCTGTATTTATGATAACAAAACAACTCTCATCAAAGTCACCAATGATTTTCATGTCTGCACATCTAATGATACATGTGTGTAGTGTGTGTGTATAGGTGTTTGTGTAATGTGTATTTGATCACATGTGAATGCATGTGTGTGCATGTGTGTTTGTGTTTGTGGTGTGTGTGTTTAGTGCGTGCACGTGAGTATATGGGTACACACTCTCATGCATACACCAGAACAAGATGTTGGATGGTTTCCCTGTGGCTCTCTGTTCTGATACAGGGTCTTTTCTAAATTGGAGGCTCATGGTTTCATTTAGGATGACTCACTAGTTAGCTGCTAGGACCTGCCTGTGTCTGCCCCCAGGAGTGTGCACCCTTGACCAACTTTTTATGTGGATATTGGAAATCTGAACTCAGGTTCTCAGGCTTGCAAAGTGGGTGCTATTACTCACTGAGCCAGATCCCCAGCCCTCAGTGAATTCCTTCTCATGTAATCTAATGTAGCTGTCTCCTGCTGCCATCCTCCTCCATGTGTGTTCTTTGTTGTTTCCACGAGGGCTGTATTCTTTGGTTCAAGTCACATAGCTTTAAAAGGATGAGCAAAATAAAATCGTGATTTTAAGATAGAACAGGGTTCATTTTCCTTTATTTCTCTCTCTCTTTTTTCCTTTTAAAATGTTTTTCTAAACTGCCTGCCCTTGAATTTTCTGGTAAGCAGGGCAAGAAAAAAAATGCTCAAAAAATGTTTAACTTGATGTTTGAAGAAGATATCTACTAATTATAGTTTGCAGACATGTGCGACAAAATAACACACATGTGAATTACAGCACCCTGCATTCTTTGCTCACGCTGAGTAAAATAGGCTATTATTAGTTGGGAATTATGTGGGCAGGACATAAATGAAGGGACTGTAACAATTAAGTGAAAAGACATCATTTTCTTCTTTTCATCCCAGAACATTTTAAGCCCTTTCAAAAGCCAATCTCACTTAATTGAAATCATTTCAGGAGACTTAGGAGTACTTGCTCCGAGCTTTTATTAACCTGTATAATTTGGAGCTGATGGCTGGGACCAAGATTAGGAAGTTATGTTGGTAGGAATACAAAAAGCACATAGGCGAATGGGATCTCAGCCATCTTGGGTTTTGGTTACCATAAGAAAATACTGTAGAGCAAGTGGCTTGACAGGACTTTTTCATATCTCATCTGGAAGAGGGGACATAAGAGGTCAAGGTGCCTGCAGAGTCAGTGCCTGCAGTGGCTTCTCTTCTTGGCTTACAGACAATGATTTCTCAGCGTATCTTCATGTATAACAAAGGACTCTCTGCTGCCTCTGCCTGTTATGGCCTTAATCTCATTGTAGGGGTGCTACCTTCATGTCTTCATCCAAAGCATGAATTACCACACCTAGTCTATTGCTAGAAATCCAAGCCAGAACCTCATGCATGCTAGACCAACATTAACTTGATGTGGAATTCCCCTCTGTATGCCATGAATATGTTTTATTACCATTGGTTAACAAAGAAGCTACTTTGACCTATGGCAGGGAAGAATATAGCTAGGCTGGAGAAGATATATAGAGAGAGTAGGCAGAGTCAGAGAGAGGCCGTGTAGCTGCCTAAGGAGAAGGATGCCAGAACCTCATGGTAGGCCACTGCCTCATGGTGATAGACAGATAAATAGAAATGGTTAACTTAAGATGTAAGAGCTAGTTAGGAATATGCCTACACTATTGCCCAAGCAGTGTTGTGATTAATATAGTTTCTGTGTGATTATTTGGGTCTGGGCAGCAGTCTCTGGTTGCACTAACTGAGCCAGAGGCACATCCTTTGTTATGTACTTCTTATATTAACATAAAAATGAAATAAATTCCAAACATAATACTAAGTAATAGGTAAAACCAATAAAACTTCAATTAATGGCATTAACTTGACAGGAGAAGATATTTTTCTCACAATTGCTCAGGTTATCTGGAAAACATACCAAACACTGGTAATTGCTATAGATAATCAGGATCTGTAGCAGTTAAGGGTTAATATAAATGTAATGTTCATGGTATTATTAATAACTTTGAGTCAGATGCCAATTTTACCAAAGCACTGTAACAGAATTATGTTACTTGAAGACGATGTCACCATCCTGCCTTATCCACACTGAATTCCACATTATTTATTAGCTAGTTATATTACTACCAGAAAGTAAAACCAAAACTTTACCAGATTAGTTGCATACTAACTACTATCAAAAATTATTTCTTATCTATTCTGAACAGTTGCTGATGTCGCCTGAAATCAGGTTCTCATGAGCTGAGCAAGCACAAGGCTACCGCCCTGCTCTATGGTGCTTTCATTTTCCACCTGCTTCTCTCTTTGAGAAGTCATCTTCATGATCCTAAGACAGTGCTGGCTGCTCTAACAGCCAACCCCTGCAATTTCAGTGGGGGAACCCAGCAAAGCGCATGTCTCGTTTCTGCCACAATTCTAGTTAGGAGCATTTTGTGTTTGTTCTTCAAGGATCTGTCGTGCCTTCATGCTGTGACTCTCTCTCCCATTACTCTTCAGGGCCCTTTTGCGCAGCCAGCAAAACAAACAGACGACTGTGTGGTGGGGTAGATTTTGGTGTGAAGTTGCTACCAGTGGTTGGAGTCTGGGCTGGGTGTTTCCAAGGTCTTGGCCTTTTGTTGAGAATGAAATAGAAGTCTACATAGACAGCAAAGTATCAAAGACACTGTACTTCAAGGGAAAACAACAGTTCAGGTTAGAAAGTACTCGTCAAAAGGACAATGGGCCGCTTGAGTTAAAAAGGAAGGGCCCTGACTTCTACTTTGGAGTTCAACAGAAGGAGGAGTTTTGTTAGTAGGGATATAGTTCAGGTGATTTTTCTATTTTGGTTGATGGGCTTTGATTATGCAACAGTGCTACTGCAATGTCCTTTCCCATAATGTATCTTTTTTAATCATATGCAAGTCCAATTATGCATAAGTATGATAGTACATAGAGGATTCTACCTAAAAGTTCACACTGGAGACATGGTTCCCCTTATTGCATACACAGTTTGGCCCATTGCCCATTTTGGATTGTAATACAGGATGTGTCTGAATAGAAATGAGGTATTGTCAGAGGCCTGCTAAGGGGAGTACTTTAATTCCATTGTTCAAAGCAGGTATACATGCATCTCCAACACAGGAATGTGTGTGTGTGTGTGTGTGTGTGTGTGTGTGTGTGTGTGTGTGGTGGTGGGTTCCTGGGTTGTTCACAGGCTGCTAGGTGCATAGACCAAGTAAATGGGATCCCAGGTTTCTAAGCAATTCCCTAAGCTTGCCTGTCTCACAGTGGCTGTTTTATAATTTAGTTCTAGAAGTGATGTGATCCCAATATGGCTTCCAAAGTTTGTGTGTTGGGAATTTAATCCCCAAAGCAGCAATGTAGTGAGGTAGAGTGAGGTAGGATCCTAAAAATGTTTAGAGTTCTGAGATCTCTGCACTTGTGCTGTCATAAATAGAATAAGGTTATTTATTATCTAGGGAATGGATCTGCTGACCATGAAGCTAATGCATCTGTTATAATGGCAATAGAGCTGAGTGCATGCAGTCTAGGTATGTACTGAAAGGGAAAGGAAACAATAAACCCCAATAGTTCTCATTATATAGCATAAATTTTATGTATAATATGAGATATAAATCATGTAGCATATATATGTAAGGATATATATGGATACATATATATATATAATAGTTTACATATAACCAGATTTTTTTTTTACATAAACCAGATCACAAACTCAAATATCAAAGTAAGTCCTCTTGCCATGTGGTACATTGAAGTTTAGATGGTCATCATGAAGATGTTGGCTTCACAAATGCTTTATAGTAATGATGAAATGATGCCGTTAAATGCAAAATTCTTCTTTGAAAGTGGCAGGAATTTGGAGAAAACTTGCTTTCAAGGTCTGTGAACCTTACTTTTAGAAGACATTTTGCTAACTGGATCTCCACCCTACTCAGGATGAAATGTTACTCCACATCTTCATAGCCCCAGCGTCTTCTTGGCCTTGACTGTTGTTGGCAAAAATTACCTGCCTAGACTGTATACCTTTCTTTTCAAAAATGGATGCAAGTCCCTGACCAATGCCGCTATCTTCTATGATGTTGATCCTATCTTCCACTACATTTGTCTTATATAGAACCAGAAATATGTTCACACCATCATTAGTTTCTGAGTAAGTGATTTGTTTTCTGAAGTGGATTATAAACCAGAATCTGAAGAAATTTTATACTCAAGAATGGCAGGCAGGCAGACAGGCATTTTATTGGGAATTATAAAGGTTAAACTAATTCAGGCTTAAAATATTTTCTTTCCTGTTTTTTAATGGTCAGATGATCTTTATAAAATCACGACTTGATCATGAAGAGCCATATTGCTAACTTCTGAAAATTCCTACAATACATATAAACGGGTGTATAAATCTACACATATAATTTAGATGAAAAACTCCTATTTGGAGTGACACTACTCCCATCAAGAGTCATAGAAGATATACAAAACCCCTCAACAGTAAGCATGAACAGCTGTCTTTTGAGTTGCTGGTCAAGGTTATCTAAGAGAGTCTGAAAACATTATAGGCTATTGCTACTGCCCTTGCTTGGCCCCTCGCATAGGTGGGATGGTAAATCCCTATTGCTAAAGACACCATATACTTCAGCCACAGAGCCCAGAGACAGGTGATCTGAAACTGACCTTAAAGCCTCCCCTCTGGGGACTAGCTTTCATGATACCAAGGCACCATGGAAGACTCCAAAGGAGGGAAGTAACTAACCATCATACTTAGCTTACAAGGCTTATGAACCACCACAACAACCATCATACTCCAGTAATCCTAAGGGCACAGTAATGGTACACACACCTGGGAAGAAACCAACAGCTTCTTTAATTGGACTTGAGATCTGTTCAACAAGAAGGAAATCTTGTCTGTTACTGGAAACCTAGGCAGCTCCCCAGGGCTAGTGAACCATGGATCTCAGAGAGTCCACAACCACTACCACCACTACTGACCCACCTCCAGCACAACTCCTAAACCTAAGGCTCAGGGATCACTGTGGAAGAGGGGACAGAAAGATTGTAAGACCCAGAGGAACGGGGAGTTTGCTATAAGATTGTGTCTCCTAGCAGTATCAGAGGCTACACAGATGAAGTCTCACCAAAGTAGCTGTCCAAGCATGACTTGAAAGAGGACAACAATAGATATGGAAAAGGGGGAAGGACCATTAGGTCTCAACTCAGCACAAAGAACTCCAGGAGACTGAAGAAGGCTGAGAGCAGGCGCAGTATCTTCCCCAGGGAAGAGCACACTAGTTGTAAGAACCCGTAGGGCAGGGAGACACCACACACACAGTGTCTTACAGACATAGCAGGACTGGTGGACACCTATGAACTCTCAGAGACTATGGCAGCATGTACAAGGCCTGCACAGGTCTAAGCTAGATGGGGTCCCAGTGCTGGGAGGGGGAGTGGACAAAGCTCCCACGCCTTACCCAGAAGCTTTCTTCAATACAAATTACTAATGGGCAGGCACCGTGTCAAGCCATAGATGGCCAACCCAAAATGAACTTAATTAGACTTTTGGAGATGTTTTGTCTCTTAATACTTTGGGCACTTTTTGCCTTATGGGCCCTTTGTTTGATATTGTATTTTCCAATTATGTGTCTTTAAGGTATGTATATATGTGTTTCTTTTTTTGAGACAGGGTTTCTCTGTAGCTTTGGAGCCTGTCCTGGAACTAGCTCTTGTAGACCAGGCTGGCCTCGAACCTGCGGAGATCCATCTGCCTCTGCCTCCTGAGTGCTGGGATTAAAGGCATGCACCACCACTGCCTGGTGTGTTTCTTAGACTTTTTCTTTGTTTTTGTTCTCCATGTTTGTTTGTTTTGTTTTATTCTGGTATGCTTGGTTTTGGCTTTACCTGTTTGTTTTCTAAAGAGTGAGAGAAAAAAAGGGTAGATTTGGATGAATGGGAGGGGGGTGGGAGGATCTAGGAGGACGTACGGGAGGGAAAACCATGATCAGAATACATTATATGGAAAAAATACGCACATACAGTTAATAATAAATGTGTCCATGAATGTGAAAAAGAAGAAGAAGAAGGGGCCTACATGAGGGCTGGAGGGAGGAAAGAGAAAGGGGAAATGATATAATGATATAATAATCTCAAAACATAATAAATAAATAAAGCCGATGATAATCTGAAGGGGAAAAATTAGAGAAACACAGCACACCCACTCCAGTCCCTATGGGACCCCAAGAAGAAACTGAACTCTGAGAAGTGAGGTGATGTACTGAAGTGTGGGTTCTAGCCTAGGGGTGTCTGTCTGCCGTCTTCAACAGTATCACACTGTTATCAAGGAGGGAGTCACTCCTGGAGATTACAGGCGAAGAAGAGGGCTTTGTTTGTGTTTGTCTTTTGTAACATCGAGGAAATCTTTTCCAGACATCAAAAGAATGACATAAATAGGGTGAACAATAATACCTCAGGGAACTGCGAGAGAGGCTCCAGGGAAATGTCAGAGGGCCCTTTCCCTCAGGTGAATTTCATTCCTTGGATTGTTCTCGGATGAGGTTTCATACCTCCTGCAACAAATACTTACACTCAATTATAAGACATGTCTATTCTTGTGGATGTCAGAAGATAGCTATAGAACCCAATCTGCTCAGTGTACCCTGAGCCTGGATATGGCCTTCCGCCTTCCTTTCATGATTTCCCAGGTATAATCTATAGCACATGCCAGGCAGTTGTGTTTAAATGGTCTGTCCTGAGAAAGTTCTGAGAAAGGGTTGCTCTGTTAATGCTTAGTATGTGCTTGTTGACGTTTGTTTACATAATTTCCTGATGATGTTTTTCTGAACTTAAGCGCCCTCATTTGGATTGTTGCTTTCTTTATTACATTCATGTATAAAGTACTCTGAAACTGAAGTAAGATTATCTACAACATTAAAGTGTAGTTCACCATCCTTTCAGGTCTTCAGATCCCAGGTCTCGCAGAGAGTTCTGCATGGGTCAGTGGAAGTTGACACACTGGACTTCTCTCTCAATTCACTGGCTAAAATTGTATCACATCATTGGATGTGGTGATGTCACCGGCAATTCTCCCTCCCGAGAGGCAGAGGCAGGGGGACTGCTGCAAGTTTGAATCCAACCTGGTCTGCTGGGTATAGAAAATTCCAGGCCAATCTGAGCTACAGTTTGAGACCTTGCTTCAGTGTCAAACATACAAACAGACAAGAATGCCATGTGCTAAGAAACAATCTAACCATTGTGGCACAAACATTAGGCATCCACTAGGGTGTACCACTGAGAGCCATTGAGGGCTACTTTCCTTGGTGGGTAGATAGCTGGATCTGTAGACACAAAAGAAGCAGGGGAAAGATCACTGTGGGGCATAGTAGTCCACACCTGTAATCTCCCACTTGGGAGGCTAAGGTAGAAGGATTATAGGTGTAAGGACAAATTGGACTACCTGTCTTATTTCAAAACACAGACGAGGTCAAGGGAAATGTTTGCTAGTGTCAATAACTGAGATAAGCCTCTTTAAGACTGATTCTGGGAGCCTTTCGACTAAACAAAATATTGCTTGAGCGAGTGGATAGAAAGAGAAACGTGTGTGTGAATTCAGATACTGAGAGGACAGGTAGCCACCTTGTTTCTTTCTTTAGGACCACTAAGAACTTGATAACTTATGCAAATATCCATACAAACCGTGTAAAGATTTCTCTCTCCTTCTCCCCTGTGCTGCTATCAAGACAACTGAGCACCATAAAGTTACCCCCGCAAGTACAGGCTCCATCACGATATTGATGACTCCATGCCAACTCTCAGGAGCTGAGGAAATTTCACAAGGAAGAAAAATGAAACTCTAGGAGATTCACAGACAAGTCAAACAATGTGCTGACTTTTAAGTAGCATTTTCTCTCCAAAATATGTCAAAGCAGTGTAAGTATGGGGGGGGGGAACTGAAAGATGCCTAAGTTCCATTAGTAGTGGTTCCAAGAAGACAAAAGACCATGGCAGCGCTGCACACATCAAGCTGGGATTCCTCTTTAAGCTTTAGTACTGAGGATTGTGGAGCTTGTAGAAGCAGGGGCTCTAATATGCTGATGGGGACGGACTTCCAGTGCCCTTTCTTCTCATCCTGGTTGTCATTCTGTGACAAAGGGTTGTTGGATCTCTCTCCTCCATATGCTTTAGGACCACGTGGGGCCCAGACTGTTTGCTACAGCTGAGCCTACCTTGGGCCCAGACCAGCAATCTTATACCAGATGTGTATTTATTTTTTACATACGTTTTGAAGGGTCGTTTAATTTTTATTAACAAATATTTTAAGAAGTCTTTACTCTCTCATTAGGCTCCCAGGAGCCTACATGAAAGATATGAGTTATATACCAAGAATTTTATATAAAGATGTTTATCCTGCTGTAAGGCTACAGACACAAGAAAAAAAATGTTGGAGGAAATAGACATAGATAGCAATAACGGATTGCCTTTCTAAATTTTGGCATGTTCAGGAGAACAACTATTAAAAAGATCGCTGTAGGCCTGAAGAGATAGATCAGCATTTAAAGGCATTGACTGCTCTTCCAGAAGACCCAGGTTTAGTTCCCAGCATGCACATGGTGGTTCTCAGCCACCTGTAACTCCAGTTCCAGGAGATCCAATGCCATCTTCTGGCCTCCTCAGTCACCAGACATGCTTGTGGTATACATACAGATATGCATTCAAATACCCATGCACATAAAAAATCTTTAAAAAAAGATAATTGGGAAAAAAAGTAACATTCAATTTGTTTGTAATATATATTGTCAAATCCAACTAGATTCTGTTAAAAAAACATGGAGGGGTAAATGTATAGGAAAGTACAATGAGAATATAGAGCAATATGTGAGCAGCCACATGTCACTCTAATGACAAGGTAGCTCTTTGATGGTTACCATTCACTTAACATGAATCTGTTCTTTTCTTTCATTTGGGACAGAATATTGTGGGGATGTCACAACAGGGCTAGCCTTGAATTCACTTGGAAGCTGAGGATGACCTTAAACTTCTAAACTTCCTACCGTCATTGAATGGGTGCTGGGATTACAGGAGTGCTACACCAACTTGGTTAATAACTGTTTTATTTTTAATAACAAGAAATGGAAATAAATGTCCTTTTGTTTAAGTGAATGATTTGAAAAGAGAATGTCATCCAATTGTCCCTCATCAAATGTCTCTTACTTTGGTAAATAACAATGATGCGAAAAAGATCTACACTTTGTCAACCAAACTAAGCACAAAGAGCCAATTAGTTGTATTTTTTTTTTTGTGACAGATTGTGGGCCGTTTTCTCAGTGATAGCTGCAGAACATATCCAATGTTTAAAATAATATAAAGGTTACAAAAGAATCGCCCTTTTGTTTAAATTACGGAACTGGGTCTTTGACATCTGGCCTGCTTGGCTCTCCTGCTGTAAAGTTGAGCTTCCATCTTGTGAATCCTATTAGCAAGAAAAGCAACACCAAGACAAGAAAGTTCTTCCCTGTCCCCCACAACAGGGCTATTTAAATGTTTTGGTAAGTTCACTTATCAATAGGATGGAGGAGTCATATCACTAATTAGAAGAAATAGAAATCCTTTTATCAAAGACATGTAGCTTGTTTTTTTTTTTTAACTCTAAGCAAAATGGCATTTATCATGTGACTGGAGCTATTCGAAGCTGATTAGAAGAAGCAGTGGGGTCTGATGTCAACTTCTTTCCTCTCCACGATTAGTTTCTTTACTTGGCTCTGGCTTTCATCTTGTCTTGTGTCTTCAAGGACTGTCCTCCATCACTTACTTTTCTCTTCCTTTCCTTTAACTCCGCTTCTTCCTTCAACAGTGGGGGTTTCAGGATCATCTTGAGTAGCATCAGTGAAATGACAGCTCCCAATTTCTAAGCATTTTGTCTCTATTGAACACAGAACTAGTGGCTTTTAAATACATTCCATGATTTTTCCTAATCTCCCTCTCAGGATCTTTTCTGTTCGTTCCATAGGAGGAAACGAAATGTCAGAAGGGTTAAGCCCCATTCAGTATTATGCCACGTGTAAGCAGAATAGCGCACATTCAAAACTGTGGTTATGAGATTATATCTTAATCAGGGGTAATATTTGAAAAATTCCCCTTTGAACCTGGGCAGTATCCATCTACCTCATCACGGACAGACTTCCTGGAGACTTGTGCATACTTGCCATCTCCTCCTCCCTTTGTACACCTCAGCCCAACAGCTGAGCATCTTGGCATGTGCCCCACATCACCGAAACTGCTCTGGGCACATAACCAATTACCTTTCTATATCTTGACTTGCTGGTTGAGAGCCTAGACTTTTATGACCAGGCCATATCTGCAGTCCTCCCTTTGTGTTTCTGAGGCCATAGGATCTTGGGTCCTCCATCTGATCTTGACTTGTAGCATTCTTGACATTCTTGACAATCCTGGCTTTGAAGCAGTCTTTTCATGGGCTTTCATGAAATACCCACCTTACTTGTTTCCCTGCTACTAATCTCTGGGATTGTAGTTTGCTTCATTTCCTGTGTCCAGCCCTCTTTTCTGGAACAACTTCATGCTCACGGGACATCTAATATGTCTGTTGCCTGTAGTAATTTGGGACCAAGATAGGGAACATGTGGCAAACCCGTGACAGCCAAGAAAATCTCTCTCTCTCTCTCTCTCTCTCTCTCTCTCTCTCTCTCTCTCTCTCTCTCTCACACACACACACACACACACACACACACACACACACACACACTTCCTTCAACTAGGCCCCATCTCCTACAGTGTCTAGCATCTTCCAGTAGTCAATTCAAATATATTATATATACATAAATAAGTATGTATGTATGTATACACATCTGTGAATGAATACACTAATGAGGTCAGAGGCCCCCATCTCTGAACATTGTTACATTGAGATCAAGCTTTCAACACCTGAGTGTTTAGGGGACATTTAAGGTCCAAACTCTAACCCTTTTTTATGGGTAAGCTGTTAGGTTAGGCTTGTCCTCTCTTTATTGTCCTGGGGACCTCGTTGACTCCCAGTGTTTCATATCCACTGTTGATAAAGCCCACATGTCTCTGGAGCCTGACTCTATCCTGCCCTTTAGACTTGAATATCTGCTGCTTGTGGGACTTTTGACTTTGCTCTTAGATGGGTAGAACCTTCTTTCTCTGAGCATGCCTCGTTCTGGGCCCTCATTTTCCTCAAGTGTAAAATGGAGAACATTTTCATTATTATCTGATAGGGCATTGTAAATGTTAAATGAAAAGGTCTTTGGAAGGTACTTTTGACCTTCCTGTGGAAATTACTATTGTGAGGGACTTTATGAAATGGATACTAAAAACATGTCATGGAACACATTTTGTGGGCCAGCTCCATGCTTTGCTTTCCATCTTGTGCTTATTCAGGAACCTCTCATTTTATCACCTTTGAAAAAAGTACATCTATCCATAAATACATAGGGGCACACGTACCCTGATAGAAGCAAATTCACTTGTACAGTAGGTCCCTGATCCACAGGCAATACATCCCACACCCCACTATGGTGGCTGATTCCATAGCTTGGATTGATTCCTAAAGAATCTGTTCTATCCTGCACACATATAACTGCTATTAAGCTTATTAATTAACTTGGCACAAAATATTATCAAGACTAAATAATGATCAAATAGACAAATTGTAACAATACATCATGATCGAAATTATGTGAATGTCCTCCCCATCTCAAGGTATCCTATTATAATTTTTACTCCAAAGGAACACTCTCTAGCTTCTCACTGGCTTATGGGAACTGCCAGAATGATTGCTCTTTCACTTTGGGGACGTGAAATAACAGTGTTTGGACCCAAGCAGCATAATTTGATGAGAGAGAGAGAGAGAGAGAGAGAGAGAGAGAGAGAGAGAGAGAGAGAGAGAGCGAGCTCTTAAGTGATTAAAGATTATGTAGCAAAGACAGTGTGGATACACAGGACCTGGGTGACTTCTGTCCCTCGTGGGATGGATATAAACTGGATGCAGTGCATCTCATACTACTGAGAAAAACACATAGTTAAAATTTTAGTATTTATTTATGGGATTTCCATTTGGTATTTTCAAAGTAGAGTTGACCATGGTTAATATAAACCATGGAAAGTCACACTGCCAACAAAGGAACACGGCTGTCCAGCCTTACAGTCCTTTTAAAATTTAGTTTTTATTTCGCCGTTGATGTCAATGTCTTCATCATTTTGTTAAGTATCTCTTTGGTGCTGAAGGTTGTACCCAGATGTCTTGCCTGGTGAACACACTAACAATGGCCTACACCTCCAGCCACACGGGTTTAAGATGACTCAGCTTTTCTATCATCTCCCATTCTATAGGGACAACTTCTCCCAAGCTTTCTTCACCTGCACTAAAGGTGACCTCTTTCTAGCTCTCTTCCTCTCAGACAGTGGAGTGAGGGATTCAGCTTTATATCTGGGGAGATGTCCACGGCCTGCTAAAATCCCTGTATAATTTTTTAATTCTAGAATTTATTTTCTGATGCTGACTATCTGTGCATCTGTGACACTGTGTTTTACTTGAAGATGTCTTCTCAGCTGTTATCAAAACGCTGCTGAGAGACATTTTAGATGTTCTCTGCTGTTCTTTATTTCCCAGCCCTCAAGCCAATTAGCTTTCTTATTTCTCTACTGTGAGATCACGCCCAGAGTGGTTTCTTCCTTTTGTTTTTTCTGGGTGTCATTGTAAAGTAGACCTCACACACTTTCTAAATTAGTATAATGAGAAAGCATCAAGCAATTGTCTTGCGCTCAAATGACTCTGATTAGGCAGAATAGCACCCGGAGACCGTGCAAAGCCCATGAAAATCTCGTCATGCTAATGGTAGAAGGGGAGTGCATCTGTGATATGGCATGCCATGGTTACCTAGAGAAAAAAACAAGGGCAAGATTTACTAGGACATGCTCAAAATGCCAACATCCAGCCACGTTTGGGGTGAGAATGTTTCTGCAGGCTGTGCTGCGGATCCACCAATGCCCTTTAATTCTTTTCCCGTTGTCAGTCCTTGGCAGAGTTCAGAGCTGCTGACTGCAATATCGGGGAAGAGTAAAATGTCAACTAGAAGAATAGATTTTTGTGACATCACGCCTTATGAAATGTAAGAATCTGTGATTGTAAACGTACCATTATTTTTGTGCTGCTAAGTAAGAAAGAAAAACTGGTACTATGTAGGCCATGAAACGCTGCTGACTACAATTTTCCTTGAAATAGCGGTGATGAGAATATGTGAATATATGTAGAATTCAGTGTCTGCTGTGTTTGTCTTGGTTGTGGAGAGATTGCTCACAGCAGGTAGGAAAAAGGGGTCTTTAGCTTTGAAAAATGCATTGAGGCATCTTAGTGGGAAATCCTGTATGGCACCGCTGTGAACTAGGCACCTCCTGGTGAGAGGAATTTGATCCCTAATATTCATGTTGGGAGCATAGAATTGAGTATGTAAATTGCCTTCTGACCTCCACACATAGCCCATGACTTGGGTGTGTATATATAACATAACACTAATAAGAATTTTGCTTTTAAAAAATGAGGATGGTGATGTCTAACTATTTCTGGAGCATTCAAGGAGATAAACATGTGGAAGTTCCCAAGTGCAGACAATACTTGTTCCTTTCTTCATTTTTTTTTTTTAAACAGGATGTTGCAAATTACCTTTGTCCCCGAGTCAGGGCAGTAGTAAGTATCACACTGATGTCAGAGGGTCCATGAGCCTCGGCGGTGATCCTTTGAATGCGTGCATTCGTGGGTCCACGTTCATTCTCACGCACAGACATGTATTTTCTTTCTTTTAAAGAAAAATCTGCTTTTATACAAATAGAAGCACCCCCTATAGCAGTGATGGTGTGAGAACCTGGGCCCTGCCAGTCCCAACAAGCCAGTGTTTGTGCCCGTCCTCAGCAACAGGCCAACCAAAGAGACGCAGTGAGGGTGAAAAGCAGGAAAAGCAATGTTGCCAGTGTGGCTGCAATAAGAAGAGGAACTGGGGGACCCTGTGAACCCCCACATTCATCTCCAGCTTCCAACATGCGGTTAGGTTGAAAGGAAAGTCAGGAGGGCGGGCAGAAGTCAGCAACCTTCAGCTTTACTCTGCTCTGTCTGTCCTCCATGATGTCCTGGCTAGCTGTCTGCACCACGTGAAGTCTTTTTTGAGGAGACAAATCCCATCTACCTTTTGCCTCTGGGATTTTATCTTTCTCATTTCCGTATAGCTTTCCTTTCCTTCTTATTCCATGTCTGGCTGTGTGACTGGTTGGCTGGCCCCTTCTTTTCTCACTCCTTGATCTCCCAGATTTTCCTTTCTATTGATTCTCTCTGTTTGCGAGTCCCACCTATCCTTTCTCCTGCCTTGCTGCTTATTGTTCAGCGCTTTATTAGACCAATCAGGTGTTTAGACAGGCAGAGCAACACAGCTTCACAGAGTTAAACAAGTGCAACATAAAAGAATGCAACACATCGCTGCATCATTAAACAAATATCCTACAGCATAACCAAATACAACACATCTTAAAATAATATTCTACAACATAAGGCTGTCAAAACCACAGAGGAAAGGGTAGAAGAAGGAAGAGAGAAGAGGAGAAAGTGCAGAAGACTACTGGAAAAGAAATTCTGGTTATCACAAAAATTATATAAATGACTGCGTACAAATACGTTGCCTCTAGGCCTGTCAGTACTTAGTAAACTAGGGACTGTCCACACTGTGACACTCGCTACCTGGACTCATGGAATGAGCACTTGGAATCGAGTAGACATTCTTTTCTTTTTCAGTAAGTATTAGAACGAGGTTGAATTGAAACCAGTTTTATTTATTTTTTTGACATTGAATTTAGCTAATGAGAAAACACCTCTTCTCAGAAATGTACAAATCATAAGGAATAAAAACAGAGCCTGGAAGGAAGTCTTCCTGGGGACAATTGCCAAGATGCCTAAGGTTTCAGTTCTTGTCTCCCTTGGGCGAAGTCTTGGAAGCACTAACACACGTTCAGCATGCTGCTCTTATAAGAAAGAGCGAGGGCTGAGACCTGACGCTACAGGCGCCACTGTCTGTCAGCTGACCACCCAGCACTGATTGCTCTCAGAGACTCAAGATGGGTTTTTCCGGCTAATTTTTATGAAGCTGCTTATCTCTTCCATTTGGCCTCTGTGTTCTAGCTCTTATCTGTGAGAAACGATAAGCCCTTTGCTAGGGGACTTTGAATCCTACTGCAATCCTGCCAACGACTTTGCCTGGTGGTTTCATTTTAGCTCCAGGTTTCATTGTTTATGGATTTGGTTACCTGTTACCCACATTCCCCAGAGAAAATGGACCACTGCAACAGGAAATAATTTTACATTAGAATGACATGAAGGCAAACGGTAAAGAAATAAACAGATTAACTGACATTTCGTGTCTGCTTCTGGGCCTATTATGGCCACATTACCTCTGACATATTTACAAAGCTGTCTGTACTGCTTAATGGATGGAAAGGGTGGAAGAAAGCTGCTTATATCCTGTGTTCTCTTCTGCACTTCCCTGACTTCCAAACAAGTGGCTCAGACCCTGCAGGGGGGAGCAGCGGTGGTGGCTGGAACTCCTTGGATAGATTTCTTGCCATCCTTTCCTGAAAATCTTAATGCTCATTGACAATTACTTTGCTACTTTAATAGCAATAATGATACTCGTTTTAAAACAACTGTTATTATTTTTGAGCGCCTCCCACACACTTAGGCCTTTCGTCTTCATTACCTTCGCAGCAGCAATGGAAGTCAGATAATATTATTCAGTTTCCAGTGTTGTTATATAATGTGTGGTAATATAGTTAGTGTGGATTAATTACTTTTCTTAATATTTTGACAGCTCCTTGAGGGAGTTCTTTACCCATTTTCATTGTGTGTGTGAGGTTTATAACTATTATTTTTTTATTGAAAATATTTTTTCATGCAATATACTTTGATCATGGTTTCCCCTTCCTCATCTCTTCCCAACCCCCCCCCCCTTTCACGTTCACCCAATTCCATATCATTTTTCTCTCTCAGAATTATTTTAAAAATCAGAGTCTCACCACAAAGTCCTGGCCGGCCTGGAACTCACTCTCAAGACCTCCTGAGTGTTGGGATTAAATTAAATTAAAAATATGCATGTTTCACCATATTCAACCATAATAAAGCTCTCGTGAAAACTTATATTCTTTAGCAGTTTTCAAGCCATCTTCAACCTCTCACAGGACTCCTGTGGGACAGGATGGCCCACGCCATCTTTATTTAGGCAGAAGTTAAGCCTGATTCACCTTTATGGCCTACAATGCCTCCAAGTTGGTCTAAAAGCTGCTTTTCTGCGCAGGTGAGCTGGCTCAGTGGGTATGGGTGCTTGTTGCCAGTCCTGATGGCCTGAGTTTGATATGTAGGACCCACAAGTTGAAAGAAGAAAACCAACTCCTACATTCTCTGACTTCCACGTGATGCGTGCAGTGGGGGTGGGGGGGCGATAAACATCATTTCAAAGTTATAAAAAACAAAAAACCAAAAACCAGCCTTTGTAAGCTGTCCTTCATGCTGGGGTGCTTCTTGGAAATGCAGCTGTCTTTTAGCCCCCGATGCTTGCCAAGCTTGAGTGGCATGGTTTCTTTGGTTGGTTGTTGGTGCACTGGTTCAGGGGATTCCCCACTCCCCAGGGGAAGCCACACGATAGTGAGTTCAAGTTCACCATCTATCTTGCTTTCTGTGCTTTCAGCGTCAACTTTGCCTAAGCGGCTTCATATGGGCTCTGTCTGCTTTCTGGTGGTCTGGAACTTAAATCACGGTTTATGACGTCATAATCCTGTCTCTCAGCGGCATTGATTGCTATGCTAATGTTAGTCTGCTCTTGGCATGCACATCTCTGCAATGAACCCAGAACTTGTATCAGTCCATAGACACAATTCAAGGTTCCTCTCTCCAGCTCCTTCCTGCTCAGTATCTGCCTACTCTTGCCAGCTTCCGAGGTCCATTTTCTTCAGCCCTCTTGCTCAATGCAAGGCACATCTCCAAGTCTTAGGCGCTTGTGCTACTCAGTTCTGCAGAGCTGGGACTGCCCTGGTGTGGGGTGGTGAGACAAAGAGAGATACTAAGCACTCTTCGACCCAAAGATCTTTTTTTCCAGGCACACACTGTGACAGCACACACACACACACACACACACACACACACACACACACTGTGACAAAAGTTCATATCATGGTGACCCCCAACCTTAAAATTATTTTTTTAAAATATTTATTTATTTATTCATGTATTTATTATGTATACAATATTCTGTCTGTGTGTATGCCTGCACGCCAGAAGACGGCACAAGACCCCATTACAGATGGTTGTGAGCCATCATGTGGTTGCTGGGAATTGAACTCAGGACCTTTGGAAGAGCAGTCAATGCTTTTAACCTCGGAGCCATCTCTCCAGCCCCCCCAAATTATTTTTGTTAATACTTCAGAACTGTAATTTTGCTACTGTTATGACTTATAATGTAAATGTGTTTTCCGATGGTCCTAGGTGAGGCGACCCTGTGAAAAGGTCATTCGACCCCCAAAGGATCACAACCCACATGTTGAGCACCACTACTTTAAACAGACAAGATCCAAACCTCTTCAGGGCATGCCTGGACAACAGAGAAAATCAAGGTCAGTGAGTGTTGCTTACCTGTATTTTCCTAGTACTTTCAAGGACAAGGCAGAAAGAACATGAGTTCAAGGCTAGCCTCTGCTTTATCACAAGATTGAAGGCAGTCTGAATTGCATGAGATGCTGGTCTCACCTGTTTAAAAAGACTATTCCAATCCAAATTAGAAAAGGGCAGCATAAAGAAATGCCTAAGTGTTTTGATGGACAGGCAGGGTTAGAGCTGAGACACACAACGTGTACAGACTTGACACTGTTATTGTTTGCTCATGACTAACGAGCCTGGACCGAAAGGAAAAGAAATAGTACAAAGACAAAAGCAAGCGTTGGACCTGCAGACTTCTGTACACAGGAATCGCACTGACAGCTGTCCATCAACATGGTAGAAGGATGACTCCCAAGAGGGAGCTAAAATCCTAAAGGCTGGCCTGGGAGACAACGGGAAAGACGCTTGCCCACAGCCTGACCACCTGCGACCCCCAGAGCCCATGTAGAAACCGGAGGCAGAGACCTGAAATGCTCTACAAGCCCATGGACCAGTCATCCCGGCTTACACAGATATGGGAGGACGTGGTGGAAAGGTAAGCAGTGATAACAAGGGTTGTCCTCTGCCCTCTGCACGGGTGGGACACCCCTCAAACACATTCACACACATACACACTCATGTCACGAATAAATGAATTCCTAAAAGCTGAAGCCAGAAGCCACAAAAAACTCATAGGATGTAAAAAGGAGTTTGCCTGAGAAAGATACCCAGGGATATTTGTCTATACTTGGATGAGACCCTGGACCTTAAACCAGTGCCATTACCAGATCAAGGCTTTGAGAAGGAATTGAATGTCTTTTGTAAGTGGGAGGGATGTGACCTGTGGTCAGAGACTAGATTTTGACAGACTCTTTTCCAGATATGGCCACATATACAACACCTCGTGTTCCCTTATATGGCGCTGATGTCCCTCTCTATGCTGATATCTTGTTTGTACTCTAACAAGTAAAGCGTGCCCGAAGATCAGAGGGTGGAGCTGACCACTAGTTTAACCATAGAAGTCTGGAGGTCTGTACAGACAGACAGGAAGTGATATGGCTAGGTGGAGAGAGGAATGTAAGGCAGAAGACAGGAGCTTGGTCTCTTTTCGGGCTGAGGATTTCATAGAGGTAAGAACTCTAGTGGCTGGCTGCTCTTCTTCTCTGATGTTTCAGCTTTCACCCCCTAATCTGACTCTGGATTTTTTTATTATTAAGGCCAATTAGAACTCATGCTACCCCACACATTGGGGACCCTCCATCTCCCCTTCTTCGTGCACCTGGCTAGACCTTTGACAACAGCAACAGAACTCAATAGAAGGGCTGCTCTGTGATTTCTGAGACCAGTCCTGCAATCCCTTACATCGTGTTTTACCACGTTCACTCTTGGGGCCATGCGATAAAGACACACTGTCGTGGAATATTATTTTAACTGGGCAAAGATGTGTTAATTTGCTTATGTTGCAGAATATTACTTTAACGGTGCAAAGGTGTGTTACTTTTGTTTATGCTGCGTCAGGGGCCAGCCAGGACATAAAACATTTCTCATACTAGAATGGAGGTGTGGGAATAAATGAGGCACACTTTACACAACAGTATCGGGAGGGAGTTTTGGGTTTATTTAAATCCTGAAATCACCCGCGTTTATTTTTCAAAGAGCTTTTATATCAAGATAAACTGGGGGGGGGCAGGTAACACAGACTTTTTTAGCATTGTTTCCTAGGTAGTGGGGAATGACTTAGGTCACGTCCTGTTGATGGCTATTTTGTCTTTATCGCATGGCCCCAAGAGTGAACGTGGTAAAACACGATGTAAGGGATTACAGGACTGGTCTCAGAAATCACAGAGCAGCCCTTCTATTGAGTTCTGTTGCTGTTGTCAAAGGTCTAGCCAGGTGCACGAAGAAGGGGAGATGGAGGGTCCCCAATGTGTGGGGTAGCATGAGTTCTAATTGGCCTTAATAATAAAAAATCCAGAGTCAGATATTAGGGGGTGAAAGCTGAAACATCAGAGAAGAAGAGCAGCCAGCCACTAGAGTTCTTACCTCTATGAAATCCTCAGCCCGAAAAGAGGCCAAGCTCCTGTCTTCTGCCTTACATTCTTCTCTCCACTCAGCCATATCACTTCCTGTCTGTCTGTACAGACCTCCAGACCTCTATGGTTAAACTAGTGGTCAGCTCCACCCTCTGATCTTCGGGCACGCTTTACTTATTAGAGTACAAACGAAATATCAGCACAGAGAGGAACATCAGTGCCATATAAGGGAACACGAGGTGTTGTATATGTGGCCATATCTGGAAAAGAGTCTGTCACAATCTAGTCTCTGACCACAGGTCACATCCCTCCCACTTACAAAAGACATTCAATTCCTTCTCAAAGCCTTGATCTGGTAATGGCATTGGTTTAAGGAGTAGGCTTCATCCCAGAGATGCTCAGATGGTTCAACATATGAAAATCTGTCAACGTAATCCACCAATAAACAAGTTGAAAAAACAAAAACCACATGATCATCTCATTAGATGTCGCAAAAGCTTTTTACAAAATACAACATCCCTTCATGATAAAGGTCTTGGAGAGAGCAGGGATACAAGGAACGTACCTAAACATAATAAAGGCAATATGCAACAAGCCAACAGCCAACATCAAACTAAATGGAGAGAAACTCCCAGCAATTACACTGAAATCTGGAACAAGACAAGGTTGCCCACTCTCTACATATCTGTTCGTATAGTTCTTGAGATCCTAGCTAGAGCAATAAGACATCAAAGGGAGATCAAGGGTATACAAATTGGAAAAGAAGAAGTCATACTCTCACTGTTTGCTGATGATATGATAGTTTACATAAGCGATCCCAAAAATTCTACCAAAGAACTACTACAACTCATAAACACTTTCAGTAATGTAGCAGGATACAACATTAACTAAAACAAAATCGGTATTTCTCCTGTACACAGATGATAAAAGGGCTGGGAAACAAATCAGAGAATCAATACCCTTAACAATAGCCACAAATAGCATAAAATATCTCAGAGTAACTCTAACCAAACAAGTGGAAGACTTGTATGACAAGAACTTTAAATCTTTGAAGAAAAGAAGTTGAAGAAGACACCAGAAAGTGGAAAGATCTCCCATGATCCTGGGTAGGCAGAATTAACATAGTAAAAGTGGCAATCTTACCAAAAGCAATCTACAGATTCAACACAATGCCCATCAAAATTCCAGCAAAATTCTTCAAAGACCTCGAAAAAATGGTACTCAACATCATATGGAAAAACAAAAAACCCAGGATAGCCAAAACAATCCTGTACAATAAAAGAACTTCTGGAGACATCACAATCCCGGACTTCAAACTCTACTACAGAGCTACAGTACTGAAAACTGCCTGGTATTGGCATAAGAACAGACAGAAGGACCAATGGAACCAAATAGAAGACCCGGATATCAATCCACACATTTCTGAACACCGAATTTTTGACAAAGAAGCCAAAAATATCAAATGGGAAAAAAAGCATATTTAACAAGTGGTGCCGGCATAACTGGATATCAACATGTAGAAGAATAAAAATAGATCCATATGTATCGCCATGTCCAAAACTCAAGTCCAAATGAATCAAAGGCCTCAACATAAAGCCAGCTACACTGAACCTTATAGAAGAGAAAGTGGGAAATACACTTAAATACATTGGCACAGAAGACCACTTCCTAAATATAATCCCAGCAGCACAGACACTGAGAGAAACAATTAATAAATGGAACCTCCTGAAACTGAAAAACTTCTGTAAAGCAAAGGACATGGTCAACAACACAAAACGACAGCCTACAGAATGGGAAAAGATCTTCACTAACCCCACATCAGACAGAGGTCTGATCTCCAAAATATACAAAAAACTCAAGAAATTGGTCACCAAAAGAAAACATAATCCAATAAAAAAAATAAAGTACAGACCAAAACAGAGAACTCTCAACAGAGGAATCTAAAATGGCTGAAAGACACTTAAGGAAATATTCAGCATCCTTAGTCATCAGAGAAATGCAAATCAAAACAGCTCTGAGATTCCATCTTACACCTGTAAGAATGGCCAAGATCAAAAACACTGATGGCAACTTATGTTGGAGAGGTTGTTGGGGAAAGGGAACACTTCTGCATTGCTGGTGGGAATGCAAGCTGGTACAACCCCTTTAGATATGTGTGGCAATTTCTCAGAAAATTAGGAAACAACCTTCCTCAAGACCCAGTAATACCACTTTTGGGTGCTCAATCATGCCACAAGGACATGTGCTCAACTATGTTCATAGCAGCTTTGTTTGTTATAACCAGAACCAGGAAACAACCTAAATGCCTCTCGACCGAAGAATGAATAAGGAAAATGTGGTAGATTTACACAATGGAGTACTACACAGCAGAAAAAAATAAAGACATATTGAATTTTGTAGGCAAATGGATGGAACTAGAAAACATTATTTTGAGTGAGGTAACCCAGACACAGAAAGACAATTATCACATGTACTCACTTATAGGTGGGTTTTAAACATAAAGCAAAGAAAGCCAGCCTACAAACCACAATCCTAGAGAACTTAGACAATGCAGACACTAAGAGAGACTTACATAGATCTAATCTACATGGGAAGTAGAAAAAGACAAGATCTCCTGAGTAAATTAGGAGCCTGGAGACCTTGAGGGATGTTTGAAGGGTGGAGGGGAGAGGCAGGGAGGGGAGCAGAAACAATTGTAAAGCTCAATAGAAATCAATAAAAAAGAAAATATGCACACACATGAAAATATGCACACGCAAACACAAGTAAACACATGCAAACACACGCACACAATTACCTTGAAACTTTCAGAAGTCAATTGTTTCATTTTCTTCACTTGAATTGGACAAAATAGAAAGTCTGGTGCTGAGGTTGCTATTATAAGAAAAAAAAAAGAGGTCTGAAAAAATGGTATTGTTGTGGCTGAGAAATGGGAAGAGATGAAGCAAGGCAAGAGAAAAAGGAAGAGGAACATGGACAAGGAGAGGGTGGGGGAGGGGACAAGATCAAAGACAGACAGGGAGGAGACAGGTACAGAGGAAAAGATGGATGCAGAGCTGCCGATACGAATTGGAGCTGCACCAGAATGGTGTGGCCAGCATGCAGTGTGATGGTGGATGCTTTTGCCATAAGCCAGTGTATTAGCATCTCCACGTGGCCTGTGAAGCTTGGGCTCTTTTTCTGAGACTTTCAGTTTCTACATGCCGCCAGTCACAATGGCACATCTCTACTTTCCCAGCACATTTCCCAGTAGGATTATGTGCA
This sequence comes from Microtus pennsylvanicus, assembly GCF_037038515.1. NCBI lineage: Eukaryota > Metazoa > Chordata > Mammalia > Rodentia > Cricetidae > Microtus > Microtus pennsylvanicus. The sequence goes on along the minus strand of NC_134583.1, from coordinate 102,066,463 downwards.
CCGTGGCTATTTAAATATTCCAGAGGGAAGATAAACTCCCTGATTTGGAGTTTCTGCATCGCTAAAATCACATTAATTCACCGACAATTTACTGAGTCTTTCCCGTATTAAGCCTCACTCCACATTTGTAAAAGCACACACCAAACTTTAAAAAGCAACTACTAAAATTTCCTTTCAGAAACGTTTTCTCCTCTTCATTAAGGTTAGATTAATATAATCAGTGACTTCTAAGTTTCTTGTGGAAGGATCATCTATGAATGACACTAAAAACTAAACCTGTAGAAATATCCCAGGAATCTTGAAATTCATTTTAGTTAGCTTAATTCAATTTTTAATTTTTTTTTTTTGCAAAACCATCTTGTGGTTAGTTGGTCTTCATGTCCGTTATCCATTTCCTAACTTCCTATGAAACAGGGAACTGAACCCCAGAGTCTATTGTGACAGCAGTGTCTGGCTTTCTGCTAGGTTAAAGGTCAAATTTAGCATGGTTTCTATGACTGTGAAGGTCAGATGGATGTGGAGACAGCTCAGTATGTTGACCATCTCAACGCATTGGCTGGCTGAGCATCCTCTACTTTGGGATGACTGTAGTCTTGACCTGGTTGACGTGTGTGGTTGAGCTGGTTAATGTTTGAATCTAATTGACCTCTCTCCACTGTCTCTCCACGAAGCTCTGAAAAGTCTGTGTGCCATCGTGAAGAGTTTAGCTGTACTGTGGCACAGTGGAAGTGTATGCATTCTTCTAGTTTAAGGCAGGAAGATTTACAACTAGTCCCCCCAAATGGGAGAAGCTTTGCTAATGGCTTCCCTGACCTGCTTCATTGTTTCTAGAACTAGTGTTCAGGATGCAGAGGAGGACTATTCAATGGAGTCAGATGTCCCCTAAGACAGTTCTAACATTTCCACGGCTTTGATAAAATCTTCCAACCAGAGAGAGATAGAAAAGCCAAATAAGATATTGGCTCTAATTTTCATCTGAATTGATCGCACAAACTCAACATGATGCTGGACAGTTTATGCCAGCCAGAAGCTCTGACTGGGGAAAACCACTTACTCAACCACTGTATTGAATGTCTGTTTTATCTACTTTATATTACCTTCTTTGACAGATAACATGCTCTTAAAATGTAATATCTGAGCCAGAAAAAGGAGAATGAGGGCTTCAGGGAGGGAAGAAGTGTGTGGAACCAGCAGCAATATGGGATCTCCAGTCCTACAGGTACAGACTCTACCGCTTAGCACATGGAATGGCCTTCCCAAGTAGCACTGGCAAGTAGCTGAGCTGCAATGGGGATCCCAAGGTGCTATTTATTGTTGCTTGTCCCTTGGTAGTAGAAACATCTCTTTGCTGGAGTACAAACATTCACAACGTGACCCAGAGTCGTGATGCTCACCTCAAGTTTGCTGTCACACTGGGAAAGGCATAAGCAGAACTTGGCTGAGCTGTCCCCCTGAGCCTCACTGACAATGAGTTGGTAAAGAAACCTCTGTTTATTAAGTCCCTAAATCCCTCCAGACTGGAAAAAAATCCCCTCTACTTGGGGTGAGGTGAATTCGAATCACAACTCAATACACTCATTGAGAAAATTCCTTCCCTTTACTAGAACCCAGGTAAAACTCTTGTCATTTCCGTACACCTTGTTGCTCTTTTCCAAGCTAGAGGTGACTTTCCCTCTAGTCTGCTCTTCTCTTTCAAGAACTTAACCTGAGTTTTCTTATCTTTTCTGAGAAAGGGATGAGGGCGCTAATGAAGATGGGACATCTGGGTAGTGAGATGGTAGATGTTTTCTTTCAAGCTCAACTCTTGAAAAAATACACACATTTCAATTTGACGAAAGTAACCAAGTAGCGTCTTAAAACCGCAGACTTCTTTGAAGGGTTAACAAAGGAGATCTTCACATCATTATCAACATGGCGCTTCAGCACTAGTCTTCGGGCCTGTCATGGTCATTGTGTGCAGGTCGTTTAGAATGTGGCATGTGATGTTTCTGATATGACACCCCCTCCAGCTGTCTAGAGTAATGCTACATTGACCCTAAGAAAGCCGCTCTTTCTCCCTGTGGAGACAGCACAGAGAGGGAAGGCTAGTGGACATGTCACATGGACAGGACAATATCTGGGGCACTTAGCATGGTACTCGGTCTAGCGAGGCCCAATGAAAGGCTTCATGGACAATATTTTCTGTATTTGCACTACTGTCTCACAAAAACCAGCAAGGTGAAGATTGGACCACCCCTCTACTAGCAAGCGAGTGAGATACAAAGATTTCTACTGTCAGATAAAGTAACGGGGGAAGGGCTCAGGAGAGGTAAGCCCAAGCTCTCCCTTCAAAACTGGAAAGGCAAGGGCATTATGACTCGCTGTTCATCAAATCTTCCCACTCAGAAGAATACAGTTTTAAAAGGAATCCATTTATCCCACCTCAAAATTTTTTGGTGTATCTTTTTCTTTCCCCCTTAAAGCATAATGAGCTTGTCAGAGTTTCCATGGTGACCACAGGGTGCCATGGAAACTGATAGATTTAGCTCCACTAAAAGAATAAATAAAATAGGCAGGCATTTACTTGACTGCAATGACAACTCTCCTAGATGGGAGAAGAGATGCAGCTAGCATTTAACCCGCTTGCTCTTCTCAATCTGCGCCTCACGAAAACACGAATTATTCTTCCTGGGCGCGCCTACTGACCTGTGCTGCCTAGATGCTGTTCTCCTCAGGGCTCGCTGTTCACATGGTAGTTTCCCTTCCAGCTAGCTAGCTGTGTGCCACCAGTGACTGTTAGGAATGCGATACGGCGTGAAACCTGGAGATGTGAAACACACTACAGTGACCAATGGGACTTCTGCTGAACCTATCGCACCATCCCACAGTTGTCCACGGCAAGTCTACGTGGGAGGAGACTCGGAGTCAAGACCTAGGTTCATTCTGTGCCAGCTGAATAGGAACCCCCAGTGTCCTCTGTAAAATGTTCAAACTTGACGGCCTTGTTACTTCACAGGGTTGTTGTGAGACCTAGACGGGGTAGCAAAAGGCAAGCCTTTCTAAAGAGTCCGGCTCCAGCCCCCAGGAGGGAGCTATGGGGATGATCACCTAGCCAGATGGTGCAATCGATTATGCTTCAATCTAGTACTTTGCCTTGCCAAATGAAAGGTTTAGAATACACTTCAGCCAACCTTTGAGGATTTGGGGAGGGGAAATCTGACTCCCTACAAATTAAGGAGAATTGTGTTCTTGAGAAATGATGCATTTCAGTTTCCTTGTGTGTTTGAAATCTTTTTTTTTTAAATTATGAAACACTAAAAAAATAGAATAAATGAAATCCAGGTGTCTTAAGTGGTAGTCCTGATGAGTGGCTCCCTGTTAGCCTGAACTCGTTACTTTGCCCTTTAGCATCTAGTCAGCACCCATGGGCAGTAGAGCCTTCTTTAGATAGTCACTGTTCACATGCTTAACCTTCTGAGCACTTCATAGCGATCAGGCACTATTTAGAGGAGATCAACGGGAAGGAAGGAAGGAAGGAAGGAAGGAAGGAAGGAAGGAAGGAAGAAAGGAAAGAAGGAAGGAAGGAATAGATACAGTCCTTGTTTTCTGAGGGCAGCGGGGAAAGAAGCAGCATCACAAAGGAACCCTTCACATCCGAGCGAGCAGAGGAGTACAGGTGTCCTGGATGACTCGAGTGGGGTGCTTGACTTAGATGGAGCATTTAGAGGTGGGGAGGCATGAGGCATCATCCCAGCTGGTCAAGGGGTGCAAAAGGCAGGGGAAATATGAGCAGGGCAGATCTATGACCTCTGGGAAAGGGAAGGGAAATGATTCTGAATATGTGACCAGTGGCTACCCCAAGAGACCAATGCAGGGGTCTTTTTTTTTCTGAGAGAAAGTGAAATATGGGGTCCTGTTAGTTAGGTTTCTATCGCTGTGATAAAACGCCACAGTAAAATCAGTTGGGAAATAAAGGGTTTATTTCAGTTTATGGTTCCACATACAGTCCACTACCAAAGAAGGCCAGGGCAGGGACCTGGAGTCAGGGACCGGAGCAGAGACTGTAGAGGAACATTGCTTCTTACTGGCTTGCTCTTTAAGGCTTGTTCAGTTTGCTTTCTTATACATCCCAGGTCTCCAGGGATGGCATCGCCGATAGTGGTCTGGGCCCTCCCATATCAGTTTTCCATGGGGAATAAAAAAGTCAAAGAGACTTTCCCACAGGTCAATCTGGTAAAGGCATTTTCCTCAATTGAGATTTCTGCTTCCCAAATGATTCTAGCCTGTGTCAAATTAACCTAAAAGCAGCCAGCACAAGGATTTGAATCCTGGGGATGCTAAGACTTTGTTCTGAAAGCAAGTAGAATATTTTTGTACCCCTTTCTCCTTCTAGTCCTCAGTAGCCTGGAGACATCAGGATGAGATCCAAAATTGCAGGAAGCCCCCGAGTCTGAGGGTAGAGAGTCAGAAATGATTGAGAAGACCATGACTTCTGGGCTGGGTCTTGGGTTTCTGCATCCTGAGCCTGTGTGCCAACACCTTGTCTGGGAACAGACCGGAACCATGTATTGCTCACAGGAGCTACTACCATTTAAATCGCCTTGTAGGATGCTGAATCATGCCACCCAGGGACCAGGCCATTCCTCTGTTTAAGGTTCACTGTATAGCAAGTTGCCCAATGTTTGTTCGTCCTGCAAAGCACATGGTGACAACACGAGTGAGCATCAATATAAAATTCTATCTGATTCCATTATCTCAGCAGGATAATTTCCATTGTTCAGATGTTCCTTTACAACTCTACATGCGCCTGGCCTTTCATGACCTGAATTGCAACAGAGAGCATTTTATAAACTTAACATGGTCTTATACTCCACATGTTTACCTATTATACTAACGACTGTATAATATATTGTATTTAGACTGGTCTTGAGCTGGGGAGCTCAAGGAGGCCTCCTCTTTTGGCATTCTAGTTGCTGGGATTGCAGGCTTGTGTTCCGGTGCCCAGCTACAGTATATTGCGTGACAATTCACAAATCTAGTCTTAACTGTTGAAACTGAGGGTTCTTGCATTGAATAGCTGATTAACTGTACTGGTTTTTGGGAACACGAGCATGTGCTGGAAACATTAAACCCTCTTTCACACTAAATGCAGACATTTCCTGCATCTTTCTTGCTGAGGTCTGTATTTACATGGGCTTAGGGTAAGGGAATATTTCCAGTGTACTGGACCTGGGACACAAGAAAGTGATGGTGACGTGGCTGAAGTCTCCAAGAAGCTTGAACAAGGAGTGCAGCTTGGAAGGTTCTGAATTCTCCATCCAGCTTCAGAGGGGTTTAGGTTGTGAAGGGGATGTGTGGAGTCGGCGGAGGTAGAAGGTACAAATGCCATCTGAGGGGTCAGCGGCTCTCTTTCTCAACTGGAGGCAATCTTTATTTAAACAGCGTAATGATGACATAAGCCATTAGGCAAGCGTCAGGTCACGTCATCTCTGATTGCAAGAAAGGGTGGTTCCAGCTGACAGAGCCCTGGGTCCCCTTTTCACTTCCTCATTAAGTGTCCAGGGTGAAAGTATAAAGGACAGAACAGTCTTATCTGAGTCATCTTTGGACAGCACCTGTCAAACCGGAAGTCAGCAGTTTCTAAAGCATAGTCCTCCTTTTACAGTTCAAGAGGTTACAATGTGTTCATCTGAAACGTTTTCACCTTAACCAAGCTACATGTAGAACATTTACTGTCTTTTAAAATGCAAGCCTTCCAAAATGTCTTATAGTAAGTGTTTAACTGGCTCTTTATAATATTTTTCTGTTCCTTAGTTTCACAATAGGGGCCTGCTCTTGTCATAGTCTCCCAGAAAGGAATTCTTTTTCTATTAACCCACTCCATTCTCACTGCCTCTCTTTGGCTCCAGTATAGGGCAACAGTGTATCCAGATCAGGAAGATGAGCAACTGAGCTTTTCCCTCTTGCAGCGATCCTTACCCTGCCATCCATCCCATAAGCTACAAACCCTAGGTAAGGGGGTTTTATAGTGGGAACACGTGTGTGGGGGCCCACAAGTCCATGGTGATCATTCTGACCTAATTGTCCTCCTTAACTCCACAGAAGAGGATACACTTGTGACATTTTATATGCAGAATTGAGCAAGAAATTTCTCAGACCCTACCCTATCGGTACCACAATCCTTGGCACATAAGGAAGACTCTTGCTTCTGTGACTGCTTTCAGGCCATGACCCCTGTCTTCCAAGTTTCCCGGAACATGAATATATTTCCCTGGAACATGAATATATTTCCCCAGGGTCTGTATAAGCACCAAACTCCCCATCATGCAAACAACAGCTTCTAAAAACAAAAGCGACAGATTTTCAAGTTCAGAAGCAGCTGCAAACAAACAAATGTTCCTAAAAGGGGGAGCAGGCCGGTGACCGAATCCCTCAGTGAAGTTTCCCTGGAATTTCGTTAACCAGCATCCTCCGCCTCATGACTTGAGCTGCCATGGCCTGCACCGGAGTCATTGGCAGGTGACCAGCCATCTCCATGTGCTTGGAACTGAGAGTTTTCTCAAATCTTAAGACGTTAGGGACCGAAGCAGACAAGTTTAGTGTAAGTTGGGATGAATTGGTAACTGTGGACTTTAGTTAGACTGGAACCTCTTCTCAGTGGAGAGGAAGTGAAAGGACCCAGAAGGGACTACATGAGTAATTTATATGTAAGCCAGCATCATGTCATGAAAAGCTCGCTTCAGTGAAAAGCAGCTCAAGCAATGCAATGAGGTCTCACCTTATATATGGGAGCCAAAGTAGATACGTATCTGCACTGGTGTTCCGCTTACAGGAAAAGGAAAGTACGCCCATTCATTTAACAAATATGCAAGGAACACCAGTCCTCGCTCAGGCATTGGACAGTCCCTTTGCTCTTCTGGCATTTCTGTTATGTGCACCAATGCACATGCATGTGTATGGTATAAGTGGAAATAAACTAGCAGGCTTGAGAAACCTCTTTTCAAGTTGTTGTTCAGGGAGTCCAGGAGACGCCATACAAACAAAAACAATGTAGGCTGTTGCATTGTTACTGGCTGCCTCCCAGATCTGAAGTCAAATCCATGTTGCTAAAGACACCACGTTGTTTGGACACAAGGAAGGAATAAAGCTGGGACTGACCTGGAAGCCTTCTCTTTGAGGACTGGCTCTGATGGCACCAAAAGGTGCTGTGGCCGCTGCCAAGACAGAAAACTCAGCCAACAGTCCTATCCAGCTCTGACGCCCACACACTACAGCAATGACCAATACGACAAGGTATACCTAAAGGTGCAATAGTAACCAACACCTTTCTAATAAGACATAAGGCCCACTCAATAGGAGGCAATTCAGGTTTGATACTGAGAATCTGTCCAAATACCCGTTGCTGGGGAGGCTATTTACCCTAGAGGAGAATCTACTATTGCCACTTTACTAAACCAGTAAATTAGCTACACTCTAAATACTTACCCTTATATCCACAGGTAAGCTTACCTCTCACCTTCCATCAAGGAGGCGTCTCCTTGTAGCAGAGTCCATGACAGAAATCCACAACTGACCCTGATGCAGAGAACAACTGTGGGGTGTCCAGACCCAACTGATCGAGCCATAACAAAACTCTTACTCCAGAAGCTCAGGGAACATGAGGGAGAGGAGATGGAGCCAGATGCTTCAAGATCATGTCTTCTATATTGCAGGAAAGTTCCACCCATGAGAGCTCAGCAATATAGGAGCCTACATGAGACCTGAGCAATAACATCAGTTGACGAGCAAGCTTGGATGGGGAGACTATCACAAGGCCTCTTCTTTAGATGAAGGGATACAGGCAATTAACAGGTGCTGAGAGGGAGAGTCAGTCTTCCCCAGATAATTAATTAGTTTTCTAGTAACAAGCGGTCACCCCTAAAACATATACATATAAGCAAAACTAAATGGACTCAACAAGCTGTATTGACATTTCTATGTATGTATACACATAGCAATAATAAAGAAAAAAAGGGGGAAAGGGTGTGGGTAGATCTGGGAGGAGGTAAAAGGAAGAGTGGGGTAGTGGGTAAATGTGATCAAAGTATGTTGTATGACATTCTCAAAGAAATGCTATATTAACATTAAAAAGAAATGGTAACAAGCAAACGGAGAACATGACCTTCATTAGGATTGGCTACGAAGACTGAAGTAGCAGGAAAAGGATGGATTAGTGGAAAGAGAACTTCCGGGTAGGGGGCAGCTAACTCTTGGGCAGGGGCAGTCACTATGTGGCGTGGCGTGGTGCTATCATTTGAGGCAAAGTCCTTACAAGAGAGCCTCCCCATTCATATTCACAGAAAGCGCTTGCTGGGAGGAGCAGCTGTGAGAACCTAGCATCCACTCTCTCAAGGCAAATATCCTTGCGGGCAAGACTTCCTATAAGTGCCTGGGGCTGTTGCCTGAGGAGGGAACCAGGACCGGCTTTGCAGTGACGTGGCCCAAGTCCTGTTTTCACGACCAAGGAGTCGAGGACCTCAGGCTCATAGTCTTGCAGATAAATGGTCTCTAGATTCCTATCCACGCACTTTGGCTCACGGCTGCTGCTTAGCTTGGGGACCTCATTTTCTCCTCTTTTACAACTGAATAAATCAAGAGTCATCTACATTAGACCAGAAAAGTTGGCCGTGATATTGTATGTGGGTGGGCGCAAAGACGAAAATATTAACCTTAGGGGAACAAGAGGGACTTTGAATTCCATATTAACCCTTGGTGGTAGGGTCCTCCTTCTAAGGTTCTGTACGACAAACTTCAAGAACCCCAGCAAAGAATGAACGCATTCTGCATCCTGCAATCATGGGAAAGGAAACTGGTCTCAAGGCAGGTGGCTCCAACCGACCATTCACTTATCGCTCTGTTTGGGCAAATTCAGAACCTGGAGCACAAGTTGAGGTGATGGCTGGTCCGACGAGTGTAGAAGACTCAGAGAAGACTCGAGGTGTGCAATGACAGCAAGGTAGAACAGCTTGATTTCCATAACTCAAGGAGTTAACATATCCAAAACCAACGCAGGAGTGGGGAGAAAAACCACACCCCACGGGAGTCGAGCCAACTCATAAGAGAAAAATCCTATTGGCACCAAGGAGGCAGGGAGCCAGCCCCTGGGCGCGGCCTGCAGGGGGCAGGCGATTGCCCAGGGAAGCCGGGGCAAGACGAGGGCCGGCGTCCCAGCAGCTCCAGCTTCGCCGCCGCAACAGGGACAGCTCTGCGCCCGCCCGGTGCGCCCTCCTCGACCCGTGGACTCGCGCTGCTGCCCCGCCGCTGCCATGTGTGCGGCTCGGACGCCACCGCCGCTGGCGCACATCTTCCGAGGGACTTTCGTCCACTCCACCTGGACCTGCCCCATGGAGGTGCTTCGCGATCACCTCCTCGGCGTGAGCGACAGCGGCAAAGTGAGTGGGCACGGGGTCCGGGGCACCGCGGGCAGGTGGAGGGACTCTGGAGCGGTGCTGCTCATTCCGGTTCGCTCTGGCACAGAGCGAGCACTGTGGCTCTGGAGTTGAACTTGAACGTTTGGCTCTTAGGGAATGCAAACAGCCTGGTCACTAGGTTCATAGCCTGGTTAGGGTGGAATGACACCCCAGAGGCCAGGAGCTATGGAGTACTAGCAAAACATGGTAGGAACCCTCAGAAAATGTGATTGAATTCCTTGCACAGAGTGGGGGTGAGGGGCATCATTGGATTAGTGTTGTTTACTGAATGCAGAGGTAGAATAAACAAAAACACCAGGCTTCATTCACATAGTCATTCATTTTTTAAAAAATGCATTAATGCTGCAGGCTATACAAGTTTAATGCTGGGAAGGATAGAACTGGAAAAAATCTCTCTATCTCCCCGCTTCCTCCCTCCCCGCCCCACCACACACACAGCCATTTGCATTAAAACAATCGGTTTCATTTTAAAGTTGAAAATGCCTTCTGCGATAATTGGTCTTATATAGCCTCCCCTTAGGATTCCACAAGTGTTATATGATGTCTGGTGCCTTCTTCTTTGTTCATACAGATGGTAACTAAATATATTAGCAGTGTCTTGGTCAGTTTGATAAGTGAAGCCATTTCATTTGGGGGAAGAATGGGTATTTGGGCTGTTTCTCAAAGTATACCAGTTTGTGGGCTGCCAGGTTGGAGACTATAGTGCCACCGAATCATTGACAGTATTGAATTATAACTTGTATTTGGGAATAACCAAATCTGATGGATATTCTTAAAAAATTGTTAACATTGTGTGTGTGTGTGTGTGTGTGTGCGCGTGTGCATGTGCCAAGTCCATGTGTGTTCAGAGAACAACCTGTGGGAATTGGTTCTCTCCTTCCTCTGTGTGGATTCCAGGGACTGAACTCAGGTCCTCAGGCTTGGTGGCAAGCACTTTTACCTGCTAAAGTGACCCCATGGGCTCCAAAATCTTGTTTTCTCATGGTCTTTGTTTTTTTGTTGTTGTTGGTAGTGGTGGTGGTGGTGGTGTATTGGGAAGCTTGATGCTGTGTTTCCAAGGTGATTAAAAACGTCTCAGAGCTCACCTAATGGAGACTCCAGTAAACCTGGGGACCTGCACATCCATGCCATGTATAGGATCACGACCCTCAATTTTAGTGAACCTCTAACCTGGTGCAAACCCCAAGAAACCCAATGCAGACACCGGGAGACTGGTTTCAAGGAGGAGGTGCTAGTTTGAACACAGGAGCTTTTCAATTGATAGTTTTCTTTCTGGGATGAATCGCCTATTCCATCAATTCTAATAGTGTAACTGACGTGACAGCAGGTTTGGAGACATGATGGGAATAAGTAAGAAAAGGGTGCAAGCTATCGGAAAACTAATCTTTCCCTTGAGTTTATTCAGAAGAATAACAGCATCCTGAGCATGCAATTAGTGGTTGAGTCAGAGAGCGTGTTCCTTTTGGAACATGCTGAGACTCTCAGGGAGAGAGCGTGTTCCTCTTGGCGCATGCTGAGACTCTCAGTTTGGAGAGTGTGCCATTCCCACAGGAGACAAAATTAACTAGGAATCAGCCACAGCGGCAAGCCAGTCAAGATTTGCAATTGAAAACCCCTTGCTGGTGGATTGTTAACTATTGGTCTCCCTCCTCCGTGCAAGTCAGTAAGTTAATTACCCCTTCCCCAGCCTTAAAGGGTAAGGATGGGGTATCTATTTCAGTATTCCATCTCCCTCATGTTGAAGTAGGGAATGCCACACATTTAGGATTAGTAAGACAAGCTGCTTCTTTATATACTTATTATTTATATTATTTAACTATTCCAAGGCGTATGGGAAACTAGAATGTCCTTGAAGTGAGGAAGTGAATGCTTGGAACCATCAGGCTCGGGTGCCTCTGATTTGTAGTGAGCTCTTAAAGCTGATGCCAGGACACAGCTTGAGATGGATTGGGAGTATCTAGAAGGACTTGTGAAAATACTGGCTCCGAGATAGCATCCTCAGAGAACCCAAATGCATAGGTCCAGGATGAGATTCTTGTAGGCATCTTCGGAGACTTAGACAAGGCAGTGGGTGAATTCCAGTCTAAGTGATCCTGGGGGATCCATTGGGGGAAATGTTCAAAGCTCATATCACTTCAGGCCTAGGTCTAGGGCAGCATCTCAGGGAAGGGACAGTTTTCCTTGTCTTCTCTGTCCTAGGTCTAACTCCTCATTTCCTGTCTCTTGACTTAGGCTTGGAGGATGGTAATGACTGTGTTTCATTCATTCAAGTACAGCATATTTAAAAGAGCAAAACAAAAAAAATCCCTCTGTATCCAACATTTTTGGTATTATTTAGAATTCAGGGTTAATTTTTACACTTAAGCAGCATACAGCTTGTTTTTACACCAAAGATTCCAAAATGTATAATTCATTTGCAAATGTTTCATTAATCTTGAAACACAGTGTGCTCAGATATTACTGTTTACCCAGTTCTTCCCACATACACCACGGTCAAGTTGACTCTAAAAAATTCATCAAGGTTGGAACTTTCAGTGAACGCTTTACACAGAAACCAGAGTGAGGAAGTGTGCCCACGTAGAAACAGTGTCCTGGGTGTTAGGAGCAAATTCTCTGTAGAAATAAAGCCCTGGGTGGGAGTGTTCGCCTGCTTTGAGACCATGAAATGAGACACTGAACATCTCCCAAGCTCCAGCTCCCTCCTCGGCAGACTCAGGCTTAAATCTGATACAGAAAGAGCGTATGTATGACAATGTTCGCACTTAGTTGGTACTGTACTCAGACTGTGGTGGTTCGGGCCCCTTCCTTTTCTCCGCCCCTAGTAAGCCCTAAGCCTGTTGCTCAGCATGGCAGTTTTGCAGCTTTCCACATGGTAGCACCTGTGCAGTTACGTGGTAGAGAAGAAAGCTGAGGCCTGGGGTAAACCTCGCGGGAAGAGGCACAGGTGCTGGATGTCAGCTGTGCATTTTTGTGATCTGATCGTGACGTCTGTCATTCGTGCATGGTGACATGAAGCTGTACCTGGGAAAGGTTTCAGGGTCCTTAGCTGCTCTGTCGCTAGGACAGTATTGCCAGTGTCACTCCTACTACAGTCAAGAAGCTGGTTAGAGAAGCCAATCATCCACAGATGTGGCAGTGTGACCAGCTCTCAAAACATGGACCAAAGACCATGCTCTGTTTCCCTCAACAGTCTGCTTCCTTAAGGAACGACCCCTGAATTTAAAACTTACACGTTCAGGGGATGGCTTAGTGGTTAAAAGCCTGGTTGTTCTTCTAGAGGTTTTATTTGATTCTTAACATCCACACGACAGCTCACAACCATCTGTATCTTTTGTTCTAGGGGTGCTGATGCCCTCTTCTGGCCTTCAAGGGCACCTACACTCACTGCACACATGCATATCCAAACAGACACAGACACATACTGTATATAATTTTAGCCAAGGCACCAAACTTGTGATAATAAAAGTGGAATGAGTCTCGAATCCAAAACTGGGCTCATCAGTGAAGACGAATGAATGAATGAAGTAGGAAAGCAGCCGCAGTGAGGTCACTAATCTAGTGAGACACACCAGACCTGCTGTGGTGGTCAGAACGGAGTTGGTCTGAGTAGAGAGGGAAAGATAACACAATGTAAGACAGGCCAGGATGATAGAGGCCATGTAGAATTAGATAAATATTTTTTTTTCAAGCGCGGGGACATGGGGATGGATAGGTCAGGGAGTGAGGTTGTTAGAGACTGCTACAATGGTTTAGCTGAAGGAAAATGTTGCATGAACTCCTAAGACTGCCTCTGTCACCGAGTCTTCTATGAATCTGATCAACTCAACATTTTCATTTCTAGGCTTTCTTATATATAAAATAATTCCAATCATTACCTCATGAGGTGGGGGGGGGAAGTTCTAAGTTATTTAATAAGGGTAAACTGTGTGGAATAATGCATGACAGAGAGGCTGTCCAGGCCAGTATACACCAGCAGTTGCCACCCATGGAGGACGAGGAGTGTGGGCAGGGTGGAGAGCTATTTAGGTCAAGTCAGCTGAATCGGATGATGGCTCGTGCACATGGTCTTATTGCTGATTTCTAGAGCCCAGAGTGGTGTCTATAAATGTGTGTGAGCCTCAAATACTAGATTATGAAGATGTGTGTATGTAAAACTAGAGGCAGTATCTACCCAGCCATGGAAGTGAGTGTTGAGCTGGGCCTCAAAAAAAAAGGTAGGATTTGAACATGTAGAAAAAGGGTCAGTAACCCTGATAAAGGGCTCTTCAGTTCCCCAGACTGATTAAGTCCTACTTCATCTGAGATGGCTTTGCCATCTTGCTTTGATAGAGTTCTTAGTCTGAATTACAAATCTCTGACTCTGAATCATCCATTGCTCCTGACTGGGAGGGTGAAAATTCACCTTCCTTGCCAAGCTCACAAACTCAGAATATTGTCCTAGTCCTGAAGAGAAAAATTGGACTTAACCCATGCTGAAACAGGAGTATGGGTTTCCTAAAATGATTCATTCGTGCCCAAGTATCACAGGATTATCCTCTGATTTCCTGCAGTCTTCAAAGTCGTTTTCTCCATCCAACTTGTTCATGGCAGTGGTTGGAGAGGTGGCTCAGTGAGTAAGAACTATTTTCCCAAGTTCAAATCCCCAGCACCCATATAAAAATGTGGGCATCGCTATACATGCCTGTAACCCCAGCATTGGGGTTGGGGTGATCCTGGGAGCTTGCTGACCAGTCCAACTAACCCAAAGAGTGAACTTCCAGTTAAGTGAAAAGCCCTGTCTCAGACAATGCAATGGAAATCAATCAAGGAAGATACAGCCTCTTCTAGCACACATGCAACATGCTCCCATTTACTTGCATGCAACACTTACATAACACATACACACACACCACACACACACACTACTGCACACACATTCATACAAAAAGTATTGTGACAAAAGCTTGGTTACTCATTCAAGAGTCATGACTATGTTTTAATTAACACCCTCTGAATCTGATCAGCCTCTAATGGATGCACCATGGTAGTAGCCAGGCATGGAAAGCCTGTCATTCTGGAATCATGGTCCCCTTTTGTGGATTCTTGGTCTCATTTGGTAAAGAAAATTAAAAAAAAAAGGATTCCAAAGAGAGTTCAAGAACCATTTTGATAGAGTTTGAAAGCAACAGAGTAGTCAAACTGTGAATCTCAGCAGCTGCTGGAGGTGGAGAAGAAGAGATAATGGTACCTGTTGAGTTAGGGTTCAAGAAAGCTGCAAACTCAGTAACAGAGAACAGCAAGCAGCTGTGTCGGAGTAGGGGGACTTGAATGTCTCCAAACAGAGTGAGAACATCTTGTATGTCAGGGCAAGTGTGCTTGGGATTTTGGCTTGTATCAAAAGAGACGGAAGGAGCAAGGGAAAAGTTATGCCTTCTGGTTAGAACCCAGAAAGTAGGCTAGTGATGATCTATAACCAACAGTATTGAGGGATGGGTTCTTGGAATGTGTAAGTACGTTATCTGATCAGTTATTCCTTCAGTTTCTTTAGTATGTCTTTATGGTGTATCAGCTTTTGTGAAGGATGTCTTTTTTTTAAATTTATTTATTTATTAAAGATTTCTGTCTCTTCCCTGCCACCGCCTCCCACATCCTTCCCCCTCCCCCAATCAACTCCCCCTTTCTTATCAGCCAGAAGAGCAGACCGGGTTCCCTGCCCTGTGGGGAGTCCAAGGACCTCCCACCTCTGTGAAGGATGTCTTTTATTGAGGTCATTGCCAGGTTTAGTTGCATTAATCTCTTAGAGGATAAGATCGTCAAATGTAATATTCTAATATTTGGGACCAGTTTAGAATGTCAAGTCTCTACCCAGAGTCAGAGGTAGAACTCAGTTCTCATTCTTTTGATTAATGGGAAGCAACTTTCTCTTGATTGGCCTTAAGGAATCCCTGGTATCTCCTCCCTCTCATATAGTATTTTAAAGCTTAAAAAGGGGCCATTAGGATGCTTCTCTTAAAATTGATATTACCCAGAAAAAGGGCAATAAAGACCAAAGCTGACTGTGGACGAAGGGTCCATCATTAATGGCCTCTCAGCCTACTCATACCTGATAATCCTTTTTCCAGTTATCAGGTCCTTATTTTTCTGGCTTTATTTGTGGCTAAGGGATGTGGTAAGAAGCACCCTTACTTTCTTTAGATGTTTTTCTATGAGGAAAGATACCTAGAGATGTTGCTGCCACCATCTGGGACTATGACTGTGCTAGACTGTTTCATCACTGTGACAAAATATCTGAGAACACCAAGTTAAAAGGAAAGATTTGTTTGGTTCATGGTTTCAGAGGTTCAGTACATGGTTGGCTAACTTCATTGTTATTAGGTCTATGGTGAAACGGATTATGGTTGCAGGAACGTGGTTAATGAAGGCCAGAAGGCTAATTGCCATGTGGTGGCAGTGAAGCAGAGAGCGAGAGAACTTCCCTCATGGTTAAATCACTAGAAATATCCTCACGTGCATACTCAGAAAACTCTGCCATGTTTGAAGAGTTGAACTCCCCTGAAACTCACAGCTGGTGAAGTGTCTTCATTGTGTGAACCCTTGGACCCTTTGCTCATTGCCTGTAGTTACTGAACTACACTCCTCAAAGAGTGCTTTGGTTACTACAGGCAAAGCTCCAGACTGTCTTGGGAGGCAAGTTTTGGAAGGAAGCCAATATGAAGAAACTCAAGGGTAGTTACTTTCTCAAAGCTCTGCCTTCCTGGGCTTAGGGTCCCCAAGGTCCTTTTCTGGGATGTGGGGGAAGGGAGGTACATGAAGGCTTGGAGAGGAATCACTAGTCTGGCTGAATCATATGCCTTCTCCTAAACATCTTTCTTAGGTGGCATGTATCTCCCAGGTTCAACTCCCGAATCTGCTTCTTAGACAGCTAGATGCAAGTTTGTTGTTTCAGAGAATGAAAGAATAAGTGATTTTTGTCAGAGGGCTAAAGAACTGAAGAACTAAGAACGGGAGGAGCATGGGGCCTTTGAAATGGCTCAGCAGGTGACGGCATCTGGTCAAGCCTCACTACCTGAGTTCAATCCCTGGGACCCAAACATGGGAAGGAGAGACTCGAACCCCCTACATTGCCCTTTGACCTCCACACGCACAGTGTGCATGGGTTTACCTGTGTGCACACACACACATGGCAAGTAAACAAAATTGTGCTTTGGAAAATGGAGAGGAACATACAGGGCGCACTGTATGTTCTTAAGGTCAGAGAGAGGTCATCCAGTAATTGATAGTTTAACTGTCCTGGCACAGCCTCTCTATGGCCTTAGGATGACAAGCAAAAGCAGGGAGATGTTAAAGGTTAAACTGAGGATGGAGTTTAAAGTACTCTACTCCTATAAAGTCTCATCTCTAGCATCTAGAATGCCAGGTACTGGGAAGCTGGTACGGATTAGGGAAGGAAGGCAGAAGTAATTCTGCTAAGGCCACCTTCCTGAAGGGGTGGCTCTGCCACGTTATTTTCAAAGATCAATAGCTGCTTTTCCCAGTACCTTCTTCTGGTTGGCCCCAACATCGGTGTCTTTTCAGGCACTCCTACCCAGTCATGCCCAGCATGTTTCCCAGAGCTCTTCATTCATATTCCTTCCCACCACCGTTCCCGCAACTCTCTCTTGCCTCTTGACTGAAACATTTTTGGGGTATCTTGTTTTCCTCCCTATTCCAGTGTTTCCTCCACATGACTGACTGCTATTTTCTTAGATCATGGGTGGTTCTTCCGCAGCCATCTGTGGCTTACTATTGACTGGAAAGTCCAAATGTCTTTGGAGGAATTCTAGACACGGCATTCTTTCTGATACTTTCCCCAGTGTCATCTCTCTGTAAAGTGGGATAGAATGACTCTGACTTGCTCACACTGTCATGTGTCCCTGAGCAGAGAATGAACAGGTAGGTTTCCCATGGTTCCGTAGCACACCATGTCCTTTTATGTCTCCATGTCTTGGAGAATGATCCCTCAGTCTGAAGTAGCCCTCCTTTTTACACCCCAGTCCACCTGCGTCAAATGTCTTATTCTCTCAAAGCTCAGCTTTGGTTTCTCCAGTCATTATTTCCCAACTGGATAAACGTTTCTTCCTCAGCACATAAAATTTTGCATGCACTTTAAATAAGTATTTTCTTAGTACTTAAGGGATGGTTTCTCAAGCCAGACTATGAGTTCAACTCTCAGCTCTTTCATTTACCTGGGACAAATTTCCTTATGTATCTAAGCCTCCACAACTAAGCATCCATGTTTCAAGTTTAATGTTCATTGTGAGATACTAAGATGGTAGACACTTGATTTGAGGCTAAGGTTTAGAAGGTGGGGTCCTTGGTATGTGAATCAGATTAGAGCCCAGTTCTCACTGTAAGATTGGTATCTTTATAAGTGACACATCACACACACACACATGCACACACACAAGCACGAACACACACACAATCTCATTCTGTGGTGTTCTGCTCTACCTGAGGACTCTGCCAAGTCTCTTTTTAAAATACCTTATGCATTCTTGGTGGTGCAGAACCAGCAGCAGAAATGGACAGAGACGGAGAGTATGCCAGCTCCGAGCTGTTTGTCTCCCTTCTGCTTGTGCACAAGGTTCAACTCCAATATCATCACAAATCTTCTCATTGTTTTTAAATTACTTCTTCCTCCATTTGATGTCCTTTACTGTCTGTTTCTCTGACAGCGAATTCCTATGCATTTGCTGTATCTGATTTGTGTACATGCTAGTTCAAATTGTACGCTTCTGTTCATGTTGCATCTGTAAAAAGCAGAAAGTATCTCATAATTCCTAGCAAATGCAGGCTCTTTCAAATTGTATAGGTGCTCAGGAAGTATTTATTCAGTGTTCTAAAAATTTGCAGCAACCACTATACAGTTCGTCTTCTTCTTGTACCTTAGTAAGAACAACATTGGATGTTATTTAGTGTGGTCTCAGGAGTGACATCTATTGAACAAATATAAATGTTCAGAAAGTGTGATGATGATTAAATCCATTGGAAATGATGCTTTTTTTTAAAAAAGAGGATTTGGTTTTATGGTGAAGCCTAAGAATTGAAGATTACTTTCCTTAATTCCACTAACTATAAATATATTATACTTTAACAGCTTCTTCTACAGAAGCTGTTGCCACCTGGTTGGTATACTAACAACTAGGTTCTGTGTAGTGTCTCAGAAGCAGCACATCCCAACCTCAGTGTGATACAGATTTTCCATCCCAGCTCAGCCTTACCCTTTTCTTTAATGAAAGTTGGACTTCAAAGTTAATATCACTATTGGGTACCATGGCAGGTAACAAAAAGTTCAAAGACTTTGTGGTTTTCCCAAGGGATACAGGACGAAGTTCTTTGAATCCCAATCCATTTCCTCTTTCAAGTTCTTATGGCTCTGGGTCTGATTAAAAGACTCCCTGAAGGGCTGGGGAATGGCTCAGTAGGTTAGGCATGTGCCTTCCAAGTCTGATGACCTGAGTTTGGATCCTAAGAGCCCAGGAGAAGCATGAAGAAGTAGTACAAGGTTCTATAATCCCAGCAAGTCCCTACCAGGAGAAGGGACATTGGGTTTGCTTATGTACTGTAAACAACAGAAAAACAAGAGGCTCCATCTTCAAACAAGGATGAAGACAAGGATACCTCAGGTTAGCTGACCTCTACAATCCCATCCCTGCATTATGACACTTGTGCACACACTCACTCATAAACACGAACACACACACACACACACACACACACACACACACACACACCCTAGGTATACTTCCCCTACTGAAACATTGATTTTTCTCTTTCAACCTTGTCTCCTTGGTCCCATTCCATTGAACTCCCTACAGAGAGATCCATCATTTATTCTGCAGGGGTGTCTAAGATCTCTGATCAGTCATTCCCCTCTTGGTTCCTTGTCCTTGGAACTGCAATACCTCTTTCTTGATCTTTTCCTTTAAGATTGTTTTCTTTTTGTTTTCCTTTGACTCCATGGATTATATATAAAAAGAATATTAAAAAAAAAGAGAGCATGAAGTTGGAAGGGAGTCCTGGTGGGAGTCTTGGAGGAGCTGGAAGGGACAGTGGGCAGGGGTATGATCAAAATACATTATACGCATGTATGAAGTCCTCAAAGAATAGATAAAAACATGTTTTAAAATGCTACTGTTCCCCATTTACAAATATTTAATTTGAGTGGATGCCACAGCATTGACAAACGTGAGTGTCAGAGTTCAGAACTAGTTGAAGCCCTGTTACAAATTAAATAATAGGACTTGAGAGATGGCTCAGCAGTTAAGGGCACTTACTGCTCTTGCAGGGGAACCCAGGTTTGGTTCCTGGCTCCCATGGAGGCTGAGAGTGAATAACCACCTGTAACTCCAGTTCCTGTGGCTCTGCCCCCAGCTTCTGCCGTCCACAAGTACCGCATGCTTGCGGAGCAAGTACATGCATCCAGGCAAAACACATAAATGTAAAGTTTAAAAAATCTTATTATTTTATCTCAGAAATAGAATTTAGTATCTCTGTGTCACTGGAATGCTAGATACAGTCAGTTTCTTTGTTTCAAAAAACAGATTGCCCAGTACCGAAAGCTTCACTTCTTAAGATCAAAGAGGAATGATTTTTTCTATAAAATTGAGATTATTTTAAGAGAATGAAATAAATGAAACCAAGTAAGATGATAGAATTAGATGTTTGCGTTGTTCAGAATTGCAGAGCTGGGAGGATGTGGCGTGGGGCCAGAGGACTTGCCTAGCATGTTCCGAGCCCTAGGTTCTGTCCTTAGTACTGAGAACAAACACCGCATCAAAACAAAAACCTTTGGTTCTGGGAAGCATTTGGAAATGAAAACAACCTCCCTAGCCTCTCACACCTCCCTCCCAAGAGATGACTGTACCTGGAAAATGATTTAATCCAGTTGAGCAAAACAGCGCATCAATGACTCATATGAAGAAGGAAATCACAACCTTTGGCTGCATGAATGGAGGTTTGTACAGCTGTTCTTACCCTCCCCCATCTGTCCAAACAATCTGTGGGAAGAAGGAGGAACCCAGGATTTGTGCTAGATTTACGGTGATTGAAAGGCGAATAAGGAAAGCTATCTTGCAATCCAGACAGGATTAGGATCTTTAGTAGTGGCCTGTGATTGGGCAGAGGGCGAGAGAACAAGAGGAAAAGGGACATAAGGGAGCAAGCCAAGAAGGAAAACGCAGGTTTCCTTCATATCTTTGAACCTCCCATATTTTGGTCCACACCCTTTGTCAACTTTTGCCGACCTGTACAGATCTGTTCGCTAAACCCGAGGACCTGAAAGAATGGGCCAGACAGACTACAGTCTAATGCTGTGGATGGCTTTATTCAGTTCCTGTGTAATTTTACACGTAGATGAAACAAAGAAAGCCGTGATCCAAGGAAGGCTATTTCAGTTCAGAAGAACATGTAGTTTATTTATGCCATTAAGCACATATGAAATAGTAAGACAATAGCCCTTTCCCAGGACTTTTTCAAGGAATCTAAACACAATTGTCTGGCACACACTACAGATTATATCTGGAAAAGCATGCTAACAAGGCAGAAGGCCATATCCAGATTCAGGGTCCGCAGAGGACAGCACTCAGCTTAGCCTTTCCCCAGATGGGGTTCCATAGCTATGTGCTGACACCCGACAAGAATAAACATATCTCATGAACTGAGTGTAAATGCTCATTGCAGGAGGCACAAAAACACATCCAAGACCAATTTAGGGAACAAAATGCACCTGAGGTAAAAGGCCTCTGCCTTTTTTCAGGGAGGTGTTGTTTATCACATGTCATTATTGTGATCGTGTTCTGACAGCACTCACTGTTCTTTCTTGCCCTCCTCTACTCATGACACTCATCTCCCACAACCTCCCCACCATCCTTCCTTAGAGCTTCATGCTTTACTCAGCCTGTGACATCAATCTGATGCATAAAAAAATACCACCACGCTTTGGCCTCAATTTCAAATATTTACTAGAGTTTCTTTTCCTCAAGCAGAGAGTAAACCTTCAAAATGAGTTTTTGTACATTTGTTCGAACTTTTTGAAATTTGATGGGCATGTGATGTAACTTTAATACCCGATTCCTTTCTGGTCATGGCCAAAACTCATCCAAGAGCATGTTTGGTGTGGGAAGTCCTTCTGTCTATGCGTTGCTTTTATTGGTTAATGAATAAAGAATCTGTTTTGGACCTTTAGGAGATCAGAACTTAATTAGGCATGGAAAGCTAGGTTGAATGCTGGGAGAAAGAAAGGCAGAGTCACAGAGAAGCCATGGAGCCCTGGCGGGTGACGCACAGATTAATAGTGATGGGTTAAATAAATACGTAAGAGTTAGCTAATAAGAAACTAGAGCTATTGGGCCAAGCAGTGATTTAAATAATACAGTTTCTATGTGATTATTTCAGGGCTGAGCAGCCGGGAACAAACAAGCAGCTTCCTCCAACACATGTTAACCTTCTGTTTGTCTTGGCACTTCTGCTCCCAGGCTCTAGATGTGATGATCTGAGTGTTACCCTGTCACACACAGGTGTGACTTTCCCACAGAGCCACATGGAGGACAATCTATCATTCTGTTTGATGGTGTGTGCTGGTCAGTGTCCCGTCCTTAGCTGTCTAGCTGGAGTGCCCTTGTGTAACCTCACCCTGGCATATGGGTGGTAACTCTCAGGAGGGTGCTGAAAGGGCTGGAGAGATGATGGTGCAATGAATAAGAATTCTTGCTGTCAAACATTAGGCTGAGTTCGGGGAATCCTGCTGAAGAAGGACGAAGGATTGTAGGAGCCAGAGGGGTCAAGGACATCACAAGAAAATCCACAGCAACAACTAACTGGCTCATAGGATCGTAGAGTCTGAACCAACAACCAGGGAGCCTGCATGGGACTGACCTAGACCCTCTAGACGTGACAGCTGTGTAGCTTGGTCTTCTTGTGGGACTCCTAACAATGGGAACAGGGGCTGTTCCTAAAGCTTTGGTTGGCTCTTGGGAACCTGTTTCTTCTTCTGGGTAGCCATGCCTGGTCTTAATACAAGGGAAGAAACAGTCTTACCTCAACTTGATATGCCACGCTTGTTGACACCCAGGGGAGACCTGCCCCTTTCTGAACAGCAATAGAGTGGATGGGGGTATGGTGGAGGGGAGGGGAGGGAATGGGAGAAGAGGAGGGAGAGGAAACTGTGATTGGTCTGAAAAGTAAATAAATAAAATTTAAAAATTTTAATCATATATATATATATCACTGCTGCTTTTCAAGAGAACTGGAGTTAAGGCCACAGTACCTATGGCAGGCACTTGCTACCACCTGCCAGCCCAGCTCTAAGGGATTAGATGTAGTCCCAGGGGATCTTGTGCCCTCTTCTGGCCTCCTGAGAGTACTACAGGCTTATGATGCACAAGCTGTATGTGCAGGCTAAACCCTCACATAAAAATTTTAAAAATCTATCCTTTTATAAGTGAATTCGTGATCTTACTGAATTTGGCTGTTCTGAAGTGTGCTCCTAGGTAGCCAGCATCATTTCTTTGTACGTTGCTGCCAACTTTATAAGCAGGATCCATAAACCAAATTGGAGTACGTTTCTTCCTGTGACTTAAAGATGGTTTGAAAACTACAGGCACGGAGCCTTTGGAGTTCTGCTATCTAGAAACAGACAGGACCACGTTTAGCTTTTCCGCTAGTTCTTAACTCCTCAGACTTAATCACCAGGTAAAAATAAGCTAGTATAAGATACTGATTTTTTTTTTCCAGAGAAACTGGGGATGGCTTTGTGATTAGCGTGGCAGGTACCCACAGAGTCAAGGCTTGGCTGCAGCTGGTGGCACTGTTGGGAGTCCGGGGAACCTTTCAGAAGTTGTGCCTCATGGTAGAAAGCTAGGCCACTGGAGGATGAGTCTTGAAGAGGATGCTGGAACTCTGCCACCCCCTTTGCTTTTCCAGTCAGCATTCCTAACTGTCCTTGTTGGGGTTACCATTACTGTGATGAAACGCCGTGACCAAAGGACTTGGGAAGGAAAGAGTTTATTATGCTTCCACATCACAGTTCATCATCAAAGGAAGTCAAGACAGGAACTCAAGCAGGGCAGGAACCTGGAGCCAGGAACTGATGCAGAGACCATGGAGGGGTGCTGCTTACTGGCTTGCTCCTCATGGCTTGCTCAGCCTGCTTTCTTATAGCACCCAGGACTACCAGTCCAGGGGTGGTACCACCCAGAGAGGGCGGGGCTCTGCCCATCAATCACTAATCAAGAAAATTCCCTCTAGGCTTGCTTATAGCCAGGTCTTAGAGGCATTTTCTCAATGAAGGCTCCCTTCTCTCTGATGACTCTAGTCTGTGTCAAGTTGACAGAAAACTAGCCAGTACACTGGACCCCAAAAGTTGTGCAGCTAGTAAGCACAGCAACTCCACAGACAGGAAGTACCCTTGTACCAGAACTCTGTTAGTCTGTGCAGCTGTGTCCCAGTGGCCAAGCAGGTTGAAAAGAGAAAAATATGACAAACAGGTGGACCAACAAGATGCATTTTCATGTTAATATTGAACATTAGACATCAAAGATCATTTCTTTGCTCTCTTCAAGAAAAATATGTTGCGTTTGACCAGTGAATACCGCTGTGCATTCGCGTGCATGTACTAATGTGCCGAGCTAATTAGCTAATGGTCTTGGAGATCTTGGAAGGGGACATTGATACACAGGGATTTTAGAGCAGGATGCCGGTTGGTGGATGTGACCCTCCAGGAGGATGCAAGCGGTACCTGCACAAGTGAGGAATGGGTGTGAAAGACCTGGAGAACACAAGCTTGGCTGCTGCCTTCCCACCCCAACCGGTTTTCTCGGAACCCAATAGCAGGGTTTTTTGTTAAGTTGTATATAAAGGAGAGTTTATAAGTTAAATAATACAGAAAAAAACCCCTCTCAGCTTACAAGTTGGAATAGCTGCTCTCTAAAAGGGACTATGCTTCTCAGAGGATTATGTGAGCATGAGTTGGCGACATCTTAGAAGTTGGCGAAATGAGTAATCAGAGCAGTCATCTCAGTTGAGTCTCTGCCTATCCCTTTGTCTGAGTTTTGGAAATCATTTTCTATTGTGCAAATCAGCAAGAGCTTCAAATCCATAATTATGTATTGAGTGCTTACTGTGTGCTGGGCTGTGGTGGGTGACGGGGTTACAAAGATAAAGACACACTGTCTCCAGGGAGCTCCTGGGAGGTGTGCGTGGCCCGTGATATCACAGATGGTCTGTGATAGACACTGAATGGTGAAGTGAGGCCGCACACATGAAAATGGTTTGCCCACCTCAAACATTTTAATTAAAAATTATTTAAGAATACTGTTGATTAGGGCACTGAGGACCACACTTCTTTTTAAAACAAATTTAAAAATACTCTGGAATATGGCTATAATTAAGACTTTCATGATGCCCTCCTTAAAATGAAATAGACATAATTGGGATGTATATTGTGTATATACAAATACATAATTTGTATTATTCATACTTTATACATAATTTTAAGACTCATGCTGATAAATTATAATGATGAATATAATCATCTTGTGTCTTATTCATTTTTAATTTTGATCCTTAAAGCAATTTAAGTATTTGAGGATCACTGGACGTATAAAGGACCCTCTATTCTCTCATACCTTCCTGCTTATTATCTTTAACAGACAACAGTGTCCCACTAAGAATAAAGGAGATGCCAGGAAATATGGAGTAGAAGAAGCTGGTCCTGACAGGGTTATTTTGATAGACCCTCACAGATGACATCTGAGTTAGGACTTGCAGCCTGGCCAAAGTTAGATAGGGAATAGCATTATGAGGTAGGGGGAGAACAAGCAAAAAGCTGAGGCAATGAGGATTCATGATTGGGAAGGCAGGCAGTCAGAAAGCAGAATGAGCGAGAGACCAGAGTCTGTGAACGCCTACAGATGTGACCAACCTTGTTACTCTTCTGTGTTCTCCATGCATGCCATTTTCTTCAGCCTAATCTGGTGTTTTCTAATTCATTAACATTGTAGATGATAATATTTTCAATATTCATGCCTCAGACTTAGAGCTTATCAGTTTTGATTCTCTAATCATTCTTCTGGTCTTTCCATAATGCCTTACTTTGTGGAGATCACTTGAAACCCACCTTCTAGAAGTCCCTTAATGTGTAGGCTTGCTGGTCTCCAAAATTCCTTTAAAATCTGTTTAGTTAGTTTGCTCAGGCAAGGTCTTGATATATATATCAAGCTGTCTGGGAACTCACTGTGTAGCCCAAAATGGCCTTGAGTTTGTCATCCTCCTGCCTGCGTCTCTTCAGTGCTGAAGTGGCAGGCGCTTGCCTTCCCGCAACCTCAGATCTGTCTCCCTTAACTTTTAAAATCTAAAAAACATTTTTATTGTGCTTTTGTCCTTGAAAAGTAATTCTGCTGGAGAGAAACCTAAGAGGACAATTTTTTTTTTCTGAGCATTTTGAAAACCATTGTCAACTGTTCTTGAACTTCTATTGTTGCTTCGGAGACTATGTTCTTTGCCTTGCGTGCTGCAGCTCATTCCGCTCTATAGAATGAAGTGTTCCTTCTTCTTTCTGTGGTCTTGAGTTGATAGTTTCCATTAGCTCTGACAAAGTTGGCCATTTTCTCTCCTGATACTGCCTTCCTCATACTGTCTCCTTTTTCCTTGGGGACTTAGACTAGTTAAGGGTAGGGCTGGTGACTCTTTAGTCTAACTGGTTCTCATTTCTTCCCACCTCCCCTCATTCTTCCAAACTGTAAATCAGCCCTAAGTCTAAGGTGTTACTTTATCCTTCTTGCAAAGATTTTGACATCTTTTTTTACCTTTTTCTTCTCCCTCTGCTCTTCTCTATGCTCACTATTGCATCTGACCTTTCAAATGATCAACAAAGGGCTGTCCCCAAGTCTCCTGCTTAATGCACCTTACAATCATTCCTTTTTATTTATATGTGACTCTTGTTTGAAACATCTAGGAAGCACGTCCACCTTTTTGACCCTGTCTTTCAAAACAGTCATCTACAAAGCTCAGTCTTGAGAGTTGTGCAAACAAGTCACAAAAACCCGTCAGAAACATCTCATAACGTTAAAACTTAAAGGTAAGGGTAAGGGTTTTTTTTTTTGTGTGTGTGTGTTTAAAGTGGAAAACTGTCTCAGCAGTGAAGAGGATTGGCTGCTCTTCTAGAGGATGAGGGTTCAACTCCCAGCACCAACATGGCAGCTCACAACTGTCTGTAGTTCTAGTTCCAAGGCACCCAACAGCCTCTTCTGGTCTCTGTAAGCACCACCTGCTTGTGGTAAAACATTCATACAGCATACAAGAGTAACAAAGTAAACATTTATGAAATGATTTGATGTTTGGGCTCTTTTCTTTTCATACCTATCCTGAAATGCATGTAGCGGGAGGCAATAGGTTGGTGACGCCAAGCAGAGAATAAATGCTAAGCACATTAGCTTTACGTTACAAAACCTTCCAGAGCCAGAGCCCTTACGGTTCATTTCTCACCTTTTGAGGCTGCATCAGGCCCTGGGAGTGTGACATGACTAGAAATGAGCATTTCACACTTATGAAATGTTCCACCTACTGGAACAGACAGATACGAAGAAGATATTGGTGAAAATGTGAAATATTAGATTGAGTGTGTAAAAAATCAAAAATTCTGAGTTATATGATGCCTGCCATATATGAGTGCTGTCCTGAGAACTTTGTGTGTGCTGTCTTCTTTCGTTCTTCTGTGTTCACAAGGACGACTCCCAGTCCCTAGATAAGAAGACAGGCAGAGATGGACCAGGGCGGTGGCTCAGCCACATGTACCATTTCTCTACACACACGAGTGCTTAAGTGTGAATCCCTAACACCTAAAAGGTTAGCTAGGGTTGTGTGTATCTGTCACCCCAGCAGTGGGGGAGGAGATAGGAGGAGCTCCATGGTTCACAGGCCAACTGGCTTCGCCAAAAAAAAATGTGAGCTTCTAGCCCAGTGAGAGATTTTGGCCCAAGACAGTAAGGCAGGGGGTGATGGAAGAACACACCCAACGTGTGTCTCTGGCCTCGAGTGTACGCATGTGGGGGCTCCCACAGTTGTATGCATTCTCCACACACAATGAGATGCTTCATTAATCTAGTAGGTACCCCAATCCGATCAATTTCACAATCAATGTTGGGCCTTGTGGTGTCTTGGGAGAACGAAAACTACAAAAGATATCAAAGTAAATGTCCAATACATGGACAAGAAGTCCATAGAGGAAGGCTGGGCAGGATTTGTGTGTGTGTGTGTGTGTGTGTGTGTGTGTGTGTGTGTGTGTGTGTGTGCCTCATGAGTGTGGATGCTCACAGAGGCCAGAAGAGGATGTTGAATCTCCTTGGAGTTGGAGGACTCTGACAGGGATTCTGGAAGAGTAGCAAGTGCATACTCAGAACTGCTGAGATGTTTCTTTAGACTCCTAGCCTGTGGTGGACTTCTAAGTCTGAGTTGGATAGGTAGATGGTGCCTACCTACAGTAACTGAAATGGCATTTTAGCATGTAGTGGAAAGGAGTCCAGCTCTTTTTCACGATGACTGGAGTATGAACCTGCTGAAGACATCTCTCCTGTTGAAAGGAATTTTAGATCCTGTCTGTGTGGTTTGAATGCAGGGTGAAGGCAGAGTAAGAGGAATTAATTATATAGATTCCTCCACAGAACATCACCATTGGCTAGCTAATCTTTTCTCTTTTTATCAATAGGAACTAGTTTTGGAAATTTTGGTTTGAATCTATTAAATGGGGGGGGGGGGCAGGGCAGACAGACAGACAGAAAAACACACACACAGATTTTTTTTCAAACTGAAGTGCAAAAATGTTAAACAAGTATTTATTTGGTACACTATCACTTTAAATATTTGAAGCATAGAAAATTGGATTTTCTTTATAGAAAAAAACACAAATTGGAATAGCTTGAACAGCACCTACCATGTTCTTATTGTGTAACTTACAGAGCGAGCATCTTTTCATCCTGCTTTAGAAATGATGTCCTGTGATTTTTAATATTTTTTGTGCTATTTCTGAGATAGCTATAAAATATAATTCTTTGGAAATTCCTTTAATGTTTGTGTGTGTGTTCATGTGTCTGCACATGCTTGTAGAGACCATAAAAATTGTTTTAGGTATTGTTCCTTGGGTACTGTCCACCTTCTTGTTTTTTTAGACAGGGTCCCCCTCTGGCCTGTAACTCACCAAGTAGGCCAGAGAGCCCCACAGATCTCCCTGCCTCTGTCCTTGGCTGTCCTGGAACTTGCTCTGTAGACCAGGCTGGGCCTTGAACTCACAGAGATCTACCTGCCTCTGACCAGTGCTGGGATCAAAGGCATGCACCACCATTGCCTGGTTTGTTTGATTTTTTTAAGTGAGTATTTTTCAATCAATTCATTTACTAGAAGAAAGAACACTTTCTGTTGGTGTTAGGCACAATGACTAAAGATGGAGCAGCCGTCCATCCTCTGAGGCACTGCCAATGTGCCCACCATCTTTATTATCCCAGCCACTTAGATCCTATATTTTTCTGTAATGCTGTTAGTTATCTTGATATATTCACTTTATAAATTTATGTTTCTATGTAAGATATTGCTTAGCCTTTAAAAAGTTGTAAGAATAGTACAAATAGCTCTCATATATTTCCCTAGGGTCAACATCTTGTCACCTTTATATTTCCTCTACCCTCTCTAGACTAGGGGTTCCCAACCTTCCTAATGCTGGGATCCTTTATTACAGTTCCTCATGTTGTGGTGACCCCCAACCATAAAATTAATTCCATTGTTACATCATAACTGTGATTTTGCTACTATTATGAATCATAATGTAAATATCTGCTACGCACCCTTGTGGGGGTTGTGACCCCCAGGTTGAGAACCACAGCTCTCGAGAGATGTAGACATCCATACAATTTATACTTCTCTGAGCTAAGAGTAAGTTATAGGTACACACACCGATTGTACCCAAGTTGGGGTCTGGACCTTTGATGACCTGGTTGGCTTCTAATCCAGCAAGGGGTTGCCACCCTACTTTGGGGCTGGTGTCCTGGTGATGTGTATGGCCTCTGATCTGGTCGGGGGTCCTCTGGGGTTCAGGATGCTGGCCTGGCTTCTGGTGGGTGTTAGAGTCTTCTGCCAGCGGTGTGAGCTGTGGTAGGATGGGGAGAGGAGGGGCAGTTGGAGTTGCTGGGAGGGTGAGGGCAGGGCAGGAAGTGAAGGACAGGGTGGTAGCTTCCCTGTTTTGAGGGAACTGGCCTGGCCTCTGATTGGGTAGCAGGCTTCCGGCAGAGGTGTGGGCTGGGATATGGGTGGCAAGGAGGAGGGGTGGTTGGGGTTATGCTGGACAGACAGAGGCCGGGTTTGAGGGGGGCAGTCTTGCCTTGGGTTCAGGGAGCTGGCCTGGCACCCGGTGGG
The DNA here is from genome assembly GCF_037038515.1 of Microtus pennsylvanicus. Classification (NCBI taxonomy): domain Eukaryota; kingdom Metazoa; phylum Chordata; class Mammalia; order Rodentia; family Cricetidae; genus Microtus; species Microtus pennsylvanicus. Next base: position 102,036,596 of record NC_134583.1, on the reverse strand, counting down.
GAAGGGGGCTTCCAGCAGAGATGGGTGGGGAAATTTTTTCTGCCCCCTCTGATTCATATTACCAGACAACCAGGCAACTGTCTAGACAAACCTCTAGGCAGATGGATTGTACAGCAAATATCCCAGTGTGAGCTCTGTGCCTGGGATGGTCACAGCCTCCTCTGCACTCCCATTCACAAAGAGAATATGGGATCAGAAAGTCTAAACCCTTCATGGTAGTTTTCGGTGACTTTTTGGTAACGTTCACCCCACCCTGCCTTGATAGGTTGATTGGTTTTTCAAACCGGTCTCATTTTCCCTTTCGTCAGTTCGACTCGAATTGTGCTAATATACCAACGTGTGCCTTTGCCAGGGGCCTCAGAAATCTCTGAAGTGATTACCTTTGGTTTGGTCTTCCATCCCCCCACAGCGACCTGAGCAGATTTGTGTGATGCGTACAGACAGAAGCTGCCCCCTTCTGCTGTAGAGCTGAGCTGTTTCACGGTTGTCCAGAAGTTTACTCTACTCCATGGCAACAAGCGTTCTGCCCAGATTTCCCATCTGGTGTTTGAAGCCTGCGTCTTGCAGAGACTTGTACCACTGATAGTCGCTATTCATCTGCCTTTGGCTTCAGTACTTCTGACGTTATCACTATTGCTCATCCTAAACAGCCCTCGTTTCAAGTAAGAGGCACTTGGCCTTGTTTACTTAGCAGAAGGAACTTCGGTTCCTCATCTCGAAAATGAAGGGTTTGGCTGAGAAAGCCCCTGCCAACTGTTTTTAATGATCTGTGTATGTGATTGACAGTTTGCCTAGACAGAGACCACGGCCTGTAAGGTGGAAGGCCTGAGGGCCATGCCAGACTCTTAAATGAGCGAGCAAGTGAATGGCATCATGAACCCTGGCTGTCTAGGAGTGAGGAGGCCATTTCACCATGAAGAATGCATCAGTTGTATTTTTCACTAGATTTTCTTCTTAGAGAGTTCTTAAAAATAAATCTGAAGGCTGAACATGACTTACAACTTCTGATTGTTTATGGTCTGGCATGTTCCTTCTGTTCTTGTCTAGTGCCTGTTCTGGGTCTCCACAGGTGTGTGTGGTGTTTCTGAACATACTGAACATATCCTGTGTTAGTCTTTTGATAGTCTCAACTATTCTAGTTACCCCAACCTACCAAATGTCATATGTGTTATAGTCACTATGAATTGATGGCTCCCAATCCCTGCTACTCAACAAGAGGGCCACAGACAGTGCTGGATGAACAAATATGCAAATAAGAGCAAGAAAAAATGGAAGCCTTGGATTGTGAATTGAAGTTCTCTAAGCTGGTGCTCCAATACCATTGCCAGCTGGTCTTTATTGGTAGTGCCTCTTGTTGCTTCCGTTTCCCCACCTCCATTGCTGGCATTCCCCTGCTGTCTTTTTTGGTCTACCCTGGATATTTATCAAGCACCAATTCATTTCTATCACCCTCAGATTGTCCCGTTTCTTCGAGACTGTTCCTGCCCACACCACTGTTTCCCCCTCTGATGCAGTGAGGGAAGCGGCTCAGCATGCTCCCCCCACCGTGTCCATTCCGTTCCTCACCTGTCTGATGTATTTTAGCTCTGCAGCCATAGGCTCTGCATGTGGAGACTAGCTTTTAGTATTGGGGCTTTGCGCTTACATTTTTTAAGCATTGTAAGTAGAATTAGCTTTATGGTGAGAGGAAGAAAGTGAAATGACCATCAATTTTTCAATAAAGAGACAGCTACTATTAATACATTTACAATCCTTTCAACATACATGTTCATGTGTACACCCATATCTATAGCCACACCGTATTATTATTATTAAAAATGTCATTATACATGAGTTTTTATAAAGATACTTTAACCTTATATAAAGGTTAATTTGCTGTTCACTAAATATGTCTTCATTATTTTAATCGTTTCAAACTTTTAAAAGCTGGTGCTATATAGATGATTTGTTGAATGTAAATATGTATAGAACCCATTATTTCTAGAAAATTTTGAATAAGTATTTGTTCAAATTAAACCATGATATTAATCTTTAAAATGTTCTGGATGGGGAAAGGAGCAGTATGATAACACACACTTTTAATCTCAGCACATGGGAAGCGGAGGCAGGCAGATCTCCATGAGTTCAAGGCCAGCCTAGTCAACATAACAATTCTGGACCTGCCGAGGTGACATAGAGAATCCCAAATATACTTTCTCCTTTTTGATGGTCTGAAATGCTACACTGTCCCGCTTTCCCTACTGAGTTATGAATTCTGGTCTAAACCCTTACACAATTTTAATATAACATAGTATATTTTCTTTTGGGAAGTCTTACAGAACATTTATTGTTATATCATTCATGGGCATAAATTGAAACATTTAAAATTTCCCAGGAACACGAGGAAGTTTTAAAATGTCTATTATATATATTGAAAGGTAATTTATTATATGCAAATAAAAAGATTTTTCTCCAATTACATAATGGGTCAGTGAGTATTACTGGTTGCAGACATTAAATAGGGCAGCTTAATTTCTCTTATTTTCCATTTTCATAAATATCAGTGTTGAAAACCATTTTCATATAAATCAAAATAATTGGGGTAAGAACAGTTTTATTACAGCAATATTGACTGGTTCTTTTGACTTTTAAATTATTAGTTTAAAATATGTATCAATTGCCAGTTATTTTTAACTGGTCTATTAGGTGATAAGCAATTAGTTCATTTGCCATTCAGTTGGTTCGGTTGACAGCAAAGGTCGCAGTATTAGCAAAATATCACAAGGAGTCAGGTATAGGGGTTGCATATTATGTAATATATTATTTCATAAGGATTTGCACCTCCAAAGGGTGTGCTTATCATAGAAAGTCACTGTTGATCATGAGTTTTCCACAGGGGTAGCAAAATTGCCTCAATTTCCCCATTTAGTTTATGTCTCTCCAGAATAAACTTTGTCCATTTTTATTGTGCTCAAAATCATTTATTCATAATATATTTCAAATATGTGTATAAAAGTGTTATATTCTACTACTTACTTACGATGTTTATAATACATCACTTCTGAAAAAGTATCGATAAATTCTAATTTTATGGCTTTTTACATAAGTATGTATAGGCTCTGATGAGTGTTGATTCCTCTTTTTTAGATGTTTATTGATTTAACCATTTAAAAAAGTTTAATCTTTATAATCATCTAATTATTTTAATTTAGGAATTGCTTCTGATCAATATCACAATTTTTTAAGGTGTGTCTCAATGAACAAAGAAATTAATGTTTTCAGTTAAGCAATTATTTTTTTTCCTGAGGTACATCTCCTTAATTCTCACTTCACTAGATAAACAATTTTCTATTTTGTAAAGCTTTTTCCAATTTTAATTTTTCCTTAAACACTTTTTTTCTCATAATATTGCATCTGAAATAAAAACAGGAAGAGCCCTGAGCTCTGGCTTGGTAGACCTATCATGCCATCTCCTATCACAGCGAAACAAGGCAACCAAAGCAGCCAAACCAAGGTGCCATTTCCTGTGTTCTAACCTTGTGACTTCCTACCTCTTCTTGCTGAGCAATCTACTTACAGAGAAAACAGCCACAGCACACTTGCTCATTTCACTGTGTTCCAGGCGGATGCTGATTTCATCACCAGAATCATCACATTTATTCTCCACATTAGCCCTGTAAAGTATGAGTTAGTGTTTCCCATAACAGGCTAACAGCGATGTTATTAGGTTTAAGTTGGGTGTTTTTTCACAACAGTGTTTCCCTTAATCACATCAATGAAGGAGAAACGGTGCTCCTGGTCCCCATCAGTGAGTCTTCAGAAGAGCACGTCTGAAGTCTCAGGTCTACGCTTCAGCAGATGAGAATATGTATGCATTTTGCTTTTATGGATGACCAAATGCAAACTATTGTCATTCTTCCCTCCAAATTCAATCCCATTTGGTACCAAATATCTTTTAAAATTCATTCAGCATCACTATAGTCTCCTTTGAAAACATTTGTGTTTTTAGTGTTAACAAGTGGCTATGATTTGCTAATATTCGATTCTTTCCCTTTTTCTCTTAAAGATAGTGTTTTTAGAAGAATCATCTCAGCAGGAGAAGCTGGCCAAAGAATGGTGCTTCAAACCGTGTGAGATCAGAGAGCTGAGCCACCAGTAAGTCTCTGCCAACATCTTGCCTTTTGCTGGGAGCCAGTACCAATGTTCCAGTTATCAGAAAAGACAATGAGAGAGGGAGGCTTTCTGATTAAGCAGTTGGCCACCATTGGGGAAGATGGGTGAGAGGAAAGCAATCTGAAGGACAGAAACTTTGAGGCCCAGAGGCTGCCGTCATTACTTTATCAAACATCTGTTGGGTATCTTGTGTACAGTATTAAAGTCTTGGCAAGTTGTTAGCCCCAAATAAGCATGGGGGGGGGATGAAGCAGGGAAACCATCAAGGAACAGAGTTCTGATGAACATGAGATGGGGATGGGAAAAGTTGAAAAATGATGGAGGGGAGCTTCTTCATCTCCTTCTGGCACAAGCAGTGGACCACCTCTTGGCCCTGTCTAATGTTGGCTCCTGATGTCTACCATCCAGCTCCAAGTCATTTTATGAATGGTGAACTGACTTCTAACCTTGGCTGCACTGACAAGTTGCAAGTCTGTAATCATCCCTGAGCTGCGTCTTGCTCTCTGTAAAATGAGGTGGTGTATTTAAGGACATTGATTCCACCTGCTTCTCTCACATCCCACACTCCTTCATCTTTATCTCGCAAGCCCCAGACTCACCCTTGAGTATGTGGACTTGGCTAATGTCATGTCCCAGTGCTTCCTGTGTTGGGGCAAAGCTACACAGGATGCAGTGAGTCCTTCGATAGCCTGTCTTCTGCTCTTGAAGATGACACCCTCAAACACCGCCTTTGCCTTTGCCTTTGCCTCTTTGCTCCTGCTAGCACACACAGGTTTCCCTTGAATTAAAAAAAAAGTGAAGTCCCCTGACTTTCGCTGGGGAAGATGCCCAGTTCTCTCTCCATCACCCATATCTGGAGTGCAGCACTCCTCAGCACCTTGGACAGAACTAAAGCAGCCTGAGACTGGGAGTGAATCCCTTTGATGTTGAATGCCATGGGCTCACTGCAGTAGAGGTCCCATAGTCTCTCTGAGGCTTCACACATCTTACCTTCAGATTTTTGTTACTGGTCACTTCCCTGCCTCCTTTTTTACTCTCTCTGATATCTCTGTATCCTGGGTCTCCTCTATTTTCTTGACAACAGTTCTGCCGATGTCAATCATCACCACCCTCTCTTCCTCTCTCATTCTTAAGTGAATACTGATGCTCAAGAGTTAGCCTCATTTCTACAGAAAATTTCTGGCATTAGTAGCTTGTAGAGAAGTTTCTCAACCCCGAATCCTGTCTTTAATTCTTGTGTGACTGCTTACCCCACATCTTCAGTAACTTCCCGGACACCTAGAGGCCACAAGCTAGAGTCTAGCTAGGGTTTTGAGTGTGTTCATATGCTAGAAGTTGGACCCAGTGCAAAGATGTTGAGAAGTGGTGAGTTTTGAGAGGAGGGACCTGGTTAGAGATGATTGTTGGTGATCTTGCAAAGTGAGGGAGTCCTTGAGAGAATGTAGTCTATTAAGGTGAGTCTACTTCGTGCAGCTGGTTACTTGTATAGTTCTCTGTGTGTTGTCATGCAAGAAAGTATGTCTTGCCTAAGTAATGCATACACATTTTCAGAAGTTTGAACTATATAGGCCTCTTTTAAAAAGCAAAGTATCCACCCTTAGGTAGTTTGTTACAGAAATAGGAAACAGTCTACTGCGTCATACTGTGACATTTGGCTTAAACTTACATCAGGAGACCCTACACAGCTGACTCTTCAACCAGGTTCTCTGACATTTTTGTGTTCACCCTCATATGCTCAACCTGTCTCTCTGACTCATCTCATTTCCCTCTAGGGAGTGATAAAATATGAAATTCTTCCTCTCATGTTTGGTCACTTGCTTTTCTGTTCCCATTACCATGACCTTTTTTTAGTCATGTTTTTTTTCCTTTGTGTGTGTTTTTATAGAAATGTGCACATGTGTATATGCATGCACACATGTAGAAGCCAGAGTTTGTCATTCTCCACTATTGCTCAGGGAGGGCCCCTTTATTGAAATCCAGAGCTTATCAGTTCAGCTGGTATACTCAGCATATTCTGGGGGTCCCTTGTTACTGCCTCCCCTGTGCTGGGATTAAAGGGGAGCTACTATGCTCTCCTGGTATTTATGTGGGTGTTAGAAATTCTAACCCTGGTCCTTACGCTTGCCCAGGAAACACTTTATTGACTGGACCTTCTCTCTGGCCCCTCAACATCGTATTTTGGTAGTGATTCATGTTATTGTAAGAGTAGTTGCTTTTGTTTTCCTGTTGAGTAGTATTCCATTAGGACTCAGTTTGTTCATCTGTTTTTTTCTTCCATGACAGTTTTTAATATTGTTTTCAGTTTGCGGCTATGAGCTGAACAAAGCTGCTGCAAACATTCTTGCCCAACCTTTTATAAACTTAAGCTTTATTCTCCTGAGGAGACGCTTAGGGGCGGAATTATTCACCAAGAGCCTCTGTGTGATGAGATCTCTCTGTCTCTGTCTCAGTATCTCTCTGAAACACACATGCCCCTAATATCTTGAGATATCATAAAGTCTCTGAAGGCGGAGTGATGTCTTACTTCTCTGTAGACCCCCCACAAGTCTTCACAGAGTTTCCTAAACACGTTTGGGAAACACCATCTAATGAGCACCCGACTGCTGTGAACTCCAAGATATTTCAGTTTCCGGTGGTAGGGGAAGTAAGTCCCAGGGACAGAGGTACCTACCCAGAGGGGACAGTACTGGCACATTTCACGTTGTAGATGCCCTTGATGCCTTCCTACCTACTCATGAGGTGTCACTGTTCTTTGTCACATAGAGTGTAGCCAACAAGACTACTGAGCCTAGAGGGGAGCTGCCAAGGTCAAGACTTCTCTCCAAAGCTCACAAGTTAATGGTTCGCTTTTCCAAGCTACTGATATTTCCCCAGCTTACATTTGTTGTTATATAAATGAGAACACTGGGGCTGGAGAGGTGGCTCAGAGGTTAACAGCACTGACTGCTTTTCAAGAGGTCCTAAGTTCAGTTCCCGGCAACTGCATGGTGGCTCATGTAATGAGATCTGATGCCCTCTTCTGGTGTCCAGGAAAACATGCTATATATATATATAACCAATAAATAAATCTTTAAAAAAATGAGAACACCATTGTCCCACTCCACATGTTGAGCACATCATCTTATCACCACAACTGGCATTTGCTGATGCTTTTGTTTGCTAGCCTCCACTCTTGTATGCAATAACTCAATCCCCACAATTCTATGATCACAACCCTCTCCTCATTTTTCATATAGTGAAGGTGATAAACAGGGAGACTAGGTCACATGACACACATCCCACTGCTTGTTAATGGTGGAGCCTCACTCAGGCAGTCTGATCTAGCATATGAATATATGTATGTAACTGCTACAGCAAGCAGCCCACCATCACTGACACAGTGCTCAGGGAAAACTGTGTCCAGCACTAGTACATATAAACCCTCAGTAAGTGTTAGCTGCTTGCCCCACAGCCTCATTCCTATTTCTAGCTCCCCTTTTAACACAGAGCATTTTAAAGCTGCTCTTGCGTGCGTCTTACATCTGGATATATGGATGCATCACATTTGCTGGCTAAGGGTTTTTTCTTATGGTGTCGAGTTCTGTGGGTGATGGTCCAGGTGTTCTAGGTGAGAGCAGTGGAGTAGATATCATTTCTTAATAGATATCTGTTTGGATGAGTTGGTGCGGTGAATTCCCAGGGGAACTGAATTAGCTCTTTAGATGAGCTTTATGAGTCTGCTAAGCATTTGCTTTCCTTCCTCCTGTGGATAGTGCTTCTGAAAACTTAAAAATATCTATCCAGAACCCGTCGGTACAAAAATAAACAGAAATGTGGCTGGGGGAGGCTCAGCCAATCAGAAGCACGAGTGGAAAGCTGGGCACGGTGGTGCATGCCTGCCTTCTCAGCACTCAGGAGGTGGAGGCAGGAGTAGTGTGAGTTCAGTGCCAGCCTGGGCTCTACCTCAAAGTCATGTCTCCAGAAGGAAAGGAAAAGAGTTGAAGCAGGAGGGGGGTGACAGCATCTCAACCCCTCCGTACTTCACCTTCACACTAACAGTCCATGTCTGCACTCTCTTGGCAAAGACCAGGGATCTCCAAGCAGCCCAGGCATGCTCTTGATGCTTCTGTTGAGAGTTCATCCTTGGGATACATGGAGGACAGGATTTCTTGCAGTCTTCTAAGATGAAGGGGACCACTGAGCCTTGAGTTATTGGTTTCATCTTTATCCCCCCGTTGTGACATCTGTCTTTGCCCCTCAGCACAGTTCTTGATGCTTGAAGACCCTATCCCCACCTCCACTCTCTGTCCAGTTGGAAGAACAGAGTCATAGGATGTGGCCATGGCTTCTCTCCTTTCTTCTGCTATGGTGACTCAGCATCTGTGCACTTCTGTGCTTTCTTCTGCTACAGCAGCTCAGCTTCTGTGCACTTGTGCGTTTTCCTTCCCTCCACCACCTCTGACTAGAGCTGCAACCATTGTAACGTAGGTGCTCTCTCTTCTAGCAGAATTTTATTCTTATTTTCTGGTCTCTTTTAAAAAAAAGGAAATTTAGAGTTGTAAATGTGCAGGACAAACAAAACCCTTACCTAAAGATGCTCTCCAGTGATTTCCTTCTTCTCTTTACTTCCCAGCGAGTTCTTCATGCCGGGCCTTGTTGATACACACATCCATGCTCCTCAGTACGCCTTTGCTGGAAGCAACGTAGACCTGCCACTGTTGGAGTGGCTGAACAAGTACACATTTCCTACAGAACAGAGGTTCCAGAGCACTGACCTCGCTGAAGAAGTCTACACCAGAGTTGTTGTGAGTATCCTGTGTGGGGGTGCTGCGTAATGCCTGATCATTCACACGAACATTCATTTCTAGTTATAAACACTTCAGTTATAAAAGTGTTAAGGGAGAGATGGGCTGTGGCAACATTTTTAAGTCCTCTCATAAGCCGCTGAGCCTGCCACCCTCGCAGTGGCAAGGAGAGAATGAGAGTGTAATGACCCTAGCTTTCGTCTGGTGGATTCTACTACAGCTCTCTTATTCTTGTCTTCCGGGTGTGCTCTCTCACTGCCGCCAATTCATAGTGCTGTTCTGAGGACCATCTGGAGTATCCATGTGACCTTCAGAAGGCTCCGTGACTCACTGTCCCCATCTGGAAAACTCATATAGCACTAGAACCTCCTTGATGGATTGTTATGATAATTCATGAGATTAATATTTGGGAGGTCCTTTAAACAGTACCTAGCATATGGTAAGAGCTGCATTTTGTTATTTGTTTAATGCTCAAGGAAAAATTAAATTTCAAACTGCTTTTGGGAGGATATCACATCGTTTTATTAGGTTGGCAAGGACGGAAGCTAGGATGATCTCACATTACAGAAAAGGTGGGGACGGGATATGAGCACTGACGGCGTTAGTGGGAACACTGTAGCCAATTCAGTCCCGATCAGGGACTGCTGTGTGTGCCCCACTGTTATGTTGAGGGCTGGGAAAATGGGCCACGTTCTCCTCTTTTATAAAACCTAGCTCCAGAATAAGAGCACACCCAGAAACTGGAATGCAAATGCTTTTCATCTTGCCCCTGCCTCCTACAGTGAACTCTTCGGACCGTACTCCTGAGTTCTTGCAGGACTGACCAGTGGTTCTTCTGTGGTACTGGCTACATGCCTTCTGCATGAACTGGCCTGGCTCTCCTGCCGATTCCTTGTCTTGTATCATTCCAGGCTTAAAAAGTAGAAACAGGCACGTACATTCATTCAGTTGTCTTGCTTAGTTAAGATTGTGGGGCTGGCATTTTAGCCTGCATCCGCATGACAGTAGAAAACTGAGAAGGGCGAAAAGCTGGTTATGAATTGGCTAGCACACTGTGTTAATGAATTGTGTTAACCACACCAAATCTTTATCTTCACAATGTATTTATACCTCACATTGTTCTAAAACGGGCTTGAAATTGCTTAAAATTGCATAGGATGGAACAAAAGAAAATGAGTCATCAAATCACAGAAAAGGAAAAAGAGGGGAAGGGAAAACTAAAACCCAAAGTGAATGTTCGCTCTTGGGAGAGGCTGTCACAAATTTTGCTCTGTTTCTAGCACGTGATGAAGACATGGAAATCAGAAATGAAATTCACACTATGTGTGTGATTTTGAGAGCCACATTTGTTGAAATCAAAGCAATCTATTCTTTATACTGAAGTTAAAAAAATAATTCTGACATTGCTTAATGTGGATGGAAATCATGCTATCAAAATACATTTGTAAAGATGGTTAGGGGTAGGAGAGAGAGAAAAGGAAAATGAGAGAGAGAGAGAGAGAGAGAGAGAGAGAGAGAGAGAGGAGAAAGGAAGAGAAAATTTCACCTCAAGAGACCTTGAGAGAGAGAGAGAGATTTAAGGATTATATATCCTTCAAGCAAAGTCTCTATATATTTCTTCATCATAAATATAGGTATTTAAAGTCAGTGAGCCTAGAAATAGTCTATTCCTGACAAATATTTATTTGCCAAATTTGGCCTATGGTTCTGGTTATGAACAGGCCTACACATGCTGACAGAGATGGGAATGGAGCTGACCTCTGCTTGAGAGAGCTGGCATTTCTCCTTCATGCCCTCCCTCTCCCCCATTCCCTCCTCGTCCTCCCTCCTTCCCTCCCTGTGTTCTCCCTGTCTTGTCACTTGACTGGACTTTGCACAGATTTCTGAATCTTCTAAGTGCTTTTAGTTCATTCCAGACAAACGTGAAACTACAGCTTCTCATTTAGCTCAGGCTTTTCCTCATGAGAACTCAGGCTGGAGGACTTTCCTCACACCACGTCAGCACTGCTGGGCTGAAAAACTTCACTATAGGATTAACTTTGGAGGGAGCAAACAGGCCCCAGGGTCGTTGTGAGAACATATCTTCCAGCCATTCATTTTCAGCTTCTTCAAGTTGTTCGGCTTCTTCAGGAACTGTGGGAATGGCATACTTGATGCTCTGGTGAAAGAGACTGAGGACCAGGGAGGTCAGCTGGATCATCACGTGCCTTTCTTCATCTTGTTTGGGTGGGATTTGTGCCCTTTTCACACTTGAGAGTGACTCCCTACACAGAGGTTAGGAATGCTTGGATGACCTCTACAGGGAGGAGGAAGTGACTGCATGGGCACCAGCCAGAGTCCTGCTAGCATGCCCAGGCATCCACCCTCTTCTCTAGGTCTCCGGGTTCTTCTCTAGTCTCTCTTCTGCAGTCATCTCATCTTGGGTTTTTCTTGGGGGCTAAGCCCTGGTGCTCCCATTTATCATTGTGTGAGTAGAAATTTGCTGAGGATAAAGATGTAACTCATCTTGGGTTTTTCTTGGGGGCTAAGCCCTGGTGCTCCCATTTATCATTGTGTGAGTAGAAATTTGCTGAGGATAAAGATGTAATGATCGTTGTTCTGCCAGGTGGAAGCGGAAGTCTGGCTGAATCAATTTACTTTGTCATACAGAGCAAAATCCCATTTGTATGCTCACAGATAAATAAAACTTAAATATCCTCAAAGAATCCTAAGGAACAAGGAGTTAATTGGCATCCCATTTTGTGACCTCTGAAACACAACTAGGAGATTAAAAATACCAATTTTTCCTTAAGTTCTCACTTTGAGACCATAAATACTTTTGCCATTTACTGAGGTCTCTTCCACATCAAGATGGCATACCTTTCAATAAACACATGTTAAAATTAAAAAGCAGACTTCTATTTTCATCTGTGTGTGCCGTGTGACTCTTCTGAGCACGTGCAATTCGGGACTTTTGTGATTTATTTTCAGAGGAGAACACTAAAGAACGGCACAACCACAGCTTGCTACTTTGGAACAATTCACACTGACTCATCCCTGATCCTTGCGGAAATTACAGGTGAGCAGCTGAGAGCAGGATTTATGGGCACATCAAGCAAAGACAACCAGACCATGCCTGGCAATAGTTCATGCTCCGTAGGAAGCCATGCCTTCAGATCTAGAATTTGAGCATTTGCACTTTGTATTTTTTGCAAGTAACTGCATGCCTGGGGATATTCCTTGGCTCTTCTAGTGAGTTGTTATTGTTTAAAGAATTTAATTATTTCTATATGGATTCTGGTCCCAGGGTGATGTTTATAGATCTGAATTTTGTATATCAATTTGGTGTTTTTTTTAAGAGCACATTTATCAATGTAGCTGTAGCAAGAGTTTATTACATTATAATTAACAGACAGGCCTTGGTGGTTAGCTAGATTCAGGGCATGGTGCTAGATGCCAGAAGCATTGTCTTAGTTTAGTAACATGTTTAATTCTGTTACTAGATCCCAAACAGCATATAAAATACTCCACTCTAAATAGCCTTCTACATCTACTGGTGCCCTCATAGCACAGGTAGATTAAGTAAAGCTCAAAGGTGTGCACATATCCAAGACCGCAGAGCTGGGAAGCAAAATGGAGCCTGGATCTAGGTGGCTGATTCCACACATACCCAGCACAGTGCCTGGCATTTAGCAGGCACTTGGTAAACACCACTGACTGATGATGTATTTACCCTGATGTTGGGTTCCAGCATAGTTTATACCAAATGCCTAATGGCTGACGCTGAAAGCAGAAACAAAAGTTCTCAGAAGAGGCAAAAACAGCCTGTCTGGAATGCTTCCATAGACGTGACCTTCAGCTGCTTGGAAGAGGGAGAGGCGAAAATGAGGAAATGAGATGGACAGAGGAGTGGGGGCAGAGATGTTGATGATAGAGACAGGAAATAGCGTGGCGTAAGGAAAGGGGGGATTCACTGGCTGCTCAGAAAGGAGTGGAAGGGGGGCAGGTTTCGACCACAGAGAGGCCTTGAACATGCATCAGAGACTCAAGAGGTCTCAAGCCAGATAAGGGATATGATGAGAGCGGCATGTTAAGGAATTAATCTGATGACTAGATGTTAAAAGAACTTGCAGAGAGAGTGGCAGGAAGCCTTCTGAAAGACTTCTGACAGTGAGAAGACATTGTAACACAGCCCCACCTTCATAGGGCAACCGAAGTAAGAGTTTCTCCAGCACACGTGATGAGGTCCTTCATTGCCAGCGGCTGCTAGGCCTAGCAGTCAGTCAATGGTAAACAATGCTGTGACAGTCCGGAAGAACCACGGCCTGTTCATCTGAGCACCGTGAGCTTTGTGCATCGTTCTTTGTGTATTTCTTACAATCCCGCTCAGAGCAGAGGACTCTGGGACCCTGGTGTCTAGATCTCAGATGATAGCTACCATCTTGGGGTAACCACAGGGGTGAGGAATCAAATCTAAGTCAATCACCCAGCATCCATGTCCTTTCATTTTCTATGCTGTCCTTTATCTAGAAAAGAGACCCAACACGCACGGAGAGGAACTTGATCCAGGGATGGCAGGAGAGTAACAGATAGGAGAGAAATGAGCGGAGGAAAAAAGATAAAAAATGGTATATTGAGAATATTAATGTATTGTCTAGGATCCGAGGTTATTCCCTCTTGTACCATGTGAGAAGATGAGTGTCAAGATAGTTATGATATTGGTAGAAATAAACACAAAGTGTATAGTCAAAAGGGAAAGGTAAATAGGAAGTATAAAATACCCAATTGTTTTCCAGCAGGCTGGGGGCTGGGTGGAAGCCATTTGTTCTTTGAATTTAGTGGCTTTGTTATTGTCACAGTGTGAAGACTGAGTGATGACTCTTAACGTTCTCATGTTTTCAGGATAATTTTAATTTAAAAGTGTTTTTAGACTTCTCAGAAAAAAGTGTCAAAAAAGAAACATGTCTTCAGATTTTTTCTTTGCGTGCTCCACAGATAAATTTGGACAGCGAGCCTTTGTGGGCAAAGTCTGCATGGACTTGAATGACATGGTTCCAGAATACAAGGAAAGCACCGAGGAGTCGGTCAAGGAGACAGAGAGGTAGTGTGCCTGGGGTTTCCATCTGTATGGATGGCGCTGGACAGAGAGGGGAAAGTAGACACCATAAGGACCCAGTTGAGATTTGAGCACGGCGACAGACTATTCCACTTGCTGCAGTATCTTGTTAGTCCACAGTGCTCAAAAATGTGACGGTGGTCAGTGGGTGGCTCACAGAGCTGTCCTCTGTAGACTGGACTTGACCCTCAGAAAGATCCACAAGGTGTCTTTTTTTCTGATAAGAAAACTGAGCCCGGCATAGCCTGGTTGACTTGCCCACGGCCATTGGAGCAGCCCACTTACAATCTGATGTAATGCCAGAGATAATCATTTCACAGAGAGAAATGGTTTCTTTGGGGTTATTGTTCTAGAGGCTCCAGCACATGATCGAGTGGTCATGTGATGAGGTAGGAGTGACTATAGGGTACACTGCTCACCTCATAAACCAGGAAGGACAGACAATCAGAGAGAGGAAATTGGCCGTAATTCCAAAATGCCTTCTGGGGGCACATGGCCAATGGCCTAGTGATCTTCTAGCAGACTCTGCTTCCTAAGATACCCCACTTCCCAATAGCACTGACCTGGGGACCAAGCTTTGGCACATGGACCTTCGTGGGACACTCATCTGAACCATTTATTAGTATAGATTAAAGCATCAGAGCCAGGATTTAACAGAGTAAAGAATCTCTACGACTTAAAATGTAGAGTTTCTTGTAGCGCAACACGGATCTTACTCAAGCCATGCTTAGTATGGAAAGGAGAGGCAGGAGGTGTATTCAAGAATTTTTTACTCATGCACACGCCCAAGAATAATGGTGCTTGGAGCCAATTACAGAAAACATGTGAGACATTATGGGAAACGTTCCATTTACAGGTGGGTGAAAGACATTTCAGTAAAAATAGTCAGGCGGAGTGGTGCACCCTGCAATCCAAGTGTGTGGGAGACTGAGAAGAAAGGATCATGAGTTCTAAGCCAGCCTTAGCCATATAGTAAGACACTCTCTAAAAAAAAATAACCAAAAATTATGTTCTTCCCTGGCATAAAGCATAAAGAAGCCCAATGAGGTGTGAAGCTGAGACATTATCTTTAGTAAAACCTCCCAAAGACATTGATGTGAGACTTTACTCTGTATCCTTTCAGTTGGTTTTGTAAAAAAAAAAATTTATTGATTCTTTGTGATTTTGCAGCATGAACCCAGATCCCACTCATCTCCCTGTCTCATCCCTCCACCCTCTGCCCTATGACCTTCCCCCCAAAACAAAAGAGAGAGAGAGAACTTTGGCATGGAAGCTGTAGTGTGGTCCAGTGAGTCACACAGTATACACCTTAGTTCATACATCTTTACTTGTAAGTGTTTTTTCCACTGGATCAATGTGTTATAGCACTATTCTTTTATCCTACTATAGAAAAAGAAAAAAATCTGCATGCATTCTGGAATGACCACAACATGTGCAAATACAGAACTAGAAAAACTCCTCCCAGAACTGTTACATGAGGAGGTGAAAAGCAGACATACAGCAAGAAAGCTGTATTCCTTTTCAAAAAGGATTTATTTACTTATTATGTATACAATGTTCTACCTGCATGTATGTCTGCACACCAGAAGAGGGCACCAGATCTCATTGTAGATGGCTGTGAGCCACCATGTGGTTGCTGGGAATTGAACTCAGGACCTCTGGAAGAGCAGCCAGTGCTCTAACCTCTGAGCCATCTCTCCAGCCCCGGCTGTATTCTTTATATGCCTTTTTTTCCACATCTGTGGACTCATGGACAATAGATCCTTTTTAGTAAAAGGTCTAGACACATTCGACGGTGATACACAGGCAAGAGAGACACTGAATGGTAGAGACCAACGCCTATTATAAAGCCACTGGGTGTAGAGTGAGTTCACCAAGGATGTGAATTGCCTGTTTTGGGCTGATCTATACCTCAAAGGAGTGAGCACACGTGCGCACAGAAGTGTCAAAACACGGTGTGGACAGAGACAACACGACAGGTCCACGTGACCTGTCCTCCAACGTGACTGCTTCTCAAGCTGCCACTCACAGATGCCAAATACAAAACAGGTGCCCTGGACACACCAGGGTTGGCCTCAGGACAGGACTCCAAAAAGTCTGCTTGCAAGGGTGTAGGGTACTCAGTGCTATCCTCCAAGTTCAGCCCAGCAGGCCTGTGGATGATTCACAGGTAGCAATCAGGGCATAGAATAGAAGCCTAGGACTCAAGCCAGGCTAGTTTGTTAGGTTTGGCAGAGATACCCAGGATGAATGGAGTCTCATCTATACAGAAGCCACATTGCACCACAGTGGGGAACCCTGAAAACTCACTCCAGCTGAGGTTTTGTTCCAGATGGACACTTGGCTCATTGACGTGCAGGACAGGCCTAGAGAGATGGCTCAGCAGCGCAGGGCTTGGCTTTGGTTCCCAGGGCACACACGGCTGCTCACACATCTGTAACTCCAGTCTCAGGGAAACCAATGCCTTCTGATCGTCACAGGCACCTCATACAGGTGATATACTCATACATGCAGGTCAATACATACATGGGATAAAACTAGCAAAAGAACCCAAAGGTCTTCTGTTCTGTGAGGAGACAGGATGAACCCAGGCTCTGTGTCCAGCCCCTCTGATCTCCAGATATCATATTTGCAGTCCTTCTTCAGCTGTTCTGGGAGTTGCAAGAAAGAAAGAGGCAGAGGGCCGTGTCACCGAGGCTATCAGAGAGCTTGTCCCACACCTGACATGACTACCGAATGTAGGTGCGGGAAGTGTGGTATACAGTACAGTTGATCAACTATGAGAAAAACCAAAGTTCTGACAACATGATGAACTTTAAAATGGCTAAGCCAAGAAAAAAAGACCAAACACAAAAGGGAGCACATTATAAACCTTCGTTTATATTGAATGCATAGAAACTGCAAGTCCACGAGACAGAAAATGGAGAGGTTTGCTCGTGCTGGTGCTGGGGGGGCACTGCCCAACTCCTGCCTATAGACCCAGGGGATCTCACTCTGGCGATGAGAATTCAAAGACTGTATTATTACGGTAACTCCGCAACCCAGTAAATTGGCTACATTTATTGAATAGAGCACTTAAAATGGGTGAACTTTATGATATGTAAATTATACTTCTCCGAAAATGACTTTGAAAAATGGAAATACGTTCCAGTGCACAGTCGCTTTAAGAGTCTACTATAAAAGGTTAGATTTTTTAAGTGCATCGTTTTGAAGGGTTGCTTTTAGATTCATCAGAAAGTGATTCTTGACAAAGACTTTAATAGCACAGAGTGGCACATACTGCAGATTCCCCAACTGGGCAACTCCTTTGCCTACTACAAAGTCTCTCTCATCTCTCCTAGAACCCATCCTCCCGTTTTTGCCCCCACACAGATGAAGCAATTTCTTTTAAAGTTCAAGAACCTTAAACTGTATCAGTAACCTCTAGTTCTTCTTAAGATGTAGAATTAAAGTTAAAAAAAAAAACAAATTAAGTCCCTCTTCTAGGATGCCAAGGTCACTAAGTGGATGTAGTCCGTTTTGTAAAATTGGTGTGTTGCTTTAAAAATGTCTATTTGTGCATGCTTGCACATGTCTGTGTTCACAGGGGCATGCACTAGTGCACACATCGGTGGGGGCCAGAAGAGGATGCTGGGTGTCCTGCTCAGCCATGCTCCACCTTACCCCTTTGAAACAGGGTCTCTCACTGAACTGCAAGTTTTCAGCTGGGCTAAAACTCCCGGCATCCACCTGGCTGTCATGTCCCCCTAACACTGGGGTTGGCGGCATGCAGAACTTTTTATTTCTTCCCTTCCTCTTTCCTCTCCTTTTCTCCCTCCCCTCTCTCCCTTTCCCCTCTCCTTTCTTCCTTCTTTATTTCTTTGTTTCTTCCTCTCTTTTTATTCTTCCTTCCTTTTTTTTTTTTTGCATCGGTCCCTGAGATTCAAATTCAGGTCTTCATGCCTGCATAGTGAGCATCCTACCCACTGCACCTTCTTCTCAGCCTCACACACGAAGGGTTCTTTATTCTCCTGTATTAGGCTAGGGCTTCCCCAGGAGGCCAGACTTGTTAAGTATGGTGCCCTGCTCATTTAATTACTTTTCAAACATTAGTTGCACAAAGTAGTAGCTTTCACTGTGACATTTTCATAAGTGCATATAAACCACTAGGATCATATCTACAACCCCCTCAATAGCTTTTGATTACAGTTATTTGGCGAGTTTTCATTATATTCAATTTCATATAACATTGGGGGAACTTATTAATCATTTAAGTACTTTTTTTAACATGATATTTGATGGTTGTTCCATGGTATCTTGAATGTTTAACAAGGAATTTCACCATATTTTGTATTTCACATCAAGAGATACACAGAAGAAATTTCTTCAGATTTACTCTTTTGGGGCCTAAGTTTAGATCTCAGCTTTGCTTCTATTTTCTGGGATTCTCTCACTTCAAGTACGTTTCCTCTGGAGTGCTGAGGTGAGAGGCTGCTGCATGGTCACAGGAAGAGGGGCACACCTCTACCTTCAGCTCCTGCACAAACCACTGTTGTGGTCACCTAACCTTAATTCACAATTAATTTCTCTGGGGCTGAAGATGGATCCCAGAGCTTTGTTTGTGCCTGGCAAGTGTCTGTCACAGAGTTCCATCCCCAGGCTCTCAGTTCACACTTTGGTCTCACATAGCACCAGAAGGAAGAAAACTAATGACTGGCTAGGACAGAAATAACCATTTCACCGGACAGTTGTCACTGTTCAAGTAGGCAGAAGTGCTAAGTTCATGACTTGTTCCATTCCACATACACTTCATAGCCACCTGTCATCAACTTCCAACTTCCTCCAATATCCACCTCCTGCCAGACTCTGTCCTCGGAGACTGATGGTGATACTTGGGGTGTAAGTAGCTTCCACATAAGAGGAGATTAGAAGAACAGTCTCTAAGGCTCCTGAGTGCTCGTGTGTGCCCAAGAGTCCATGGCCCCATCGTCCACAGAACACGGTGCCCTGCAACTCTGTCACACAGAATTGGAGCCACTAACACAGCCTGGGGGCTGTGTGGATGCTCAGAATAGCCCACAAGATGCCCAAGGACAATATTCCCTGTGATTTTCCTCTCCCTCTTTTGCTAGCAAGGGAAAAGCTGGGTAATTATTGCTTGTTAATCCCTAATGAAGCCTTTGGTGTCAGAAATGTTTGCATGAAAATCAGGACATGTAAGGACTCTGTTCTCACCCCTTTGAAACATTGATTTGAAGGTAGCAAACTTTTCTAACTTTGCACTTGTCCCTTGATTTCAGATTTGTGTCAGAGATGCTTCAGAAGAACGTAAGTGCATTGTTCAGTTTTCACCTGGAGTACTGCTTTGTTAGCTGTAGCCTCTGCGGCAGATGAGTAGATAGATTACTCTGTGTACCTGTGGCTTAGTCTTTACATAAGAGACATTTTCCCAGAACCTTCACTTGATGACAGTGGACCCAATAGCTCAGCTCAGAGAGGTCAGATTTTTTTTTTTAATTGAAAACATCTGGCAAAGATTGAGTCCCGGGGAGTGGAGTGGGATGGTTTGTTGCACGTGTCCAGTGCCGGATGATGATCTCAGTGAGATCCACTCACATGTGCACTGGCAGGGCTGCGTGGAAGTCTTAGGGGTCTTTTCATTTTATAACTGAGAACCTGTGCCTGTTGATCAGTATCGCTTCACATGATCCAGAAATCGCCTTTCTGGGTGTCTATCAAAGGGAGCGAAGTGGGATGTCTTGGGGAGATGGATGCATCCTACGTTTATCACAGCTGTGTTTACCATAGCGTCAAATATGGAAACAACCTAGGAGTCTATGGATGAATAAAGAAAACTCATTTCATTCAGTTTTCCATTATACGTTTACACAAGAAAACTATACGTACATTTTGTATATACATATATGCATACAAGTGTACACAATCTAAATATGTCTCCCATATCCCATGAGTACGTATGTATACACACTTGCATGTATAATGGGATACTATTCATTTGTAAGAACCATCTTGCTATTTGAGACAGCACCGATGAATCTGGAGTTTATTATGTAAAATTAAATAAACCCAGTTCAGAAGAGGAATACTGCCTGCTCTCATTTGAATGTGCAAACTGAAAAGGTCAGATTCATGGGAACTTCTGGTTTTTGCTTTCCAGGAAAGGCTTGTGGGACACTATCTTTAGACCTCTCTGGGTGTTTGTAAGCACAGTTTTGTAGTCAGAAACAATGATCTGCTTTTGGTGGATTTGATTATTCGCTATTAAACCGTGCTGCAGACTCTATGTTTACTGAGCTTGTTTACAGCTCCAGGGATGTTGTGTGCACCTCTCTTTGGTTCTTGTGCCCTTTGTCTATGTGCAGCATGGAACCCAAGTTTAGTCAGGTATGTGAATTCCATCCCGAGTTCACTAAGCTTTTAGTTAGTGCAAGGTGTATTGGCCAGTTGTCTTTCACAGAAACAAAATACTCGAAGTAAGTAGCTTATAAGAAACAAAGGTCTGCTTTGACCCATTGTTTTGGACAGTTTTAGTCTATGATCACTTGGCCTGGTAGCTTTTAGGCCTATAGTTAGGCAGAACACAATGGCAGAAATTTCAGTCAGATGGTAACTGCCTACCTCATGGCTACCAGGAAGCCACAGTTGACTTCCTTCTAGTTGATTCTACCTTCCAAAGGTTCTGCCACCTCCCCATAGCACTATTAGCCAAGAACCTTCACCCAACATGAGTTTGGGGGGACCTCCTCAATACACAGGCAGGGAAATGCCACCCCCTCACATGTGGTGCCTCCACCCCAGGTTTTATCTGAGGTAACAAGAAGGGCACGCTTCTCATTAGTGATAGCACTTTCTTCTGTGAACTTAATGCTGTAGAAAGTGCTGTTCTCACTCATGAATTGTTTTTTGGAACCTAGAACCTCTGTCTACCTGAATTTGGGGCTTTCCCTCACTATTGAAACTGCAAAAAAATCGTTGTTGTTGTGGAATGTGTGATATGTTCATGATCTCCATATTTTCCTCACGAATTTCTTTTATTATGTCCAGTACTCAAGGGTGAAACCCATAGTGACCCCGCGTTTTTCCCTTTCCTGCACGGAGAACCTGATGAGTAAACTTGGCAACATCGCCAAGACCCATGATCTGCACATCCAGGTAGGCATTTTTCTTTGGTTTGTGCCTCTGTCTATACCTGCTGTAAATCCCAGTCTCCAGCCTCCATCTTTGGAGGCCCCGCCCCTGTGCCCCTTGCCCCTTGACACCTCCCTGAGGAGGGTCAAAGTGACCCACCAAACTTTGACCCTTCCCCAGAAAAAGTCAAGACCACTCCCCCATGCTACTTAAAATGCTCCCCCCAAAATAAACACATGTCGCCCCCCCCCACGTTGGCGGCTTTCCAGTTCCCCCCGGGGACACCCGAGAGTGCAGGAGTCCAATTAAACCTGGATATCTTTTAATTTGGTTTGTTTTGATTTGGCTTGATTGGGAATTTTGCGTCAGCAGAGAGCCCGTGTTAGAAAATATTCCTAACACCTGCAAGATCTCTCAGTGCCTTCAAGCCATCTCTAATAACCTGTAGTTCGCCTATCGAAATCTCCTAGAGTCAAAGAATTTTAGGGCAGGAAGCGCCCTGACTTATGTCTCCAGGAAGGAAGCTCCCTGTCTGGCGTCACCCTAAAGGCACCCTGACTAATGGCACCTAATCCAGTTGATCAGTTGTTTGGGTCAGGAGCCTGAAGTTGTTCTCATCCTCCATATTCTCTGATCTGTCTTAGACAGGCCAAGACAGCTTTATAAAGGATAGCAAGGTCAATGTCAGACTACCCATTTTTGGTACGATGCTCTTAACACATTTCCTTCCTACTTTTATATGATGCTTTCCTGGTGTTCTAGACCTTCATTTGTAGAGGAACCAATTATTATTTGAAAAGGAAAAAGAACTTAATTTCTACCTTACGAAAGTGCATTTAAAATCCTTTTGTTCTGAGCGTCTTAATTTAAAGTTAGGAACAAAAAGTATACCGTCCTTTATCATTAAGTTGTTGCAATTTAGCAATAAAATACTTTTAAAATCTCACAGCTGGGCTAAAATTAGGAGCGCCCTTCCCCCACTCAAGCTTAATTACACACTGAACTAAAATTTCCCCTTTCAGAGCCGACAGTCTTAGAGGGAACAGAAAGTTGGGGTGAGGCAACATATTGATGATCCCTTGCTTTTATTTATTTATTTTTAAAATGTATGTTCATAGGACCCATTTGTATGTCTTCGCCATGATTATTGTTTGTGGCTTCTGATATTTGGACTTTGGATTCAGTCCCCCACAGTTATGTTATGGTGATACAATTCCAAATTTAGATAATGTTTCCACTTTGGGAACAGCATGGTTTATTCTAAGAATGATTGAAAAAGAAAGAAAGAAAGAAAGAAAGAAAGAAAGAAAGAAAGAAAGAAAGAAAGGAGGGAAGGAAGGAAGAGAAAAGAAAAGAAAAGAAGAAAGGAAGGAAGGAAGATGCAAATGATATTAAAAGCTACATAAAAATAAAATGAAAATGACATGTTGAAAGTCTGTCCTTTGGCTGGAGGTGCAAGGCCATTGACAGAGCACTTGCCTAGCATGCAAACCCTGAAACCCTGAGGTCGATCCCCAGCATAACCTGTGCATGGGACACAACACTCAGGAGGTGGAGGTGGAAGAATCAGTAGTGCAAGGTTGTCCTTGGCTAGAAATCTAGCTCACAGACATTTTAGGAAACAGGAGATGAGCTCTGATTAGAGGGATGGATGATATGCATTTATTTGTATTATCCAATCAAAGCACCTGGTTGTTCTTCCTCTTGTGCTACACCCATGCATTTCATGGAAGGACTGGGATTTAGTCCTGACTGTGGGTAGAGTTTGACGTAGGTGCAGCACTGGTTGGAGTTGTTGCTCACTTTTTCTTTTATCTTGCCATGTCTCTTCTTAGCACAGAAAAGAGGCTTGGCAGAGTTGTTTTGCAAGAGTTTGTTGGCTTGAGAATTGTTCCCATCTACTTCCATCACCCTGGGTCTGAAATAATTTTATTTTCTAGAAACTTAGGTAGCTTCCAGTGCAAGACGCTTTGTGTCCCCTCAGATTTCAGGTGCCCCCATGAAAGGTTGGAGTGGCTGCCTCAGACTCACTTGGGTTGTGTGTGATCTCCCATGAGCTCCTTCCTGATGAAAGTGGGATTCTTCAGCTGTCACTTGCACATTATTTAATGCGAAAATATGATTTAGAAGGCCAAGAAAAGAGGCAGACTGAGGCCAGGCCCTGAGCCTAGTCTTCCTCCTGCCTCCAATACATGGAGTTCTGTAAAATTTCACACCTGAAGTATGACTAACACATCTGCATGAGAGATGAAAAATTACTTAACTAGCCCAACGCTTTAATTGCCTGATGAGAGGTGGAAGCTCACAGAAGACAACTGACTTGCTCTAGGACATATAACTAGGCTCAGAATTCAGCTCTCTTTGTTCAGATTTTAGTCTCTTTCTGAGTGACCCATGGATTCATCTTCAGATGGTCACTGAATTCTGATAGGCAGGTTGCTGCAAGCAAGCACTGGGTGCTCTTTGAAAGTACTTACGTTTGTTCTTGCACTAGATTAGAGTTTCAAGACTTGAGGGAAAGGTCTCTCTCTCTCTCTCTCTCTCTCTCTCTCTCTCTCTCTCTCTCTCTCTCACACACACACACACACACACACACACACACACACGGAGAGAGAGAGAGAGAGAGAGAGAGAGAGAGAGAGAGAGAGAGAGAGAGAGAGAGAGCCATACTCAGGATATTTAGTTTTTTTGTCATGTATATTGATATAGAGGATGCATATAATCATTTAAAATTAAACCCAAGTACAGAGTTTCATGTTTTCATCCGTAGTCTCCTATATCAGCAAGTTCAGCAAGCAGAAGCTAGCAATGGCATGCTGAGATAGAAGATATAATGTTAAATATTGTACAAAAAGTGAAAACAATATGTATTTGTTTGCAGAGCCATATAAGTGAAACACGTGAAGAAGTTGAAGTTGTGAAAAACTTATACCCTGGCTACAAAAACTACACAGATGTCTATGATAAAAATAATCTCCTGACAAACAAGGTAAATTCAGTATCATGATATAATGTATAATGATATAAATTTCAGAATCTCAGAAGTAATCACTGTTCTTCAGTACACATGCATTTTCTAAACTAGAGTCAATGCAGTGTGTGTGTATGTGTATGTGTGTGTGTGTTTTGGGTGTATGCATGTATGTGTGTATGTGTAGGTGTATGTGTGTGTCTATATGTTCATGTTTGTGTTTGTGTGTACACGTGTGTTTGTGTGTGCACAGATATATGTATGTGACTATATATGTGTTTGTGTCTACATATGTATATGTTTGTATGTACACATGTGTGTAGATACATGTGAGTACATGGTATGTGTGTATCTATCATCTATATGTGTATGTCTATATATGTGTGTGTTTGTGTGTGTGTGTGTACGTGTGGGCCTGATGTTTCATACCTATCCTTAAATCTAAAATTTCATTGGATGGTAAGAATGGCCTTCTTTCCAATGATGCTTTCGCAGTTAGTACATCAGTGGGCTTTTCTTTGAGTCAGCAGACCCATTTCCAAGGACAGTTCTTTAAAGGCTGTAAAAATGGGTGTGCTGATAACATAGGAAAGTTTGGAAATAACTATCCCCAAGGAATTGGTTAAGTCATAGAATCTACATAATGAGAATTCCATTCAGTGTGCACAAAGATCAAATATGCATGCTTCCACAGAAGAACATTCAATACAGTAGGACATGCAAGTACCTGCGTGTACATGTGAGTTTTCACCTTTAAAACCTGCCCAGAGATACACAGGGAATGTGAAAAGCAACGTTTTAAACTCTGAGGTTTAGAAATTGACTATCTATTACCTCTATAATTAATTAAAATTAATGTGAGTGGCAAGAGACTTCATTAAAGCAATATACCCTTTGGCCTTGGCCTTCTGTGAGATGAACACACTACCTTGAGAGTTTACTGCAACAAGTTGTTTCTTAGTGACTACATGAAAGGAGATAGGAGTGCAAGCGATTGGAAAGGTTAATACTTTGCATAAATAATGTAAATTTTACATCGGAAGTTTGATCCTTCTTTGCATATATTACCATACGATTAATAAATTAACCTTACATTTTCATGTTAATCTTATTTGTGCAAAGGTAGAGAAAGCTTTGTTTGAATAATAATTTTTGCCTGTTGAACTATGCCTCCCAAAGGAGAAAGCAATTGAGTATAGATTTTACATTAAAGTAAAAAAAAAATTAGAGAATTAAATGTTGCTTGGAAACCCACAAATCTTACCAGGATGAGAATTTAGAGAGGTTTCATATGTGTGGCACCTACTTTCTTAAATAAAGTTTACCTTCTTAACTAAAAGCTGTTATGATATGACGTATCCTGATTTCATGTCCATGTCAAGAGCCATGGGTGACTGCATTAAAACTAGTAACAGAAATAAAGAAGAATTCTTTCAGATATGGTGACTTATCCCAAAACTCCCAACAGCATTCCAGAGGCTGAGGCAGGAAAAATTATGATTGTGAGGTCAGCTTGCGCTCTATAGTTCAAGGCCAGCCTTAGCTATATAGAGATCCCATCTCCAAAACAAACCATCTACAACAATTAACCCATAGTTCTTTACAAAATCACATTTACAGCTTCCATGGACTTTTTGAAAGTCCTGATTGGAATACAGACAAGCACCAGCCTACTGGAGGTACATCATACAGATTTAGAAAAGAAAGCAACTTGAAAATTTTCTATAGCAGAGATAATAAAAATTGTAATGTGTTTGTTCACTTTGTCTGGAATTCCTATGCCATGGATGAGCTGACTGAGCCAAAAGAATCAAAATCAAGAGCCAAGACAAGGATGGAGTTCAGTGGTACAGTACTGGATTCGGTTACCAGCACTACAATAAACAAACAAACAAATCGTTAAAATGTACAAATTTGTTGAGACCTTTGTAATATGTATTTGATGCAGGGATTTTTGTCCTTTCAAATAATAGCAACAGTCTTTGCAAAGACCACTGTGGCCAAGCCGTTGCTTCTGTACCTTTTTATAGTACATAGCCATGAGTATTAGTACAAGCATTTTTAGTGGTAAATTCCATGCTGGCTATTCTTCTCTCTAGACAGTCATGGCACATGGTTGTTACCTTTCTGAAGAGGAACTCAACATCTTCAAGGAACGAGGAGCGTCCATTGCACATTGTCCCAACTCAAACTTATCGTAAGTACACAACTGCTTGGTAGATTTATTGATATGTAGTGTAGATGGGCATTTTCTGTTTTCTCGGTTTCTTCTTCTAGGGTCTGTTTCTATACTGGGTTTGAGTAGAGAAGGAACCAGTTAGATGGAGGCTCACCTGTGCTAAGGTGAAGAAAGAAGGCATTTGAAAGAGGGCATTGCTGCAGAGTTCTCTGAAGATCTCTAACTTGCACACACATGCAGCAAGAGGAAGTAGAACAGAGTTTAAAATCAATAACATTCAGGTTTTACAGCTGAGAACAGACTGAAAGAATGCATATTCCAGGGGCATAGTGTGCCCCAGAGTTTAGAAGGGATTTGTGGCTCTAAAGCTCTTGGTCACGCTGCTGAATGTGTTGAGACACAGCTCATATAGGAAAACCCAGGAGAGACTTACTCTCACTTAATTCCGAGAATACGAAAGCTTTATTTGAAACATGTCCTTAATCTTTCTTTATTTGTTAGTTTTCTTTGTTTAGTTTTCAAGACAGGGTTTCTCTGTGTAACCACTCTGGTTTGTCCTAGAACTCACTTTTGTAGAAAAGGCTGACCTTGAACTCACAGAGATAAGCCTGTAAAGGTGTGTGTCACCATCCAGTGTCCTTAACCTTCCCAAAGGTTATGAATTCAATGAATGAATCACTTGAAAGTTATGGCTTATATCTCCAGCAAAAGCAAAAGGTCCATAGAAAGAAAAATGTCATGTCTAAGTTTAGGGAACTTGTGGATAATGTGTTCTAGTCTGTAGATGCTGGGTTAGAAACTTAAGAGTTGTGCAAATAGTGTATTTGGGTGAGAACTGATCTTAGAGAGTACTCCTTGGGAGTCTGACACACAGGGCAGAAGTGAATAACATCAAACCAGTTACCACAGTGGGACCTGGAGTCTAATTCTTCTAGACTCTGCCAGTTATTCATCTCAAGAAGTGATGGCACAGGGACAGTAACACACACTCAGCAATGGCGGAAGTGCTGGGATGACTATGGAGGAGCATCCCTTTTGACTGTCTCCCAACAGGAACAGAGCAGAAGAGGGTAGAACACCTCAGAAAAGAGCTGGAGGTATTAGCAAGCTCAGGGACTTCGTGAATGGCACAGATGTGTGTTCATGGCGATGTAAGAAGAACTCCTGGACACACAGGACATTTCTCTAGTTGTTTAAAAGGTCTCAAAAGTCCCTGAGTTTTGAAACAGGAAGTAAATGCCATGACTTGTCCTTTATCTTTCCCTGGATCAAATGGGATGAAGGTGATGAGGTCCAAAATTCAGATCGGGAGCCCTCTCTCCGAGGTTGGTATCCTTGGAAGCAGCATTTGTACTCTCAGACCCCCATTTCAATGGCTCCATCCTCTTTAGTTGCATCATCTTTGACCCTAAAAGCAGGGAGGAAGAAAAACATGAGGGAAGAATACCTTTCCTTATCAGTCATAATGTCATCGCCAACCTTCTAAAATAAGACACATCCATGAGAGAAAAGCCCAGCAAAGTGCTTCCCCGGAGTTTTATGTGCACAGGACCGTTAAATGAAGGCCAATGGGCACAGAGAGCTCTCCCGTATTTTTTTGCTTTGATGAGATGGAGCATGGCAAACATACAGAAATGTAATTGGACAAAGAGGCTTTGATCTAATGCCAAGTCATTAAGTTGGGATACCCGGGAGGGCATCTTCAGATCTTCTTGATCATTGTGTCATATTGTTTTTCTTCTGTGACTAGGGCAGGACCTCTTCCAACACAGAATCTTATGACTGTCTATCAAACTCCTTCGTGGCCAACATAAGACATAAGGATGGAGGATTAGAATAATCTTATCAGGATTTGTGGCTGACATAGGGAAAAAGGGCAGACATTTTAGTTATTTTATTGCTTTTGGAGCAAACTAGGACCCTATGTATGCTTAGTAAGCACTCTACCACTGAGTTAGACCATAGCCCTGAGAAATTCTGGCTTATATGATTTGGAGACTTGAGGGGAGGAGATCAGAGAGATGCTCTGAGCCTACTTCTGAGGCCCAAAGCATCATACACTGGGCTATTATTTTTGTACTTTAATAGAAATTGCTTCTCTTTTGGGTAATGCATTGTTCTGGATATAGAGGAATGTGATGGTTTTTAATTTATATTTTCTATCATGAAGGAGGAGTTGGCTAGAAAGCTTACAGCTCTATTAGATTCACAGACTAAGTACCAAGCTTAATTCTTAATTCTAATTTTCCATGTAGTTTCCTGCCCTCTACCTTCCTTGCTAATTTGGACACTTGCAAGAGTGACCTCAGGCCAGAAAGAAGGAAGCAGATTTTTATGGTCTTCTCTGCTCCACCACTTTCCTGACCTGATCTGACTGACCATTGGCCTTAGGGCTTAGGAAGAGAATCACAGTTTTTAGTACTATAGCCATCTTTGACAGTGCCTGTATGCTGTTCAGTCACTCGGATCTCCTTGTTCTTGCATTTTCTTTCTCTCCAGGCTGAGCAGTGGCTTACTGAACGTGCTTGAAGTCCTGAAGTGTAATGTGAAGATAGGGCTGGGAACAGGTAAGCAGTCATCATCTGTAGCTGAACTGATAAATCATCATTCTGATGTAGCTGATTTGTAGATATTTAAGCTGTGCTTAAGGAACGTGAGCTTTTTTTGGTTGCTAGGGATGGATGTCTTAATAAGAAACAACAACCAAAGAGGAAGAAGTTTGGAAGTCATTATCCCCACTTCTCAAAGCCATTTTCCCTGGTCATTGTTTCTAAGCTGGGCACTCATGTCTAACAGCTCACAACTGCCTGGTCCAGCTCCAGGGGACCTAACATCTTCTTCTGGCTTGCACAAACACTTGCATTCACATGCACAAACTCTCACATAGACATATAATTTAAAAATAAAACAAATTCTTTTTTAAACATTTTATGGATTCTTTGTGGATTTCACATTATGCATCCCAGTCCCACTCATCTCCCTGTCCTCTCACATCCACCTCTGCCCTAGCAACCTTCCCACAGAAATAATCAAAATTTAAAAGAACAACTGAAAACCAAAACACACACACACACAGACAGACACACAAGATTCTGTAGCGTGTCGCAGTGAGTCACACAGTTTACCCTTTAGTCCATTCATCTTTACTGGTGAGTGAGTCTTCATTGCGATGAGTCATCGGTCTGGTTCGAGGCCTCTGGCTTCTGCTGCGCTATCAATACTGGACCCTCACTGGGACTCCTCTGGATATCCTGTTACTGTCCTGTGTCGGTGGAGGTCCTGCAGTTTTGGATCTGCAGGTCCAGCCCCTTCACATGCTCTAACAGGTTCATAGATGAGGTGGATGTTGGGTGGGCTTAATCATAACCCTGCTTCTGGGCCTGGGTGGTAGCTGGGTTGGTTAGTTTGCCAGTTTTCCCTCATCACTACCACCTGGGTGAGCTCTCCCGTACTGCCCCGGGGAACTCACCCAGTGCAGCAGGCAGCAAGAGGTGGAATCAGTTCTCTTGTTCTCAAGGCCTCAGATCCAGATCACATGCACTCACACTACCAGAACTAGCTCTTCTGCCTTGCTACCCTCTTCCCTTGTTAATCATTGTTTTTCAATGATGCCTAGCCATAACTATATATTTCTATATTTTTCCTTTTTGCAAAAATATTTTGGTAGTGTTTCCCTAAATTCTTTTTCTATCTCAGAAGTCTTTTTTATTGTTTTTATTGAGCTATGCATTTTTCTGCACTTCCCTCCCTTCCTCCCTTTTTCTCCCCTTCTACCCTCTCCCGTGACCCCCATGCTCCCAATTTATTCAAGAGATCTTGTCTTATTCTCCTTCCTATGTAGATCCATGTATATCTCTCTCGGGTCCTCTTCTTCCCAAGGTGCTTTTACCACGGCCCTTATCACAGCAATGGAAACCTAACTAAAACACTCTCTGAGCAATGGTCTTTGGTTTTCTTGGGGACATAGGTCTAGTGATGGATGCCATGTTTTCTCCGTCCTTCCTGCCTTCCTAATGCAGCCCTCTTGGATGCTAGCAGATACATAAGATCTCTTCCCCATTTTCTGTGTGTTCACTTTGCAAAAAACCCAGCCCTAGATGACCCCAATAGTTCCCTTTTCTATGCCTGCAGCTGGGTGTTTAGGAGCTGCTGGAGAGAGCAGTGGCTTACATGTTAAGTTCTGTGCTCAGATTCTAAGCAGCCCTCAACACTGGCAACAGCGATAATTATATTTCTCTAATAAGTATCTGCCTCCTCAATCCCACTTTTCCTCCTAAAACTTTCTATTGGTGCTGAAGTCCTCTTCATTCCCAGCCCATATCCTCTTTCTGTGGATCATTACAAGAGTATAAAAATAAATCAGAAATCTTTGTTTCAGTTTCCACCACCGAGTTTGCATACATTCTTGCTCACGTTTAAGTGCTGTCTCCTGGACTATTGCCATCAATACACAAGCATCTAAAATGTCTCCATTTCGTTCATA
This sequence comes from Microtus pennsylvanicus, assembly GCF_037038515.1. Taxonomy (NCBI): domain Eukaryota; kingdom Metazoa; phylum Chordata; class Mammalia; order Rodentia; family Cricetidae; genus Microtus; species Microtus pennsylvanicus. The sequence goes on along the minus strand of NC_134583.1, from coordinate 102,005,804 downwards.
CTATGTAACTGTTCTCTTGCTCAGACACCCCCTTCAGCTTCCTGTTCCACACTGCTGCCTTTCTTCACAGCAAAACTTCTGTGAGTGTGGGTATCCACACAGCTCGTGCTCTCCCCCCCCACCCCCCCCATCCTGATTCTTGCCCAGCCAGCAAGGCAGCCATCTTGTTCTTCTCGCTGTGACTCACTGCAACCATGATCTCTTTGCTGTCTCTCAAAAGATGCCATTCTGGACCTTTGGAAGAGCAGGCAATGCTCTTAACCACTGAGCCATCTCTCCAGCCTGCTCTTCCAAAGGTCCTGAGTTCAATTCCTGGCAACCACATGGTGGCTCACAACCATCTGTAATGAGGTCTGGTGCCCTCTTCTGGCCTGCAGACATACACACAGGCAGAATATTCTATATATAACAAACAAATAAATAAATATTTTTTTAAAAAGATGCCATTCTGTTGTGACTGAATGCCTCTGTAGTCTACTGTGATTGATACTTCTCCTGGTCCCAATAGCTTACATGGGAATCAGCAAAATTGCATTGAAAAAAAATTATTATTCCTATGTTGCTGGCCTTTCTTTCTTCCCTGAAGGGTTGCTTTCTTTTTCCTGCCTATTTGGAAAAGCTGTCCCCAGAGATCAATAAGTCAATCTTTTTGTATTTCACTTCCCCTCCCCCGCAGGGGATTTTGTCCTCAACTCTGACCTCAGATGCCTCTTAGCTTTTATGTGCATCCCAACTCCTCTAACAAAAAGTTCCCAAGAAAAAATTGACAAAACCTCATGCTTGAGAGCCTCTATTGTTAGAGGCTTTAAGAATTATCACATTACCACTACCTGGTGTGGCATAGTACCTTGGTTAAATAGCAAGTTACCCTGTCCATGGACCTTGATATTTTTGTCTCTAAAATGGAGTTGATAATAGCAGATGAGATAAATACCTTACCTGTTTGTGCTGTGGGATAATACTCTTGTACCCTGTAAAGATTTGTCACTCATTTTGGTTTAATAAAATGCTGATTGACCAGTAGTCAGGCAGGAAGTATAGGCAAGGTGACCAGACTAGAATTCTGGGAGGAAGAAACGCTTGGTCTGCAGTCACCACCCAGAAGCAGAGGAAGCAAGATGAGAACGCTACATTGAGAAAAGGTACTAAGACATGTGGCTAAACATAGATAAGAATTATAGGTTAGTTAAGTTGTAAGAGTTAGTTATAATAAGCCTGAACTAATAGGCCAAACAATTTATAATTAATATAAGCCTCTGTCTGATTATTTGAGTCTGGGTGGCCAGGAAATGGAAGCACAACCTCTGATTTCATGTTTGTGTGGAGGATTGGTTAAGTCAATATTGTGTTGTTCTTGTAATGATTCTTGGTATGATAAAACACTGGTTTGTGACAACTGGCTGTTTAGCATTGCTTTTTAATTTTATAATTGATTCACTTCTTTCTAATTAACAAGAAATAGTTACACACAAAAGACTTGTTATTTATTTGTGTGTGTTCAAGTATTTGGGCTTATGGAGTGTGTGTGTGTGTGTGTGTGTGTGCATGTGTTCACATGTGTATAGAGAGACCAGAGGTCAACCTCAGGTATTATTCCTTAGGCACTGTGACAGGGTCTTTGCATGGGATGTGGGCTTGCCAGTTAGACTTCATGAGTATCCATAAAGTCCTGGTGATCTGTGTTGTGTGTCTCTGCCTTCCCAGTATGCTAACACACACAGCTTTTTACTTAGGTTTTGGGGATCAAACTCAGACCCTAATGTTTGCTTGCATGACAAGCACTTTACTGAGTGACCTGTCTCTCCAGCCCTGATTATTTCCTATTAATGAAGACTAATAATTTAAGTAATAAAATTTGTCAGGGAACCAGATAATCCTACATCAAGACTGTTATTGATAAAGAAAAGCACTCTATTAAAAAAAAACTCCATGCAAGTTTACCTAAGGACATATAAAATGGCTGAATATAAAATTCAGCTGCAATCCAGAATTGCTACTAAATAACCAATTACTTTTGATAATTTCAGTATTTATAGGCAATAATAATCATATAGGCCTACCAGAAATGACAGGAACATTTAAAACTACAATGGATATTTGATTAACTATAAAATGTATTCTCCAATAAAACATGCTATCTTACTTGACATTGCACCAACTCATTTCATAACGTGCATTTTTTCCTGCCAAAAGCAGTGTTTCAATTAATTATGACTAGGGGTTTAATCTGAGTCACTAAAACTCTCATTTCTCATTCAGTGATGCCAACCAGTATGGAAATGCTGCCCATATCAGCTCTGGTTATTTATTGTACTAAGTTTCCAAAAGTTATGCTCATTGTAAAGCTTTCTGAAGAATTATTGTTTTAAAAATTGGCTATTTAATTTTCTAAAGCTTTCATCTAGGTTGAAATAATACTTGGACATTTTCTTTAATGTACGCAATTGTGAGTTTATGTTAAATCGTATTATAAACCTTTCACAGCCATATTTGAGTAATTTTTTAAGTGTTTAAGAAATATCTATCTATCTATCTATCTATCTATCTATCTATCTATCTATCTATCTATCTATCTATCTTTATTAGCCATGTGGATGTTATAGTGGGTTGAGTTGTAGTCCCCAAAAGAAGTCTACCAGAACTTTTAACTATGACTGTATTAGGACTAAAGGTTTCTGTAGATAGAACTAAGGTAAGACTGGCAAGATAAACTTTTTCTGAAATGGGATGGCTCCTGAGCTCAATGATCAACGCTTATAAGAGGCAGAGAGGAAAAGCCACAAAGACCCAAGAGAAAAAGATGATGTGAACATGGAACAGACTGGAGTTACTGCCATAAGCCAAGATCTCCAGGAGGTGTGAGGAGCTGGACTGAACAAATCCAAATTCTTCCTGGAGTTTCTAAAGAGCTGGGGCCCTTGCCATCACTGTCAGTGATGCTGAGTTCTGAAGTCCTGGCCTTGTACAGTCTCCCCATACACTCTGTCATTGAGCCACACTCCCCAGCTAGCCCTGCCAACACTTAGACTTTTGACTTCCAAAACTGTGAGAGAAGACAGTTCTCTTGTGTTAAGTTACAAGATTTGTGAGGTTTTGAGCAATCCTAGAAGCTAATTCTGAAATATATTTGATTTTAATGAAAGGTGGTTTTTAAAAATCAGCAAAGCAATGGATTTTGTTAGAGCATCCTGATGTGTGTATTGTCATTTACCTTGTTCTCGTTTGTCCCCCTCTCATGCCTACTTGCTTGTCCTATTCCTCCCCCTAGTGACCACTTCTGCTTTTATGCAAATGAAAAACTTTGAGTTTATGTAAATGCTGGCTTATACTTATATGTTTACAGGTGAGAACTTTTTAGAAATTGAAAAATAAAATGTTTATCATTAAAACCAGAGGAAGAAAACAACATATATACCTGTTATTCCATCCATCTTCATAGAGTCACGGTTTGGGCTTTGTCTTTCCTACACAGATGTGGCTGGTGGTTACTCCTACTCCATGCTTGATGCCATCAGAAGGGCAGTGATGGTTTCCAATATCCTCTTAATTAATAAGGTGAATGAGAAGAGTCTCACCCTCAAAGAAGTCTTCAGACTAGCCACTCTTGGAGGAAGCCAAGGTAATGACTAGTTTCTTCATCTTTTACACCATGTACAGCCATGCCAATGTATGCCTTTGGCTATAATGTAAAGGTACGCCATAGCGAACTAAGGCAAATCCCAATACCTGCACATTCTTTAATATGTTATAAAAATGTGCCATGTTCTCCTTTGGCATACAGGGACCATGGATATGACTTAGAGCTATAAGACAGCCTGCACCCTATTTTAGAAAACTATTCTTTTTGGGCAACCAGAAAACCTTTCCTTTAAAGTTAACAGAGTCACTTTCAAAAACACTGGCATGCTTCAGATGCAGGATCTCTGGATATTTTTCCCAATTCAAAGGGTTTAAACTAAAGAATTCATGATGGATATGCCTGTTTTAGAAATTTCACAAAGATAGTTTTTAATTTGAGGTTCAGTTCACTGCAAAGAAAAGAAATACCACCAACTATTTCACAGACTAAAAAGACAAAGCTAGGAGTGTTGGGGAAAGGAGGAAAGGATGAGGCAGATTTGTGCCAAGCTGGTTGCTTTGAGGGTTCAGTAGAGTGCGCTGACAGAGCTGAAATTGAGACTTCATCAGAATTATGACAGTGGTGGTGAATGGAGCTATGTGCTTTCCTGTTTTCTACTGTCTATACAGAGGTCATGTGGCCTGTTGGGATGAGAGTTCTTCTCTGCTTCACTATTCAGATACTACTTTTGGAGGGTCTAGTTTTATGTTTGCAGAAACCATCCTGGCTAACAAGGACATCACAATGATTCAGTAGCAACTTTGACTCCTGTTCACTTCTGTTCGTAGCCCTTGGTCTAGACAATGAGATTGGAAACTTTGAAGTTGGCAAGGAGTTTGATGCCCTCTTGATCAACCCCAAAGCATCGGACTCTCCTATTGATCTGTTTTATGGGGATTTTGTTGGTGATATTTCTGATGTAAGTAAAAGAAAGTAAAGTAAAATGCCTTTTTGTCATTTGGGTTTTTTTTTTGAGTGGGTGGAGGGATCCATTTTTAAAACAGTCATTATTAAAGTGACATGTATTCGTTTAGTTTATTTATAAGAAATGTGTTAATGTTTTAAAAATTCTTTTATTCTTCTATTATTAGAGTAAATTTCTGAGAAATAGGCTTTATCTCATTCATTTAGTTATATTTTTCTTCTTTGATGCACTTTTTGAAGTATTTGCATCATTTGTATGGAGTTCTTTGATTTATGTGAGACTCTACATCTGACAATTTCAAGGTTGTTTGCCAAGAATATTCCAGTAACAGGTGGAGAATGGTGAAGCACATCTTTAATCCTAGCACTAAGGAGGGGAAGTCAGGTATATCTTCTTGAGTTCGAGGCCAGCCTGGTGTACATAGTAAGTTCCAGGACTATGTTGAGACCCTGTCTCAAAAACCAACAAATAGATAATATTTTAGTAAGGATAAACATTTGTTAATAGTAGTCTGGGATTTTTGTTCATTTGCTTACTTTGGGTTTAGGTTTTCATTTATTCATTTGGTTTTGGAAAGACAACTTTTTATGAAAATGTAAATTTGTCATTAAAAAATAGATTTCAATTTCTGGATTTTGCCAATGGAATTTCCCTGTGAATCTCATTTCTGAATGTATCAAGTACTGTTTCTCACCGCATTTATTTTCCATTTTAGGCTGTTATCCAGAAGTTCCTCTATCTAGGTAGGTAGACATGCTTCTGGGCTATAAACACTTTTTTTTTTGGTTAAGACTCTCTCTTCTAGGTACATTGCATTAAACTCTATGGATGTTAAATTGTGCTAATTCATTTTTTAAACAGTTCTCAGCACTGAGCTTGCACTATAGCACAATGCCTAGCAATTCCCCAAGAACATACTTAAGTCCTGAGCTGTGACATAGAGGGGAAGAGAGCTTTTGGTCAAGCCCTCTTATGCTCCTTCTGTGCCCCCAACCTCCCTATCCTGGGACAGAACTGAACCCACAGCCAGAGTTCTAGTCCCAGAGGCATAATTAGATCAGGAGAGCCCAAAAGTAGCCTTCCATCCCTTTGTGTGAGTTCAGTGCTGGGTGAAGTTGAGCTTCTCGAGGGCACATTCTGTAGACTGCTTATTTCAATGTGCTAAGCAAGAATCCAGGAGTAAAGATAGGTATGCCTTTTCTCCTGGGACTGGAAATGCCAACCAGCTCCTTCAGCAGAAATGTCAGAGATGGGGCTTATTGAACACTGGTGCATTTGCACCTCAGAGACAGAATGGAAACCCCAGTCCACAATGAGCTATGGTGTCATCTCTTAACCAAGTCATCCCAAGGATATTATAAATGATCTGGGAAAAATAGAGCTTTTTTCTTTATGCTTGTGTTTCTTCTTTGAAAAGTGTTTTGCTTAAGATCTCTTTCGAAGGAAATTAAGGCAATTATTGACCCAAAAGCACAGTACAAACAATTCTTTGATTTTTCTTTCAGGAGATGACCGGAACATTGAGGAGGTTTATGTGGGTGGAAAGCAGGTGGTTCCGTTCTCCAGCTCAGTGTAAGAAGACCCGTGGGCATCCATGATATTCTCCTGGAATGACATGGTTCTGCATCTTCCTTGTGCCCGGGTGCCAGTTAGAAAGTATATTTAAAAAAAAAAGTATTGTGTTCTTCAGATGACTTCTGTTTCTCTGTCTGCTTCCAGTGCTCACTTGGTAAATCGTGCAAAGGAAGTGACATGCTCCTTGACCCTGGTGGGGAGTATTCAAAATTCCATGATGGTGCCTACTTCGGGGCTGCTTAGATTTGTGTTAGGCTCATGCAGAAGGCAGTGTTAATAACGGGCGCTGTGCTTCTACTATTGAAATCAAACCTTTCTGTGCAGGGAAATACGGTGCAAAGAAATATCCCTATGTGGTTAGACATTCTGAGCTAAGTGAAAAGTAGGAGACTCCATGTGCCCCATTAAGTAGGGTTTTATGCGAGGGCACAAGCTAGACGGTGAACAGATGTTGGAAAAAAACATTGATTGTGCTCGGAAATTAAATACTGAAAACAGCCATGTAAAAAGAGAACTTATTGGATTTTAAAATGTGCTTCTAGGTTGACCTTATCTATGGAAATTTGCACTTTATGGAATTTGCATTTCAGAGATGTGTTATTGTTATGCGTTGCCTTCTTTAGGGATGAATGGCAGAACCCGAATGCTACATGCTTTTCAAATATAGTTCTATGCTTCAAAGTGTTTGACAGAAGCTGAGTATTAAAGATTTACAGTGTCTTAGGGATAGTATTCATATAGCCACATGGCATAAATAGTTGTGTTTTTGTGTCCTTCAAAGTCACCTTGATTTCTGGCTGTGCAGTGTTACAGTTGCTTCTATTTTATTAGATGAGAAACAAGCCCCATGTGCTGCTGCTGTCTAGGCTAGGGTCTCCATAAATCGGGGGAATACTGTACCCCTGGGAGCTGTTAGCAGTGGCAGGACAGGGCTCTCTGCAGTGCCCCATCTACTCAGCACAGTGGGTCATTGTTGCTGTGAACTTTGCCCTCCTATCAATGAGCTAGAACTTAAAAGCCAAGTGCAAGTCCCTTTAAAAACTGTAGATAAGGCTCTGAAAGCCTGTATCCTGTTTTTCTAATTTATCAGATTGTCACTTGAATTCCTTGAGTTTTTTTTTCTAGCATCAAAATCTTAGTATAATGAGACAGTTATAGAAATTCCATGTAATGCTTCTATTAGCAGGACTTGCTATTCTAGACATGAAGGAATAATAAACAAAGGAGGCCATTTTAGCTTCCCTAACTACACAATGTCCCTTCTTATAACAATGAAAACCAGATAACAACCGCATGGCAGATTCTTAGCAAGCAGTGATGTGAGTTCTATATTTTCTTAATTTATTCCTCACTCTATAAACAAACAAAAACAGGGAGCAGGTTTTGTCAACATATCATTTCATTCCCAGGGCTTAGGTGAGTTTCCGTATTATCCTACAACAGTTCTTAGGTGATAGAGCTAATTCTGTGTTAGCACGTGTTAGCAAGTCCGAGAGCACACAGATCCTCTGCTGCCCTGTAAACCTCAGTTTCATATCGCATGCTAACTGGGCAGTAATTTGTCCCGACCTGTTTTCCTGATAGAAGCACTTCTGGATGTGGTTGTGTAAACATTACATTTAAAGATGGTACAAATATTTAGTCTCATTTAGTTTTAGTTTTTTTTAAAAAAAAGACAAGAGTTATTTTGCGTGTATATGTGTGTGTTGGGGAGATAGAAATGGATAGAACCAATTTCTGGTCTTAATCTTCCAGCACACCAGTAACATCAAAATGATCTGCCAAATCCCCTCTCCCATTTCTCTCTGAGTTTGGCAAGTGTTTTCTGCTGTGTCTTTGGACTCTTACCAAAGGAACTTAGTTGCAGGGAATCTCACCTGAGCGATGTGGGCCTGGGAGCTTAGGTTGAGTAAGAGTTCTGCCAGTCAGCAGCTGCTTCCAACCTTCGCAGACCCCACACTCCTCTTCCTTAAGGGTGTGCATTTTGATACTGAGCATCAGCTTTTATTTAAACTTAAGATTCACGCACAGTAACATAAATATGTGTAATTCTGGAAGCAGGAACAACAGTCATTTGACACCATCCGGTCAGGCATCCAGATGAGTCCTGATAGTGTGTTATAAGCTGAATAACTTCTAATAAAAACAATGTGTTGAAGTGTTTACATGTACTTTGATCTCCCTGCATCCCTTATAACTTACGAGTTTTATTCTCCCAAGTGAAGTGTTCCTCAATGTGTGACTTATGTCGTTTCAGTGCCCCACACAAGGGGTCAGATGTCCTGCACTTTGAAATGTTGACTTTCTGAATTACAGTCAGCACTATTCCTAGCCTATCCCAACTGTCACTTTTTGTTTGGATGGTTTGCTCTCTTTAGAAGAAAGGGAGAAGGAAAAGGAAGGAAGAGAAGAAGGGAGGAAAGGAGGAAGGAAGGAAGGAAGGAAGATTAAAACATTATCCCTCCTACTCTATACCATTTAACTTGTTTCTCTAGAATTTTTGATGGACTTCATTGTAAAAGGTTAAAAAGCACTGAAAAGTATCATGTGTATTACATTTCCAAAATTTCTTGTAACCAAAACACAAAAGTAGGCTAATCAAGTTAAATTTGATTTCGTGGGGGAGGCATTAAAAATAAGAGATTAGGACCCAAAGGGTTTTTCTATTCTACTGGGCCCAAGAGACTGGACTTTCCTCTGTGGCATTGTCTTAGCTGGCTCTTTTCTTGCCCTGTCAAAGACTTTAGAATCCAAGAAGATGTCTACCTTCACACCAGGAGGAGGCCTTTCTAAGTTAATTCTGTGAACATTTAATCTCTTTTCTTCTTCAGTGAGAAATTTCCAAGTTAAAGGAAAGGAAATGGTGGAAACCCCCTTCTTCCTTGCTTAGCTGATTTTTTGAAGTGTTCCCTTGGCTATCTCTTTGGCAAATGCTCTGAAATTTTACAGAGGAAACATAACGGCTGTGGGATCTGGCAGTGTGTTCTATCTTCACTCCCTACCAGATTATTCCTATTTTTAAACTTTTTTGCTCCAGAAGCAGACATATGGGAAGCCTTCAAGGCGTGCTGGGAAGAGCATTGTATCAGTTCCTCCTTTTATATGCATGTGAGGAAGGTACCTAGAGCTGAATGCTTCTGGAGCTTGGTGGGCATTTTTTAACGTTGCTGCTGCTGTTGTTGCTGCTGCTGCTGCTGGAATATTCAGATACTTTAAGAGAGTTACCTTAGCTATTAACAAATAGAATGATAGGCATAGCAAGAGCAATGACTTGAAATAATCTTTAAATCACAAAGATTCTATATAATATATTTAAGACCGAAAGGAGATGCTTGCAATTTCTCTGATATACTTGCTGCTGCAGGTATGACACCATACATTGCACTTTATTATGTCTCCAGAGAAGACATAATAAATGTCTTTCTGAAGACCTGGGTGGAAGCAGATAGGTGAAAAGTCACTGAGAAAGAAAACAAAACAAAACTCTTGACATTTGTCGCCATAAAAATACCCCCAAAACTCTTGATTGCCGCTTGTTGCCATGTGTGTTTCCAAGCCTACCCCAATGTTCCTACCCATCCCCAGCACTGAGTGTGAGAGAGCAAGGGTTGAAGGGTTCGTTTGTGGGTCTAGTCCAAATGCAGTGACATACAAAAGCCAGCCAAGTCAAAGATGAAGACATTTTTACCAGGTTACTTGAGTAACTGGTATCATTAACCTTTGTTACTTGGCAGTGACTCACCTGTCTACTTCTTACCCAGAAATCCTATCAGCAATCTTTCCTGACCTTACTGTTAACCTCTTGATGGCTGTTCTTAAGAATATAGACACACATGTGAATGTAGTCAAGGGGACCTCCTTCCCCTCAGTATTTGTATGATTTGCTAATTGTCACTGTACTGAGTGGGCTCCTTTGTGCATCAGGAAAAAATAAAATAAACGTGATTTTGTGTTTGCATTAGCGTTTGTTGTGTTTTCTGTGTTTGTTTTGGCAAATTCTATCAGCATGATGAAAGGAGGATGAATTTGATAATACATTTTTTCCTTTTCTTATAACGGATTAAAAAACAGACTGGAATGTTTAGCTGTGGGCCAACAATACTTCCATCATATCACTATACATGGCTTTTTAAATCAAGCCACTGGGATGGTTCTTCTAGACTGGCAGCTGGTTTGGGTTGATGGGAGGGTTAGTAAAATCTTATTCCGGCTATGTCTGTGAAGAAGTGCAAGAGATCAATAGATCATGCAGGCTGTGGTCTAATAACTAGTTTAATCCACTAATGGATCCAAAATTCATCCAGAGTGTTGGGAGGTGGTGGAACTACAGCAGGTGAGGCCTGCTGGGAGGAAGTAGATCACTACAGACATGCTATTTCTGTTACTGTTCCACCCAGCTTCCTGTCTGCCATGACGGAAGTCATTCTACCATGCCCTCCTTGCCGTGGTGGACTGAAACCTCTGGTATCGTGAGCAAAATGAACCCATCCTTTATGAAACTGCTCATATCAACGAATGCTGCTAACATTCTCCTCCCTTTTAGGGTCAGATCGCTACACTGGTTTTAGCACAGTTGATTTTTTGTATTTAAAATGCATTCGCTTTTTGATTTTTGTGCCTGCTATGTGTCCCATATATGTGCAGGTGCTTGTGAAGGCCAGGAGAAGATGTCATAGCTCCTGGAACTGGAGTTACTGGAGGTTGTGAAGCTCCTGATGTGGGTGCTTGGAACTGAGCTCGCGTCCTCCTCAGGAACAGAAAGTGTTTTTCAACTGTTGAGCCATCTCTCCAGCTCTGTTTGTCATGTTTTGAAAGCTAAAACCCAGAAGAAGAAATCCACCTCATATCAATAATCAGTTCACTGGGCTGTAGCAAAGGCAGATCTAAGGGGAAGTTACGGGCAGCTACATTTTAAAAACCAGGGAGCTCTCAATATTTCATCTTTGAGATGTAATGACACATTTCTAAGCCTTAGAAATGAAAAATAAGATAAATGTAAAACTATAGAAGGAAAAATAGTAAAAATCAGAGTCGAAGCTAAAGAACTAGCAACAAAAAAGTCAATAAAGAAGATCAATTAAAGAGTTGATTCTTTGAAAAAGAAAGGACAAATCCTTAGCCAAGTCAACTTAAAGAAAAAGACCTAACTTAATAAAATTACATTGAAATTTATGTATTACAGTAGATGCCACCAAAAACAAGAGGATCTTTAGAGATTATTTTGAATTTTTCATTCTCACAAACTGGGAAAATCTAGAAAAAAATAGAAAAATTCTGAATACATATGTTTACCACTTGAGCCAAGAATATATCCACAATCTAAACAAACAGTTGCTAAAAATGAGATTGAACAAGAAGTCTCCCATCAGAGGAAACCCCAGGACTGGACACACACTTACAGGTGAATCTTACCAGGCAGTTGCAGAATTATCAATACTGTTCTTTAAACTTCTATAAGCCAGGTGGTGGTGGCGCATGTCTTTAATCCCAGCACTTGGGAGGCAGAATCAGGCAGATCTCAGTGAGTTTGAGGCAGCCCAGACTACAAGAGCTAGTTCCAGGACAGGTTCCAAAGCTACAAAGATTCCTATTACGAAAAAAAAGAAAGAAAGGAAAATATTCTATAAAATATAAGTGGAAAAAATACTCATTTTATGAAGGAAGATGCAGTAATACAAAGGCCAATTAACAACAATAGCAAAAATAAACATGCAAAAATTATCAACAAAATGCTGCAAATAACACATTACAACCATGACTAAGTTGGTCTCATTCTAGGGAAGCAAGAATAATTCACCATCCATTAATCAATAAACATGTTAGAGCATGTAGATAGAATCAAGAACCAAAATTATATGGTCATCTCAATAGATATAGAAAAAGCTTTAGATGAGTTTCAACACTGCTTCATGTTAATGATGCTGAAGAAATCGAGAACAGAAAAATCGTAATAAAGGCCACATTCATTAAACTTATAACTAACATCTTACTGAAGGGCAAACTGGAACGCAAAGCAGCTGTATACACAATTAACTTGCAAAATCATTAGTTAAAAAAATACATAAAAGTCACCAACTAGGAAATCAGGAAAACAGTCCCATTCACAATAGTCAACAACAACAACAAAAAAACAACCCACTAGGATTAAACCTAATAAAGCATGTTAAAAACCTTTTTAATCCTTTAATCCTAACACTTGGAAGGTAGAGGTAGATGGGTCTCTATGAGTTCAAGGTCAGCCTCATTCACACAGTGAGTTCTAGATCAGCCAGGGACACATTGTGAGACCCTGTCTTAAAACATCAAAAGAACAAAAGCAGAGGAGATGAAAATCATGTTGCTTGTATGTAAATAAATGGAATTCAAGGTCATCCTAGCAGGGAAAGCTAGTTGTGAAGGCGTAACTCACAAACAATCCCACACCAGTTTGGAATTATGATTAATAGAATGGTTACTTATTTAAAGAGAAAAAAACTTACAGATCACCGTCCCAGACAACAGCCCTCTGGGCGATCAGAAAAGGAGTCTAGTAGCCGGAAACAAGCTGGAAGCAAGAGAGCAAGCACAGGGCTATTGCTGCTTTTTAAAGCAAACGAGACCGTGCCCAAATGGGCTGGTATCTTAAAGTCTACTGGCTGAAGGAGCAGAAGGAGCTCCCACAACATAACTGGACTCAGGAAGGCAATGGTTGCAAGTGTTTCCTCATACATGGAATCAAGACAAAAGACCTAAACGGCACAAAAGAAGAGGAAGAAGAGAGAGTACTGGGATGAAAAAGGGATCAAGAGGAGGGGAAAGGAAGGAAGAGGACAGTTTGGAGTGGTGAGGATGTATACAGTACATTGTATGCATGTAAGAAAATGCCAGGCAAAGCTATGGTTTGTACAAGATGAAAGAATTAGTTCACACATATAAACGGGTGTGAAACTTTAAAGCAGGATTTATACAATAGTACACTGTCTGTGATGTCCTAGGCTATTTTCAATACTATTCTATTTTGTTTTTAAATTGTAGTCTACGTTTGTATTTCACTGTAGCATTTTAGGATTCTGGTTTCTTGAGCGCCTGATGATGGACAGACCCATGACCTCTGTATCAGCACTGTGCCAGTATCTGAGTTTAAGCTTGGCCTCACCATTACAGGAAGACAGAGTGGAGGAAGGAAAGTCAAATTGCTGTAAATCTCCATGGCTCCAGTGTCTTGTTTTTTGGCTTTTGTTTAAGGATTCAACAGTGTCCCTCTTTTGGTCATGAGGATTAAGTAATGAGGTACTTAGATGGTAGGTAAGACAGCACCCAGCTACTTAGGTGCTCACAGTTCAGTAGATAGGACCAGAAAAGTGGAATACATGCTAAAGATTAATGAAACCATTGAAGTCTTTATGAGTTTAGTTTTGAATAGTAATCAAGTAATGTTAAGGTAAGGATCTTCTGTATATGAAGCTTCCCACATATGATTTCTCAATAGTATTATATGTTCATGTTCCTAACTTACAACATGAAGCATAAAGTCAGCCAGAGATTTGATCTATAAATTTACCCCTATACCCATGCCCTCAGTAAAGGTCTGTGAGGCTTCTCCCTCTTCCCCAGAACAGCTGGAGGGGCTGCTGGAAGAGCAGCTTCTGAGGTTTCTGAGATGTGGTGGTCCAGGGATTCAATCAATCCCTTGGGTAGAAAGCCCGAGGACCTTCAGCAGAGGTACATCTCAAACAAATGCATTAAGACTCTGCCCACCCTGGGCAGTTTTCTGTTCTCTGCCAAACCTCTGGCTGTACTGTCTCGGACCACCCAACATAAAAAAAGTCCCTTCATCTGACTTACTGTATGGTGGTTTTGTCTTGCCTGACTCGCACATGTACCAGAAGCTGCAGCCCACGCTGGACCAGGTACCGTGCTGGCTAGTATTATGTCAACTTGACACAAAATAGAGTCATTTTTGAAGAGGGAGGCTCCATGGAGAAAATGTCCCCACCAGAGTGGCCTGTGCAGCAATTTTTGATTGACGATGGATGTGGGCGGATCCAGCTCACTGTGGGTGGTACCACCCCTGGGCACGTGGTCCTGGCTGTATAAAAAGCAGGTTGAACAACTCATAAGGAACAAAGCCAGTAGGTAGCATTACTTCATGGTCCTCTGCTTTAGTGTCTGCCTCCAGGTAAGTGCCTCAAGTTTTTTCCCTGACATCCCCAGAAGATGCTCTACCAGCTGTGCGGTGAAATAAAGCTTTTCCTCCGGGACTGCTTTTGTCTCAGTGTTTGATCACGGTGATAGAGACCCTTCCACAGTTTTTTGGGTGAGTGTGAAGGATGGAGACGGTTTCATGTAGTCCAGACTGACCTGTGTAGCTGACACTCACCGCATACCTGAGAATGATCTGATCTCCTTGCTCTCACCTCCCAAGTACTGAGATTACATGAATGTACAGCCACACCTAACTAACTCTGGCTTTTCTTTTTCTTTTAGAGAACAATTGAGACAAAATATGCAGAAGAGAAACTTCATGGACATGAATTAGCAATAATAATAATGCCCAATTTGAGGGCAGTGTGTTCTGTAATAGCAGTTAACAGACACATGCAAATTATTTTATGGTACCTAAATAAAGATTTGAAAAATGTAGGATTTACACATAAAAGAAATACAGGACTGTGATAAGGCGTTTCAGGGGTCCAGGAAGAAATTTCTCAGTGGAACAGAACAGTAAGCTTTTGTTACCAACAAGAGCAGGTTTGTTTTGTTTAAATCTTTTAAAGAATGGGAGTAGTGAGCGGGGAGAGGGTTGGGAGCCCAGGGAATATGGGGACAAGTAACACCAAAGACCTTTTGAAAAGCTGTATGGAAACTTTCTACTGCAGATGCTTTCTAACATATGTGTGTGTGTGTGTGTGTGTGTGTGTGTGTGTGTGTGTGTGTGTATGTATGTGTGTTTGTGTGTCTAAATATATTTAATCCTAAAGTACATAGATATATACATATATGTATACACACACACATATATGTACACACATATACATACATGCATATATATATGGGCTCACCATATACTGGTAGCGAGAATACCACAACTAGACATGTTATACCACCAAGTAATACGCACAGTGCAAGGAATGGGTTTCATCTTGTTAGTCATTAGCCAAATAGTCCCAAAAATGCCCCCAAGCATCACAAACTGTTGTCAAAGCTTTCTGTTACTCTCTGTAACCTAAACGTAAAGGTTCCAGTTCTGAAGATACAATTTACTTATGTCATCAAGCATGGAGAAACCAAGTCGATACCCAGCCAGGAGCTTCACGCCTACTGACTAGTGTCCACGGTATTCTGCATGCTACTGGAGGAAGAAAGTGGTCATCAATATAGTCATCAAACAGAAAGCTGCCTACAAGATACCCTGGTGTCATTGCGACACAAATTATTGGAGCAACCAACCACTCTTTGATTGGATTTAGGGTCCACTCCATGAGATGGGACCCAGACCAGACACTGTTAAAGTGGCAAGGACCTGAGACTAAATAGGCCATAGCTGAACAGCTGTTTGCGATTGATACCCGCCGAGAAAGGGAAATCAGTTTTCTTCAGTGGAGTGTCAGTGGGTTTATCAAATACACA
The DNA here is from genome assembly GCF_037038515.1 of Microtus pennsylvanicus. Lineage (NCBI taxonomy): Eukaryota > Metazoa > Chordata > Mammalia > Rodentia > Cricetidae > Microtus > Microtus pennsylvanicus. Next base: position 101,990,076 of record NC_134583.1, on the reverse strand, counting down.
CAGGGTAGGCCCCAAGCCCAGGAAGAGCTGGCTAGCAACAATCTATGTATTTGTGGATGTCTGTGTGAGTGTGTGTCTATGTATGTGTGTCTCTCTCAGTGTGTCTGTGGGTGCACGAGAATCTGTGTTTGTGTGTGTGTGTATGTGTGTGTGTCTGTGTGTGCCCGCACTCATATGTGTCTCTGGAACTGAACCTAGAACCTTGTGCACAGTAGGCAGCCATTTTACTACTGTGTTATACCTTGTTGCAAAATCTTTTGCTTTGTTTTGTCAAGACCGGTTTCTCTTAAGACTGACTAGGATCTTGTGACCTTCCCACCCTAGTAGAGATTTTACTACTCAGGGTGTAAGTACAGTGTAATTAGTTTGTTAAATTACACACCAAGTTGTGAAGCCCCCTCACAAGGTGAAAAAAAGTCAAGAGAATAATCATCCAAAAGTTTTATGTTAATTTTAAAATGTCCATAAATATTATATTAATATAGGTAAAAATTGAAGTGATTTTTAGAAATTGTAAATAGCCAGGCATGGTGACTCCCAGGTGCACTCCCAGAACTCAGAAGGCTGAGGTAAAAGGAGAGTCACCAAAGGTTTGAGGCCATCCTGGGCTACATAGTGAGTTCTAAGTTAGCCTAAGCTACAGAATGTGATCTAGTTCCAAAGGAAAAAAAACCCCACAAATATCATGAACAGCCCTAGGCAACCTCTGGTCACTTGGAAAGAAGAGTACAGCTCTTATCATAGAGGGATTTTCTCAATTCATAAGTTCTGTAAGTATCAGAAAATGTCCAATTATTCTTTAAAATAAATCAAAGGATAGAAGCACTGAATTCACAGAAAAATACAGTTGAATCATCATAAGAAACGGTGTTCATCTTTGCTAATATTAAGTGTAAGCAGAAGTTTCTGTTTAACAAGCTGCTCACAAGTAACCACACAAAGGCTTAATATTAATTATAAGTGTTTAGCTAATAGCTCACTCCTGTTACTAGCTAACTCTTATATTTAAGTTAACCCATACTTCTTATCTATGCTTTGCCATGTAGCTTGGTATCTTTTCTCAGTATGGCATGACCATACTTCTTTCTGTATCTGCTCATGATTCCTCTGACTCCACCCTTCTTCCTCCCAGCATTCTCTGTTAAGGCCCCCCCCCCCCGAACCATATCCTGTCCTGATTTTGGCCAGCCAGCAAAACCAATCACAGTAACATATGCACAGTGTAAAGGAATATTCCACAAATAAGAGCCATTGAAATTAAATTATAGTTCTTCAAACACATAAAATAATAATCTCACATGTGACCTTGCAATATACCGCAGTAATCAAGCATTTGTCTAGCATGTATTGAGGCTATGGTTTCGATCCCCAGTACCCCCCCACACACACGCACACCATCTTACATTTGCATGAAACAGGTGCCCTTGTTTGTTACTACTGAGGCTGCAAGGGAATAATCTGAGAGGGAGAATTTGCTGACAGTTTTCAGGAACTAAAGGTACTCATGTCCTCTCACCTTAATCGCTCAGTTCTGGGTAATTTATCATATACACAAACACAAAAAATATTTTCCTAATTGCTGTAGCCTGCAAGCCCGCACACAGAGAGCTAGCCCCCGCGGAGCTGCTTGCAGTTGTCTGAAGCAGTTGCCTCTGCAGGAACTGGGGATTCCATTTTCACCGCACAGCCTTCTCTTCTGCATTTGCAGTGCCTAAATTTTGTGGTCATCTTATGCATTGCTTATTGAAACAAACGCATATTTTAAAATGAAACGCAAAACCAGGACTGAAGACATAGCAATAGCAAACACGGTGCGTGCTGATTCTACGGGGAAAGCATCAGTCCAGAGGTTTATTGTATCAACTCAATTAATCTTCACAAAAATCCAAGGAAAAGACACACCGACTTCTCAGATGAAAGAAGTTAAGCAATGGGTAGGATCCTAGACACATGAGGGGCATTAGAAGGGCAGTTAGCAAGATTTGCTCGAGGTTTGCAGGTTAGCTCGGAGACCTGCAAGCTGTCTTTTAACGAGGCAGAGAATAGATGCTTTGAGTTCTGTAGATGAAGTGAGAGAACCTCAGAGGGTCCCCGGCCCGCAACTCGGCTCTGTGACGTCAGTACAAAGGCAGAAGGCAATAATGGGCACAGCAGGCTAAAAAACTAACTCACACACATTGACATTTGAATTTCATGTGTTAAATAGTTCTTCACTGTCTAAACTCATTCTTAGGTAGAAGGCTCTACAGAAGGAGCTGGCAATCATGGGGTTGCTCTCGGGTCACAGATTAACTTTTGGGTAAGAAAACAGTATTAACTAACTCTCTGCTCCGGACATTCAAGATAATTCCCTTATTTCCAGAAAATAGATATGTAAATAGAGTTAAAAATATCTGTCTGTTACCAATTTTCCTGTGCCAAATGGTTGCTCAGCCTTTACTTGCTTACATTCACCGATAGGAAATTCATTTAACCTAAATCATTCACTATAGGACAACATAAATTATTAGAAAAGTCTTTACCGATTTGAAGGGAAGTATTTCATGTGAGCCAGAGGCTAGAGGGAAAAAAATTATTTGAAAGTGGATGAAACCAGTGTTTGCTATAACGTTGTAAAAGACATTTTCTTCAGCAATCCGTGGAGGTGAAGATAATGTTTAACCAGCCTGCCACCTAGTGGCCACAGCACGAATAGACGCAGGTGAAATAAACTGCGGTCCAAGGACCCAGGGGGCAGCGGAAGAGGTGGGAGTGTTCCTCCTGTCTTTTTTTTTTAATCTTCTTTGTTTGTTTATTTTTTTTTAATTTTTTATTGAAAAAAAGGAATTCTCCTGTCTTTTAAAATCTTTATAAAAACTTACGACTAGGTGGATATTATTTGAAAATGGTGATGATTGGGAATCAAGCAATATTAATTCAATTTTATAGAAAACAGATGGCTAAGCCTGTCATTCAAAGACCACATCCAACCTAGCTGCAGTCCCAGTGTGCGTGTCTGCTTTGTAGTCAGCTAACATGCTAAAGCTGGGTCACACCTGGGGCTCACGTCAGCCAATAGCGTTCAGCAGAAGCGATGTGCTGATTCTGGGCCTATGCCTTTGAGAAAGCCTGGGAACATCTACTTTTGAAAGGCATAAGTCATGATCTAAGAAGTCTAGGAGAAAAGGCCTATCATTGAAGAGGCTGTGTAGACAGAACATATGGGAAGGCTCATAAAGATGAGTAGGTCCAGACAGAGAGTGAGCAAAAATATTGAGAGAAGAGAGACAGGGTAGAGAAGGGAGGAAGGCAAAAGAGGAGAGGGGGTGAAGGAGGGAGGGAGGGAGAGAGAGAGGGAAGCATGCCACTACATAGTCCTGCCTTACAGGTATCTCTGCAAGAGCCATATTTGCCCAGTATCAGGAGTTGAGCCTCTATATCGTCAGCACTCCGGGTGACATAGCATTAGATCCAGCTGAACTCCATCGGCCTACAGACTCCTGGGAAAACTACTGGTCACAGGTACTCCGTTCTGAGACAGTTCTTCCCGGTCCCAAAGATAACTGAAATGAGGGCATCCATAAGTAGAGTGTGGTAGGAGTATCAGCTTCCCGCTTCTCAGATTCCAATGCGCCCTTGCGTCCTGTGACCTGTGAAGATGTCACGAAGCCCTTGACAGAGCCTTTCTTTGACATCTAGTGTAATGCTCAGTTTTACCAGTAGAGGGCCCCAGAGATGCCCCAAGAGAGAAGACTCCCCGATGCGCTTTCTCTAGGCTCCTGAAGAGCACTTCCTACGACAAAGATTTCTCCACAGTATGTGGTTTCTCGGCCTCTTCAGTAAAGCCGTGGTCATATGGCTAAGGGTCTCAGGGCGAAGCCACCCATGCCTGGATTTTTGTCTCCCTCACCTTTCATTAGTTCTAAGGGCCTGCCAATCCTGTGAGCCTGCCTCCCAGTCCTTGCTCTACTAGCACTTGGGGCTGCCCTGGCCCGGCCTATGCTCAGGGTTGGCTTCTCTAACGCCGGGTCCTAAAAGTGTCTTCAGGAGTGCCATACTCCTGCTGGACGGGCAGCCAGCCTCATCTTACTCATGACTTGACGCTATGAACTCTATGACCACTTCCCTATGTGTCTGCTCCTGTTCTTAATGGGACCACACACTGGAAAATGCATTCTTTTTGCTTGGTGACTAGGGACCAGATCTGACCCAGGCAACCAAGAAATTCTCTTTCCAGTGAATTCAAAGTACCCCTTTTTCAGCAGGATCTTTATACTTCCTTCAAGATTGTCTGGACTGTTATAAGTTTTACTTTCTCTGTTTCCTTGCTGTTGGAATGACTAGTTGCCTGCACTGAGTGGCTATGATGTGGGCTCAGACTGGTCCAAAATGAGAGGGCGTCTCTGCAGTTTGACACTGACACACATTTTCTTTTTTAAAAAAAATTCTTTTTCATGATATCCGTGTCTTGAGTAGGCACTCGTGAGTGCAGGTGCCCATGGAGACCAGAAGAGGGCATCGGATCTCTTGGAAATGGAGTTAGAGTTACTCATAAGCTGCCTAATACAGGGGTACAAAAATGCTTTTAACCACTGAGCCATCTTTGCCGGCCCACATTTTTGCTCTTTATGATTCTATAGAAACTCTTCCTTATCAACACTATGCAAATTATTAATATCCTGTTAGTATTAATAAAGCAGATAATACATAATCATCCATGCACACTCACTGTCTCATAATGCCACTGAGATCATGTTCTCGGGGAGAGCAATGACAGGGTGGAGAGAAACATCTTTTGCCCAACCTAAGCAGACTGCACCTGAAAGCTCACTGTTCCCTTTTCTAGGTCAAGTGTGACGTATCATCATCTTTAGAGTCAAACCATTCATCGAGTAATGACTGCAACAAAGGTCCTCCCACCCGAGACGTGACTGGCACATCCACCATACTAAATAATGCCAGCAACGAGGCAGAACGGGAAGAAAGCATTTTATAGGCAGAACGCAAACGAGAGCATCTCTAAACATTGTGTTCAGCTGGGCTAGAACCCAGTGCTAAGCCCAGAAACTAAACAAAGCGTGTGAAACCGATTTGTCTCTACAAGCGTTAGCGTATATGGCCAGATCTGCCCATACTGCGGACTCATCACCGGGGCCATTCGATCCAATTAGACGCATTTTAGAGGCATCTTGCTGTGACAATAATTAAAAAAACAATGCCAATTGCTTTGTTTTCCTTACATGACTGTATCACTAGGTCAATAAAAATGTTTTCACGTCTCTAATTCATGGAGTTCTTTTTCTGCCCAGCAAGAGAAAAATCTGACAAATATGCTATTACCCTGATGGGAATTGCCATGACAATTCAAGTCTTAATAGTCCTTGGAAAGCATTTGTCTCTGGGGAACAAAAACTGGTCCTGCCTGTGTTTTAAGATTTCGAAAAACAGATCTGGGTTTGCTAAAAACATGTAGAAATGTGCAATTTTTGACACAGGGTGAGGGGGAGGGTGTTAACCTACCCAGGAGTATTCTTGCAAACAACTCAGGCTAATTTAAGGATTGTTGCTTTAAAAATCAAGGTAGTGAACAACCCCGATGATCAGATAACAGCATGGTCCCGCGTGGTCTGACTGTGGGTAACCGCAGTCAAAATGGGCTGAGAACAGCAAGTGCCGGGCGACGTCTCTGGTAAACACAGTTAGAACTGAGCACCAGGGCCCTCCGGATGCTGCAGCTCCATGGAGTGTGTCCTTGCTTCTCATCTGATTGTCCAGCATGGATCATAGGTCAGATATGGTTTGTTTCAGGAATGGAAATCTAACTCCCACCCACTGTGAGGTATTAGGAAGGCGGGAACTTAATCTCACCTTCAGTGTTTCAAGGTGAGACATTTAGGAAGAGGTTAGAATAGAGAATGGATTACGGCGCCTCTAGGAATGAATACTGGTGGCTTTGTCAGAAAAAGAGAACCCAGGACACACATGCATGCACCCATGAACCATGAGCATACAACATGCTTGCTGTATGATCCTCAGGGCCACCTTGGGACTCTGCTGGCCAGAGGACCATGGGGAGATGTGGGTCTTACACCTACCGATCTGAAAGCTAAAGAAATTCCTTTCCTTCAGGAAGCTGACTAGCCTCAGATGTTTCATTATGATGGTGCTAAATGAAGAACCACATGGTTTCATTTCTGTCATGGAAGTGAAGAATGAGGGTTTTATCGGGAGTTTTCTTAGTGAGAGGTGGGTAACACATCCTACCAAACACCATGTAGATTGGAGAATTCCTAGAAGTGAGACAGATGGACTGGGTATGGGGCCCGAGTTAAAATAAAAACTTTATAATATCCATCTCTGCCACAGGCAGGTTCTAGTTTCTGCCTCCTGAGTCCCAGACAACAAAGTTGTTCCTGAAAAAAAAAAATTCCTGTCTCGGTTTGTCTTCCTGTTCCTAGCTTGTCCAGTGTTTCATTTGCATTTTCATGATCCATCACTAATCCTACTCTCTAACTCGCTCCTGCCATCCCCTCCCTCTTCCAGTTAAACTTTTCTCCTCAGGTCAAGTGAAGGCCTCATCACACTGGAGTCTGAAAAGGCAGAGCGATGATGGGAAGAGATGAGGTGGAAAGCGTTCTTGTTGCCATGGTCAAGGGAACCTTTTGCTCTGGTACCCATGGCTGGAAGTCTGAACGCATGAGTAACGTAGACAGCCAGGGATGGGAACTGCATATGAGCCTCCATGCCATTGACTTCACAGCAGGCTGAGACGGGCAGGGAGAAGCCTGTCAGTACCAGACACAAATACTTTCCACCTACTGCCTCAATAGGCCTGGAAGAAGCATGAAGCATACATGTGGCCACTCGGAGCCTGCCTGCATTGCCTACTCTACAGAACTGCATCTCACATCTTCTGGTCCTACAGAAAACACTTTAAAACTCAATAAAGGGGCTCAGAGTGCAGCTCTGTGACACGGCACTTGCCTGACAGATGTGAGGCACAGTACCCTCACCATCACACACACACACACACACACACACACACACACACAGACACACACACACACACACACACACAATCCAACATAACAAGGCCCTTGGTACTTTCTGAGGTAGACACTCGTCTTTTTGTGGGCTATGGCCTAGATATATGAGCCATCCCTTCAATTCTCATCTCTTCTGAGGGTCCCCTTGATCTCTTCCCCTTTCTTGGGATGGTCCTGTGCTCGGTGCTGTCCTCGGAAGACATACTGCCATGAAACACTCTTTCCTTAGTTACCCTTGTCTCAGCAAGTTCCCTGTGAAATATTATCATCTCATCTTTCTCTTGGCTGACTTGGAAGTTCTCACTCACTCCAGTATCTAATCTTGTTGTCTCCATGACTCAGGAATTATCTGAGACCCAGAGTAAAATTTTAGCTATATCGAAGATTATTAGGCTCCTGAGAACTGGCTTAGGAACAGAAATATCTAGTGTGATGTGACAACCTGTCTTAGTTTCTGAAGCCTGAGGGTGTTTGGGGACATGGGATTTTTGTACTAAGAGTTGATCACCCTAGAAATAGCTGCGTCTATGGGAAAAATACATTTTACATGCTTAACACCTGATTGTCATTTGTGAACCTTTGGAGAAAGCCTGTTGGGAAACACACAAATGCTCTCGTTCATCACAGTCTTCTCAGAGCAGAGTCAACAAGACAGCTCAATGAGCTCTGCCGAGAGCTCCCTTCAAATCCCTGTTCTCTAGACCTTCCAGAGTTCAAACCCAGGGTGCCAAGGACAGCAAGAGAATAGTCATGCTCTAGTTAAAGGTTAAAGGAAGAGGTGATTGTGGCCCCAAGAAGGAACTAAGAAATCTCTACCCTAAATATACAGAACCTGTTCTCTGTTGCTGTTGTTGTTAGAGCAAAAACAAACAAAAAGACCCACATGGTGGTGGTAATACATACCTTTAATACCAGCACTTGGGAAGCAAAAGCAGGAGAATCTCTGTGAGTTTGAGGCCAGCCTGGAAAAAAAAGAAAAGAAGAAAGGAAGAAAGAAAGGAAGGAAGGAAAGAAGAAAGGAAGGAAGGAAGGAAGGAAGGAAGGAAGGAAGGAAGGAAGGGAAGGAAGGAAGGAAGGAAGGAAGGAAGGAAGGAAGGAAGGAAGGAAGGAAGGAAGGAAGGAAGGAAGAAGAAAAAAAAAACCAAGAGCCAGTTTGTCAGGAAAGCTGCCATTGAAGTCCTGACCAACTGTCATCTGAGACAGGCTTAGAATACCAGCTGTGTGAGTGGAAAAGCTCATATCTGAAAATTGCTGACCAACACCCATGAGGTCAAACACAAACCCTATTTACTACTGTCCATGATTTTGGTGACGTTTTTTCAGAATTCTTAAGTCTATTCTGTTTTACAGAAACGTAAAAGCAAAGCAACAGTAAAACCCTTTAAGTCTGGACATGTCCCTAAATTTACTCTGGGTAAATTGCTACCTGGTTTACTTGGCTTAATTGTGTGTGTGTGTGTGTGTGTGTGTGTCTGTGTGTGTGTGTGTCTGTGTGTGTCTGTGTGTGTCTCTGTGTGTGTGGTGGGGGGTTGTATTGGTTTTGTTTGTTATGTGTTTGTTTGAGACAGGGTCTCACTGTGTAGCTTTAGCTGTCCTAGACCTATTAAGATGTAGACCAGACTGGTCTCAAACTCACAGAGCTCAACCTGTTTTTGTGTCTCAAGTGCTGGGGTTAGAGGCATGTGCCACCATGACTGGCAAATGCAGCTTGTTTTTAATAAAATATCCTGTGAATCTGCAAGGCAAATCAAGTCTTTCGCGGTGTTTGTGTCTGTTAGGATTCTCTTGAGACCGGAGCCTGAGAAAAGAGCATGGCTGTAGAAAGTTTATCTGGGAAGTCATCCCAAGAAACAAAGGTGAGGGAATTGAGACAGAGAAAAGAAAAAAAAATTATGCAGAGGGTGTCTGTGTAGTTCTGGTAAAGAATCGTGATTCTGGTCTGAACCAAGATAAAGTGAAAGGCTAACGGGAACTGAAGTGTTGACTAGGTTTGCAGGGCATGTTAGCTCAGTCCTTCAAAAGATCTGGATCTGGGCTGAGGCTGTGATCATCTAGGTGGGGCTGAGACATTCTGCTGCCCATGGACCATTAACACCCCAAAAGAGCTTTGAATATGGCCACACAAAGTTGTCACTTGGTGAACACTATGAGGTTTTCTGCATGATTATTTAAAAAAAATATTTTAAATTCTGTGTATGTGTGTACATGCCTGTGTGGGTTTGTTTGTGTGAGAGTATAGTGCCTATGAAGAAGGCATCGAATCCTCTGGAACTAGAGCTACAGGTGGTTAAGACTGACAACATTGGGTGCTGGGAACTGAACTTAGTTTCTCTACAGAGTGGTATGTACTCTTAAGCACAGTATAACATGATACTACAGTTCTCAAGCATGAATCTTGTAGGTGACAACATCCTGTTGCAATATCAAAAGGTTGGCTATAGCGGGGTGGTGGTGGCAGGTGGGTCTCTGTAAGTTCAAGGCCAGCCTAGTCTACAAGAGTTAGTTCCCGGACAGGATCCAAAGCTAAAATAAATAAATAAGATTAAAAAAAAGAAAAGAGGTATAAACAACATTCCTCCCATTCAGTTGTTTGCAGGTGTTTTGTCCCTGCTGATTTCTTTGATCTTATTCCTGTTCTTTGGAGTTCACTGTAAAGATAGATTCTTTTTACTTTCTGTCCCCAAAGCTGCTCAAATCTTCCTTCCCGTGGTATTTTAATGTATATAGTGGTGTCTGAATAAACTCAACATTATTGGTAAAAGAAGATATTTTTGTGTGTAATTGTTGGAGCTGCTAAAATCCCCATCTCATCCAGTTGCACACTGGGAACTAAGTTGGTGACTCCACTGTTTGTTCCTGACTCTTCTCTGCCCACCTGCTGTTATGGTCTGTACCTGGGTTCTCAACACTTAGTGTAGTGGTTTAAACAAGAATTGCTGCCCTACAGGCTTGTGTGTTTGAACACTTGGTCTCCAGCACTATTTGGGGGAGGTTATAGAAGCCTTAGGAGGTACAGACTTATGGAAGGAAGAAAGTCCCTGAGGTTTAGCTTTGAGAGCCTTAATCCACTTCCTGCTGGCTTCCTCCACTGTAACACCCGATTTGGTGTTACACCCTCGGTACAGTTCGTGCGCCACTGTACCGAACGCGAGTCGGGCAAGGGCCTGGAGATTGAAAAGAAGACACAGAGAGACCAGGGTCATTCGAAAGGAGATCAGCCGAATGCCACTTTATTCAGCGTTGGGGGAGTTTTTATCTACCTGACTGCAGCACAAGGATCTCCACCCAGGCAGGTGGGAAATTACCATATTATCAATGGAATGAATGCCCTGCAGCTAACCACCAGGCGGGGCAGGCATAGCACAGAAACACACAGGAAGCTTAGTAAGTTGATCATAAACTGTCCCCACAAATGCACCACAGGAATAAGGGAGACCAGGGCCCTACAGGTCCCCCTTTTGTATAAATTATGACTAGGCCTGTCTTGGGTGGCATTGGACGTCAGGCAATACCCCTTACCCGTCATGGGAAAGCATCCAGGTCAAAACACATTTCCTGTCTTAGGTTGAGGCAGCCCCCCAAAAGCCTTTCCCGTCTTTGGCTCACTAGTCATCCATCACCGAGTTCAGCCAGATTTGTGCTGAAAGATTCTCTGGGGCAATAGCTAAGAGGACTTGCCACATGGCAACATTGACCTGAGCTTGCCTTTGGCTCTGGCATCATAACCATGAAGATGATGCTCCAGCATATGTAAGCATCCCTAAAGGAGACTGTGCTTGCTCAATCCTTAATAATTCTGCCCAAATTGGAGCTCTTTAAGTAAGGTCTCAGCGCTGGTGAAAATAACCCTGGTATAGCTAACTAGAATAATTTTGAGAGCCAATTAGTAAATTGTACACCTCAGGGTCCGTAAACAACAGCAATAAGCTTATTACTGTAACATCTAGCAGTGGTCTTTAACCACAACCAAGAGCAAAATTCCATTTGTAAATTTAGCTCAATTTGAATGGCTACGGCATTTGCAACCTGCCCTGAGAAGGTATCCTTTGTGCTAGCAGGAAGCAACTGACTGACTAATGAAAAATCCAGCAGCTTTAGCTGCTATGGCAGCAACAGCTGTGGCTGCCGATATCATGGGATGGGTAGATAGGTAGACGGGCGAGGAACAATCCTTGGCACTCGGACCACCATAGCCAGCTCCTCAGGAAACCCGCAACTCTTCAGTTGACAAGCCAGAATCTCCTTGATCTCTCGGCTCTGTCCTGTCTTCAGGCTTCTGGACAGGAAAATCCACAGCACGCACCAGCCGCTCAGGTACCCATATTGGATTGTCAGCATCCTGCGGGAAAACACAAACAGCCCCTCTTCCCCACACCAGTACAGGATCTGGACCATGCCAGGTGCCATCTGATAGATTCTTCCAATTGACATGAGGCATCCCGGAAGAATCTGGCCGCCAATGCCTGTCAGCGGCAGTATGAGATTGAGCATCAACAGTCAAAAAATTTAAAATGTATAAAATGAAAGATAAATGATCTCTGGGGGTGGAACCATATTCCCCCTTTTTTGTTTTATGCAAATAGGCTTTGAGCGTGCGATGCGCTCGCTCCACTATAGCTTGTCCTTGAGGATTATAAGGTATACCCGTTTTGTGAGAAATTGAAAACTCAGAACAAAATTTGGCAAAGCCAGAGCTAGTATAGGCTGGTCCATTATCAGTTTTAACAGTTTTCGGAACTCCCATGTAGGCAAAAGCCTGGAGACAATGACTTTTAACATCTCGTAATCTTTCTCCTGTGTGAGCTGAGGCAAAAATGAGATGAGAATATGTATCCACGGTTACGTGAACATATTGCATGCGCCCAAAAGAAGGAACATGGGTGATATCCATTTGCCATAAATGATTAGGGGCAAGCCCACGAGGATTAACTCCCAAATGGGGAACAGTTAAAAGTTCTGTACACAGAGAGCACTTTTTAACAATATTAGTAGCTTGCTCTCGAGATATCTTAAAATGAAATCTTAAAGATCCAGCATTGAGATGAAAACGATTATGAGCTTTTTCTGCAGCTTCATAAGATTCCTGACTAACTACATAAATCTGACGAGTAAGCTGATCAGCCAAAGCGTTTCCCTCACTCAAAGGACCAGGGAGGTCAGTATGAGCCCGCAAATGCCCTACGTAAATGGGTACAGATCGGGCCCAAAGCAAAGTTTGAATAGCCAATAACTGCATCTGGACTCGAGATACAGAGGCAATATAAGCTGCAGTTTCCAACGGTGCAAGAATTTTGCTTATATACTGACTGTCAGTAAAAAGGTTAAATGGAATATCAGCATATTTCTCTAGGGCCATCTGGACAGCAACCAATTCAGCCACCTGAGCAGAGTTAGTATTAACAGACTGAATATCAAAATCAGGAGGGGAGACTACCACAGCTCTCCCGGTGGAAGATCCATCAGTAAACACATTTCGTGCCCCTGCCAGAGGCTGCAAAGAAATAATTTTAGGGAAACATACCGGATGATTTTTAAAGAAGGTGACTAACTTATCAGAAGGATAATGATTGTCTAACTTGCAGGGATTAGTGCATAAAAATAAAGTCCAATCTTCAGCAAAATTTTGTAACCAAGTTATTTCTGCCTGGGTATAAGGTGTAATAACCTTATCAGGTAACACTCCAAAAATTTGCAAACTAAGCTTATATCCTTTCTGAATAACACGTAGCACAGCTGATGGATAAGAGATAACAATTTTTACAGGCGACACATGTTCATGTACCCACAGGATGGGTCCTTGCTGCCAAAAAACTCCAGTAGGACTATGCTTGGAGGGGAAAATTATCAACAGCAGTGGCTGACTATAGTCAATATAATTAATATGAGCAGAGGCAAGCTTTTCTTCAATTAGAGTAATACATTGCCTTGCTTGAGGTGTTAACTCACGAAAGGAGGTTGGGTCTGGATTCCCCTGCAGAATGTCAAAAAGTAGTTTTAAGTCTCCAGTAGAAATTCCCAGACTGGGCCGGACCCAATTTAGGTCTCCAAGCAACTTTTGAAAATCATTCAAAGTTTGTAGTTTATCTAGGCGAAGAGTAACCTTCTGCGGTTTTACTCCTGTCTGCAACAGCTGATGCAAGTATTGATATGGAAACTGTTGTTGTACCTTTTCAGAAGCAATAACTAATCCAGCATGTGCTAGGCATTCTTGCAAGTCAGCAAAAACCTCAAGAACTATTTTTGGGTCCTGTCCAGCTAATAGGATGTCATCCAAATAATGACTTATATACAGTTGAGAATATTTATACCTAATAGGGGCAATAACCCGTGCCACAAACATTTGGAAAATTACAGAACTATTGGCCATACCCTGGGGCAATGTTACCCATTGGTAGCGCTTGTATGGTTCTTTGAAATTTATAGGAGGTACACTGAAAGCAAATTTATCAGAGTCTCTTGGATGCAAGGGAATGGTGAAAAAACAATCCTTCAGGTCAATAACTAAAAGATAATATCCTGCAGGAATACCTACAGGCTGAGGCAACCCAGGTTGAGTTGCCCCCATAATTTCCATGCAATCATTTACTGCTCTAAGATCTTGCAATAACCTCCATTTACCAGACTTTTTCTTAATAACAAGGATAGGGGTATTCCAGGGAGAAGTGGATGGCACTATGTGTCCTGCTTCTAGCTGTTCCAGGAACTCACTCAGTAGACCAAGCTGGCCTTGAACTCAAGAGTTTCCCAAGAGCTGGGATTAAATGCACCACAGGAATAAGGGAGACCAGGGCCCTACACTCCACTTCCTGTGTGTGGTTGAGGTGTGACCTTTCAGCTTCTTGGGCTGGCTACCTGTTGCCATGCTTCCTCTTCTCTTATGAATTCTCTCTCTGGAACTGAAAGCAAAATAAACTCTTCCTTTTGCAAGTTTGCTCATGGCCTTTGATCATACCAAGGAAATAGTAACTGACTGATCTTGTTGGCCATGGCCACGCTTAGCTAGATAACCAACAAATTGATAAGTCAATACAAGCAGTATTCCTATGCCTTGGCTGTTCATTAGGCTCACCTGGAAGCTGTAAAAATGAATCTCCATCCTCCCAGCTGTGCTTCAGGCTAATTATATCAGATCTAAGGGCATGGGGCACCGGGAAAGAGGTTCTTCACGCTTCCTAGGTTGGTTCTAGTGAACAGTAAAGTTGGCAAAGTTTGCAATGAGGTTTCAGACTTTCAAACCTTGGATCTCTTAGCACTCTTAAAAATTATTGAGGGCCCAGAGTCACAGTTTGTGCAGATGATATCTAGAATTTTAAGTGACCTTTAGTGATATATAATTTGCAAATATCGCTCACTTGGTGGACTGTCTTCCTATTTCCTATAGTATTCTCTGAAGCACAAAAGCTCTTGCATCTATGCATGTGTGTGTGCATGTTCATGTGTGCGATTATGTGTGAGGAGGCCAGAGGTTGGGGTCAGGCATCTTCCCCACTCGCAGTCCACCTTATGCTTGGAGAAAGAATCCCTCATTGAACCCCAGCATCAGTGATCAGGCTGGACCGACTGACCAGCAACTCTCAGAGGTCCTCTTGTCTCTGCCTCCCCAGAGTTGGGATTACAAGCAGTCAATTTTTCCTCATGGGTACTAGAAATCAAGCAAATGTTCTGTGTTTTATTGACTAAGCTTTCTCTTCAACCCCAAAGTCTTGATTTTGTGAAAATACAATCTTTTTTTTGTTCTTTTATTAATTTCTATTTTTGCTATCATATTTAAGAAATTGTTTCTTACCTAATCCAAGGTCACTGGTGTTTACTTCTGTGTTTTCTTTTTGGAGAAAGACTCATTCTTTTAGCACTGTCACTTGGCTGTGCAATCCATTTTTAGTAAGGCTTTATATAGAGCATAAGGTAGATGCGCGACTTCATTCTTCCGCACGTGTCTGCCATTTGCTTAAGAGACTTTCCTTTATTGAACCATTCCGCACCCCATTAAGAGTCAATTGGCGCTGGGCAATGGTGGCGTGCGCCTTTAATCCCAGCATTGGGGAGGCAGAGGCTGGTGGATCTCTGTGAGTTCAAGGCCAGCCTGGTCAACAAGAGCTAGTTCCAGGAGAGCTACACAGAGAAACCCTGTATAGAAAAAGAATCAATTGGCTTTAAATATCAGAATCCATTCTATTCCACTGATCTTTCTGTCTGCTTTTATGTTGGGACCACACCATCTTGATCTCTGAATTACAGTAAATTTAGAAAGCATGATGCCTAAGTTGTCTAAATTTACTCTTTTACAAAGATTGCTTTGTGTGTTTTTGACTTCTTGAACTTCCACATAAATTTTAGGCTTTCTTACAAAAGGTCATGTGAAGGTGTGATAGAGATTTCATGTGGTTCATAATCAAGTAGAAATCATTGCCATTTTAATGCTGTGCCTTCTGATATATGAACACGGCATAGATTTTTTAACCTCTTTCAACAATTTCTATACTCCCTCTGCTGAGTTTATTTCACTTGGTGCTATGATAAATAAAATGATTCTTTAAATTCTGCTTTCATATTTTCCTTACTAATGTATAGAAATAAAACTGCCTTTTGCACATTGATTCTGTATTCTTGAACATTGCTTCTTAGTTTTTAGGAGTTTGTGACACATCTGAAGTGAGCAATTTGAGATGATATATTTCTTAGAAATTTTAATATGCAAAATCATGTCATCTGTAAAAGAAGTAATTTTATTTATATCTTCCCAATCTGAATGTTTCTTTGTTTCTAATTCTTACATAATTCTATGATCAGAAAAATGTTGAAATATGAAGTCAAACAGAAGTGATAAGTGCACTTATCTTATGATCCAAGGAGGAACCATCTAGCCTTTCATTGTGGAGTATACATGGTTTGTAAGTTATATCAGGCTTTAAAAGCTCCCCTGTAGTTCTAGTTGGTTGAATACTTTTTAATATGCAACAGTTTTAAATTTTATCAGTGCTTCTTTTTTCTTATTTTTAAAAGATTTGTTGTTTAGACTTGATTTTTTTATTTTGAGAGATGGTTTCATGTGACTAGGCTGGCACTAAACTTACTACGTTTTTGAGGTTACCCTTGGACTCTTGATCCTCTTGCCTCCACTTCCTAAGGGCTAAGATTGCAGGTGTGTGTCATCTTCCCCTCCACAGCTGTCTTTCTGTATTTATTGAAATGATCATGTACTTTTTTTTTGCCAACTTTATCAACTTTCTTTGTTATGTGATTGACTTACAGATGTCCAACCAATCAGCATTCATGGAAAGAATCCCACTTAGTCAAAGTGTATAATCATTGATATATTTTTTGTTGAGAATTGTACACATATCACTGATTTAGCTGTATCGAATAAATACATTCATATATAAATGGGTGAGTTTTTAGAAGCAAAGGACTGCACTCTCTATCCCGTGAAAAGCTAAAGGTTAAGCTGAAATGGAAACAGCGGTTGGAATCCAGAAAAAGAGATGAGGTTCTTCCTTTTCTCTTTCCTACGTGAGGGAACTTGCACAGTTGTATTATGTGATGGGCTCTGTTTCTTCATGTATGTAATGGAGCCCAGCCCAGGGGCAAGGCCAACACTCTTAGGGTCTCTATCCAGCCACGGCAAACTACAAGTCTCTAAGACATCACATGAAGTTCAGATTTTAAGAAAATATTTTTACATGTTATTTCACACCTCACTTAATGTCTCTGAGGTTATTTGAAAGCAAAAAAGAAATGAATTAGTTGAGCACAGCATAATCACACAAAGTCTACTTTGCGAAGCACAGAGAAGTAAAAAAATTCTCTTTCAGGGAGTTAGGACTAAGCTTAAAGATGGATTTGAGCTGAGTTCTGAGATGAATAGGAATTTCTCAGTTATAGATAGCAGGACAGCTATAATCTGTATATAATTACATGTTCACACGTATGTATATATAACACGCATGATTTCTTTTCAAAATTTTAAGAGGCAAACTTTTTACTTGCTTTTATAGTGCCCTCACAAATAATTTGCAAGAGTAAGTATGTGATTGAGGTAAGTTTAAATAGGCAATAAGACCTGTAGTTCATGGACCTGAACGTAACAAAGTCTTGCAAGTGGGCTTCCAGTGGTCCTTAATTAGACTGCAAATTCCTTTCGGGTTGTTTCGCCACTACTGTCATGACACCAATATTCCAGCAGAGGACACAGTTTTCAATCATTTTTCTTCATAAGGTTTAACATGCTCTTCTATAGACTTTAATTTTTAGCATATTTACCATAATGCGCTCGGGGTATTTAAATAGGAAATACAGAAAATAAAATTTATCCATAAATCATAAACTATTGAAGGAGCACTTTTTTTTGCTTTTGTTTTTCGAGACAGGGTTTCTCTGTAGCATTGGAGCCTGTCCTGGAACTAGCTCTTGACCAGGCTGGCCTTGAACTCACAAATATCCGCCTGCCTCTGCCTCCCAAGTGCTGGGACTGACTAAAGGCGTGTGCTACCACCACCTGGTGAAGGAACACTTTTCAACAGAGTGAACATAGGCAGCCACAGGTGGTTAGCTGTCAAGCACCATTGTTAGGATTTTTGTTCAAGCATGAACAATATTAAGGTGAAGATGAAGCAGTTACTTAGAAAACCTAAGCAATAAACAGTGTCATTTAAAAAAGTATTACACTCAACTAAAGATTTCTTTGGCTTAATTTTTTTTTAATTTTTGCTACAGGGTTTCTCTGTAATTTTTGGTGCCTGTTCTGGAACTAGCTCTTGTAGACCAGGCTGGCCTCAAACTCCCAGAGATCCACTTGCCTCTACTTCCCGAGTGCTGGGGATTAAAGGCGTGCGCAGCCACTGCCTGGCCTTCTATGGCTTAATTTGAATCATTAGGGTTTTGTTGTTTGTTTTTGCCTTTGTCTTTGCATTTAAATATCGTTCTGTAGATAAGCAACAAGTAAGCAATGATTTGATTACAGCTACAGACCTGAATATCTTGGTGGAGTTTATGGATCAGACATGGACTCAGGAGACCCACCTTTGATTTTTATCTTTCTTTTATTACTGGTGTTCAGTTACTCTCTTTAACCAGGTCTTAATTTGTCAAGCCCACATTAGAATCTCTTGCCTACTTCATAAGACCTGTTGTCTAATCATAGAAGATAGTACATCCAAATCTGCTTTTAAAATCATTAAGGCTGGGGGTGGGTGCAGGGTGGCGAGGGAGAAAAGCCATCAATGATGTTACAGTACTGGACTCTGTGTACCACAATACAAGCAATATATGCCTATAGGTACACAGTGGCATGAAGGTTATGGGGACAACCAATTACTTTTTGATAGAATCTTAGGTGTGTTCTACAGGAGGGAATTCATGCCTAGTACTATAAACTTTCTCCAAAACTCATGATCCAAGATGTTAGAAGCCCTAGGGGAGAACCTAAAAATGTAATTTTATCAAATAGAAATGTTATCAAACTGTGTTCTAATTATTTTCTATGCCCACAAATTAGCACTGTTTTCACCCTTGGTAAGTGGTTAGTACAGAGACTTACAACTGGTTAAGTGCTGAGAAGAAGTGGCTTTTCAGCACTCAGCCCTGAATGGTCTATCAGAAGGCAGGAATTTGGATCCCTTCACCTGTATCTGGCCGCTCACGAATGTCTGTACCTCTAGCTCAAAGGGATTTCAACATTCCCTCTTCCAACCCCCATGTACATCTATAAACACACATGAGCATATGCATGCATACACATACATACATACATATATACATAACTATTGTAATGGTTTAGATACAACGGCACAGTTCCCCGAGGGGCAGCAGGGTCCCACCACCTGAGGGTCCCACAAGGAGCTGAAGTGGTTAGAGATGGATAGACGTCATGCAAAGAAAGTGGGTAGAGTTTATTTAGTGGGTTATAAAAGGCAAGGGGAAAGGGGAGAGGGAGAGAAAAAGAGGGGGGGGGGAGAAGAGGCAGCAGCCACCTCTTCCAAAGAGAGACTGGACAGGGTAGGGGAGGAGAGGGAAAGGGAGAGGGGGAGGAGGGGAAAGGAAGGGGAAGGAGAGGGAAAGAGCAGAAGTTACCTCTTTAGGGGAGAGAGAGAGAGAGAGAGAGAGAGAGAGAGAGAGAGAGAGAGAGAGAGAGAGAGAGAGAGAGAGAGAGAGAGAGGAGCTTGCAGGCTGGAGGAGGCAGGATCTCCATCGGTATATCTCCCTGCCCCCTCCCCTCCCTCCCCCCTCCCTGTGGAAGGGAAGGGGTTGGAGAGGATGGGGCTTGTCTCTTAAAGGGACTCGGTACCCAGGTGACAGACCAGGCCAGCAGATCATAACAACTATGATAAGATAAATATTAAAATAATACATGTAATTTTAAACACTTTAAAAGAGAGTGATACAAGAATGGGAGTTTCTTCCAGGTATTCTAAATGAAGGCTTTGTTTAGACACATGAACTTTTAACACTGATTCTGGCTTAATGCCTATTTAAAGTAAAAGATACTAATAAAAGACAAGGTAGCAGATAAAGCGCACACCTTTAATCCCAGCACTTGGGAGGCAGAGGCAGGCGAATCTCTGTGAGTTCGAGGCCAGCCTGGTCTACAAAGGGAGTTCCAGGACAGGCTCCAAAGCTACAGAGAAACCCTGTCTCAAAAAAACCAAAAAAAAAAAAAAAGATTTGAAAGCAAAGAGAGCACTGATCACCTACTGAAATATGGTGTCGTGCAAGTAAACACATGCAGAAAACTTTAACGCCAGCTCAGGAATAAAGGACAAGGAGCACAC
The DNA here is from genome assembly GCF_037038515.1 of Microtus pennsylvanicus. Lineage (NCBI taxonomy): Eukaryota > Metazoa > Chordata > Mammalia > Rodentia > Cricetidae > Microtus > Microtus pennsylvanicus. Next base: position 101,970,284 of record NC_134583.1, on the reverse strand, counting down.
AGTGTGGCTTTAGAATGTTAGACACAGTTGTACAGGAGCCTGCCCTGTGGGAGGAGGGTTGTGCCTTCAGGACAGAGTTCCCATGTTTGTAGGCCTTGGGGACTGTGATTCATCTTCTGACATCTGCTGATGACCTCGGGGCAATGCCAAAGTGAACACTGTTCTGTCGATGACCATGGGAGTCAATGCCAAAGTGAACACTGACCTGGCAATGACCATGGGGTCAAAGCCAAAGTGGACATTGGTCTGCTGATGACCTCAAGGGCAAAGCCAAAGTGGACATTGGTCTGCTGATGACCTCAAAGGCAAAGCCAAAGTGGACATTGGTCTGCTGATGACTATGGGGCCAATGCTAAAGTGGACGTTGGTCTGCTAATGACCTCAAGGGCAAGGCCAAAGTAGACATTGGTCTGCTGATGACCTCAAGGGCAAAGCCAAAGTGGACATTGGTCTGCTGATGACTATGGGGCCAATGCTAAAGTGGACATTGGTCTGCTAATGACCTCAAGGGCAAGGCCAAAGTAGACATTGGTCTGCTGATGACCTCAAGGGCAATGCCAAAGTGGACACTGGTTGTTTTCCGGTCTATGCAGGGAAGAAATGAGGTTGTGACAAAGAAGGTAAAGAAATGAGAACAGAAGCCTTGCGTATGTGCACACAGAGCACAGAAGATTCCACCCTGCGTTAAGAGAAGATGAACTGAGCATTTCTGCGTCCCTGTCCTTTTGCTTTCAGTCAAGTTCTCAATCTATTCCTGCTGCAGGTACTGATAGTTCCCAGGAAAAGAAGCTAAAAGGAGTCTACATATCTTAAATCAAGTAGTTATAACCCCCAGATACTTCTAAGTCTTGTCTCCGTATTTATAATTTGCACATAAAGCAAACTGATAAAACTGTACACTGACCCTCATCCTTTCTAGTCACCCCGTGCCTCAGGTTTGCATTTGGAATACAGACTCTCTGCTTCACACTGGAACACAGTGTGTGGGAGGGAGACACCCATCCACATTTTGTCCTGAATGAGTCTTAAGGTACTTTATGTGAGTGACGCTTGAGCCTGCCTCTCTGAACTCCGTCAACCTCACACAGACTGCCCGTCTTTGGTTGCCTAACACTGGAGATTTCCCACCAGTGATGTTGTCTTTCCCAAACATCAGCTATGGAGGAAAAAGGCTGAAGAAATCCCCTCAAATCATTTCAGAACATTTGAAGACGTTATGAATACTCCTGAATTCCAGATGGGGCAGTCAAAAGGAATGCCCGTGGATCCGCAGCTCCATAGAAAGAGACGTGTCTTGGGACCCAAGGCAGAAGCTTTACGTTATTAGTGCCAAGTTAGGGCTCTTCCTTCCACTCGTGCCCAGGTCCCCACTTAGTGTCCTAATCATGCAGAACACAAAGAATGTCAAAGAGCCTTGAAGGTAGGAGCCGATGTGCTGGGTTCCGACAGGAGCTGCCATAGATATGATATCCCGTTGCTTACAGATGTGCCATCCCATTGTTTACAGATGGGCTATCCCATTGTTTACAGATGGGCTATCCCATTGTTTCAGGTAGACTGTTCTTAAAAAGCATTTGTTCAGTGAAATCCTACTCCTAGCTTGCTGTGCAGCTGCATATGGTGGCTTTTTATTGTCTTTAAAAATTTGGTAGTGTGTTTAAGGTCAAGAACCATTTAGTTTTGCCTTATTCTCAATCATGATGGCCAGCTTCCATTCCCTTGGCTCTTTTTGAAACCTTTGGACTTGCTTAGTCATTGGGTTAATGCAAAATTAATTGCAACCACGCCTTTGGTTGTTTTAGTAATATGCAACTTGTCATTTTTAGACACTTTCAGGTTATAATTATGCAAAACACATTGAGAAACAGTAGTGCATTTATTCTCCCCAGGGACTTATTCTTTAAGCTGTTTAGAACAAAATTTTGGCAAGTGTGTTAAGACTTCTGTCAGCCCCTGGGCAGCCTGCTTGTGGCCTGGCTCGGCTAGGGCTCCATGCCATTAAATCTTTCAAATGTTCCCTGAAGTTAAAGGCATTAAAGAGTTTTGCAAAAATCAGTTTTGTCTTAAATGTATCTTCCAACACATGTGTTCAGGGTCAGTTTAAATGACTAATGTGAACCATCTTGTTACTTCTTCCTATTACTTCCTCCTGGTAGTTTTCTTGTTCATACCTGATTTCTGACATTCCTTCAATATATGCCTAATTTTTAACCATGAAACATTTTCAAGTCTTCTATGTTACATTCTTTTGTGTGGCTGTGACCAAATGCTTAAGAAAATACCTTAAGGTAAGAAATATTCATACTGACTCATGATTTCAAACTGTCAGGTCACTTGGTCTCATGTCCTTGAGTAACAGCACACTGATGACAGGGGCAATGGAGGAGGTAACTGCTAACTCATGGTGGACAGGAAGAGAGGAGAGGGACACAGGAAGGAGCCAGGACACAACCCCAAAGACCTGCCACCAGTGGCCTATTTCCTTCAGCTAGACCCCACCTACAATAAAGTTCTATCTCCCCACATAGCACCATCATTTAGGGCCATATGTTTTAACACACAAGCCTATGGGGACTTTTGCTACTCAAACCTGGATGTCCCCTACAGTGTAGGCCTGATGCTCATCTCTGTGAAGCCTTCCTTCATTGACCACTCTGGCTCACTATGAGCTGTCCCTCTTGATCTTCGGAACTGGCAATGGATTTCAATCTCATTGTTTATTTGCATTTGGTGACTTGTCACTTTACTTCCTTTTTTATATATGTGCATCCGGTTTTCCTAGTGAAGTTACACACTCTCTAAAAAGCTGGGTGAGGTGTCCTGGCTGTTTCAGGAGGCTGATATGGGAGCGCTTTAGGCCAGGAGTCTGAGGCTGACCTACGCAGTATACTGACTTGAAGGAAAGTCTTGAAGGAAAACATCACTTCTTATACATTTTTGTTCTCACTCCGCCTACCAACATACATTTAAATCTATATAAAATCCGCTGACTAATCGGTCGTGACTAATAAATATCAGTCACTGAGCGCGGTGTTAGGAACACAGTGTGTGGGTTCAGAATGGCCATAATCTCTCCAGGGAGGCCTAATAATCAGGAGATCCTGCGGTACAAACTTGACTATATCTCTACCCATGATGTATAGACCGGAAAATTAGTCCCTTATGGAACCATCTGAGAACAGGGAACATTCTGAAGGAAAAAACAAAACAACAACATCAACAACAAAAAAACCTGAAACAAGTTAGAATTCAAGATATATTAGACAAAATGACAAATTCTTTTATAAGTGTTATCAACTTGATTCATTCACGCCTACGAGGGAAAAACTATTATTATATGTTTTTTTTTTATAGTATAGGTAGACTGAGATTTAAGATATTTGCTTGAAGTCTATAGACCAGGGTTTACCGTCAGGCAATGACTGCAGAATCCGGCTGCCTACAGGACACTAAGTGCATAAAAGGTAGTGTCAGAAATTAGTGATATCATCCCCTTCAAATTTCCCAACGAACACATCAGGAAGTGTGAGGGTTTGCAAGGAAATGAATCCTCTGGGATGAAACTGATGTCCAGATTTGACAACTTGTGCGAATGACCTTGGAAGGGCAGGAAGTGAAACACGAGGGTGCTGTGAGGGCTTTGCTCTTCCTTGCCAACCTGACTGCCTTAGGACCACCATGGAATCCTGCTTCTGAGTGTGTCTACAGGAGGGTTTACAGTGGGGAGGGCCACCCTGGAGGCGGGAGGGTCCTGCACCGCAGACAAGAGAGAAGGAGTTCTTCATTCCCTTGGCATGGACTCCATCACATCTACAATAGCAGCAAGTGAGACAAGAGGGGCGTAGAACAGACCAGGGCTTCTACACTGAATTCTGCACAAGAGACTGCAGAGAGTTGGCTAAGCGGCTGTGCTCGTGAAGGCCTCTGGGACAGAAGCCCATACAGCTCGACTGGGGGTGAGGAACCTGCTTGACTCCATTTTGAAGGTGGAAGCCATTATGCTGTCTTGTTAAAAACAGGTTTCAATTTACTGTAAGAACTGAGTTGCTGTTTCTGGGAACCTGATCTTCCCCAAACCTATGACCCTGACTTGTTTTTGAGAATAGCCATACCCTCCCTGACTCTCCCTGGCCCTTCCTGAGTCCTCCCTAATCACATGGTGACCACGTGATGTTTTTTGAGATTTTTTTTTTCCTGAATTTCCTTAGTGCCCCATTGCCTCTGCAAACCGGCTTTGCAGCTACTTGTGATTTTACTTCTTGAAAGGGTCCACGAAATGGATTTGCGGCTGCTCTCTTTAACCTGACTCAGGAGGCAATCACTGGTCAGCTCTTTTATTGGGTGGACCCCAATAAAAAAAATCAAGGTTGTTTCTGCGGGGGCCCAAGGCAGCCTGGCCACACTTGGGGCCCAGGCCACACAGCTGTCCTGGGTTCCTGGAAAGGCCATAAGGACACCACCCAGGGAGGGCCAACTTCTACCGGGAAGAACCTGACTTTCCAACCATTAGATAAGATTAGATAAGACCACCAGATGTCCCTGAGCCCAGGACTCACCTAGTCGCCTTTGGCCGAGATCCCTAGACAAATGTCAGCCGGTCAGGGTCCTGAACCCTGGAAATCCTCTCACCTCAACCTCTATATGATAAGATCCTTGCCCTGGTTGGACTTGGTACTCTCTGCTCTCAACCGCTGCGTTGAACAGAGAGAGTCCAAGCTTAAGCTTGAATAAAGGCTCTTGGCTTTTACATACGGATGCAGACTCCATGATGGTTTGGAGGGGGGATCCCACAATCTAGGCATAGCACTTCAAATTTGGCTCAAATTGTGGTAGTGGTCTTGCTCTCGCCATTGGGATTAGCAGGCCGCCTGGTGACTAAATAGAACACAATGAGCTTGGCTGGGTTTCATTCCAAGCTGCAAAGAGTGCCACCCCATCTTGGTGTCCCAGGATGGCATGGAGGGCATCCTGGACACGAACCTCTGTATACTTTCTAGTGACCCGGATATGTGTGGTGCTAAGGAAGAACCCCCAAAACGGCTTCCTGTCAGGGCAGAGTGGGAAAACTGGAAGGCCCTGAGGCCTTGGAGCTTTCCCGTTGACATTCAGCTCAGCTTTCAGCAGTTGTCCGTAAGGAAGTGGAACCTGGTTTCCTGCCTCTCTCCCCTCCCCGGGTCATTTGTTAATGTTCCAACTCTTTGTATCTCAGGTTTGGGAGATAGGGCCTTAGCAGACCTGATTAAGTAACAGAGAGGCTGTTGTGGTTGGGCCTGATCCAGTAATGTTACTCATCTCCGAGTCTGGGTGCCTGCAGTGAGGCAATCAATGTGCAAAGGTAGTGGGATGTGCGGCAGAGGCTGACCCCTCAAGTCAGAAAGCAAGAGTCTGGGCATGAGGTATGTCCTTTAAGGTCACTGCAGTGACCTGCTTCCTCCAGCTAGGCTATACCTCCTAATGGTTTCATAGTCTCCTAAAAACAACACAACCAGATGACTTCTTAAAAGTGTTTTTAAATAATCCAAGTAGCTGCTGGCCCATGTCATAAAATGGTATGCAAGGGGTGTTCAGTAAGGCCTAAGGAAACCAAGAGTTCTGGGCTGCCCACCTCCTGGGCACGTAGAAGCGGGGTGAATGGCAAAGGCGAAGGTATGAGGCTGCAAGAGGGGAACGGGGTCCTCCACCCCTGTCCATTCAAAGACCTTGTCCTCACCCTTGTGTCCCCCAGGCTCTCATCAAGCTGTTCTTTCTAGGCATAGTTTTTTGTATCCAGTGAACAAATGAATATATAACAAATGAATTCAGTCCTGCAACGAGAATAAAAATGTTCTTTGCCTTTCAAAACCTAAACTCATCAAAAATTTCAAAGATGTCTTTGCTTCATATTTCAATTAACCAAGTGAGACAGAAAGTCAGGGAAAGCAAAGATTAGGTGGAAGAAGGCATAGGCCCAAGGAGCATCAGAATGTAGAAGTGTGTGTGTGTGTATGTGTGTGTGTGTGTGTGTGTGTTAATTAATGAAAACGTGTCTCACTGTCATAGACATCATGGAGTCAGCTCACCCCACTGCCTCAGGTGAGGCTGCAATGCCAGGGTCTCAGGAAGGTGTTCTCTTGCTGCCTGCAGACTTAGAGATGCTGGGGCTCAGAGGGAAAATAAACACTGGCAGCCTCAGCCAGAAGCAATACAAGACTCGTCTACACCAAGTGGGCTATGAGTTTTACAGCCATCTTCAGAGTTATCCCATTGTTTTAATTGTGCTTAAAATAACTATCCAAAATAAATGATGCGATGAGTCTTCCTCTCCATCCCCCCAAAAGTGACGACTAAGGTTATAAACAATGTAAAATAAAGTGAGACTTCCTCAAACTTCTCAGGCATGCCTCTGGAAGCAAGACTTCACGACCCTTTACTATGCACCTTAAAAAACCAATTACTGAGTGATTTAGATTTCGGTAAAGTAGTGCAGGATAAAAGGATGCATTCTTTCACTCTTCTGTCGCTTAGCGTGATTACAAATGTTATACAAATTTGGAGATGGGAGAGATGGCTTGGTGGTTAAGAGCACTGGCTGTTCTTCCAGAGGACCTGATTGTATTCTCAGCACCCATATGTTGGCTCATAGCCATCTGTAACTTCATTAGCATGCTTGGTGTGGTCTTGTTAAGACAGCCCTGTTGGTGGGACTTCATGCGTGTAGCTTCTCTGACGTCTCTCTGTGCTTCCATCGGTTAGTTTTATGAACTGTCTCTATATGTTGCAATGAGAAGTTCCTTTGATGAGAAGTGAGTACTCCACTGGTTTGTGGGTCCAAGGATAAATATTTGGAACATAGTTAGAGGCTGTGTTGGTTTAGTACAGTAGCAGTTGTGAGTCCTCCTCCAAAATTCATGACTTCCCTGGCCCTGGTAGTTGGTTTCTGGTCTTGTGCGTGGTTTGCTTTCGGTGAGTGGGCCTTAAGCTGGTCAGATCTGCTGGTTACCTCCAGTGTTTTGTGCCACTATTGCACCCTTACAGTTAGAACATTCTGCTCATTGCTGTGGATCATAGGCGCCGTGGAATTGTTGTCTCTCCTTTCGAGATTGCATAGCACCTTTTGGTACCATGAAAGATAGTTCTTTAGTAGGAAGCTTCTAGGGCAGGTTTCGCTCGGGTACCCTGGATCCCATGTCTGAGGTTCACGGTGTCTTTAGCAATTTACCTTCCAAGAAAACCAAGATCAATATCAATAACCTTTAGTATTTTTTGGTCTGTTGGACAGCCCTGACCAACAACTCAGAAGAGGGTTTCTCATGTCTGGTGTCGAAATGTTTGTACACAGTCTGACTATTTTCTGGCACATTGGCAGCCTAGATGAGAAATATTTTTGTTATTTTAATTTTTTTAGATTTTATCTCTGTTTTTAATTATGTGTGTTAGTATACAGGCATACCTTGGCCCTGACCCTTGGGAATCTAGCACCCCTCATCAGTGGGACCTGTGAAGGACCCAATTCGTACCCTATCATAGCAACGTGTGTATGTGGGGGTGCACACGAGTGCAGTGCCCACAGAGGCCAGAAGAGAGTGTTGGATCCTCACTGGAGCTAGAGCTACAGGCAGTTGTGAGCCGACTGACACCGGTGCTGGGAACTGAACTCAGGTCCTCTGCAAAAGCGGCTTGTACTCTTTAACCACTGACCCATCTCTCCAGCCCCTGTTACTTTGTTATATTTCATTAATTTACTTGGCCATGTCAGAGATTGAACCCAGTGCTTTGTTCATATCAAATAAAGGCTCTACTGCTGAATTCTGTCCTCTGCCTGGTTGGTTTTCCTCAGTGCTGGGAATGACTCCTTTTCAAACATACCTTTTTATTTTCCTTGCAATGAACAGACTCATTAAGTCCTTCATCTGAAGGCATCTTAGAGGGCTTTGACTTAGAATGCATGCTTCTATTCAATTTGAAGACAGAAGGTGCCTGTATACTACCCTCTGCTATTGTAAACACAGCTTTGAATATGAACAATCTCACCCTGATTAGAGGTTCTCAGCATTAAGCACATGTCTCAGCTGTAATTCCTACAACACTTTAGCAAATAACAGAATACATAATTCTCTGGCTCGTCCAGGCCTTTCGTGTCATGAAGTTGAAGTTCCTTCTCCTCACATGACAAACAACCCAAACACATGCTATAATCAAGAGAGCAGGGTATAATTAAATTTGCATAGCGCTGCCTTCAAACTCTCTGCAAACCCCATAGAGGTAATGAGACAGAAATACGGCAAAGCATCTATTTCTAAAGAAGAGAAATTTTCTAATTGAGAGTCTTTGATGTTTCTAATTTTTAGGTGATTAGGAATCAGATTGTCACGGGTGCCCACATTGTCTTTCTCAAATTATTATTGTCATTTGCTTCTGCAACATGAAGATCACATTTCTGAGAATCTGGTCTTTGAAATGTGGTGGGGATCATTCTGTTCATCGGTCCATTCAGCAATAACGCACAGAGGCCGTTGCTGTCAATCCGCCAGCAACATGTTTCGGCTATGCTTGCAAAATCTGTGGGTTCCACATCATTTCAGTGAGACCCTGACGAAATTCTACCAAAAGAATGAAAGGAAGATCTATTTTCATTTATTTTCTTCCCTATTGAGAAGAAAAGAAAAAAAAAATCAGCTCTACGGAAATCTGCCTTCAGAATTCTGAGGTTCTTGGACGACAATGGTCCCTTTGTGTGACCCCACAAGCTTGATGGTATCCTCTTCATTTACAGGGGTTCTAACGGCAAATGGCAGGGGACAGCAGCCTTCACAAGTCAATCATTTCAGCCATGAGATGCACCATTATACCAGTGAGTTAGAAACACACAGGCCATTCTGGTGGCATCTGACTGTTCTGTGTGACTGTAAATCCAAACACCGTGACTCTCATTAGTCGCTCTAGCAAGGCAGGGCTACTATCTGGCTGTAATGTGCCCCTGCTGTGTCAATTAAAGATGAATTCATAAGTGGACAACACCCACAGAGGATTCCTGCTCAAAGGAAATTCACCCTGACCTAGTCCTACCACGACCAAGAAAAATGTGAAATCAGTATAACTGAGCGCCATCAAATTAACTGATTCCAAAACCTGAAATAGTATCAGGTGTTGTGAGTAACGTTCACTGGGTCATTCAGAGCCTCCCTTTGAAGTGAGATTTATTATTTCATCTCTTTCTGAGATGGATGTTAGCTGACGGTCCTCAGAGCTGGCCCAAGCAAATTCACACCCCAGCCTGGGCCATCAGCATCCAGTGATTGGTTCACAAGCGCACATCTCCTCCTTACCTCCTGTGGAGCCCTGCCAGGCCTGGTTTGTACATAGCTGTTCTGGTCAGTTTACTTACTTTCCTCTGTTCATACATACCTGCATCCTGAGAACACTCTTAAGTGCATGGCTTGACTACTGAGTTCCATCTCAGCATCTGTTTCCCAGGAAACCCAGACTGTGATATCCGACTTCTCCTTCTCTGTAGGTTCTACATACCGCTGCTTTCCTGCCGTCGGAATTAGACAGGGGAGAGTGAGAGTGATGTGTTTGTTTTCCTCTTGTAATTTCTGAAGGCCTAGACACTGCCTATGTAATAGTCCATGTCTCACAGACAGACAAATGCAGTAGGGCTGAACAAACAGTAAACAAATGGGGAACTTTCCAAGTTAGGGTAGAACAGTTGTATGCATAGAGCGCACACGTTTTTCACATTTGGTGGTCAGTGCCTTATTTGAGACTCATGGGTAACCTCAGAGAATGGCAACTGATTTAAGCTGCCAGAGGCCTAGTGTTATGCACAGATTCTGAGGCAGAACGGTCAGGTGCATACATCTGGCTTTCACTTAAGTGAAGCTGGAAAGCCAACTTCACACGTCAGTAAAGTGGAAGTTTTTATTGATTGAAATTCCTTATAAGTCATGCTTGAAAATAAGACTGGTATATTATTAGATTTCTTTATTTTTCTTGATATAGATACTTATTTGTGTTTTTTGCTCATTTGAGAAAGGGACTTACTAGGTCTGAGTTTATGCAGCCCAGGCTGTCCTTGAAGACAGGATTCTTCTGTCTTAGCATCCCTTCATATTGGGATTATAACATGCCACCATGCACCATACCTTGCATGACGAGTTGGGGTTTTGGGTGTTATTGTTTTTTTTTGTTTGTACTAAAAATTAAACACAGGGCCTTGCACAAGCTGTGTGAATGCTTTATACTGCTTGGTTGTTCCTTTTTAAATGACTACATTTTAAAATACACTGCCTTTTATCTATTCTTGAAGAGTTTAATTTATGTAAACAATATATCTTGATCACATGTATCCTTACCACTCCCAAAATTTTGTCATCAGGCATAGTCCCTAGACATGGCCTCAGCTGGCTTTGAACTCACAACGTAGCCCAGGCAGACCTTCAACTAACCATTTTCCTTCCTCAGGAACTGGGATTCCAGGCATGTGTCACCATGGCTGACCTCTTTTAGTTCTTGTTAGAACTGATGGGGAAAGTCTGTACTAGATAATAATGTTATTGTCAGACAGACTGAGAAATAATGCAAGCTGTGCTGCCCACTTAGTTTGAAAGGAGGTGCTCAGATCCCTGCCTCACTGCTTGTGGAGTCGCTGGCATTGCTCAACAGTCTGTGTTCCTAGGAGCCTTGCATGACCAAGACCAACTCCTGGCCCGATCTCCTGAAACAATGAAGTCTTAAAATTTCCCCAGGAATCCCAGGCCTGTGTAATAATGAATGCATATTTCACAGTATGCATGTTTACGGATGTTAGTTTCATCTTTTCTGTAAAACTTATCAGTGAGACAGAAAAAAAGAGAAACTGTGGGTTTTGCCAAACTGTAAATAAATTACATTTTTTGAGGAAACCGAGGTGAGTTTGTGGAACCAAGCACCTGGTTGCAGTCTTGCTTGCTAAATGTGTTGAATTTCAAGATTGTCACGGTCAGCTCCTCCTATTCCGTTTATTTCATGCCCTGCCAGGGCTCGGTAGAACTTGGTACTCCTTCCTCCCTCCTCCCCCACCCTTCTCTTTTACCCATAAATATTCTCTCTCTTCCTCCTTCCTTTTCTGCCTTCCCCTCATATTCTCTCTCTCTCTCTCTCTCTCTCTCTCTCTCTCTCTCTCTCTCTCTCTCTCTCTCTCTGTATTTTTACACATAGCCGCATAGATGACTACAGAGTTTTGTGGAGGTGAAAGATTTTTATATTCAATGCAAAACACAACAAATACAATATTTTTCATTCTTGTCTGAAGAGCAAAACTTTCAATCCTTTCCTTCAACAATTCAATTACAGCTCTTGCTACTGCTTCCTCCTCCTCTCCTTTCTCCTCCTCTTCTTTCTTCTTCTTCTTCTTCTCTCCACCTTTCTCTTTTGAGAGGAGGTCTTACTATGCAGCCCCTGCTGGCCTGGAACTGACCAGGCTGACCTAGATGTTACTGAGATCCAGCTGCCTCTGCAGTGCTGAGATTAAAAGTATATGCCATCACACTCAACTTGCCCACTTTCTTTTAAGAGGAGAAAAGAAGCAGAAGGAGGAGGAGGAGAAGATGAAGAAAAAAAGGAGGAAAAGGAGGAGGAGGAAAAAAAGGAGGAGAAAGAAGAAGGAAGAGGAAGAGGAGGAAGAGAAGAAACACTATTTTCTCATAGAGAATGAATTTGTTCTTTGAGATACTTACTCATCAGGTCAGGTCATCTGGACTGCTAGTGACAAAAATCTCATTCAAATCAGCCTGCTGAAGAGACTCTCTATTGAGCAGTGTAAAGTAAGAGCTGAGAGGAGAGATCCTGTTTCAGGTGTGGGTGGACAAGGGAGCTTAGTGCCAGATCAGTTTTCGTTCTCCAGGTTTGTTGGCTCTCTTCTCCCTGATCCTGCCTCCCTCTCATATGACTGTTGCTCACTGTAGCAAGATGTTTTTGCTAAGTCTCCCCTCTGCCAGCATTCAACACCCATCACCAATCCAAAGGGTGGGTCTAGTTCTGTCTTAAGTTTCAGCCTAAGTCTGCTTAAGGCGAGATATTCAAGTCTGTCTCTCAGGCTGCCACTGTGACAGGGGAGGAGAGGGAAGTCCTAAAGTTGGAGAGGTGGGGACAGTCTGACTCAAAACCCTGGGACCGGAGCAGCTCCTTGGAGAGATAGCAGCTACAAGGGCCACAGAAAAGAGAGTTGTAGCAGAACCACAGCAGGGAAAGTGACCTTCAGCATGTACCTGACACGCCCCTTAAACCTCTCCCCTTCTGGACCCCCCTGAAATTTAAATAGCATTGCACACAGTACTTAAATCCAAAGACGAAAGCCATTCTCTTACTAGTTTAGAATGGAAAAATTCCCTGCAGTTGTCAAAAATGTTCTGGATATTGATGGAAGTAATTACACTTGCGTACATGTAAAAAATGCATCCATCAAACTATACTTAAAATGTGTGTATTTCACCACGCGAGTGGTTTTGTGCGTATAGACCTGTTGTTATTTTATTTCCTGCAAGATTATTAAATGTTTGTGTGATTTTTGAACAGAGTAATCAAACCCATTCTCTTTCATTTGCTTTGTAATAAACCTTATTTAGTCAGAAGTGAAGAAGTGGAGGTCAGGTCACCAGGGAAGAAAATCCAATAGGTTTGAGGCTCATGTCCTACTTCGTCTTCCTCTGGATGTACTTGCCCAGGGTTTTTTCTGCATATATGTAGTCATGTATCATGTAACGATATTTCTATCAATGACGGACCACACATGTGATGAGGGACCAATAAGACCAGCCATCTTTGTGGAACAAAGCAACTGAACGATGACATGTGTCTTAGAATGAATCCCCATGTCTAATCCATTTGTTTGCCTGTATTTTGCTCAGAAACCAAATCTGTTGATATAGAACACATTTAAAGACTAGAAGAATCTGAAAGTTCATGTCTGGTGTGAAGGCTTCTAAGCATTTCTCTAAATTAAGTAGGTGAGAGTACTCAGAAATAAATAAATAAATAAATAATAAACCCTCATCCTTTTATTATTCATAAAGTGGCATAATCTGATGCACTTAGCTAATTATTCTTTATTAATAAAAAAATCGGGAGTCAGCTATCGGGGTAAGAACCTGAATGATCAGAGAAGTGGTAGTGACTTCATATCTCTTCCATTCCGCGATCTAAAAGGGCCATCTCTAAGCCTCGTCTTTCTACTTCCTGTCTCCTAGCAGTCGTCAGTCCTCCAAAACCTCTATGGTTAATAGTGACTAGCTTTGCCCTCTGACTCAAAGCAAGCTTTATTATCAGAATATGCTCAAAGCATCACACAACAATAACCAAAGCTGTTTTTCACAAAGCAACCACAATTGATACCCCTAAACAGCTTATTGGGGTGAACTTAGAACCGAAAGGTCTGCTTTCATGTCCTGACCCCTGCCCTCTCTTGCTGTGTGAGAGGAGGAAGTCTGACTTTTCCTGGGCCTCAGCTTTACAAGGGTAAATAATGGCGGTGTTCCTGATCGTCCTTTCTTAGGGCACCCAGAGAAACCTGAACCACCACACAAGAAGGATGCTCGTGCCATTTGTGTCACGCTCGTTCTGTTCTCTCACCCATGCCTTTGACCATATTAACCACACAATGTTGTAAAGGGGGGCTTTCGCGCTGTCGTTTCCTCCAAGCTAAGCTATCGTCGAGAACTTGTCCAGCAGCACCTTCCAATTTGCTAGCGCATCAGAACGCCTTGCCCGAGCCACAGGTTGAGGCTTTAAGCCGCTACCTTCACACGCTTCACCCGACTTCTTGTTTATCTGGATGGCTTGTTAGTGTGATCTTCTAATGGACTCTACCTGACAACATTATTCATATTTGAAATCTCATTATCAGCTGTTGCCAAGTCAAGGCAACAATCTGACTTCTTCGGTTTTCATTACCGCATCCTTCTGTGGCTACACAAGGAAAGACGAATAGGGAATAATTGTGACGGCACAGAGAAGGAGGGAATTTTCCTCTTAAAAGTGAGATTATTGTTAGTAAAGAAAAGCTTGTTGTTCTCTGTTAGTTACTAGAGGAGGGCGAGAGAGGTGATTTAACAAGAACAGTTGAGGCATTTGAGAGGTTAGCTAATAACTTTCTGTCCACACGTAGAGCGGCTTCCAGATGAAAGACGCATTACTCAAATTCCTTATTTGATTTAATCTCACTGCAATTCCATTAATTAACATCAGATAACTATTGTTTTCTCCCTTTTATGCATGTTGAAACCGAGGTTAGTGTGTCCAGATACCGTGAATAAAGATAAAGGCATCTCCATCTAACAACGCCTTTTCCCTCTCTCGTAGAGACTAGAGGAGTCTCAAAGTAGATAAAAATAAAAACTAAAAAGATGCTAATAAAAAGCTGACTTGCCAGCCACAGGGCTTGTGGTCAAGATTCCTATAGGTTCCTGAGTGAGTGTGGACCAGGAAAAAAGAAGCAAAAGAACTGCAGAAGGAAAATGGTCACTTCACTCTTTTTACCCAGGGCTCCTCAAGATTAATATTGAATTTTAAAATACTGCTCTAACGTTGCTTCTGGAGGAAGTTCCATTAGTTTCTAAGAAGATATGCCAGAAAAATGAGATGAGGCAACAGACAATTAATATAATTAATCCGAGTGAAAATTGCAGAGCCTAAGTTTTACCTAAGCCAAATAATTGGCACCTGGACTCAAAGGCCTTTGGGGAATTGTAATTTTATAAGGTAATTACTTCTTATGATATTATATTCAATAGGAAGCATTCGGAAAACCATCTAAGTATGTCCTTGTGGGCGCATATCTGTCATGTAGTGATAATAAGAGCAACATGGTTATCATCATTTAAATGGTAAATGACCCAAATGATTGGCATGTGATATGTACAGGTACTGATTTATTAAATCGACTAGGAAAGTGCATAGCTCAGAGTTGCAAGGGAGGACCTTTTGCTTCTTTTTTTTTTTTTTTTTGGAAAAGTAGGTCTTCTTCTTCTTCTTCCTCCTCCTCCTCCTCCTCCTTCTCCTCCTCCTCCTCCTCCTCCTCCTCCTCCTCCTTCTTCTCTTTAGAGTGCTGGGGACCCTTTTGTGGACTTAGAGACACTAGCATATGAACAGACCAGGCAGCGAGTCAGACTGACAGTCTAATCCAGTTCCTATTCTGAGCGGTGTTGGGCAGCTGCATTTACACCCTGGCTGCTGAACGTCGCAGCCACCACCACATTTCTGGACCTCTTTTCAGATCCTTTCCCCTGTGGCCCTGCAGATCCATCACTCAAGACTAACAATGCGTGATACACACAACTTCAAAGGGGAGATTTGAGCTTTAAAAGCCTTGCATTCAAATGTTAAAAATAACATTCAAAATAAATCATGTTGAAAAAAAAAAGTAGAATGTCACAAACGCATGACCAGAGATTATAATTGCAATCCACTATATGGTGCTGCCCCACTCGATAAGAACGCTGGTCAAGATGTGACATGAAATGACACAGGCAAGAGAGATGAGGGTTAAAAGGGAAAATTCTGCGGTCTACAGAGGCCTAGGTAGAAATGACAATGGGCAAGCCTAAACTTGCTAACCAGACAGAGAAATGTGTGTTGATCTTTTTTATTAA
Organism: Microtus pennsylvanicus; assembly: GCF_037038515.1. NCBI lineage: Eukaryota > Metazoa > Chordata > Mammalia > Rodentia > Cricetidae > Microtus > Microtus pennsylvanicus. The sequence continues at coordinate 101,954,679 of NC_134583.1, read as the reverse complement.
ATCACTATGCTTATAATTAAGGAGTATTTGCTTGTTTGTTGGCCTGGTAAATTGGTTCCTGAAGGTCACTCTAGGAAGTGAGATACAGGTTATCTGGAGTCAAGTCTCTCAAAGGATGTGTCGTGACTCTTCATAGGGTCACACATCTGACTGTGGAGGTCATGAAAAGGTTTGGCAACAGTAAAAGGTTTCTGATCGTACAACAAAAGTCACCGGGCAGAGGCCGTGCTTCCCCACATTCAGCCTCAAGCCTGAACACGTGACTCCTGCACTTTATACTGCGTAGACCTCCACACCGTACAGTACCAGCAATGCTGCTAAAGACAGTAGTAGCTTGCATCCAAGACTGGTGTATGCCATAGCTACAGCGCTTTTCCTGTGTGCACACAGCTCTGCCCCGTAGAGGCATAATGGCTGGATAAAGGAAAACAGAACTTCTGATATTTTCCTGCCGTCATTCCTCAGAAGGTATCAGATGAGTAAAGCTTTGGGTTATATTGTGTTAGAATGCCTGGCTTTAAATTTTTCTTTTTGAGTAGCTTGCTTGAGTTTCACACACACCAAAATATTAATAAATTCAGATGGGTTTAGTACAGAATTTCCAACAATTTCTGCAATGGCCCTAAACACATTTCTTCTGTTTCCCCTCATATGTAGTGGAGTTTTCAGCATCAAGATTATAAAATTAAAATGTTCTTCACTGTGGGGGAAAAAAAGAGAGAAAATGTTCTACATCTTGCAGAATCAAATATCCAGTCAGGATTTAATTCTCTGTGTAAAAATAAACAAGTACAACCATCCTGTCAGTGTAAAATTTTGAGTTTCATCTTTAATAAGTACTGAAAATACATATATACCAAAGAATTGTTTTAAAATAAAAGTTTTTATGATTTATTGTCAGTAAATCTTTGATTTGTATACCTAACACAGAGAGCACTCTGTATCAGGGTAGCATAAAAATTTCTTAGATTAAAAATAGTCGCCAGGCGGTGGTGGCACATGCCTTTAATCCCAGCACTCGGGAGGCAGAGGCAGGAGGATCTCTGTGAGTTCGAGGCCAGCCTGGTCTAGAAGAGCTGGTTCCAGGACAGGAACCAAAAAGCTACAGAGAAACCCTGTCTCGAAAAAAAAAAAGTCTCGAATAGAAGAAGCTTAAGGATCCCTGACCTACAGGACCTCAAGAATGAACCTTTGTGTGTTTTATTCAAGATGTGTCTAATATCTAGGCATGGTGACACACACCTGTTCCAGCACTAGGGAAACTGAGGCAGAAGATCACAAATTCCAGTCCAGTCTGGCTCTCCATTCACCAAGACCCTGTCTTAAAACAAAGAGAAAGACTATTTCTAATCTTATCAGGAAATGCTGGACGTGTTTAAGAAGATGAAAATGAACTTGCGTCAATGTTCTATGTATCATCAGGCAATGCTGAAACGTCACCCAGAATTTTCTCAATTTAAGGGTAAATCGATGGCACCAAACAACTCTGGCTTCACTGTACAACCTAGGTAAGTCATCCCCTCAGATCAGCTGCCCAGACAATAATGATTTGAAGTGATTGATAACAGTATTATACACTTTTCTTGCAATGAAACATAATTACAATAAGTTAATATTTATGAATCTCATTGAGGCTCTCAGATGAAGAGGAGTGATAAGCAACCAAATAAATATTACATAAATAAGTAATTACCCAAGCAATTAAGACCTCTCAGATTGTGGATTGCAAATTTGAAATCACTAATTGCTTCACAGGACTTAGGGCCCCAGATGACATAGGATGTAATGCTGTTTAAAATGAAATCTAGTCCCCTCTGATCTGACTTTGAAAATGAATGGAGGTGGAAGAGGAGGTGAAAATGTGCTGAAATACATCGCATGTATTTCACACGTGTATGAAAAAATTGAATATAAAGAAGAAAATAAGCCCAAATTTACCCAATTATTCCTTTTTGCTTTTTCACATACCACTGAACATATTTTCAAAAAATATTAATTCAATGTAGTTGGTATAAGAACATGGGAAATTAAACACAATTCTTCTATTATGGGATCATAGGGAACAAGTATATAAAAAGTCTCTAAAATGGGTTTAAAATATTTGGTGATCACTTTAGGTGGAAAGAAACTCACATGAGATTCCTTAGCCCACAGTTGTTTAAGATGCAAGTGTTCTATACTGCAAATATACAATTGTGGTCATAAAATCTTAGGGATTTTTTTAAATAATTTTTTTAGTTATAGCATCTTAACTTTATATAAATAGAAGTAAATTAGAAAGAAATGGTGAATGAGAAATCACATTGCCAGACTCTCTCTGAAGAGGCTCAGCAGCTAGATGTAAGACCCGAGATCCAGGGGCTGGAGAGATGGCTCAGTGGTTAAGAGCACTGACTGCTCTTCCAGAGGACCCGGGTTCAATTCCCAGCACCCACATGGCAGCTCACAACTGTCTGAAAATGCAGTTCCATGAGATCTGACACCTTCACACCAATGTACATAAAATAAAGTTAAGTAAATCATTAAAAAGAAAAAATTAAAAAAAAAAAAAAAAAAAGAAATCACATTGCCAGTGACGTCGTTTGTTCACAATTATAAAAGTTCCTGATTCCAGATCCTCTGAGTACAGTAGCATGTATCTGTAATCTCAGCATTTGGAAAGCAGAGGCAGGGGAGTGGTCACAGGTCTGACACCACCTGACCCACACAGTGAGATCCTATTTCAACGCACACAAATACACACACTCAGGCATGCACACACATGCACACATGCTCTCGTACACGCATGTGTGTGTGCGCGCACACACACAGAGTTTTCTGTTGCTATGATAAGATACACTGATGCTTAAAAGAAGGAAAAGTTTTCTTTGGTTTATAACTCCAGGGGGATAAAGCTTGTCATGCTAAGGATAATCTGGCCATTGTGGCAGGAGCAGGAAGGTAGCTGACCGCCTTTTATCATCTATAGAAGGCACAGAGCAAACCAGAAGTGAGGTAAGGATTCGGACCTTCAAAGCCTACCCCAGTAAAATACTTCCTCCAGCAAGACTGTACCCCCTAAAGTCTCCATAGCCTCTCCAGGCAGTCCGGCCAGCTGGGACCAAGTGTTCAAAGACGTGAGACTACAGGGGGCATTGCTCATCGAAACCACCCCAGTAGGAGTGCCGCTAGCCATGCAATATAGAGTATTTATGAACGCCACACGCTTAGCTGTTCCTTTAGTTCCGTGGGACTCACCCATAATAATACCACGTAGAGAACATTTTATGTCTCCCTAGCTCAACTTCATAAACTGTTCCAGAATCAGAAGGTTTTTCTTTCTAATTCTTCACAAAGTAATTGTACCAGAGCTACTCCAACACAAATGAGTTTTGAATCGGAGCTCAGATCAAGCACTAAGAAAGTGGCCATATTTCCATTGGCTTCTTAGACTTTTTACATTTTCTAAACTACCACTTTTAGAAGCAGAGAAAAATAAAAACATTAGACAAGGAAATTTAATTCCGATCCCGAACTGCTCAGGGCCAGTAGAGATAGAGTGTTTACTTGAGACCACCGCATAAGTGCTTTTGAAAGCCATACTCGGTATCTTTGCCTGGTTTGAAGTACTTCTTTATTTGCAGTGACATATACTGCAGGACTTCTAAGAGAACATTGTCACCTCTTCTTCTTCACCAAGGAGCACTGAAGGCCAGGTACAACTCCATGGTTTTCTTCTGCACGGTGTTTAAGGTATAAATTATCCAGCAGTTTAAGAAACAATGTGGAGGCGGCTTTAAATAAATCCAGGGTGGCTCTGGACAGTGTTAAGCCATCTGAGACTTGCGCTGGGGGTGGGATGGCTGTCAGGCCTCTCAAAGCAAGCAAAGATGGCCCCTCCACTGAAACGCATCATTTTAGGGAGTGGAAAAAAAAAGAGCAACAGTCTTATAAGAACTTAGGGAGGCGACTGCAGAATAAAGCAAGAGGCTCAAGATTTATAATTAGTTCTCACACTCAAGGAGCCCTGTGGGCCTGGGCCATTGACTTAACGGCTCTGAGCCCGTGTTTGCATTTCAAGTGTGGTAATGACAGTCATGGCACTCAGCTGAAAGGTTGTTGTTTGTGTCTGTAATAAATCTTGACAGAAACCTCTAGTGTCTTTTCCATGGGCTTGGTGGTGATTGTAAAAGGAAGAGAGGAGTTTCAATATTTGTAAATATATTTACTCTGTAGTAGTAGTCTGCACAGTACATCCCGTGTTTCCCAACCTCCTTGCTAGGAATAATACTAAGAATTAGAACTTTCAGATGCTTAAATGATACTGAATATTTAGTTGTTCATCCTCTATGTGCCTCGTGAAATGTCCTGTGTAGTAATAAGGACGCGGCGGGGCGTGTTACGGGAGGTCCTCCCACTCCTCCAGCCTATCACCGCTGAGATACCAGCCCCTTGGGGCGTGGTCTCTCAGCGGTGATAGGCTGGAGGAGTGGGAGGACCTCCTGTAACAGTCCTGTGCAAATGGTAGTGAGCCTGTATTTGTGTGTCAGGCACTTGTCTTAGGCCGTTTGGGATGCTCTAACCACATTCTTATAAAACAGGCATTTGTTTCATAAAACTCTGGGAGCTGGGAGGTCCAGGATCAAGAGGCCAGTAGATTCTGTGTTTGCTGAGGACCTGGTTTTGGATTCACAGATAGTCTCTTGCCATGCTGTCACATGGTGGATATGGACGAGGCAACTCTCTGAGGGTTTCTGAGGGCTCTTTTTTATTTTAAAGATTATTTATTTATTTACATACACACACACACACATGCATGCACATACACACACACACATGCACACACACATCATGGGTGGGTAGGTAGGCGGGTAGCCAAGGAGCCCAGGAGAAAATGTTAGATCTGCAGCTGTAGTTATAGGTGGCTATGATCTGCTTGACATGGGTGCCGCGAACCAAGCCCAGGTTCTTCGGAAGAAGGGCAATCCCTCTTAACTGCTGAGCCATCTCTCCAGCCCCTGCTGGGACTCTTCTGCAAGGGCACTGATCCCATTCACGAGGGCTCCACTATCATGTCTCCATCGCCTCCTAAAGGCCCCGTTCTGATAGGGTAACGTGGGTGGTTAGGTTTCAGTATGTGTGTTCTGAGGAGACACAGATGTTCAGACCACAGCAGCACAGGGTGGTATCCGGAGGAATAAGAACGGCTTATGGTATTAGCAGTCAACAGTTACTGAAAGTAACTTGGAATCAGAAACCTGATATAACTTGGCCCATGTTTTCAGGACTGGGCCAGGAAATGAGTACCATTTTTATCCTGAGAGAACACTGGTTCCGTGGGTCACACATCTTGTTTGCTGTCACCCAAAAAGTGAATGGTAAACTGGGCTCATCAGGGCCCAACAGTCTACCTGCAAGGGCTCTGAGCCAGGATTTGGTGTGGTAAAGAGAAGAGGCTGACGGGAGCTTCCGCTAGCCTTCCCTGTGCCGTCACCTCCCCCACACAGCTTATATAGACACTGTAGGTTTGTTTTTCCCCTAAAGTAAGACCCTCAGGATGAGACTAATTACTTGAGTGTGAAAAATGTGAGCCCCTCCCAAGTTTTAAAATAGTACAGAAAAGCCTTGCTGAGAGAGAGAATCGGAACTGGAATGGGGAGGGCACCTCATACAACTTCTTTCTCTGTGGGCAAGCCAGAAGTTCCTGCAGAAGCAGTCAGAGCAGGGCACGCTGAGGTAAAAAGACAATGTTCCAGGGGACCTAGAAAGGGGTGCTTTTTCAAAGCTGCCTGTCTTGTTTTGCTTCGCTCCCTCTCTCCTCTCACCTGTTTGTCCTGGGAGATGAAATAGTTTGGGTTTGCAGGCTGTCGCCAGGGAATGGAGCAAGACTGTGTGTCATAAACAGGAACACCTGCCAGAGCCCCTAGCGAGTAACCAGACTGCCAAGGAAACCTGGCCTGGTGACAAGGTCCATTCAGTATGACAGGGGTCACCCAAGAGTCTGGCTACTTGCTGGGGCCTCTGGCAGGACCCCATTCTGCCTTCAAGAGAGACAAATGTGGTCTTCCTCTACTGAGCCCTGTAGACCCAATGCATAGCCTCAGCCTGAGTGATTCAGAGCTTGTAAGAATAAGAAAAGTATATGTTTGTGTCTGTGTGTGTGCACACGTGAGTGTGTGTGTGTGCATGTGCTTATATGCGTGTATGTGTGGTCTGTGTCTGGCACACGAGTGTGTGTGCATTCATGCACGCATATGCATGCATGTGTGTGTCTGGGTTTGTGTGTGCGTGCACATATGTGTGTGTGTGTGTGTGTGCACATGTATGTGTGTGTGTTTTCACTTGTGACAACTTGTGGCACAAGCTCTTGTGGCAACTTTTTAGAAAAAAAAGGTCTAGAGCCTTGCACAAATTCCCAAGGACCCAGAGCTGTCACAGGGGAACCACATGCAGAAGGAGCATGCTCTGGGCCTTCTGAAAACAAACAGCTGACCCCAGCCTTTACTTCTGGAGCAGTCAGACCAAGGCTGTCAACCCATTGTCCTCTTATGAAATGGAGACACTTATGAGACCACAATATGGAGTTGAGGGGGTTAGCACGAAGCCTGCCCCTTTTCTAGTCTAAGCCTAATCCTTTTTAAACCTCGCTTGGCCCTGGCTACCAGGAACCATGCCAAGGCCAAATGATACGCTGTTTATTCATCTCAGGTCTAAACTCACTGCTCCGGAGCCACAGAAATCAAAGGGAGTTGGAACCGCCACCTACTGATGAATGGTAAACAAAAGGGTAGTTCAGAACCCACTGGGCCAGGCTTGGACCACAATCCCTTTGTGCAATTCCAGCTCAAATAAGGTCAGGGCTCCTTGGGAGCGGGGGCTGGAGACAGGCACAGATGCTTTTCTCAAGTAGCTGGGAATGTAGACACAGCTGCTCCTAATGGGCCTTTTTGCCTGGCTGTCCTTTCTAACTACAATAGGGCCCTAGTGACAGTGCTCCCTCCCAGACAGCTCCTCAGCCAGCTACGACTGTTTGAACAACACTTTCCAGATTATTCTGCGAGAAGCCTCAGATCTACACAGATCAGGTGGAGCGGAGCACATGGTCTGATCCCTATTTTTACCAGAGCAGTTGTTTTGGCCTGTTTTGTATCTGAGGGAGTCACAAGAGGTGTTGTTGGGGAAGAGGCGGGAGGAGGGGGACAGAATTCCGTTCTGAAAACTGCCTTATATTAGGTGTATTCTTACCTGAAAGAGTTAAAAAGGGAGAAATCTTTTGGATTCTGAGACCTACTGAGTTTTCTTTTTAGTATTCTCTGTTGTGCTTTATAAAGCTAATGTTCTTATAACTCTTTGTAGGAGCATTTGACAGTCCTGTCCTCACAGAGAGCATGGTCATGAGAACAGCTGGGTGTAGCCAGCACCCTATGACCCACTGATGTGCGGCAGCTCACATTAATTGCCCTACTGGAGCTCAAGGGCACCCTGTGATAGATGATCCTCCCTTGACTCTCTGTAGCAGCAGCTGCCTCTGTTTACCCAGTCCAAGCTGGAGTTTTAGAACCTAGTTGTTGTCCCAGTACAAAAGGTAGCCATTAATGCTCAGTGACGAAGAAAGGCATATGTATAAAAAAGATATGAATAATTAATAGTTAATAAAAGAGTATATCCTGAATCTGAGAATAGAACAATAGCAATTTCTTTTTTTTCTTCTTTGAATTCTCCCCCTTTATTTCAAAACATTTACATGTCAAAGATTGACAATGAGGGATACAATGTGATAATTATATACATGTACCTATATTACATATTAAATATATATGCTTACTATAATCAAATTAATTAACATGTCAGTCACCACCAGTTTTGAATATTAAATCTTTATAAACATTTATTTTGTCCCTGAACTGTTATTTATTTATTAAAGATTTCTGTCTTTTCCCCCGCCACCGCCTCCCATTTCCCTCCCCCTCCCCCAACCAAGTCCCCCTCCCTCGTTAGCCCAAAGATCAATCAGGGTCCCTGCCCTGTGGGAAGTCTAAGGACCACCCACCTCCATCCAGGTCTAGTAAGGTGAGCATCCAAACAATAGCAATTTCAAAAGAGCTTCTTACCATTCTGCAACCATTAAATTTCCCTCAGTCTGTTTTTATGCATTTTTTTAGCTCTTTGTATTAAAAAATAGCTATGATTATTTGGGCATATTTTATTTTCATTCTGTAACTTCACTTGACAGTGTAATATGATGATAGCTTTCATATTATTCCATATTCTTTTTCTTTTAAATTTATTTATTTTATGCGTGTGTGCATGACATATGCACATGAGTGTGTGCACATGCTTGTGGAAAAAACTGACAAAAAAAAGGGAACTTAAAGAAGGAAGGGTTTATTTTGGCTCACAGTTAGAGGATTCAGTCCTTCATGGCAGCAGTGTCAAGTTGACAGGAGCTGGAAGAAGCTGCTCACATTGCTCTCCCGGGTGATTCTGGAACCTGTCAAGTTGACAATCAGCACCGACCATAGCAATGCATAATTACACATCTGGCTCTTTCCCTTCCATGCAAAATGCAATCATGCGCACTGTCTGGCATTGGGCACTGTCTGGCATTGTGCACTATCTGGCTTTCTGCCCATGGGGAAGATTTTCCTTACCACTGTCCCTCAAGGTTGTCCCAAGAGGAGATGTACTGCTTCAGCTGTCTATTTCTGGGTTGTGCCTGCATAGTGTGCAGAACCATTTGCAAATGGGGGCCCAGTCTTCTCTTCCCGACCCAATCAATCACAGGACATACCCCCAAGAGACCAGAAGTATATTCCTAGGGACAGAATGAATTGTAACTAGAGCAGAAATCAAAGCTGCAATGTGTTGAATAGGAATGGCTTCTGTAGGGTCATCTAGTGAATGCTTGGTTATTAGGGAGTAGTGCTACTTGACTAGGATTAGGAGGTTGTGGCCTTGTTGGAGTAGGTGCAGCTGTGTTAGAAGAAGTGTGTCATTGGGAGTTGGCTTTGGTTTCAAATGCTCAAGCCATGCCCAGTGCCTCTGCTTCGCCTGCTGTCTGCAGATCCAGATGTAGAACTCTCAGCTACTCTCCAGCTCCATGTCTGCAGGCATGCCGCCATGCTTCTCGCCATGATGACAATAAACTAAATCTCTGAACTAGAAATGAACCTTAATTAAATGGTTTCCTTTATAAGAGTTGCTATGGTCACGGTGTCTCAACACAGCAGTAGAACATTTACTAAGACAAAGGGATTTAGATAACTTCTTCATTTAACTTATGTGATTTCGACTTATTTGGGATCAATCATGTAGTACTTCTGCTTGATAATAGATTGTTGATATATATTCCATTTTGTGGCTTGGTGTGTCAGATAATGCCCAGCTCATAAGGGGAACTTCAGGCAGGATGGTTAGCTGAAAGTCCATCGTCAAGGGCTCAGTTTCTACTAAGGCTCATGTCTCTCCAAGGGAAAAACAGATCTCTGCGGATGATGTTAGGTTCTTGCTCCAAGATTCCAAAGGCCTCTACTATTATTTGCCCTGACGGGCCTGCCAAAGGTTCCAAACAGTGTCCTTACTTGCCACTGATACCTCAAGTGCCACGGTGTATGCTGGATCATGTGAGCCAAGTGGTAGAGCAGCCTGCACGGTAGTCTGGGCCTGTTGAAGAGCTTTCTCCTGTTTCTGACCCCACTCAAAACTAGAAGCTTTCTGTGGCACTTGGTATATGAGAAATAGTACCACATCGCAGTGACAACATGCTATCTCCAAAACCCAAATGAGTCATTAGACCTTCTTCTTCTTTGCTGGAGAGAAGAAGCATGAACTCTAGAAGGAATACCACCGTAGACGAAATATTTCTGCCTATCTTACGGCCCTAGGCTCCTAGAGATGTTTCTAGCAAGATGGCCCTTGATTTGGGTTGTATATACTGATGCCATATTAAAGAATGAAAATGTTCTTCCTCTTAGCGTTTAGATCGAGAGTGAACACAAATTTGAATTCCTCACTTTTCTCCCTGTGGCTTCCATCTATGTCTGTTGTCTCTCTCAACAAAGAGACCTGCTCTGTCTTGTGGGCTTGACTCCGGTTCCCAGCTTGGTGGCATAACAAGCATTCTGTCCCACCGGTGCTCCCCTTCCCGCTGCCCCCTTATCTCTCTTCCATTCATGGAACCCTGTTTTTTACCACTGCTGAGCTGCGGGTGAAAATCTTAAACCTGGACCTTCAGCCAGCCCACTTTCCAACTTTCCATCAGTCCACTGGGATAACTGGTAAGACTGTTCCCTTTTTGGCCTAGAGCCTCTCACACGATTGCCCTTTCTCTGCTTCTCCCTTCGCACTGCACTGTTGAGCGGTGCATTCATTTTTGGGCCTAGGGACCCTCAGACACTGCTCCCTTTTTGGCCTACTGCCTCTTGCGTGACTGTCCTTTCTTGAGTTCTCCCTCACCACTGCACTCACTGAGCAGTGCATTCGCTTTTGGGGCCCAAGGCCCCTCAAATATTTTTCTGCTTCATTGCTTCCCATAGTTAAAAACGTGAGTGGACCACTCAGAGTGGTTCTTGTGCTGTTTAGATATTTTGTGTGTGTGTGTGTGTTTTTCTTTTGAACCTCTCATAAGTGGTCCTCACTGTTATAAGGACAGCTCAGAGCAGTCCTAACCCCTGGTTCCTGAGCCAACGGGCCAGGAATCATCTTGCCTTTATTATCAACCCCTGCACTAGCCTGGAGACGTCCAGCTAGTTGCCCTGGGGTTTGCATCGTTTTTGCCATTCTCACGCTTTTAGCTATGGAAAACCAACCACAGTTCTAACTTTTACCAGCAGATGCCTAAATTTAAATAGTCCCATCATGTGGACAACCATGGATGCTGCCATTTTCTTTGAACTTAACAAAGGGAGGAGCCAGAGGTTCTGCTCCTAACCAAAGCGCACTGGCAGTCTCTTACAAAAAAACACTGTCTATGTAATCCAGCCCTGCTTGAAAATATATTAAGCTGTTCTCCACGACTGTCAGTTCCACCGTTCAGCTTCTATTGCAAACAGTTTTTTCCTTGTTTGTCTTTCACAAGTACAAATATCACCTGTTAAGTTGAGAGCCAGTACAGTCAAGCTTAGACTCAGCTCTTCAGGCAGATTCTATACTCTAGTTATACCCAATAAACAGCCCTCAACTGCTCAGAGATCTGAGCAATATGGCATTTAAATATTTAATTATTAAAAGACTTTTCATAACAGAGACAGGTTGGTTCCTAGCAGCACTCTGTTTCCTCCAAAGAAGACAGAAGACAGATGGGCACAGAACAACATCCATCCGCAATTTGCTTCAACCGCCAAGTGCTGACCACTGGGCAAAGCTGCCTTTCATCTGAACTGAAGATCTCCAGACGTGGACAGAATCACTGGAATCGACAGCCTAGCTGCTCAGGTAAAGGAAGGCTTGTCTTCCTACAGATTTCTAACCCACAAGATTTTCTAAAACCCGGCAGGCCTTGCACTAACAGCAAAAGGCAAATACGACCCTCAATGACCATGGAGGACCCTGAGGAGGAGCTGTAGGTAGCCAACCAAGTAAGTTCTTTGTTGTTTTTAATCAATAACTCAAGTAAAATTTTGTCCTTCTCAAAGATCTCTGATGCATTTTGACAGCTGAGAGGTATTGTCAGTTTAAAAGGACAACCTCGCCAAACAAATTTCAGTAAAATACAAATACAAGTTATTAAGTGTGTGCCTGCAAGTTATAAAGGTGTGAGGACAAACACAAGTTATCAAATCTCTCTCTCACACTGCCTTCCATAGTCTTAAAAATGCTTTTCATTGTGCAAAAACATCTGTCACAGTTATTCTGACATAAATATGCTATTGTTTATATAATATATATGTCTAAAACTTATGTTTTTACAAACCCAAAAAATTCTTGTGAGTTCCAGGGAGCTGAATTGAAGAATCATATTAAATAGGTCAGATACAGCCTTCTCAATCCCTGATCCTGAAAAAATTTTTTCCTTTTCCTAAACTTAACTTTTTCCTCTGTTCTGCCAACACCTTGCCAGGTCCAGGAGACACGGGACAGTTCCACACCACAAACCCTGGACAGGAGTAAAGCGACCAGCTACCCCAGGATGTGACCAGCACCCAGCTTTCTAAGGTCCCACCCCCAAGATGATGCCACCTCCAACTCACTTGGTTCAAACAGCAAAATATAATCAATACAATGGTCCAGTGTGATACCTGTGTAAGAGAAAGATGATCAAGATCCTGAGAACTAAGTTATGATACAGGACTGTTGAAATGATATACCCTTGGTGCCAGGGACCAGCCTCAACAAAAATACCTCTCGCCGGGGTAGAGGCATGGGGAATTTAGAAATATAATAAAGAATATGAAGACGCGAATGAAAATAATGAAATGGAGAAAGAGGATAGTATCGGGAAGAAATTCCAATGAGTACTGAAAACTCACCCACATTTAATTTCCCACTGCTTAAAATACCCCTGACCTCAAAAGGTAGGAGTAAGGCAAAAGACTGCATTAACATGGTACAAGGAAGTGAATATACCAATTGAAAGTCGTGGGCTACATTCATAGTTAAACATTCTGTTGCTAAAACAAAACAAGTCACACTTACACACTAGACCAAAACATTCTGAGGCAAACCACTCCCTGGGTGGAATCCCAAGTTATCTCCATAAAGGGAACTTGACTTCCTGCTACCATAAACCTTAGTGGATTCTGAGGGACCCTGCAATCATTCCTATGTGAGACAGAGAAGGAAACTTCCTCTGGTGGTCTAGCAAAGGAACTGCCATGATTGGTGGTAAAGGGGCGAGACTGTGACTGGCGTAAGCATAACTCTAAGTCTGTATATAAAGTGTGCTCTGATTGGTCCAAATATCCCCCTGTGTTCCTCTTAAGTGGTCTTTTCTTTTCTTCCTTTAGAGATGCAGGATAACTGGTGATAGAGGGGCAGCAATGGCAGAGCTGGTGGAGTGTCAGTGACTGCAACAGCCAGGCAGTTGGAAGGCCAAGCTGCAAAAGTGGCCAGGAAGCTGACTGCTGCTTGACAGCTCAAGTGGGCAGTAGGCCAAGCTGCAGAAGTGGTGAGGTGGTGGGCTATTGACAGCTGAAGAAGAGGCTGCTGAGCAGAGAGTGACTGATGCCCAAACAAAAGATAGAACAGAAGTTGAGAGAACAGAGAGTTGATGTTGAAGGAGAGAAGGTTGTAAGAAGCCAGAGAAGACAGCACAGACCCTGGTCATTTGTAGAGCTCCTGAGAGTTCTCAAGCCTCCATGAAGCCAAGAGTCTCACTCATTTCCAGGCCTGGGAGCTGTGACAGGATAACCTTGTCAAGGGTGGAGGAATGCTGGCATGTAAGTAACCAACGGTTGCTGTGGACTAAGAAGTCATGATTTCCTAGGCTTACCCACAGCTGTTCCAGTTGGAGAACTGAAGTTGCCAGGACCTGTAACAAGCACACAGGATCTGACACCAGAATATACCACCCGTGGCCGCCTCTGCTGTCTGCTTGCGGAGACAGCTTACAGCCGCAAACTCTGAGTCATACAAAAGCTACCTAAAACCATTGCTTAATAATTGTTTATTCATTGTTAATAAAAAGTTGATTGGCTGGTAGCCAGACAGAAAGTATAGGCAAGACAACCTAAACTAAGGACTGAGAAAAATGAAGGGAGGAATCTGGAGTCGCCAGCAGATTCAGGGAGAAGCAAGACGGGCATGCGATGCTGAGAGAAGGTAGCAAGCCGTGTACCAAAGCATAGATTAATAAAAATGGGTTAATCTGAGTTGTAAGAGCTAGTTAAAAATAAGCCTGAGCTATTGGCCTAGTATTATAGTTAATGTTAAGACTCCAAGTGGTTATTCGAGAGCAGCTGCCAGCACCGGAAAACTCTACCGTGGAGCCATTTGACACTAGAGAAAATCATAGTCACCAGTTGAATGCTTTCAGAGACAGTCACCTCCGCTTGCAAGGAAAAAAGCTGCAGTCAGCCCCAAGGGACTATAAGCTTGTCTCTAAAGTTTTGTTTCCAATAAGGACCACGAGACAAACTTAAGTGGGGATCTAGACTGGAACTCTACCTGCTAAACTCTGAGCCTTCTTAACCTAGTGGTTCTCAACCGACATGTCACAGCGCATTTGGGGTCAAATGACCCTTTTACAGGGGTAGGCTAAGACCATCAGAACACACAGTTATTTACTTTACAACTCATAGCAGTAGCAAATCACAGACTTGAAGTAGCAACAAAATAATTTTATGGTTGGGGGTCATCACAACATGAGGAATTTTATTAATGGGTCCCAACATTAGGAAGGTTGAGAACACACACACACACGACACACACACATGTGTGTGTGTGTACATGGAGATAGTATGGTCCTAGCCATGGTGAACTGTATAATGGGAGAGAAGATAAGGAAACTAGCTTAGAGACAGCATTGTCTTGTCCACTTGTAGACAGGCTCTACACGGAGTACTTATGAATGTACTGCGTGGAGGACAGTTTTCATTCGGTACAGTACACATGTCCTATACAGTGCTGATATATCTTGGTATAGTAATACCTAAGGCTGCCACAACAAAGTTGCATAGACTGGATACCTCAGACAGAGGCTAACTTTCTTACCGCTATAGAGCTTAGATGTCTGGAGTCAAGAACTGGTTATTTTGGTAATCTTTATCCCTGATTTGCTGATGGCTGCCTTCTGCCTGCGCTTGCACACAGTGGTTTCTCTGTATATCCTTATGTCCTATAAGGTTTATAAGGATAGCAGTTGTACTGAAATAGGGCTTGACAAGCTTGTTTTGCCTTCGGTACCTCAATCAGGACCTCTGTCTGCAAAGACAGTGACATTTTGAAATGGTAGAGTTTAGGAATTTAACATATGAATTTGGGGGAGTGCAATTTAGTCCATAATACATGGAAAAAGAACTCTCCAGAAGAACAAAGCAATATCATTGGAGGGAATTCTATTTGTATGGGAAGGAAATGTCATAATATTGTAGTACTCCTCAGTAGAACAGAGCTTGTAAACAAGACACAATGGCTGTCAACAGCATGCTCATTCCTTGTTCCCAGTCCCATCTCAATACCTGCCCTGAGCTCTAAGGCTAAATGACCTCTTTCTGACTTCTATCCTTGAGGTTTAATCCTAAATCTGCTGTAAGCAAAAGCAGCGTTTTTCTCTTTTTCTGTTCTAGTCCCGTTTCATTTCTGTAATCTGTGTTCCAAAGCAGAATAAGAAGAGAGAATATAAATCATAAAGAGAAAAGAATTTGCCTATGTTGTCTCTAGGCAGAAGTGTTCCAGCAACCTCTATGCGCCTATCCTTGGTTGCCGAGACAGATTGCAATTATCCCCTCTTGAAGTGGGAAAGCGATCCAGAATGTTCTTTGTGAGGATAGCACCACGAAGGAGGTTTGTAGAGTACAAACCACAGTTTAGCAAGGTATTTCTGCACGAAGTTAGACCGTAGACATTGCAGAGCTCTATGCCCAGAGCATCTCTGCTGTAAACTCACCAGCGCTTTCACCATGGCACAGAGCAGCCATGGAGAAAAATAACACCATATCTAATAGAATCATATCACCAAAACAAGCAATAGGTCACCTTCAGTCTATGGGCAAATTGGCCAACCTTTATCAACTAATAATCCAAGAAAATAAAAAGTTACTAGATTGAACATATGCACCTGTCTGTCTGTCTGTATGCATTCTTGCTTGTATGTAGTGAGCCCAGACTTATGATGAACTATACTTTTTGTTGGCTCGTTTAACAAATTACATATGCATGAGTATAAGTCACAGTTCAGTTCCTCTGAAATATTTCCATCCGTGACCCACAGACTCTCTGGGTAAGAGGTCAGGCCATGGGTGGTTTCAAGGGCTCCCTGGTGAGTCTTCCCTTGGGCTAATGTTTGAGAGCTCTGCTTCCAGCATTTCTAACCTCAGCTCCAATCAATCAGGAAGCTATTTCACCTTCTCTGAAAGGCTCCGGGGTAGCAACAGCTCCCCCAGGCTCTCTTGTTACCTAAAGGGAAGTAGAGGCTCCCTTTTTCTTGGTATTCCAGGTAGCCGGCAATTACTGAGAACCCTTTTTTGTTCCTGACATTTTTTATTCCTCCCCCAAGGGAGAGTTTAGCAGCAAATGGCTCCCTACTAACCGTGAAGAAGTAATCAGGATGCAAACAAAACTTTGCTTTTGATAGGTGTGAGAACTAGCTGCCTGTGTCAAAGAAAGTCGTAATTTGCAAACCTCAGGCAATTCTTTGTTTTGGGTTCTCCAAAATGCCCAGATGTAACCTACACTAACTGGTTATCATTTCATCAGAGCTTGTAGAAGACTGAAAAGTTGCTGTCAAAGAATTAGCAAATAACCCCTGAAAGGGAGATTTAGAAAAGATAAGCCCAAGTTGGTGGGGAAATAGGAGGCAGAGCACAGACTGTTGCCAAGGGTCAAATGGGCAGATTGGGTCAGTATGACCTCTTCCATTGTTTTCTGGTAGGCTTCTTCTAAATTAGGAACCAACAAGCCTTTCTGTAAACATCATAGGCTTTTCAGCCATATTCAAAGAAGTAGGTTAGCTCTGTTGTTTTGGTACGAATACAGCCATAGCCAGTCTTCAACAGTGAGTGTGGGTATGCATCAATAGTTCTTTGTGATGAGCCCTAAAATCTGAAATGTGTACACATTATCTTTAGATGTCACAGTTTTCTTTTAACATTTCCCCCTAACACAATTAAAAGTATTAATAACAGCCTTCCTTTGGAATGTATACAAAGACAAATGGACTAGAAACCCAGTCTAAACCTAAAACCACTTGCTGTGTATACCACATGCTCTGCCATGGTCTCTGCATTGGCTCCTATGACTCCGGCTATTTTCTACTCATCTCTGCTTCCCCATCATGGCTGTCTATAGTACCTCAAATTTCAAGTGGCATCTTATCCTCTAAGACCTCCTCCACTTCCCTGATGTCCCCATCATTTTAGATTTGCGGTCAAGTTGTTTTATTCTTGTAGCCTTTGTGGCACTTAGTCTAATACACAGCTTGAATAAATGTTTCCTGAACCAGAGAAATAACACATAGGAAACAGCAAAAGTAGGTTAGGTACCTAGATAATCCTAGTTAAAAGAGAAGGTATTCCTTTTAAAAATAAGATTATTATTATTATTATGCTTTGTTTAGAGACAGGATTTTTCTGTGTAATGGTCCTGGCTGTCCTGGAACTCACTTTGGAGACCAGGCTGGCCTTGAACTCACAGAAATCCACCTGCCTCTGTGTCCTGAGTGTTGGGATTAAAGGTGTGCTCCACCATCTTCTTCCAAGAAGGCATGCTTAATTGCTGTCAAGTAAGTTAAATGATAGCCTCTAAATTATATCAATGGGACAGAGAGGTGGCTCAGTGGGTAAAGGTGCTGTCAAGCCTGATGTTCTGAGT
This sequence comes from Microtus pennsylvanicus, assembly GCF_037038515.1. NCBI lineage: Eukaryota > Metazoa > Chordata > Mammalia > Rodentia > Cricetidae > Microtus > Microtus pennsylvanicus. The sequence continues at coordinate 101,937,234 of NC_134583.1, read as the reverse complement.
TCAATCTTTGGAACCCACGTGCTGGAGAGAACCAACTCTCACAAGTTGTCCTGTGATTTCCACATGTATATTGTGGCACACATATACTAAACAGACAGACAGACAAAGAAAATATGTCCTTGTTCTGCTATCCAGATCTTGTGATATGCCCTTATTGGGAAAAAAAAAAGTTCTTCACAGATGTAATTAAGGGCTTTGTGTTGCCATAACCCTAGGTTGCCCAGGTGCTCCCTAAACACAGTGATGGCTATCCTTCTACAACATAGACACGGATACACAGGGAAGGTTATGTGAAGATGGCGGCAGAGGTTGGAAAGCTACAGCCACTAGGAGTGGGACGGACGTTAGAAGCTGACAGGAAAGAGAGGATTTTCCAACAAAGCCTTTAGAGTATGACACCACCTAAACCTTGGGTTTAGAACTGAAGAGATATTCCTATTGCTTCAAAGCCTCAGTTTCTGGTAACTTGGAACAGCAGACGCTGGGGAGTCTATGTAAGACTCAATACCGGTCTCCTGCAGTTGGGTTAGTATATTTGTACCTAAGCTTCATTTAGCACGTATCCTGTACAGGTTTCATAAATTATGAATCAAACTTTTGTAACCATCTTATGAAGCAGTAAGTGCCTTTAGTCCCTGGCTGTAAGTGATTGAAGCAGAACCGAGCCCAAGCATTCACACCTGTCTCCTCTCGTTCTTCATGCTCCCTGCTGGGCTCCTTCCCTTGCCCCTCTGGGTCCCAAACCTTAAGGAGAAGGAGGAGATTTTGACTTCTGAACTGGATTTTTCCGTCCCAACATCTCATTCTTGGTTAAACAAGGTCAGGAGTGTCTGTTGCTCAGGTTTCAGCAAAGAAGTCTTGCTTCCTTACTGCCAATCATCACCCTCTTTTATTCTTGTTACACTTCTATACTCCATGCCTTTTTACTTTTTATTTTGGTTTTTGGTTTTTTGAGACAAAAACTCTGTAGACCAGGCTGTCCTAGAACTCAACAGAGATCCACTTGCCTCTGCCTCCTGAGTGCTGAGATTAAAGGTGTGTGCCACCACTTCTTTGATTTTCAAGAGGTGGAAAGCATGTTAGCCTTTAAAGGGATGCAGCTTCGGGAAAGTCTGTTTCACCAGGCAGCATCTAACAACCACAGGTTTTACTTTCCAGTCAGGAAAACAGTAAGGGGAAGCCATGCTAGACAGCTCTGGGAAGATGCCAACATTGGAGGTCCTATTGCTGGAAAGTCATGGAGGACAAAATATCCAGTGGACATTGGGATCTTCCACAGAAGAAGGTTCTGTGGACCAAGTACTGGTCTCACAGTAAGTGTTCCCCAGGGAAATTAAGGGCATGAGAGTCCCTGGCACAAGTTTTAACTATCCTGGGGGTTATATAACTCGAGCAAATGAACTCCACTGAAACTTAGTTTCTATTTTTTACAAATACTAATAATACATTTTCTTTAGAGACAATACAGCCTGGATATTCCTTATCCAAAAAGCTTCAGAGGAACAGTATGTCTGACTTCGGATTATTTTGGATGGTGAAATATTATAATCATACTAAGGTGTGGAACTCATGTTTATTTTTTTTTCTTTTTTTTTTTTTGTTTTGTTTTTCGAGACAGGGTTTCTCTGTGGTTTTGGAGCCTGTCCTGGAACTAGCTCTTGTAGACCAGGCTGGTCTCGAACTCACAGAGATCCGCCTGCCTCTGCCTCCCGAGTGCTGGGCTTAAAGGCGTGCGCCACCACCGCCCGGCTGGAACTCATGTTTAAATGCAAAGTTCATTTCATGTGTCCTTTATGCACAGATCTTAGATAATTTGACACTTTCTGCTTTCTTTTGCTTGTGGTGTTGAAGGCTGGAAGTAGAGCTTCAAGCATGCTAGACAAGAGTTCTCCCACCGAGCTGCGTCCTGAGCTCCAGGGTTTATGTTATGTGTTCAGCATATGTGCTTCTTGACTGCGTTGCTCACATGAGGTCCAGTCTAAGTAGCTTTTTTTTTTCTTCCGTCTTGTGAGCACTCAAATTGTTCCAGGGGCTAAAGCATTTTGGATTCTGGGTTTTCAGATTAGGAATTCTCAAGCTAATTCCTGTTAAAACACTGGCCCAGGGAAGCACTGTTGTCAGGGCTTTAGCTACTGGACCTGCCTTAGAGTCTGGAGTGATGGCTTGAGCATGCTGCGTCCCCTTCCACCAGCCTCCCCATTCCTTCCATGTTAACGGTTTCTTTTGCTCGATGTAACATTGTCACTTCATTAACTTTTGAGAAACTAGATAAAGGCTCAAAGTAATCGCAAAAATAAGAATGTCTGGGGATAGAGAGATGGCTCAGTAATCAAGAGCAGTTACCATTTTTTCCAGAGGTTCCAGTTCAGTTCTTGGCACCCACAAAGCGCTTATAACCATCTGTAACTCCAGTTCCAGAAAATCCACCCTCTTCTGGCCTTCTAGGCACCAGGCACACATATGGTGCACCTACATACGTGCAGTGAATCACTCATACACATTAAATAATGAGTATTAAAAAAATGTTCAAAGCTCACATACACAAACCCACCCACTGAAAATAATTTACAAAATAAAAGATAGTTTCAGAGAAGAGAAATCTTTCCATTAGCAAAATTAAGATTCCCCCGCCCCCTGTGTTCGGACCCAGGCTGTTTTCACAACCCGGCCCAAGAACATTTAGTTAGTGCCTTTTCATCAGATACTGCCTCTTCTCTGCATTCCTGTTGTCTTCTAGAAGCATTCATTATCTCAATAGAACTCCCCTGATTATTGAGGCATTGTTATTCTGCTGCTTCCGCTGTGACCTCTTCCTTTCTGAAGTCACCCCTTTTACTTCAAAGATGACACACGACTAAGAATATTAATTCTCTCTACTGTTGTATTAGCCAGGTCCCGTAGTCCCTACATGTCACATTGGAGAAACCAGAGTGCATGATATCATTAGTAGAAATTAGCCTGATATATGCAGACGGGGAAAGGTCACTGTGAAATCTATTAACATGTACATATTAATGTGCACTAATAATTATAGCTAAAAGAATTATCTACTTTAAAAAGAAAGTAGTAATTATGATAATACAATTTTGGTAAAAATAGTCAATGCTTCCCTCCATTACTTTTGATGTATTTTCTATCACTTTATACAGAATATACGTATATTATTTTTCTTCTTATAGTGATGGTTATAGTCTATAGCATTATCTACTCTATACTTTGGGTAACACTTTTTAAAAAATGATTTGAAGCCAGAGGAGAGTTAATTAATTGTGCTGCTGCAGTGTTGAAATCAACACAAAACCATGAATCTAAAGTCCTAAGTCTGTGTATTCTTTTAAAAGCAATTTTAGAATTGCTATGTATCTGAGTGGTTTGCCTGTATGTGTGTATGTGCGCTACATGAATCCCTGGTGCCAACAGAGATCACAAGAGGGTAAAAGATGGTTGTGCACCACCACAGGGATGCTCAGAACGGAACTCAGGTCATTTGAACGAGCAACAAGAGCTCTTAACTACCAAACTAACTCTCCAGTCCCAGTGTGTGAATTTTTAAGGTTATGGTGGAACTACAGACCTTAGCCTCTTGTGCCAACATCTAATATCACTGGGTATCCACGTGGTTGTCATTGTCTATCTGCTTCTTCAATGCAATTGTTAATCTTGGTGACTTGACCAGATTGAGAGCCATTTAGAAAACTGGCAAGACATACATCTGACTGTGTGCTGGATTGTGTTTCTGGAGAGGACTGGCCTTAGGGTCAGTGAACTGGGGTGGAAGTCCCATCCTGGCCTGGATGCTTCAGTTTGGGATCCCAGCTGGAACAAAAAGTGGCTAGAGGGGAAAATTCACACACACACACACACACACACACACACACACACACACACACACACACACAATATCTCTTTCTCTCTCTCTCTCTCTCTCTCTCTCTCTCTCTCTCTCTCTCTCTCTCTCTCTCTCTCTCTCTCTCTCTCTCTCTCTGCAAATGGGAGCTTTCAGACATCAGACAAGATTCTTCAGCATTTGAATGAAAATGTGCCCCAGCAGTCCTCCAGAGTAGCCTCAGACATGACTGCATCACTGGGCGAATTTGCTCTGAAGCTCCCAGGTTGGTGAACTAAACAGCTACTGGATTTCCTGGCTCTCTAGCTTGCAGAAAGGCATTGTGCAAGCTAATCCAACGAGTCCCTGCACAACTCCATTCTGCCTCTCCAGAGGTTCTGATCCTTTGAAGAGTTCTAATAACTTAGTCTGCTTAGTTCCACTTTCTGTCAAGTGTCATTTCATCCGTAAGGAAGCTGACCTGTGTCACAGATCCTATATAGCTTCCCTCTGAAAATTCATCTACAGGGTTTGAAAGATGTGGAGATTGTAGGCGCCCATGTGTGACTCAGTTTCCGTCTGGAGTCCATTCTGACTTATAAGTTATTTGAGTTCAAGCTTGCCTGCCCTGCTTTTTCCGATAACCTTAAGGGCTACGAGAGACTTCTGGTTCTGCCCGTGAGAAAAGAGCACTCTATCTCATAAAAGGTATACTGCTGACAACAAACCTCAGGAACAAGACAGAAAGTGAGGCTGCTTCTGAGCGGCAAGCGATGTTGGAGAGGAGGCTGCTCACTGGAGGACAGGAATGGTCTCGTGGTTAGTTAGATACTGACTGACCGTCTGTGCTGTGCTTTGTTCTGCTTCTGTATATAAGCAAGTTCTGAAATAAACTCTGAACTTGTTGAAGGACCTGCGGGCCGCTTCCCGAAACCCAGCTCCCGGCTGCCTGGCTTATGCCCCGAAATAATTACACGGACACTGTATTCATTTAAACACTGCTTGGCCCTTAGCTCTAGCCCTTACTGGCTAATTCTGATATCCCTATCAACCCATCTCTAACAATCTGTGAGCACCGGTCTTACCGGGAAGATTCTAGCCTAAGTCCATCCTGGGTCCGAGCTTCATAGCATGCATCTTCCCTGGAGCGGGCAGCATGGTGTCTCTCTGAAGGCGTCTGCTCTGGAGAGGAGAGCTGTCGAGTCTGACCTCACTTCCTCTTCCTCCCAGCGTTTTGTTCTGTTTACTCCACCCACCTAAGGGTGGGCCTATCCAATGGGCCTAGCAGTTTCTTTATTGCTTAGCCAATGAAATCAACAGATTGATATATGACACTCCCCCATCATGAACTGATTGGCTGATTCAACATGACCAAACAGACCTCCCAATTCTATCCTGTATTTTCTGTCTCTGTTTCTTTCATCTGACAACTCCTTAGCCTTGATGACTGATCCAGGAACCCTAGCTGACTTTGTAGGAGCAGGCTCTGGAAATAGCTCTGTAGACCAGGCTGCCCTCAAAAATCAGAGATCCACCTATGTCTGCTTCCTGAGTGCTGAGATTAAAAACACTGCTACCACTGCTGGCTTGAGAAGGCTCTTAAGAGAAGTGGGGCAAATACGCACACGGGCAAACACACAAACACACAGACACACAAAGAGAGAGAGAGAGAGAGAGAGAGAGAGAGAGAGAACAGCAGCATCAGCACATGGAGAGAAAGACTTTCTGCAAAGCAGATGGGAGACTCAGAAGCCCAAAAACACAGTATTTTTCATTTATTTATTTTTACTGAAAGTACATTTTTTTTCATACAATATATTCAGATTACAGTTCCCCCTCCTCCAGCTACTCCCAGATGATCTCCACCTCTCCACCCACCCAAATCAACAACACCCTTTCTTTCTCTCTCATTAGAAAATAAACAACCATCTAAAAAATAATAATGATAAACTAAAATTAGATAGAAAAAAAAATCTAACAAGCTAGAATAGGACCAAACAAATGGAAGAAAAAGGGAGCACAAGGAACACACAGGGACAAAGAAACAGCACATCCGTGCACACAAAAATCCCATCCAAACAAAAGACCTGTAAGATTAAAAACAAATCAAAACGAAAAGACAAAAAGAATAAACAAAGCATTATGAGATGTACAAAATAAACAAACCTTAATAAATACATTCAATTCATTTTGTGTTGGCCGTCTACTGCTGGGCATGAGGCCTGCCCAGAAATGTGGTTTGTATACCCAGTGATACGCCGTTGAAAAAAAAAACAACTAGCTTTTCCCTTACAAGTGGTTATCTGGGGTAGACATGAGGGCAAGTGTCCACTTCTCCTTTCAGCTTCAGGACCCCATCTGGTGCAGACCTGTGCCTTCCCTGTGCATGCTCCCACAGTTTCTGTGGGTTCATCTGTGCTTCAGTCCTGCTGTGACTAGTAGGCCTTCCTTCTTGATGTCTTCCATCCTCACTGCCTCTTACAATCTTTCTCCCTATTCTGAATACTTCTCCGAGCCCAGAAAGGAGAGTTTTGGTGAAGACATTTCATTTAGGACTGAATCCTCTAAAGCTTTTCACTCTCTGCACATTGTCCATTTATGAGTGTCTATTTTTGTTTTTATCCTCTGCAGGAGGAAGCATCTCTGATAATGGCTGAGTAAGATGCTGATCTGTGAGTCTAACAAAATGTTGGTAGGAGTCATTGTATTGTTATGTTCCTTTGACAAAACAACAGTTTTTGGTTTTCCTCTAGGTTCATGGCCAGTTTAGTCTTGGGTTCTCGGCCACCTGAGTAGTGTGGAACATGGGTTCCGTCTCATGAAGTGAGCCTAAAATTCAATCAGGTAGTGGTTGGTTACTCCCATAATGTGTGTGTCACTATTGCACCAGTGCACCTTGCAGGCAGGTCACTACTGTGGATCAAAGGATTTGTAGTTGGGTTGATGTAGAGTGCCTTCCAGTACTGTGAACCCTAGTCAGTAGGGGTGAGGCCTGTAAGTAGGCACCAGCTCAGCTCTTTTGCCAGTATAAACTGTTATTTGTTTTATTGATCTTGGCCATTCTGACTGGTATAAAATGAAATCTCAAAGCAGTTTTGATTTACATTTCCCTGAAGACTAAGGATATTGAACACTTTAAGTATGTCTCAGCCATTTGTGTTTCATCTCTTGAGAACTCTGTTTAGATATGTATCCCACTTTTAACTGGGTTATTTGTTTTCTTGATATTTAGTTTTTTGACTCTTTATGTATTTTGAATATTAGCCCTGTATTAGATGTGTAGTTAGTAAAATTCTTTTCCTATTCTGTGGGCCTCCATGTTGACTGAATGGTGATGTACTTTCCCATACAGAAATATTTCAGTTTCATGAGGTCCTGTTTATGAATTTTTCATCTTAGTGCCTGCGCTATTGTTCTCTTCAGAAAGTCTTTTCCTAGGCCAATGAGTTCAAGGCTATTCTCCATTTTCTCTTCTATCAGGTTCTGTGAATCTGGCCTTATGCTGAGGTCCTTGACCCATTTGGGGTTGAGTTTTATGTAAGATGATACATATGGATCTATTGGAATAGTTTCCCTGTCCTGATTTAGGGTTGGTGACTGATTGCTCTTGAAGTCCTCCAGGCAGTCCAGAAGCATGGAGGGCCTACTGGTGGAAGAAAATAAAAAGGTTCTGGGTCTTTGCTTTCAGGTCAGGAGAGTGAGGAAGTTTGCCTTTATTACATAGTTATGATACCTATCGCTATCTGCCGATCAGAGAATCTCATTCTTCATTCTTGCCTGTGGAGGCGAGAAGTGGGCATCGGATCCTCCGAAACTAGAGAGAGAGATGGTTGTGAGCTTCCATATGGGTGCTAGGAGCCAAATCCAGGTTCTGCGAAAAAGGAGCTCCTAGCCACCATCTTTCCAGCCCCTAACTCCAGTTCCTTATAAAGCATTATTCTGGCTCCCCAGTGTCTCCATATCAGGCTGTCAGTGTGGGAAATGGTGATGTGTACAGCAAAGGCTTGCTTCTGGTCAAGATTTTGATGGTATCTAGGCTTCCTAATATGACTGGATTTGTTGTTCATCACTATTATGCAAAGTCACAAGAAAGAGAAGGAACGGGCATTGCTATTCAAACCACCTGAAGGCCAATCTCCCTTAAGGCTATTAGTACAGACTTCATGTCCGGGTCTTCTCTTCCTTTATAGCCCTTTCCCTCAGACCTGACATCTTGTCTTCTGTCATACTTGGAACCATGTCAACTCTCTCTCTCCATATAGGCATAAATGATACAGGCACAGGTATATATCTAGGTATAGACATAAATGGCATAGATATTGATATACACATCTTTCTCTCTGTCTCTCTCAGAGTATCCTTGGACAGGCTTTGTAGTCCAAGCTGGGTTTGAACTCTTGCTCCTCCTGCCTCAGCTTTCTGTGAGCTGGAATTACAGGCATGTGCCACCACCATACCAGTCTTTTAAAAATATCATCCCTAAACATCCTGGATTTGCCTCATTGATACTTTGTCTTAGGGCCTGTTATTTATTGATTAGAGCTGGGATTTCTTTGTTTTCGTCAATGTGGTTTTTGTGTTTTATCATGATCTTCTAGTATCAAGAATCTTCTCCTCATTAAGTCATACCCCACTTTGACTGAACTTGCTAGAAGAATAAAATATATACTTCACCTACACATAAACCTGTGATTTCTTAGCCAGCATAAGATTTAAAAGGCATTTTTAAGTTGCGTTTATAGTCTCTGTTTATCAACCTCAAGAAGATTAATTTCAGTGTTTGTATTTCATTTCATCGTCTGCCTTCTTTAAAAACAGCAACGAATAACACTGGAAGACAGCTTTTCATGAGTTTGTTTATTGGATTATCTTTAATAGTCTCATTTTCTTATTTATTGCCGGGGCTCAAGTACAATGCAATCTTCATTAATGAACACGTGCAGGCACTGATGGTATCATAAATAAAGCAGTGTGGAGAGGATAGCATTGTTATGGTGCCTTGCAAGGTAGGTTAGCCTAAAAGGAAAGGCATGCGCGTTCTCTGGCTTGAAAAAAAGAAAGGAGCCTTCCCCACCCCCTTCTTCATCTGCTTATGAACATACACCAGACAGTCACTGATTTTCCAAGTGAAAGGTCTTTTCCTGGCCCCTAGCAGGGCTAACTTTATGGCAAAATGAAAGAGTATCCCCACCATCTGTCACCGAAACTCAGTCTCCATCCTATATCCAAGTCTCTGAGTAGTGAGAAAGCCAAAGAAACGGATAGACTTAAATGTACTGGGAGCTGTTTCAGGAACAAATGTGTTTCTTATTTGTCTGCAGAAGAATTTCGAGATTGGCTGGTGAACAGGCCCCTCACTGACAGCTGCAGGGAAGGTTAGTGATCACAGGCTGGAGGTACTCGGGAAAGCAACTCGTTGTGCCATGGGGCCTGATGGGAAAGGAACAGAGAGAACTCCAGGTCCTGAAATGGAAGCTGATTAACTGAAAGCCCAGAAAGACCCTGCTGGGGAGGGAGAGAAATGAAGTCAGAAACTTGTGGAGAGAGCATTTCGTGTCTACCCAGGGAAGGCAAGCAGTCCTCTTTAGAGAAGGGGAAAGTAGATCTGTCAGCTTTCTGGTATTGTAACAAGTACCTGAGATAATCAACTAAAAAAGAGAAAGGTTGATTTTAATTCATGGTTTTGGAGTAGGGCCCTTTTCCTCCAGGAAAGCATGCTCGCCCCATTGCCAATCTTGGAGTTGTTACTCTGGTTTGGTAGCTATGGCAACTAATTGAATGGACCAGTCTAGAGGTAGCTATGCCTATGGTGATGACAATAGAGCTGTTGATATTTCTTATAAAATGATAGACACAGGCCTCCAGGCTGTGATCACTAACCTTCCCTGCAGTTGTCAGTGAGAGGCCTATTAACCCTCAAAGGGAACGCAACCCTTATTCCTTCCTGTATGTCCCCACCTGCAAATGGTCTTGGAAAATGCTAGTGTGTATGGAAAGTGGAAGGTTAACAAAGAGGGGACTCTGACACAGCCAGGAGGCTGTCATCTGTCTTAGAGACACCCATATTTTTATAACTAATTCACCCATGCTCTGTAAATAAGCACAAATAAATTCCTTGGTTTTCAAAGCCGGATTTTGATAGAGCGGCACTCTGTCTGCCACTGGTATACTATCTGTGGTGAATAGATGCTTGTGTCCATTTCTCTGAGAAAATATAGCACAGTGGGAGGTGTCAGTCCATGGTTAGTCAGCCCAGGACTAACTTCAGGACCAGTGGCAAAACAGCACATCCTGGCCCATGCACATAAGAAAGGAAGTTGCTCTCCTCATGGTGGCCCAGAAGTGAAAATGAAGAGAAAACCAGGATCCCCATATCCCAGAATCAGCCAGCTTTTTCCTACTCCACACCCTAAAGGGTACCTAGTGGCCCTTCATGCCCAGGACCAAGTATTAAGCACATGAACCTTTGGAAACATTTAAGATTCAAACTGCCACCGTAGACAATGTGGTGTTCTTGACAGAGGCAGTTGTGGAAGGCTTCTCACATCTGGGGGGCTCAGCTGTAAAGGAGAAAGAACGTCTGTGTGAAGTCACGGCCTTTGTGGACAAAGAGATGCAAATCTTAGTGTACACTGAGATTGCTTAACTCCAGTGTCATCGCTTACCAGAAGTTCACTCACAGGCTGTGTTTCCAGCCTCAACACAGTCACAGGTTTGCAGCTGAGACATGAAGCTGTGGGCATTTCTATGTTTAAATCCACAGGCAGCTTAGGAGACAGATGAGTTGTTGACTTCCCTGGTGTGTGTTTGCCTTTCTTTTCCTCTCCATCTGCCTCAGAGTTTTGTGTTCACTCTGGAAACAAAGATGCAGGCACACTTAGCACAGATACTTGAACTGTCAAGCCAGAACTGAGCCCTGGTTAAACTCGAGGGACAGTGAGACACTTGTTAGTGGCCAGGGCAGGGCAATCTAAACAAAGACAGCAATGGCCTGAAAGGTAAAGACGGTGACACGCCAGAGCCCAGTAGATGCTCCAATGCCCTATGGGGAGCTTCTCAGGAGACAGCATAGTGAGCCCAGACCCGGAGTTCAGTTCTGTCAGGTGGGGGAGGAAACGAGGCTCTGGGAGGGAGTTCTGGAACCACAATACCACAAAAACCACAGTACTGTCTCAGGCATGACTGTCACTACACATAAGAGGAACACCCAAACTCAAGACCAGCCTGAGTCACCGAACTGCTTCAGGCAAACCCCAGAGCAGCCTACACTTGCTTTCAGGGAACTATTTTTAAAATCCATTTTGAAAATGTTATTTTTATTAGGAAATAATGATGCAGGTTTATGAGATCCAATGTAATATCTTGATATATGTTTATCGTAGCATGCACAAATCAAACCACCAAAGAAGCATTTATTTCCTAATCATCATGAAGGGGAAAAATAAGGATCCTCTTCTTTCAAATGATCATGTCTAAATAATTTATAAGAAAGAGAACTAAACCGCTTCCTGATGAGAGAAATTTTAGATTTCTAGCAAAAGTGTCTGTTGGTTACCAACTGAAATGTGTCTTTCTAATTAGATCTTGCTGAGTTTCTGTGTGATTCAGACATGGTGCCCAGCCTTCCAAAGACTCGGCGCTCTTCTCAACCCACTGAAAATGCTGCTTAGTTCCTTCTCTGCTCCCAGTGAGCCACCGAGATCCCCCAGTTCTGCTGAGATTACTCTTTTAAGTTCCTGCACATTTAATAAAGTATTATTAAAACTAAAATTTAAATAGCTTATCAATCCATTTAAATAGAAGAAGGGAAATCTGAATTACAGATTATTTTAAAAGAAACTAACCTGACTTAATAGCAAAAAAATGAATTTTGGGCCAGAGAGATGGCTCAGTGGTTAAGAGTACTGGCTGTTCTCCTAGAGGACCCAAGTTCAATTCCCAGCAACCACATGGCAGCTCACAACTGTCTGTAGCTCCAAGATCTGACACCCTCACAAGTCATATATGTACACCAATGCACATTAAAAAAAAGTAAAAATAAATAAGTTATTAAAATGAATTTTATTTCATTAAAAATAAAGATTCTGAAAGAGTAGGGTCCTAGATAAGAATGACCTATAATCAGCACCAGATTGTTTCACATTTTATTTATTTATTTATTTATTTATTTATTTATTTATTTATTTATTTATCTTTGTATATCTTTGAAAAGAAATTTGCTAAGTATTGCCCCAGTTAGTGTATGGCTTTGGCCCTTGGCACACTGTGACCATGCTTAGCAAACACAACTCTTCTCACATAGGTCTCTGAAAAGCACGCAGAGCTTTTTGGAGGTGTCCAGCCTGTGGAGGGATGGAAAGGGCGTCATCAGAGGGGACAGGGCTGCAGCCAGAAAGGAAGAATAACTATGATTGGTAATAATTAAGAGAATATTTCTAAAGAGGATTTTAATGTTCCCAATATAAAGAAATACATCTGAGGTATGCTATGCCAATTACTCAAATCTGATAATTAAATTCTCACTATAAATATATAAATACTTTATGTCAGTTAAAATATATTTTCCCAGGGTGTGTAAAGCCATGAATTTAATTCATAGTAACGCACAAATATACATCATACATATTTTTTTTTAAATGTGGAAGGCTTTTTATTTCCACTCAAAAATCTATTGAAGTAATTTTCAGAGGTCAAAGGCCCCAACAAACAAGCATTTTCTTAATGTATCAGCCCCTGTGAGCTTGAATTTTACTGCTGTGTTGGTCTGAGGAAACTAAGCTGGCCATTCATTATCAGTTTTTCAAAATGCATGTCAAAACTTCCTGAAGGCTGGATCCTTCCTGGTTTATCTGCGCCTGCAGCTGTGGTCTGTCAGTAACGATTCTCATGGATACCCCTGTCGCTTAGCGTTCCCCCAACTCCAGTTGGCCCAGCTGGATCTGTGTTTGTTAACTGCCCAGTTATAAACACTCCTGCTTCATTTTAAGCCTGACTATACATGTGCCTACTGCTCTTGAAGGCACACCGGGGCCATCAGAACTTCTCCTCCTGGGGGACAAAAAAAATATTTCATGAAGTGATGAAGTCCCTTCTAGTTTTTTTTTTAAAGTAGTGATAACCTTTATAAAAAAAAAACATAGCCAATAGCTCATTATTACAGGATGTTATACTAACTTTATTAAGGTAGTTTCATAAGTGTGGAGTACGTAGTTGTTTTTCCCCTCTAAAGTTAGTAAAAGTTCTGTTGTTTTAAAGCAGAGCTTTTGGCAGGAGATATGACTCAGAGGTTAAGAGCACTTGTTGCTCTTGCAGAGGATTTGAGCTTTGTTGCCATCATCCACATCACAGCTTACAACTGTCTCTTAACTCCAATTCCAGGGCATCCAGCACCTTCTTCTGGCTTCCATAGGCTCCTGCATATGTGTGGTGCACAAAACTCATGCAGGCACACACATGTAAATAAATCTTTTTTAAAAAAAACAGAATTTTTCATATGGAAGGTATTTATTATTTTCTTGTGTCCTTAGCATATTTCTACAAAATAACTACAGATCATTTTTCTCCAAATCATCCCAAGTATGTAACAACATTGAAAATGGACATCATTATTTCTTCCTAACATAGGAAATATTTTCATAGTGACTATGGTACTTCTGAAAGAAGGCTTATTTTCCTTCATGGAGTCTAGCATGTCAAAGGAAAGGGACATATGAGGGTGTTTTTATCTGTGGCCACTGCTGATGATCAAGGGCTTAACTACAGTTTACCTGAAATATTCGGAATGTAGGCAACTTGGCTGTTTCTCTGTGTTCTGTTGTTATAGTTGAAGCAAGAATTCCTGCTCATCCATTTTAGTCATTTTTGTGTTCTCTCCCAAAGAGAGATGACTAAGTTCTAATCCCCTGTGCCTGCTAATGTAACCTTATTTGGAAATGGGAACTTTGAAAGTCAAAGTGTGATGAGTTCTGCAACCAATGAGTGCTGTCTTAAGAGAAGATTTGGACACACGCTCAGACACATCACCAACACCCACAAACACTACAAATACAGCCACGAAGACAAGACGGTTATAGACTGAAATAATACAGCTATAAGTCTAGATGTTTGAGAATTGCTTCAGGGCTGAGGGTGTAGTTCAGTCCTTTGCCTTCAGTGCATGAAGTTCTAGGTTCCTTCTTTAGCTCGTAGAAGGAAGGGAGGGAGAGAGTGAGGAAGGTGGGGAGGGGATGAGGGGGGAAGAGGGAGGAAGAGGAAATATGGAGGCAGAAATGAGGGAGGAGGAGAGGGGAGGGAGAATGATTTACAACTGTCAGAAATTAGAATTCAGTTATGAAAGTGATTTTTTTCCCCAGAGCCTCCAGAAGGAAGAAACTCTTCTGACACATTGAGTCCAGACTTCTAGATTCCAGAACATGGGGGAAATAAATTTCAGTTTTCTTGAGGTCATCTGTAGCTCTATGAAATGTGTATATTCCACTTATAATGAATCTAGTCTTTAAGAGGTGTCATGTCTAGGGTTTGGGGAGATGACTCTGTAGGTAAAATGTTAGCCACACAAGAATGAGGATCTGAGTTAAGATCCCTTAGAAGCCACATAAAAAGCTGGGTAGTAAGCATGTCTACAAGCCCAGCACTGGGAAGCAGAGACAGGAACATTCTAGGTTTAGTGAGAGAAACTGATGGAAAAAACAAGGTGGAAAAGCAATTGAGAAAAGCATCCCAATGCCAACTTCTGGCGTCCACTTGAGCCTGCATGGGTACACTCCTGCATACATGCGCATATAAGCATGCAACACACACACATGCACACATACACACACATGCACACATACACACAATCAATCGGCAAAATGAGAAAGACAGAGTAAAACATACACAGGGTATTTTTAGGTACTTTGGGCAAAATACTGTTAGGCACTGATGATTCCAGGAGGGTGTAGGAGATTACAAACTAGTTGAGGTGAAAGATATACAAATAGATTTCTTCTTATTTCTATTGTGGAAAATTCTTGTCTTTTAGAATATCTAACCCAAAAGGAAATGTATCTAATGTCAAAGATTCTATCTGTATAGTCTCTTCTTAATAGTCCTCCATTAGTCAAACTGTTCACTTTAGTCCAACAGATGTCTATTGCTTAACTACAATCTTTGTATATAGTAAGTATATTACTGGTTTCATATAAGTGATAAAGGTGAAGGAGACATCCATTTATTTATCATGAAGTTGTAAAGAAAATATCACTGATACTATGCTTGTTGAGACCTTTTCTTTTAGAATGTTGCTACAAGCTAAAAAGTACACAAAAACCAGAAATCATTTCGTATTGAAAAAAAAGGGAAAATAAAAAACACAGTCCTCGTGGTACAGTTTTGTTGTTGTTGTTTTTAATGTCAAACAGCTGTATTGTGTTTTCAACTCAGATCACCACTGTGTTAGTCTGTTTAACCTTTTAGGACTAGGGGTAAATTACTAACTTATTCTTACTCTTCATAGTTCTTGTGGCTAGAAGTCTAAGATCAAGGTCCATTGTCTTCCTCAATTGCTATCCAAACTATTTTGGGGACAGGTTCTCTCACAGAAGCTTGATGACTCAGCTAAAAGGGCTTCCCAGCAAGCCCCAGGGATCCTCCTGTCTATATACATACCGACCAAGCCAACTCCCTAGGCCCTCTGGAACCTCCGTTATAAGGTTATAGTTGTTTTGTTTTCATGAAAAAAAAAGACTCCAATCACTTCTAAGAGTAGATGATTGATAGGCTGCTCTGGGTTTTGTTCTGTTTTGCTACATCTGTTCAGTGTGAGACCCCTGATCATTATCAACTTGCTGTACAGTAAGCTGATACTATAATGAGATTCTGAATGTGTGAGTATGTAATTCATGGCTTTCAAAAATATGCCATCGCTGTCCTAACTCTGCAAAAAGAGACGACTAAATGTTGGTTTCAATTTCTAGGCTTTTTCTAATGGACTAGATAAAATAAATTCCAAGAATGTCATTGGTTTAGTTTTGTTGGCCTTGGTGGAAAATGTCATAGTACGTTTGTCATGTTCAAATAATGTGTACTGTGGTGAAGTTTTCTCAGAGAAAAAGAAATGTCAAGTGAATAGGCCTAGACTCAGTGAGATAGCTGTCTATAGATCCTTTTCTCCTGAAGTTCTCTGTTGCCAGATTAAGGCAAGCCACCCTGAAGTTGTCTTCAATGCAAATTTCAATATGGCTCTGCATTCAGGAAATATTCAAGTCAAGAGGTTCCAAGGAGAGGGATGGGGAGATGGTTCAGGTGGTAAAGTGCTTATCATCACTCAAGCATGAAGGTCGAGTTCAAATTCCCCAACAAACGTGTCTATAGCCCCAAAGCTGGGGTAGTAAAGCCAGGCTAGTGTCAGGAACTTTCTGGTCATCCAATCTAACCAAATCGGTGAGGTCCAGGTTCATGGAGAGACCCTGTCTCAATAAAAGAAAATGGAAAGCAACTAAGGAAGACACTCGGCATCAACTTCTAGCTTCAATGCATGTTCACACACATGACTTGCATGCACACACACACATGACTTACATGTACATGTATATACATACACACACACATGTACACAGCACCCAAACACGCACAGTGCCCCCAAAAGAGAAAACTAAGAGGATACTACTCAGATATTCATTCCTGTCAGCTGCCGCAGAGCTCAGTGCCGTGTCTCCTCAATTGGTCCATCCCTACTATTCTATTTTTCTTCTGGAGAAGAACTCTATTACTTGAGAGGTAATTCAGTCTAGTTTGCCTGTATGTGCCGCTGTCTAAACTATGTCCTAAAGTTCACTGCTTTCTGAAGGAGAAACCCAAGGATCCTCCCAAACAGTGTGCTAAGGTCTGCATTTTCCCCAGACCCTGTGACTCTGCTGATCTTGAGCTACAGCTGATGATGAGTTTTTCCTTGCAGGTCATCTCATTTAGGTAAGTTTTAGAGTTCTCACTTCCAGGGTTTATGCTAGCAGTTGATCTCTTTCCCTTCCACAGAAAGAAGGCTACTCTGCTACCCAGTTATCAGCACAGTAGTTCGACTTCGATGATTTTATACTCCTTTCCAGTTCAGGTATTTCTTTACTCGACTAACAGAGTGAAACTTATGACAACAAAATTATGTATAAATGGGGATGGAGATTCAGTCAGTGGTGGGGTACTTGCCTTGTATGTGCTAGGCTCAGTACCATGTCGTGGTGGGATGTAAAATGTTTGCGTCTCAGCGTCTGCTCTGATAAATAATGTGTTAACTCTCTGGATGTTGTTTCATTTGACTGGGTTTAGAACACTGGGTGTCTTGTTTACAATCCCTTTGTATTAGGGAAACAAAGATATAAGACAACTTGCCCCCAAACTCCTTATCCATTAGATCTAAGAGGAAGCTGGAGCAACTGAATCTCAAGGTCCTTGATTTTTTTCTCCTGCATTTCTCAATGAGACTGGGGACACACTTCCTTTCACGATTCTCTATACCAGGTGGGCTCTAGGGATTGGACTCAGGTGGTTATTCTTAGTGGCAGGCATCTTTACCAGCTGAGCAATCTTGCCGATCCCATGTCTTTTGAATATGTATTTACCCTCAATTAAATCGTGGCTTGCTGGTCTGAGAATGACTTTGAATAGGAATGTGCAGTGGGATGCTGGGAACTGTCTGACCTCCTTGCCCTAGATTCCCACTCAACTTCTAAATAGCTCAACATAGTGCATTAGAAATGGATCCTTTTTCACAGTGCCCCTCCTTCACCCCTTTCCTGGAGGTGGGAATGTGTGGGAGTGTTTTGGGAGTGAGTGACTGGAAGCTTTATGCAGCTTTCCTTCAAGGATGGTAAATAGCTGGGTATCAGTGAATAAGTGGGTAAAAATGAGTGGTATATTCATTGGTGCTGGAGGCTTATTGTTGGATTTCACTGAATTCCAAGAAATGATGGGTCTAAGTGGGTGCTTTTCAGAACCACCAGGCTAACGTCTGAGCTACACTTTGAGAAACACTACAGTTTCTGATCAAAATGGTTTGGTTCCATGTCAACATGTTGTGGAGTGCTTTAATGTGTTCCTGTATACACATGAGACCATGTATACTCACTGTTAACTTCTTAACATGACGACAAGGTACCTCAAAAACAAGAACAATGATAACAACAACACAGTTTAAAGGAAGACAGATGCATCTGATTGACTGTTTTAGTCTGTGGTCATTTGGCACCATCATCCTGGGCCTGTGGTGGAGATGGCATAGCAGAGTGAGTTTCTGACTTCAGGAGAGAGAGAGAGAGAGAGAGAGAGAGAGAGAGAGAGAGAGAGAGAGAGAGAGAGAGAGAGAGAGAGAGAGAGAGAGAGAGAGAGAGCGCAAAGGCCAGAGAAAAGCTTGATGGTAGCCCAGACCTGCTCCCTTTATCAGAGCTGACTTCCTGTCAAGTCTACCACCTCCTAATCCCTCTGGCTATGTTTCAGTTCATTAACTCTTGATGATGTCAGAGCCCTCATGATCCAGTCATCTCTCAGCATCAGCCCCATTTCCTAACACTGCTGCCCCAGGGGACCACATGTAAGTGAGTGAGCCTCTGGACTAAGTTCCCCTCTCTTTTTATTATATGTCTCGTTTATAGGAGAGAGTAAGTATATTTCAAAAGTGTTTCTGATGGCTGCTTGACAAAATCGCATAGGGTAGAATAATAAAAAAATACAGGGTCTCCCATTTTTTTTTCCTGATACACTGGGAATGAATTAAGACCAGGAGAGTACTCACACATGCATGTGTGGTTATTTTTAACTCTCCAGTTGATGTTGGTGATCCACGGTTTGAGAATGTCTTTTTTAAAATACTTAAGCTACCTTTCCACTCTTCAACATGACTTAAACAAACCTCACCAAGTCTGCACTTGGATCAAAGGATTAGAAGAGCTTAAAGATTGATTCTAAGATAGTTGTACTACACTAGCAGTTTGATGTAAACCGAGACTGCGCTTTTGTTTCCCAGCCACCCTGACCCGAATAATCACACAGAAACTATATTAATCACAGCACTGTTTGGCCAATGGATCAGATGTATTTATAGCTAGCTCTTACATCTTAAATTTACCCATTTCTATTAGTCTATGTATTGCCACAAGGCTGTGGCTTACTGATAAGGCTCTGGTGTCTTTCTCTTTCGGCAGCTACATGGAGTCTATTTGACTCTGCCTACTCTCTCTCTATAGCTCTGTTCAGATTTCCCGCCTGACTTTGCTCTGCATTGGCCAGAACAGTTTCATTCATCAATCAATAAAAGCAACACATATACAGAAGGACATCCCAAATCAGTTTGGGATGCAAATTCAAGTAGAAATCATATATCAAGAGAGGAGTGATAATGATAATGAACCACTGTCCTGATTAGATTGAGACTGAACTTCTCTACTATTTCAGCCATGGAGACAGCAGTGTAGAATGAATCAGTTTTGTTCATTATACAGTTCAGCTAGGGATACAATGAAAGATTTGGAAAAAGTTAAGACAAATGTGTAAGGTAATACATTTGAAACTCACATTCTTGGCTTGGAAATATTCACCTAACAAAGTAAGACCATGGTCTGTGTTTGAGAGGAGTAATAGGATATCAGGAAAATGTCAAGGCAAGAAGATGATGATGAGGAGGAAGAACAGGATGTTGTTTCTTTGAGATAGGATCTCACTATATAGTTTTGCTTGGCTTAGAACTTGGTATATAGGCCAGGCAGGTTTCAAACTTGTGGCAATCCTCCTGCTTCTACCTCCCAAGTGCTGTATTTCAGATATGTATCACTGTCTTAGTTACTGTTTTATTCATATGAAGAAACACCATGACCAAGGCAACTTATAAAGGAAGGCATTTAACTGGGGGCTTGCTTACAGACTCAGAGGGTTAGTCCATGACTCTCATGGCAGGGAGCATGGTAGCAGGTAGGCAGGCATGGTGCTGGAACAGTAACTGAGAGCTTACATCTTACCTGTAAGTTGAAGTTAGAAAGACTGAGACTGGGCCTGGTACGGCCATAGCTAATTCCCAGTGACATACCTCCTCTAACAAGGTGCCACTTCTTAATCCTTCCCAACCAGTTCCACTAACTGGGGACCAAGCATTCAAACATATAAGCCTATGTAGTTCATTCTCATTCACACCACAGCAGCCACTAAGACTAACGAGGCAAATGTTAACTTTTCCAGGAAACACAAATTAAAGTCCAACCACCCTGGATAGGTATCACCAACAAACTGACGTTATTTCAACAAAGTTCAACTTGGTGAGAACGATTGAGTTTATTGTGCTTTCTTAAAGAGTACAGGTGAGGGGTTACTTAGAGGTGTATGGGTAATCCTGCAAACAGATGCATTGCCATTAAGTCCCACCTCATTAAAGACAGAGATGGCAAACTCATGAAGTCCTGTTGTCTGTCTTACATCTCCCAAGATCATGTGCAACTGCGAAGTGATACTTGAACCCAAGTAAGGGCCTCCTGATCCACTACCGTGGATCTGGCCACCACTGTTTGTTCTGCTCTAGTTGCCATGGCTCCAGAACACAGCCCAAGAATAGGATCTTGCTGTGGTCAGATGAAAAATCTGTCACAGAAAGATGTGACAATGACTTTTTGAGACAGGGTCTGATTTTACAGCTCTTGGGTGGCTTGGAACTCACTATGTAGACCAGGCCTGGACCCAAACTCATGAAGAGTCCAAATCCTGAGGTTAAAGGTCTATGCCACCGTGCCTGACCAGCTAGAATGCTATTTTTGTGCCTCATCAATGCATATTCTCCTTCAACGTATACACATTCTTGTTGCCTCTGATACGAGGAAAAGTACTAGTCTTCTAATGTTTCTGTAAAGGGGGCAAAGTTGGTATCCTTGACTCATGTGACACACAATTCCCTCTTAAAGGACGCAAGATTCTTCCCCCAAAGGCAATTTAGATCCAGTCTTGGGACATGGACCTGTTTTGATTGAGAAATACACCATGGAAATGCAGTTTCCATGAGCAAGAAACATATCAAATATAGAATGTAACTTGTGACTTACAGACTCCAGCTAAAAGTCAGAAGGCAATGAAGAAAGCCTATTGGTGGGATTCCATTTTCCATTTTCCTTCCACCACATTGATTTTAGTTCACTACAAAACACTGATTTTTACATTCCACTTATCCAAATCAGGCTTCCTAGACACCTTGAATAGGCCTTTTACAGAGGTTCTCAGTCGCATTAAGTGATGTAAACAGCAAGGTATAGTGATGTATACCTGTAATTCCAGCAGTGGAAAGGCTGAGGCTGGAGGACACTGAATTTGGAACCAGCCTGGGCCACCCACTAAGACTCTGGTTTTGATTTTGTAAAGGTGTGTGTGTGTGTGTGTGTGTGTGTGTGTGGAGTCCTTTCTGTTCTTCCAGAAGACTCAAGTTTGGCTCCCAGAACCCACATGGCTCCCAAGACCTGTAACTCTGGCTCATGGGATCCTACAGTCTCTTCTGGCCTCTGAGGGCCTTGAATATAACACACGACATATACTCACACAAACATACATGCACAAATCCTAAAAAGGGAAAAATAGTGAAATATTTAACCCCATTAAATGGTGTGTTGTGTTTAATGCTGTTCAACCTATTACCCACTTCACCATTTCATCTATATAGATGAAGGCACTCAGGAGCAAGAGTTAACATTTCCAGAGTCACAGATTATTCTCAGATAGAATCTCACTGTGTAGTCCTGCCTGGCCTGAAACTCACTTTAGACCAAGCTGGCCTCAAATTGATAGGAGAGCTGACTGCGTCTCTTTCCAAGTGCTGGGATACTGGCACTACTCTGGATATATGAGGTTAAGCAAAATGCACAAAAATTAATTTCATCCTTTTTATTCAGAAGTGGTTGTCAGGAAACTTAAAATTATATACTTTAATTTCTATTGCAGCACCTGTATAAGGATCTTAAAACACTGCACAAACCCTCTTAGTCAACAGTATTTTAAGTAAGTTTTATTTTCTTTCTTTTTTTTCTTTTTTGGTTATCAGTCCTATAGAATAGCCTCAGCACCTCAGACACCAGAGCATGTTGCCTGCTGGATACTGGAGATTCTGCCTAATCACTGTGCTCTTGATGTTCTTAGTAACTGTAGCTCATGGCCTTTTTTTTTTTTTTTAATCTCTAGGCTAAACAGCTCCTGATGTTCTTAGTAACTGTAGCTCATGGCCTTTTTTTTTTTTTTTTTTAAATCTCTAGGCCAAACAGGAATGGCTGCATATTACCATCCCTTCCAAGAAGGTCTTTGAAAGCATAAAAAGCATAAATTAAACTGACGCAGCACAGGGTGCTCTAGTCCGAATAGGATATGTTTTCTCGGTAAGCAAATTCACAACATTTCTAGCTTCTGTTTAAACACATTGCACTTGTGCTAAGTATGCCTAAACCAGACCTTGTTTCATCACATCAAGATGTTCTTAGGAATTAAATAAAACTGAGTTAACTGTGTTGAAGAACCATATACAAAAAACAACCATGGACTTCAGAAATTTAAGATTTCTACTATTCTTAATACCACAAAAACCTACTTAAGAAAATTCACAACAAAACATGAAAGAGCCCAATGAAAGGTCTTATAAAGGCAACATTACTGTTAATCTTTCCATTTTATACCTTGGTTCTAAGTTTTCCAGGAATAAGTGTCATCTTACTACTTCCTTTTTTTTTCCTTTTTTTGGTTTTTCAAGACAGTGTTTCTCTGTGGCTTTGGAGCCTGTCCTGGAACTAGCTCTGTAGACCAGGCTGGTCTCGAACTCAGAGATCCGTCTGCCTCTGCCTCCCGGGTGCTGGGATTAAAGGCGTGCGGCCACCACTGCCCGGCCTTACTACTTTCTTCATCCAGTATTTCTTACTGGCAGAATCCTCTTAGTATTAAATTACATAGCCGTCATGTCTTACACAGAAGTCACCAGTTATATGTGGGCTTCTTGCTAGTTGCTAGTTACACATCTCAATTTACCAAGTTAACCGACAAACTTTTAAAAATTCACCACAGAAACCTCACTTTCCTCTAAAGCCACAAACATATCACCCATGCTTAAAAGCCCTGCCCAAGGTGACACATGAGTAGACTGAACTTGCTTCAAGTAAGTATCATCTGATACTATTTTTCTCATCTGGTAATCTAGGCAGTAATAAAATTGGTTATGTGAGCCCAGATCTTCAACACAATCTAATTTTTATGTCAATTGAGTAATATAAGTATAGCTAAAAATGGCACTTTAAAAAATGTTTTAGCTTATCTGTATGATGTAAAAATGCAAATGGCTAGACTAACAAGTTGGCAGAGTAACCATTCTTCTAAGTTTTTACTGCAGAATGACTTTACATTAACCTCAAAGCATGTTAGAAGCCATTTAATCCCCTCTATGTAACTTTATTAGCTATATCCAAGGAAGGCTTCCTTGTTAAATATTACTCTAGTGAAGTATTTTTCTCATAGGTGTGGACATAGAACTAAAAAAAAATCCCCAAACAAAAAACGTAGGGGTTTTGTAGTAGACACCACAGAAAGCCTCAGGCACTATTTTGGTATTAATTTGCATGTTTGACTATCTTTAGTGATGGGAGGGACAAAAAAACAGAAGCATGGAAAAAAGGCCAATGAACTTCAACACCACACACAAGCTATTTACACATGAGTGTTTGAGCTATTTCTTTGTGAGCAGTTCCTGCCCGTGACAGAATGCTAATAATGTATAGATTTCTTATTATAAAATTAACTCTAAACTGCCTTTGTATATATCATTTCAGATGCACATAACCCCCAAATTCTAAAGTGTCTTATACAGCCCAGATTGGCCTGAAACTTGTAGTAATCCTCCTCTTAGCCTCTGGAGTGCTAAAATTAGAGGTACAAAGTGCTACATGTCTAGCTACAATCTAAGTTCTGCGGTGGCAATTGCAAAAAAAAAAAAAATCATCAGGAAAAAAAATTCAAGAGTATCAATTTGCATATTCTCAAAGTTCAAAAACAGCCTGGCTTACATTGCAAGTTCCAAGAGAGCCAAGGTCTATATAGGGACCAATCTCAAAATTCAAAACTTCTCATGTGAAGAATGCACCCCCTATCGAAAGGAAAGCACTTAGTTGTTGTAAACAAAATGGATTTATATTTGTGCTACAAAGCTCATTTTTACTTGGACAGAAAAGTACTCTGTGGGAATATAAAATTGTACACACAATTCAGTTTTTGTGTTGGGTGCTTGCATGCAGGTCAAAGAACGGGAATTTCTCTGAGTCCTCCGGTTCAAACCCATGTGCTACCTACCCAATCTAGAATGGTCCCTGAAGTGTTGCAGTTACAGTCATAATGTAGGTGCTGGAAACTGAACTTGCCAGCCCTCAGGCACACATTCTTCATGACACTAACACTCTCCAGTTATGATCTAGTATCACTGACATCTACTTTAAAAATTGTTTCAAATGAAGACACACATTAAATGAATTTATACATATGCAGGTTATTTACAGAAAGTAAAGAATCATCTAAGTTATAACATTTACCTAAAATGCATATTTACCTCAAGTGGTGGGTATTGGACAAGCAGAGGCTTCATTCATATAGCCATAAAATCAGTCTGAAACCCTAAGAACATATTATATGAAAAACCAGACAGGTTTAGCATTTTGCTACTACCTTAGATATTTACCCTTTGTGGGTTACTACTTAGGGACTTTAATATAGACATCTTCACAGAGAACCCAACTCAGAATGACTCCAATCACTTCAACTGACTGTCAAAGTTAGAGATCTTAAGTTAGGCATGGCAGCTCACCTATAACACAGCACTTGAAATGCTGAGGTAGGAGTTCGAGATCAGCCCAAGCTAAAAGGTGATTTACAGTTGGCAGCTAGTCTCAAACATTATCAACAAACCAGCCAGGCACGGTGGGACAATCTTACAATACCAAGACTGGTAGATTGCCATAAAATCAAGGTCAGCCTTGGGTACAAAGCAAGGTCATTTCAAAATCAAAAACAAAGCTGCACATCTTAGCCTCTCTTATGTAGCTTTATGCAACCAAACTTTTTTATCCAAGTCCTAAATATCATTCTGAAAAACTAAGTGCAAACATTTTGAATTTTAAATTCTTTACTGTAGTTATGTACTTGACTGACATTCCCGATTTACATGCTATCATTTTAACAAATGGAGCAGGGCAGTGAGGCCTTAAAGCAAATGATAGCCCAATACTAAATCCTTAGTGCAAAAACAAAATACTCCACCTTTCCTTCATAACCATCCACTGGGTTAGTAGCCCTAGAGATAAGGCCCACTTGATTACATGCAAAGATTTGCCTATTTAGAGGACTAACATAGGACTTCATTTCAATACACATAGCAGTGAAGTCTAGTCTAGAATGAGACACAGAGTCCAATAGTCTAGGAAGAATCCAAAATCTTCCTAAGTGCCTTACACACTGAAATAATTCTCCCAAGCTGGTATTCTTAAACTCTCTAAATCCAATTCTTAAGGTCCATATATATATATATATATACATACATACATATACAAATCTTAAGCCTCTTCCCAAATGTGCTTTCTTTCCTCTCCACATCAGAGTCAAACGCATACAGAAATAAGGCAGTTGTTTTCTGTAAGGAAAAGTCATACCTACTTTATCATTCAGGATTCTTATGTCACCAGAAGAATCACAACATAGAAAACATACATATATACAATTATTTAAATTTCATTCCTTTTTTAAATTTTAGGATCATTTCACCTGAGCTCTGAATTTGTCTAGCATTTACCACAGCTGAGGAAGTTTCATGACCAACTCACAGTACTCACGTGACTGAGTTCAAGAATTAATCATGAAAAATTAGAAATATAGTCTTTATCAAGTTGAAGGAGTATTTCGCTATTTTCCCTGTTTTAGGTTCTAAGGCTTAAAAACCCAATGAACAAGAAGTTTCCCTCTGTACACTGCTTTTATTATTTACATAATACAATATAGCATCAATGCTGAATAGCATGATTATGTGCAATACATAAATATGAACCTATCTGTACACATCTGCAAATCTAACTCAGAACTAAAGTACATAAAATTGAAGCAAAACTGAATGTTTTAATAAAGAAAAACTAGGACTGAACACTGCAATAAATCAGAAGTAGTGCCTTGTGTACATACTTAACTATTTACAGATGAAAACAGGCATTACCACAACACTAATCTAACTATACTCATTTATATATAAAAAACACAAGTTTCATACATCACAAAAAACCTTCCATTATAACACAGAAGTGATATTACCAGACAAGCATCAGTGAAGTATACTGCCTTTTCTAGTTGTTATTGTACAATGCTGTAGATAATGCAGCCCATGCAATACACCCAAGAACACTAGAGTCCTACACCCAAATACAATATGATAAAGCAGCCCTCTGCAAGTGGTGCTGGATACCACTAAAGAAGTCTACTGCAGCCATGTTGGTTATGATTTTCCATGCAGAAGGGTACAGTTACATTAAGAACTGAAGTCTTTAAAAAGCTTTAAACATTCTTTCTTGAACCGAAACATTCAACAAAAGATGCACATGAAAAATTAACTGTTCAGATATCTTTGCAACTTAAAACTCAGATGCATGTTATTTAACAGAGCTGCTGTATGTGAAAACCAAACGTAGAGTTTAATTTCTTCTTGTAAACAAATCCTAGTGCAGTTCTGTGCTACAATTTTTAGTAATGAGAATGCAGGTATCTTCTGGTGCAGGCCAGCACAATAAGCTCCAAAGATTATGTCAGGCACCCTGTTGTTGACTCGATGGTTTTATTTATAACCAGCTGTGACGTTACCTTTCGCAGAATGTCCTAATTGACAGCTTTTAGAAGACCAATTTAACCAGGTTTACACATGGCACCAAAATACTGGTTTTGTAGCTTTCTTCCTGCTTCCAAAAGTCATGTCGAAATTAAAGTGAAGTTTGACTATGGTAGTAGACTGCCAGTCCTTTTCTGGTGTACCATTTTTTTTTAAGTACAGGCACATAACACTAGCCAAAGATTATACCTTGATTACATTCCCAAAAGGCAGATATGCTGCAAACATGCAGAGATTTCATTCATTTAATTTGGCACATGGAACTAAATTTTGTTCCCAATATCTGTGTATTTTAATTTGTTGTGCAGATTTTTGTCCAATTTTACTGAGGGGAGGGCATATACATTTGTAGGGCTGTATCTATCCAATTCTGCCTGTAACAAACACCCAAACATCCTAAAATATCAATTATAAGACAGACAAATATAAAGCAAAACTCTGGAGAACATCAAAGGAAAATGGCCATGCATCTGCTCTTTAATGTTTTCCTACGATATATTAAAATAAAAACAAGTTTCAGTCTTTTCACATGTAGTAATTTATATTCTCTGGATTTTTTCAGCCACAACAACTGGATTTTCTTTTCTGATTTTTGCTGCAGCTTCTGCTTTGTAATCGTATGGACAGTTGTGCTTGTCAGAGTAACGGTGAAGTCCACAAAACAAATTTCCACATCGGCAGTCAAACCCTGCACAAACAAGAAGAAATCACTTGGCAACTTGTATCAATTGGGAAAACAAGCACTCTAGTCACTAGAGAAAAAGAATGATTTTTATTGCTCTGATTAATTATGAAAGACTGTCAACTCCTGACAATAGGGTAGAATTCAGGCAAGTTCTAGAATTAGGATGACTTTTCAAAACACAGCCTTACCACACCACACCAGGGTGGAGTGTCTCAAATGAAAACTATATACAACAAACTGCAAAATTCTGTTGTAAAAAACACCTAGACCATATCATGCCTGGCTCCAAGTAGGTATTCACTTCTGTCAGTTCAGCTACCTTTTCTCTGTAAGCATCAAAGGAAAAGGAATCAAAATGGACAGATTTTATCTATTAAATTAAGAAAAATAATTCACAAGGCCTGAGGTTAATGATAATCACATGATTAGGCCAACATTACAAGTGGATGGAAATGAAATCCAACTTCAACAACCCACCAGGTCCACCCTTTCTGGATATGTGAGAATCCTTCCTTTTTTTTTTTTACACGTGTAAAACCAATAGTTCCTTTTGGAGTTAATACCTGTAAGGCCAACTTTCTTTCTACACATAAAACACCTGTTCTTCTTTGGTTTGGGCAACTCAGGAGCTTTTTCTTCATTTTGAGAAGTACTGGGTTGAGAAACTGATGGACTGGGCTGAGTGACAACTGAAAGACAAGGTTATAAATTAGAAATTTGTGTGGCAATCATTAACTGACAATTATTTAAGTTTAAAAGAATAATATTTCAGAGAAACAGCTAAGATTCAGAATATATTTTTAAGTAGCCCTTTCCTAAGTTTGAATATTTTCTGACAATTACTATACTAGTATATACCTCTAGTAAATGACCAGCTAAATTCCTTTAAACAAGAAAAGCAGTTGCTTTCTAAAAATTTAAACAAAGATTACCAAACATACTGGATAGGTTTCTGAAGTATTCATTTTAGACTAGATCCAGATTTGTTTTCGTTGTTCTGATACATAGTCTTACACCTGTAGCCCAGGCTGCCCTAGAATTTGATGCCACCACTCTGCCTAATTCCATGGGTGGCAAGATATCAGGCATAGAACTAAACTGGGCTTCTGACCAGTTTTTTTTTTTTAAAGGCACAACACTGAATTTCACTGTTACTTTGACTAACTGACATTATCAAAAGGCTCCACCCTTTCTTAATCCTTTTGTTAATTTCTATTAACAAGCTTAGTCACAATTCAGAGTGCTTTACTAAAGCTCCAAACCCTACTAGTTCTTCAAAATGAAATTCCAAAAAATCTAACACTTATATTAAGCCTAACTGTATCTGCTTATAAACCTAATTGCTTATATTTATATTAAACCTAACTGTATACTATAAAAGATTTACAGTATAATTCAAAGAACAAGAACAGCAAATTTAGCCATACAAAACCGCTGCCTAAACAATAAGCCAATTCCAATGCTTAATAGGACCAAGTTTCCAGGACAAGCAGATTGCTTTAATGTAAACTGATCTCTCAATTCTTATTAGCAAATATACAGTGCTATCAACAGCCTAGTAGCAGAACAGAAAACATTACACCTTTTCCCTAAAACTACTATGATAACTTAAAATAATTTTCCCTAATGCTATGAGAGCAAGTAGTTGGCTATGTAAGTGTTAGCCATTCCTTTGCCCACGCCTAAAATGTTATAAGTTCCTTAGACATACAGGGGAAGTGGAGGATAGAAAAGTAAAAAAACAAAAAACAAAACAAAAAATAAATAGCAGTGAATCATAGATTTCTATTAAGTAACAAATGTGGTTATTAGCTACAGATCTACTTCCAAGTAGTGAGAGAAAAGGAGGGAGAGTGTGTGTGTGTTAAACATATTTAGTCAGTTTTCCATTTCATGACCAAATAATTTGACTTTGAGATTGATACAGTACAGGGGGAAAAGAAAAAACTGGCATATTAGCAAGTCTTTGAAACAGAGTGCTATTCCCTGCCATTTCCCCCTACATTTGTTTTATACTTCATTGTCTCCCCTCCATTAAGCTGATTTGAGTAAATCATGTGCATACAGATAACACTAACACAAGTCGGTCTTCTTGTAACATTATAGAACAGCATTAGGTGGTGCTATAAAAATAGCTCCCAAACCACTACTCATCGAAAATAAATGCCCTTCCATACCATTAAATTTCACAACACATGCAATGGGGATCCCACACTTTTTAAATTCTCAGCATTAGTACGTTCTTTTGCTTTACTGTTTCCTACAACACTGACAGACTTGAGACTAAACAGTTATTATAAAACTCCCCATGGCCATGACATTTAAAGTCATTAAGTTCTTACCACATAAACAGTTTCCAGACTACTTGATTGTTTTTAGGAGTGAGGGTAATGGGGGGAGGAGCAGAAGAGGGTTAAAGTACTAACTAGTTTATATATATATTTTGATACTACTTATTTGCTTGGTCTGTAATTTCTAGCCCTTCCTCTTTGGTCCTTCAATAAAAGGAGCGAATCCCATTACCAACTCAATTCTTTCTCATACTTTGAAATTCAGAACTGAACTAGTATTAAACTTAAAAAGCATACCTGGCTCTGACACCTCTGTTTTCGGGGTAGTTATTTTGTCCTCTCTTGAAATGCTCATTTCTGTCATTTGTTGAGTTACAGGCAAGGCAGCCACAGGCACATTTCTATTTGAGTTCAAGCAAACAATTATTTTTAAAGATGTTAAGGGTATTATTTTTTGAGATAAGTTGTCAATTCAAGTTCAAATTATGTGTTATTTTCAACATGATCACACGGCACCACATCAATTTAGAAATTTGGAAAAGATATTGGATGCCAAACATAAATAATGAGTAAAAATGAAGAAAGTAATTTCATAAATGGCTCATTGACTCATGGCTGCATATCTGTATAGTATCACATTGTAGACCTAGAAAGTGTTTTAACTGCCTATAATTTAAGGACAAAAGGAGCAGCTGTGTGAAGCACCTTGTGAGGCACTGTAATACAGTCAACAGTCTTACTCTTTACAACCCCTAATCCTCAATTACAAAGAAATAAAAACACAGCATTTTTAACAGTGGTCTCGAGGGGTTTATGGAGTTGAGATATACACCTTTAATCAATGATCCAAGAGCCAGACATTTATTAATGGAATCTTTCAGTGCACAATGCAGGCAAAGCCAAGGCCACCTTGATTATTGTACATATAGTACAGACATCTTGACTTTTCTGTTAGAGACAGAAATGTTCACTCTTACCTTGACTTTTCAGATGTGCTGCCAGCAGCACCTTCACAGTTGTTTAAGCTTGCATCTGCTCTCTGTACAGATGCAGAATCTGAGGTAGGACTGTTGGAACCACTAGCTGTCCCTATTTAAAAAAAGGGAGTTGTAAGAAACAAATCAGCACTACAAAAGCCCATTTAGTAAAGACTTAGTAAATATCAATACTTGCATTTAATTTAATGATTTAAGCACCTTCACTGCACTGCAATCCTACACTTGATATTCAGACAAAAAAGGTCATATTCCAAAGAATATATGTATGAAAACTTCGAAAAGGAAAACTAAAAATATTACAAGATCTTTGTAGAACAGTCACTTGTTCCTGAGGTAGTCACGGCAAGCACTTGGGCTGTTGTCTTAATGTTTAGCTCTTGTCAGGCACTCTCTCCTTGAGTTTTCGATTTTTTCTTGATTCTTAGGTTTTCTCTCCACCAGTTCAAGTGTTTTTTTCCTTGGAAACAACTTACCCATTGGGCTCATTCTGCCACTATTCTGTTGCCTCTGAAGATGTTCTTTGTAGCAAACAGAACACATTCCATTTGTTCTAGGATTCCCATAAAAGCCACATCCTGTACTACATAGCATGGGCCCTGGGGTCTGGTTAGTTTCCTGAGCCATATTTTTCTGCTATAAACAAAACAGAATTTTAGAAATTAGCATGTCACAAGAAAACCAATTGAATACAATCACCACTATTCCTTTGATATTTTTAAACACCAAGTCTGTTACTAACAAAAACCAAGATTATGTTAATTAAACAGAAATGAGTATCTTATTGCCTTTAAGAAAGAAAGAATGTGAAAGAATTGTTCTAGAACCAAAAAGAAATTATACCATTAAATAATAAATGCATGATTTTATCTTTTACTACTGAACTTCAATTTCTGAAGATGTCACCTTGCCAGTTTATTAGGGTTGTCTGAATCAATTTTGAGTATTTGTCTCTTTTACTTTCAGCTCTTGTACAAGTCAACTATTTCAAATGATGGTTACTTCAATAGGGTAAACACATAAACAGAAAGAAAAAAATCCAATTAATCACTATCTGACATTTATTAGTTCACGTTGGCTGAATCCTGGATTTAGCCCTACAGGTTTTAAATTAAGATTACTCTATGTTCTTATATGTGCATTAAATGCTTGCATGTATGTATGTGCACATTACTCTACGCTAACAGCTGTGAGTCACTATGGGGGGTGCTGGAAACTGTACCCAGGTCTCCTTATGAGATCATCAAGCACTCTACAGTCCACCTACAGCTTTCTTCAAACCACACCCTGAACCTGACTGAAAGACATACCTGGGCCCCACCAGTAATACTTCTACTAAGACAGACACCTCAGTGCCTAGAAACTTGCGAAGCAGAAATTATCAGATTTTTCAGTCTCTATTATCTTTAACAAGCATTTTTCTCTTGCCAAAACCTAAAACCTTTCCAAACCTAAATTTGATGATGTAAGCAATATAAAAACACACTCTTTGGTCATGGTTAATATTTAATGCTAGGCTACCAGATACAACTTTACATAGCAAGCATACCTGGGCCTTCCAAAATTTGTTTAAACTGGCATAAAAATTAGCTAAATTTACTAAGTTTCCAAAAAAAATTAGGAAAACTTACTTTTCAAAAAAATTATGTAAAAAGCATTATTTGGGAGCATTTGGTTAAAAGGAAATTGTGGTCATGTATTTTTTTAAAGCTACTACACAGTAAGACACAACCTATTAATTCCTTACCAAAATTACAAAAATAAGGAAGAAAGGAGGAATAACCAATTTGACGGGACAGAATGCTGACCCTAAGTACCCAGTCTTGAACAGTTAAATGACAGCAATCTTTCCTTTCGTTTGCACAAGAGCACTTAATTTGAGCAAATCAAGCTTGTATATAGTGATTAAAAGCCACTGTTTAGAACAATAGTAGTAATTTAGTTGACACTGTCTCTTTAAATAGTGAGTGGAATTTAGCTGACTCACTTCAGAGCTGGGCAGCATAAATATTTCAAGATTACTTATGCAGTTTAATAAACACTTTCAATTGAGGTTTTTAAATGTTGAGTGTAACACAAGCACAAAAAAAATAATTCAAATAAAAAATTACGTATCTTTATTTTTTCCACGCTGACCTTTACTCTATGCAGAAAGTTGGGCGTTTTTCAGGAACTATGCTAATCTCAGTTACTACACTAACTTCCAGTGACACCTGGCATTCTCTAAAAGTATACAGAGGGAATTTTAAGACCAAGGTTTGATCGAGCCGGTTTTTAGTCAGTAAGAAGGTACTTTTCATAAGTGAATGAGATCCCACACCTAATGACTTCCCCACTTAGACAAGGACTCCACCTTCTTCAGAAAACAACTCAAAATCTTGAGCACACAGAAAGGCAAGGAAGAAGGCGTAAGACCACCTCCTAGTAAGTCAGATTTTAAATGCCATCACATGTGCACAGCTTGCTTTAGTATTTCTCTGAAGCTCAGATCACATGGGAGGGCGCTCCAGCCTGTCACAAGGCTGCAATGTGACAAGCTGAGCTGGATGGAGGCTCTCACATAAAGCCTAGTCAACAGGGGCCTCTGAAATCAGCTTCTATTTATATCTCAGAGCCTGCCAACTCCTACACAACCCCAAGAACTAACGATGCAGTATTCATGTATCTCACATAACAAAACAAAATGCAATTAAGGCCTCCAGGTTTTTCTAATGCAGGATCAAAGAACAATTTCACCTTCAACCCACAATACCCAAGCAGAATTAAGAACAAAATAAAATGTTATTGAAAAGGGGGCAAGAGGGGAGTAAGAAGGCAGTGGAGAATGCTGGGAAGCATAAATATTCCTTACATTTAATGAAAATTATAGGCTGTTTGTCAGTTTACATATAGTGTATTTATTTCCCTTCTATTCTGAAAAAGCAAAACAAGTTGTTAGAAACTTAGTATTCATCCACTAGCCTTTCCAGGTAGAGCTGCAATGGGTTTATTTGTTTTTGAATAAAGTTCACCGCTTTTCTTCGTTCATAGTTTAAAACGAACGTCGCTGGACTAAAGAATTTTCCAATTCAAAAACTGAAATGAATGAGCTTTTCTTTTAAACTATAGGTTGGCTATTTCAGGTGCACATAGCTAAAAATGGCAAGACCACTCACTAACCTCGAGCTAAGACCCGAATTCTAGGCTCTAAAGTGCCACTGAGCCTGACCTTGGGCGAGTCCTAGTCTACAGGTCTCGGTCACCTCAGTTCTTTAAAAGCTCCTTTTACAAATTTAACACCAGTCCTGGGCACACACACAAAAAAAAGGTACAACTAAACAAATCCGTCATTTGGGGCGGGACACTTGAAGGATAAACTTGGAAGGTAAAAGTGAGCTATTTCCATCAACTTGAGATATGAAATCTCACTTTTAAAGAAATCATCAAAATGAGAAAATTTATTTTTAATCTTACTATTCCCCCAGTTACTGACTACCAAATTTAGGAGACGACGCTCTGACCTATATAATTACTTCCTCCTAAATATCCAGGTAATATTCTTCGGCAACTTCGGTCGACAGACAACTTATACTACCTTCCTCAAAATAGAGCTCCATGGAGGGCATGGAAGGCGAGCAAAATGTTAATGTTCCCCAAGGTTCCCGTAGACAAAGGGAGAGGCGCTCCACCGGCCTCCGTGACCAGGATCCTGCGGGAGCCGCTTAATTACGCCGGAAAAAAAATCTAAAAAGCCTCCGGGAGCGAGCGGCGGGGCCGGCTTCCAGCGGTTTCGACCGAGTCCGGGACCCGGCGGCCCCCATCCCCCTCGCAGCGCAGGCCGCGCACCGGGAAGCCCGGCAGGGCCTGCTCCAAAAAGCACTGAGTCATGCACTCGGCGGCCCCTCGCCGGAACGACTCGGCGGCGCGGGGAACCGGGCGCGGCAGCCGCCTCGGCCTTTGTCTGCCGGCCGGCCGGTGGGCGCCGGGAGCCGCAGCACGCCGGGCATTGTCCCGGCCGGCCGCTCGCTCGCTCGCCCGGGCCCGTCTTTGTGCTCGCTGCTCGGGCGTGCTCCCGCCCCCGCGCCGTCCCGGCCCGCGCCACTTACCCTGCGGGGGCCCGGATGCACTAGCGAGGCGGGCGCGCGACGCCGGGCGGTGGGCCGGGCCGAGGCCTCCGGGAAGGGCTAG
This sequence comes from Microtus pennsylvanicus, assembly GCF_037038515.1. Taxonomy (NCBI): domain Eukaryota; kingdom Metazoa; phylum Chordata; class Mammalia; order Rodentia; family Cricetidae; genus Microtus; species Microtus pennsylvanicus. Next base: position 101,902,391 of record NC_134583.1, on the reverse strand, counting down.
CGGCCGCCGCGGGCCGGAGCGGACCGGAGGGCGGGCGGAGCTACGCCGACGCCGCGGGGGCCTCCTTTGTTCGTGCAGAAGCGCCGAGGCGGCCGGGCCCCGCCGCGGTTAGGGTGGGAGGGCGGCGGGGGAGGAGGAGAAGGACAAGCGCAGGCCGCGGGGCTACCGCCGCTCCAGACGCTCGGCCGCCGGCGCCTCACGCCTCCACAGCGGCGTCCCGGCCGAGCGACGAGGCGCACGGAGCGCGCGGGGAGGCCTGAGCGCCGAGAGGCCTGGAGGACGGGGCTCTTCGGGCTTCCGCCTCCGCCGGGGAAGCTGCGCGGCTCCGGGCAGCGAGCGGACGCCTGGCTGGATGCGCACGGCTCCACGATCCGACCGACTGACGCTCTCGCTCTGACCGGCGCTCGGGATCTGAGGGAAAGGGCGGAGGGGGCGGGGCCTGTGCGTCAGCGAAAACCCGGTCGGCGCGCCGCGGCGCGGTGACGTTGCGGGCCAAGGCCCCGCCCCCGGCCTGCAGGCACCAGCGGGGGCGGGGCCGCGCCTGGAGGGCGGGGCTAGCCCGGAGGTTGCGGTCACCGTAAGCCTAGTCATTCTCCGGCCGCTGGCTCCCTGGGTGGAGCTGCTGCGGCCGGTCCACGGAGGCAGCGCGTCTATTTTTAACCCTATTGTCCTCCCCCAGCCACCCTCGTCAGCCCAGTTCTCACGCCTCGTCCCCAGCTCCGCCGCTGTACCTTCCCCACGGGACGGGCAGCGCGGCCGGGAGGAGATTGGCTCGGTTCTGGCTGTCGCCGCGGCTCCGCCCGCCGCCGCCGCCGCCCAAGGTCGCGGTTCGCTGCTGGCTCTGAGATGCGACCGCCCGCCAGCCCGAGCCCCGCGCCGCCGTTCTGAACTGTTAGGCCAGCCTGTAGACAAGCCTGGGAATTGCAGTGAAGCACGGAGAATCGGGATAAGACTGAAGAAATGGAGCGAGGGGACAAATAAGCCGGACCCGAGGCAAGGGCAAGGTGCTGGGTGCCTGCCCAGAGCACGAACAGAAACACTTCTGCTTGCCTCTTCGCGGCTTCTGGGCACAAATGTAGTTTCCACCCACATACACAACATGGTTAGGGCTACCTTAGCCACAACTAGAATGCAGTTAGGGCCCTTTACCTCGAATATTTAAGAGTTCTTTCCCCTAGGTACCACTAGAGTTGGCCTTGCCTGGAGCACAGGAACCTTATTTCTAGGTCATACTTACAGGGGATTCGTTGTTTTGATATGCGAACTACGTGAGCAGTGTGGGGGAGGGGTTCTGTCCCGATGCTCCAAATCGAACACCTCTGGGACATAACATGTTTAAAAATCCCTATTTCGGGGTTATATTGCTATGATCAAGTAATGTATTTGAGATTTAGTCTGCGTCATTGGCTCTAGGATCTTTGGTGTTTATTTCCACGAACTAGTAAACATTAAAAATAACGACTCCCGTTTAACAGCCATTTTCAGTGTCACAGATTTTTCATGTAGGGTTTCTTAATTTATCACAGTAATTTCCTGAGAAAAATGTCCTGTCTATTTGTCGGAGTGAGATAGTCGTGATAAAGGATGCTTGCCTGGAGCCCTAGAGGGTGGAAAGGCTAATGGAAACCATACTTATTGAGGATAAAAATAACAAGAGATTAAAAAAAAAAAGAGAGCAGAACTTACTGTCTGTCTCCCTTTATTCTCCCGTTTCAAAAAACGAGTTTTTGCAATTTAAACGACAACAAAGCCGTTTTAAAATCAAGCTGCCGAGGCCTACACATCTACTGAAATCCTAATCAATAATCGGCTTAGACTTTCTATCTTCAAAATCAAGAATTTTCTGTTTTATTTATTCTGAGTCATTTTTGGATTGAGGATTGCTTAATGTTAACAAATTAAAACTGATCAATATTATAACTTAAAATTGACAAGTAACACAAAAATCTGTATACATCTGTATATTGTCTACATGTACTTATGCTTTTAGGGTGTTCACTTGGTGACACTGACTTATGTATAAGTGAACTGTCAGATAAATTAAAATTGCTTGCAGTATGTATAACTAGAGTTTTAAGGAAAGATAAGCCTCGGCTATAGCAGATTCCACTACCTGTGCTGCCGGGCGATGGCGGCGCACGCCTTTAATCCCAGCACTCGGGAGGCAGAGGCAGGCGGATCTCTGTGAGTTCGAGACCAGCCTGGTCTAGAAGAGCTAGTTCCAGGACAGGCTCCAAAACTACAGAGAACCCTGTCTCAAAAAACCAAAAAAAAAAAAAAAAGGGACAGAGTTTGGTTTGTTTTTAAGACAGAGTGTCATGGTGGCCCTGACTGGCCTGGAACTCTCTTTATAGACCAGGCTGGCCTTGAATTCACACAATTCGTGTGTGTGTGTGTGTGTGTGTGTGTCTGTGTGTGTGTGTGTCTGTGTGTGCCTGTGTGTGTGTGATTTATAGAATCACAGACTATGGTCTAACTAATCCAGCAATGGAGGCCTAAGAACGGAAAGCCCAAGAACAGAGAAGTGTGCAAGTCCTCAAGGCTGGATGACTCAGTTGGTCTTCAGTAGACACTGGAATCCCAAAAAAGTATGCTCTAATGCCAGTGAAGGAGTGGACTTGCTAGCAAGGAAGGAGCAAGCATGCAAAGGGCAAAGGCTTTCTTCTTCCAAGGCCTTATGCAGGCTTCCAGCAGAAGGTGTGGCCTGCATGAAAGGTGTGTCTTCCTGCCTCAAGATCCAGAGTGGCCGGGCGGTGGTGGCGCACGCCTTTAATCCCAGCACTCGGGAGGCAGAGGCAGGCGGATCTCTGTGAGTTCGAGACCAGCCTGGTCTACAGAGCTAGTTCCAGGACAGGCTCCAAAGCCACAGAGAAACCCTGTCTCGAAAAACCAAAAAAAAAAAAAAAAAAAAAAAAAAAAAAAAAAAAAAAAAAAAAGATCCAGAGTGAAGGTGTGTGTCTTCCTACCTCAAGGGTCTGTCTGGATTAGTGGATTCACCCACTTCAAACCAAGCAAAATATCTCTCACAGGTGAGCCCTCCAATTCTGGATTGTGTTCATCCCAGATATAGTTAAGTTGATAGCTAAGAATAGCCATCACACATGATAAAGATAGAATTAAAATGACAGCTTCGCTTCTGGCATTATTAAAGTTATCCTGCCGTGGATAGCTCTTCTTCCTCCCCACACCCCACTTCAGGAGAATCAAGGCCTTTGCTGGGTTCTGAAATCTTTCGGGTGCGATTTGACATTTGCATCATGTTCCTTTATTTCCAGTCCTTCCCACATTTCAAAGATGAGGGCAAACCAACTCAGTATTTAAAAGTCACTTTTGAAATTGCCAACCAAAAGGATTATGGAGTTATATTTAGAGCGGATCAGTTAAAAACGCGATGTAGCAGCTCTTTACCGTGTTTGCCTCTGTAATAATTAGGGGCTACGATAAGTTTGCGGGCGAGGGAGATGGCTTAGCCGTCAAAGTGCCTGCTGACCTGAGTCTGATCCCTGTGGGCAGAAGCAGAGAACTGACTCCTTCCCGTTGTCCTCTGTCCTTCACATGGGAATACACATGCACTAGAAAATCAACTATTTGTTCTCAGCTAAATGAGTGGCTGGCTGCCCCCCGCCCCGAGAAAGTAATAACACATGTATCAGTTATGTAGACCTTGTGATGATTTGTATATTTTTAATTTTCTGTGTATGAGTGTTTTGCCTGGACTATATCTGTACACCATGTTCATGCCTGGTGCCTACAGAGGTCAGAAGAGAGTATTGCCTTCTCCCCCTGAAACCAGTTGCAGATGGTTGTAAACCATGAATGGAGCTGGGAACCCACCCAGATCCCCTGTAAGAGCAGCAGATGTTCTGAACTGCTGAACCCCAGCCCTCCAGCCCTGACCCTGTGAAAAGTTAAATGTCATATGCACTTTCACGACAAACTGCTTCGTTGATGAATCTTTAAATAAGTAGCATGATAGTCTTTTACCCAATTCAAGATCTTTTTGACACACTTAAGATACGGTCAATATCGAAATAAATAATTTTTAAGACTAAAAGACTAAGCATTGTGTAAATCAAGAATTGAATTCAAAGGAAGTGAATGGCTTAATATGTACATGTAATTTGCCAAAATATCATCACCCTTTAAGAAACAAGATCCTTTGGTCTTAAAAACTCTTAGAAATCTTTATGACTGAACACAACATGTCAAATGTGAGCTTTTAATTTGATTCCAATGCCAGCAGTTAACTGAGAATTACCCAGAGACCACCTGGGTTCATGGGTGGAGTCAGCCAGTAAAATAGGCAAAGACCAGGCTGGTGACTCAGGTCCCGCACCTAAGATGATCCAGAGCTTGCTTAGTGAGGAACTGTCCTATGGCCCTAGCTATCAGGCCACAAGAAAGAATTACAAAAAGTGGGCAGACACCCTTAGGAAGGGAAGGATTCCGGCAGAAGACTGGCAAAGGAAGAGAGGGCAGGAAAGAGTGGGCCGGTGTCCTAGAGAATGCAAATCCTAAGCAACAAGCCAAAAGTTGGCATCTTAGGTTTGTGTAGGGTTTTCCCACTTGAGTGTTCATTAACATCCAGCAACCCAAGTGCCATCTGCCTTGGTGTAGAGTAGACCGAAGCTGAGCGTGCAGTATGTGTCTTGATTGTTAGGTGTCTAGTGCCTCTGGCCTTGGGGCCCTTGGTTCAGAGTTGTGTCAAGAGGAACAATTCCCTTTTAGTTCTTGGTTGCATTTCTTATTTTGGTGTCAAGCATCCTTTCCTAGTACATAACTCACTGCATACAGCTATAAGTTAGCCTTCGACGGTCCTTAACAGGCGTCTCTTTGCTGGCTCTACTTCTTGACCCAATCTCTAATGCTGCTCTTCCACAAGACTAGCCAGGGGCACTCTTTCTCCGTCACACGTGCTCTCTTCCAGGGGCCATATCCACTTCTGAATAGCTACCTGCTCCCTGGACTTCTTTCTTGATTTACAAATGCTTGGTTTATGAATTTGTTAACAGAGCTATATTTATTTAGACATTTTATTTATAATGACATTTCAATGTAGCTAAAAAACTTTATGTATTATTTTGCAAATGAAAGTTACATTATCAATGGATAAATTGTAACTACCTACTGTCTTTTATTATTGATTAGTAAATAAATAGAAGCCTATAGAAATAAAGAGTTTATTTTATTCCTTGTGGTTCCAGTAATTGTGGAGTGGACAAAATAAAGTCAGAGCCTTGAAATTCTGGAACTGTAGTTATTGATATATATCTAATTTAATTTTTTTCTGTTTGTGTAGGGTTTTCAGTTATCTTTAATTGTGCCACATACAAACAAACATATAAGGAAAATCATGTTTGTGTTGGGGACGTGAAATGAAATCCTGAGTTGAAAGTGTGTTGTTGACGTGAGCATGCCAAGGTCATGTCAAGGACCCCAATGAGGGAATGACAAAGCCTTCTCCAGGTCAGGCTCCGGGAATTGGCAAAGACTTGCCCTGGTTGGTGTGTAAATGATGACAGTGTAAACAGCACAACTTCCTCCTTTCAGATGCTTAGAGCCTGGGAGTCCTCTCACCAAGACAAGATAATCCTACTTCCTGGTTCAGGTATCTAATACACCTCCCTCCTTATTCAGATGTATAAAATAAACTTGCTGCCGGGCGGTGGTGGCGTACGCCTTTAATCCCAGCACTCAGGAGGTAGAGGCAGGTGGATCTCTGTGAGTCCAGCCTGGTCTACAAAGGGAGTTCCAGGATAGGCTCCAAAGCTACAGAGAAACCCTGTCTCGAAAAACCAAAAGAAAAAAAGAAAAAGAAAATGTATTGACGTCAAAATTTAAGTAAAAATTGTTTAAAAAAAAATAAAATAAACTTGCTGAGTGTCTTGCTGTCTTGGCTGCTGGTGTGTCTCCATTAGAGAATAAAACCCACTTCATCCCAGTTTTCCTGTGCTTGTGTATATTGTTTCTTTGTTCTCTCAGGGCCCGAGCTAGGGCAATTCCAAAACCACGTAGGTGGAGGAGTGTGTGTGTGTGTGTGTGTGTGTGTGTGTGTGTGTGAGCTCGTGCGTGTGCTTGTGTAGGGGCGTATGTACACATGTGGCTGTACCCCGATACAGAAGCCAGTAAAAATATAGTGAAAAAGCAAATTGAAAAAGGAAATACTAAGCAAACAAAAGTTAGTTTCACCAAAAATGTACGGATGGCAAACAAATGTGTGAAGAGATACTAAACATGATTTGTTATGAGGAAAATGAAAAATTAAAACACAGTGTGGTAGGTTTGCCTTTCAGCCTTAACACTTGAGAGATGGACACAGGAAGACCATAAGTTCAAGGCTAATCTGGCTGCAAGGTAAAAACCTGTCTCTAAACAAACAGCAGTAATACCACCCAAAACCTGCTAGAAAGGCCAGTCATCTAGAACACTGATAGACATGAAACCCCAGTAAGGGTGTGACAAAGTCACATTCACTGAGAGTACAATGATGGCACTTTAGAAGATAGTTTGCTCCCCACCTCTTCCCCAAATTATACATGCCTTGGTATGTACAGTCACATTCCTTGCTATATACCAAAAGGAGATACAGATGTGTTGACACAAAACCTGCTTACAGATGTTTATAGCAGCATTGCTTATTACTGCCAAAACATAGAGGCAGCCAAGATATCCACAATACTGAGTGGAAAAATAAACTGTTAACACATTTTGTGTTGCTAATACAAAATACTTGAGGGTCAAGTAACTTTAAAGAAAAGAAGATGAGATAAGAGCGGAGTGGAAGAGTCTTGTCTAGGTTATATAAAGCCCCAAATCCAATCCCTGGTTTGTTCTGGTTCTAAGTTCTGGAGGCAAAGATCATAGGTTACTGTAGTTTTGATCTGGAATGCTCCCCAAATGCTCATGTGTTTGAGGATCGGTGCCTAACAGAGGAAGATTATTGTTGATGGTGTTCTCTTAAGGGGGTATTCCTTGTACCCTCTCCTTGCTTTCTGTCCACTCGGAGGTGAACAGTATGTGCCCCTGCTACTATGTACTTTGCCATCACAGGCCCTAAAAGCAACAGAGCCATATATCCATGGTCTCAAACTGTGCTAAAACATACCTTCCCATTTTATATGTTGATCTCAGATTTTTTAGAACAATATAGTTTTAGGGTAAGGGCTAGACTTTAGCTGTAGACAATGAGATGTCCCCACAACCACTCAGAGGAACCTCTTTAGTATCTCATCCTCTTCTGTCTTTTCAAAAGCTTCACCCACCACTGTTTTCCAGCGGAGAGTTTAAGGAGTACCTTCCTTACTGACCAGGCTTCAGACAAGAGCCTTGAGGAAACAGTCAATCAGATGAGTAATTTACATAAGAGTTCATGATTTTTCACTACTCGTTCAAATGAATTCAATGAATTTTTAGTTCATTTACTATCTAAAAGAGGGTAAGAGCAGAGAGTTATAATATGTTGTTTGTTTGTTTGTTTTTGAGATAGAGTCTTACTTTATAGCCTTGGCCAGTCTGGAACTCCTTTTGTAGACCAGCTGGCTTCAAAATCATACAGATCTTCTTCCTTCTCCCTCCCAAGAACTGGAATTAAAGGGCATATGCTACAACCCCTGACCAAAAAAAAAATTAATTTCAAAGTGAATCATTTTAACAATGCAACTACACAAAGATTAAAGAAATTATAAATGAGTTATTTTGTTAGTGTGATTTTTCTCTTTCCCTAAGACTTGTTCCATTATGTAGTACCCATTCATAGTACTGTTAAAAACATATGGCTAGATAGGTCACAGGCCCTAGAGGGGAAATGACCACTATTGCAAGGGGGCCTTGGAGTCAGCACAGAACATATCCAGACACCAAATTCTCGGCACAAAGGAGATTTATTGCCCCAGAAGGACAAGGGGGCAGGGGATGCCTCTGGATTGGGTGAAGAATGCTTCTGCAAGAGTGGGTTTTTAAAGAGAAAAAGTGAAGTCTATAGTATTATGAATTGGTAAGTCTTGATTAAACATGTTCACCAGTGTAATCAAATAATGAATTTTGATGGCTGGACCTTGGTGTTTTGAACACCTTCGTGTTCAGTCTCCAGAGTGAGTCAGGCATAAGGAAGTGGCTAAATAAGCCAATAGACCTTGGTGTCTAGCTTTAGGGATGTAATCTGTTTAGCAAGGGAGAGGGAAGGGGCAGGAAAGACTTGCTGGTGCCATGTTTGCCATGCATGGGCCTGCTAGAGAGCCCTTTAATTATTTTTCTATTAAGTGGGGGCATATTAAAATGACTTCTAATGATGTATTTCTATACCCATAGAACAGTGCATCTTTCAACACTCAGTGGAGAAACTGCTTCTTGCCGTGGATGGGTATTAACACAGAAGTACTCAACAGGTCAACACAAGGGTGATATGAGCCTGGTCTGCTCAAAGGTTATGCACATATAAATCATACCCTTCCGGGAAGACTGGGGAGGATGACTTCAAGGAAACAGTTTTTTAGACACAATAGGGAAGTTGCACATATGATCTTACAGTGGTTGCAACAGCATGCATAAGGCTGTGTCAGCTCAAGCAGACAAAATCACAGCATGGAATAGGGGAGGTGGCCCCAAATCCCACCACTAGCTGAGGAGCTACTGACATTCGATGGTTGCTGGGAGAGGAAGAGTCAGTTTTCGTTAATGACATGACCTCTGGTAGGCAGGCCCAACTCCTAAGAGTAGTTGGGAGACACTCACTGTACTCAGTGGTGTAAGGGTGGAGATGGGGAGGGAGGGGGTAGGGGATGGACAGTTAGGGGGGTAGGTGATAGGGAGTGGGGAGAAGAAAACTCCAAGTTGGGTAGATAGGGATGTAGAGGGTTGATATGTTAATCCCACTGGTCTAGAATAAAGCCAAATTTGAAGCAAGCTTTAATTAGACACTATCCAGGTGGATGGGCTCTGGCCAGGTCCATCTCTGGTTCCCCAGAAAATGGCCCCAAACAAGTTTTACAAGGGCTTAGGAAAGAAAAGCCATAATTTATTGCATTTCCCATCAGGTCCAATGAGGAACAAGCGTACATCCGGCTGTACCTTCAGCCTACATCCAATCAGGGGCAAGCGTACATCCCGATATATTTCCTACCTGTGAACCTCCCGCCCACACGTGATCAAGTATGTCCAGTGCACCTGGATCAAACACACTAGTGTAGGGGAAGGAAAACGTGTGACTTGTTATCTCCCATAAACAACAGCCTCCAGCAATTCAGGCACTCTCTGTCCTTGGGCAAAGGGCCTTGCAGATAGGAGGCATTTTTGTTTCGTGGATCTTTTAGGCATAGTAATTAAATCTTAAAATGTAACTTTGGCTCTCACGGATCTTGGAGATGGTTGGGTGGTGTATATGATAAAAATACATTGTAAGAAATTCTCGAAGAATTAATAAAAATATTTCAAATAAATTGAAAAAAAAATCACAGTCTCAACTGAGAATATATGTAAGCCTACCCCTGGCCTCCTCTCCACACCCCCTTCCTTCCTATCTCCCTTTTTCAACAGTTGTAAAGAGTGTTCAGGCAAGCTGTTTAAGATTCAGTAAGGGAATCAATCACAGGGCAGGCAAGAATTCATCATTTCCCTCCTAACATATTCTAAGAACTGAAATCCCAATGGGTAGGATTTGCTTAGCATCCATACTGTACCTGCTCCATTGTCAACAGTTTGCACATATTATTTTGATTCTCATAGAGAATTAAGACGGAAGCATAATTACTAATCCCATTTTGATAATGTGGAAGTTGCCAGAGGCTATTGTGTACTTCATAGAAAAGCAAGGGTACCACACCACCCTGTATATCAAAGGCCTGGACCGGGAGGCCTTGCTCCTTCACTGTTTTTTTTTTTTTTGATTTTTCGAGACAGGGTTTCTCTGTAGCTTTGGAACCTGTCCTGGAACTCGCTCTGTAGACCAGGCTGGTCTCGAACTCACAGAGATCCGCCTGCCTCTGCCTCCCGAGTGCTGGGATTAAAGGCGTGCACCACCATCGCCAGCCCGGCTTTTTTGTTGTTTTGTTTTGTTTTTTGGGAGTGTTGTTTGTTTGTTTATTTGTCTTTTTCAGACAGGATTTCTTTGTGTAGCCTTGACTGTCCTGGAACTAGCTCTTAGACCAGGCTGGCATCAAACTCAGAGTTCCGCCTGTCTCTGCCTCCCTAGTACTGGAATTAAAGGCATGCGCCACCACCACTGCCAGGCTGTGTTTGTTTGTTTTTCTTTTCTTTTTGAGTCAGGGTCTCTTCATGGAGTCCTAGGTGTTACAGCATCTTTCGCTGTTAGGAGGAGGCCCTGCTCTCCGCAGTTGTGGTGATAGTTTATATTAACTGCCAACTCGACAGGACCTAGAATTGCTAAGGAGACATACTTCTGACATGTCTGTGAGAGACTTTCTAGACTGGGTTAACAGAACTAGGTAGGCTTACCCTGAATGTGGGTGGTAATGAGGAACCTGCCTGACTCCATTTTGAAGACAGAAGCTTCTGTGCTATATTGTTAAAAATAAGTTTCTATTCATTATAAGAGCTGAGTTAGTCTCTGTTTCCTGATACTGACCTTCCCCAACCCATGACCTTGGCTTATTTCTGAGAATACCCCTATCTTCCATGACCCTCCCTAGTCAAATGTTGACCACATAATTTTTTTTTTTTTCAAAGAATTATTTATTTATTATGTATATAACATTCTGCCTCCATGTATGCCCACACACCAGAGGAGGGCGCCAGATCTCACTACAGATGGTTGTGAACCACCATGTGGTTGCTGGGAATTGAACTCAGGACCTTTGGAAGAGCAGGCAATGCTCTTAACCTCTGAGCCATCTCTCCAGCCCCACCACATAATTTTTTTTGAGATTTTTTTTCTGTAATTGTTCCTAATTGCTTCCCTGTCTCTCTTCTGTAAAACTACTCATGATTTTACTCCTTAAAAGGGGCCTAAGAAATGGATTCAGAGCTGCTCTCTTTAACCTGTTTTAGGAGGTAGTCTCTGTCCTGTCCTTTTAAGAGACAAGCCCTACCTACTCCCTCTCCCATCCTTGGAAGCAAGTAGATCTTCCTTCTGCTTCCAGCCTGAGTGAGCTTCCCCCCCCCCTTTCCCTCCCTTTCCTCCTTCTCCCTTTTTCTCTCTCCCTCTCTCTCTCAGAGGTAGTTTCTCCTTTCTTCTCCCCCACCACCTCTCTGTCTCTCTGTCTCTGTCTCTGTCTCTGTCTCTCTCTCTTCTCTTTCCCCTTCCTCCCTTTATCCTTTTCCTTTTCCCCTTCATAACCCAGTAAACAAATACCTATTTTCTCTGCATGGCGTGCCTATCTGTCTCTGCCTCTCTCTGCTCTTCCCCCTTCTCCCCTTTTCCCTTTCCCTTCCATAATCCACTAAATAAATATCCAACCTCACTCTGCATGGTGAGGCTATCTATCTCTGTCTCTCACCCACCACAGCTCCTCATGGAACTGGCTGACTGCTGAGGTCTCTCACTGCCATGCAGCTCCCTGCCTGGGACCCACTGCCCCTCATGTCCCGCTGCCTGCCACTGCCCCTCAGGGAACAGCACTGTTTTATTTTTACCATTACAGGGTGCACCCCAATTAAAAAAATCAGGCTTGCTTCAAATTTGGCTCAAATTGTGGTAGTGGTCTTATTCTTGCCATTGAGATCAATGGTACCATCCAAGGGTCACAGACATGGATGAAAAAGGCAAAGTGATATGAGTATGAACAATCCCCCTCTCTACTCCATGACCAACTGCTTCAAGCTCTTGCCACCACAATCTCCCAATGCAACAAACCATGAGCCAAAAGAAAGCGAAGAAACTTCCTGTAAGTTTCTTTTGCCAGGAATTTTGTTGTACCAATGAGTAAAATAACTCAGCAAACTGCCAGCTAAGAACTGCTCCATGGGCTGCGTGTGGGGGGTATGGCCTTTAATCCCAGCACTCAGAAGACCAAGGAAGAGGCAGGCAGATCTGATTTCAAGGCCATTCTATCACAGTGAGTTCCATGCTAGTCAGGGCAACATAATAAGAATCTGTTAATGCTCCTAAAAAGGAAACAAGACTATTGTGGCCTTCGAACCATGTTCATGAAGGGGGGCTTTGCAGGGGGCTTTGGGCATCTCATCCTGGAGGGATCAAAATCAAAGTCACGGAATACAAAGAGCAGAGCACAGAGAAAGAATTCAGATTCTGAAAGAAACCATACTGCTGCAGTGTTGACCAGACCCTGGAACTTTTTGTTACTTGTAAAAAAGAAAAAATTGCTTGTTCAAACTGGAGGTCAGGAAACCTTTAAATCTAGTTCACTTTTTTTTTATGAATAAAGTTTTATTAGAACAACAACAACAACAACAACAACAAAGAATCTGTTAAATAAAGCAAAAAGCGAGCTGATGGTGGCTCATACCTTTAGTCCCAGAACAACGGAGGCAGAGGCAGGTGGATCTCTGAGTTTGAGGTCAGTCTGATTTACAGAGCAAATTCCAGGACTGCCAAGCCTTCACAGAAAAATCCTGTCTCTTAAAAGAAGTCCATGCTGGTAGGTGGTGAGCTCCCTGCTTCTCAGAGAGCTATGGCTTAGATCTAAAGTATTGCCACAAGGGTCTTACGGTAAAGGCTTGACGGTCGTTCTGTGGCACAGTTAGATGCAGACAGGCAGGAGATGCAGTCTAAAGGGAGGAAGTTAGCTCACTGGGATGCGCCGTCATAGAGCCTAAGGGCCCTGCAGATTGTCTCCAGCTCACCCTACACTTTGCTCGGCTTCTCAGGCGTTCTGAAATGAACAATTTCCTATGTCATGCAGCTGGAGGCCACGAGAAAACTGGCCACAGTCTGAAACCTCTGAAATCACGTGCCAAATAAAACATTCCGTCTTTTGAAGCTGTTTGTCTTAGGTGTTTTGTCACGCTGACAAAAAGCAAAACAAAATAAGAAAATTAATAGACAGAACTCAATCACACAGACTCCAAAACAGCAAAAGATATATTTGTTTTTATATTTTAAGATAGGGTCTCACTATGTAGTCCCACCTAGCTTGGAACTCACTATGTAGATCAGACTGGATTCCAACCCACAGGCAACCAGCTGTCCCTTCCTTGGTTCCCTGAGTGGAAAAGGCTCTTCTAGCACTTCCTCCAGTCCAGAGGCAGTTTGAGGCACGCCGGGATTGTGGAAACCGGTCCACTTAAGACAGCCTCACTTCTAGGAATCACTGGGTCCCTCCATCTAAAACCGGCATGATTGGTGAGCCCTTTCCTTTCCCCCAGCTCTGGCTATTTCCCCGGGTGAGGGCTTGTTTCTCCAGGGACCGTGGAAACAGGCAGCCATAGCTCTCGGACTCAGAACCCTCAGGCCCTACCCTTTGCATGCTGACTCACTGGGTGGCCGGTGCCTTTCTTGGACCCTTGGATTTTTTGGGTTTTGCCCTATGGCCTCCGCTCCTTGGGTGGCTTGTGCCTTTCTCGTTCCAATCCTCGCTCGATAAAAAGGCTTTGGATCTCGTTCTGCCTCACTCATGGGGAATAAGCTTACCAAAAAATCTACTTCCTGGCACTCTATATCCTAATATTTTATGGGACCTTTGCAACATTCTGCCAGAGATCCTGAAAGATGGAAGGGAGGGGTCACCCTTTCCCCCTCCCCCAGTAGACCTCTCGCGTTAACTCCTGTTTGCTTAGAGGCAGAGCCCACCTAAAGGTAATCAGTTCACGCTGGGACCCTACCCACCTGCTCCACCCTCAGTAGATCTGCTCTCTTACCCGCAACAAATCTGCTTTCTTGTTCACTGTTCGTTTTGCATTCCATTTAATATTGGCAGTTGGGTCTCTGGCAGGGCTACCCACCTCTGACCATTCCCCTGGATGTGAGGCTTCATTTCTCAAGCACAGTCCTCTCCTTGCCTTCTAGCTTTTCTCCAAGTCCTGGCACCAGATGACTGTGTCTCTCTGGGGCTCAGAGTCCTTGGCTTCTGCACTTTGCATCATAACCTACTGGATGGCCTGTGCTTGTCTCACAGTTGAGCCTCTCTGACTTCCTGGGACACTAGGGACTGCAGACCCTTGGGTCTTACTTCTCTGCCTCATTCATGACGCTGTGTCATCGTCTATACCTTCTCATGCCCATTGGGCTTTTTTTTTAATTAATTTATTTTTAAAGGCACACAGCAGACTCGTTTGTTCAGCAATGGGGAGAGCCTTAGGTACCCTCCTCCTAGCACCCAGGCTGTCTTCAGATCTGTTGACATTGATTGCATGGTCACCCCTCATTTGCTAGGCTTCATCAGGACTTCTGACAGTGCCTGTTGCTAGGCGCTTAGGCAGGCACCGGTTGGTTCATCTCTCAGCCTTATGGGCCTTATCTTCCTACAGTAGGCACCTTATCTTCTTCCAGACTTTGGAAGAAATAATTTTAATTTCTCCCACTTAGTATAATGCTGAATATTAGTTTGTTTTATATAGTATTTATTATATTGGGATATTGTAGTTACTTTAAGACTTAGCATGAAGTATAAATGGAGGTTTCTCTCCTGTCCACCAGTTCCTGAATAAATACTCAGAGGCTTATATTAATTATAAAAGTTTGGCTGATAGCTCGAGCTCTTACTTTTAAATGAACCCATTTCTATTATTTTATATTTTACTATGAGGCTTGTGATTTGTTTACCTTACATCTTTCTTCTCCAGTGGCTGCTGGCATCTCCCTCGACTCTGTCTTCTTTCTCCCTGTATTCAGTTTGGCTTTCCCACCTAGCTATAATCTGCTCTCTCATAGGCCAAAGTAGCTTTATTCATTAACCAATAAAAGAAACACATATACACAGCATATAGAAGGGCATTCCACATCGATGAAGTGGTATCGAATCATTTGAAAGGCCTCTTAGATGTCTATTAAGATCATCTGATTTCTGTCTTAAAATTTATTTATATATCTATACATACATAAATGCTAAGCCATTGGGATGTTTTTTGGAGACCCTCTGACTATTCCTGATCAGCCATTGTTACAGGACTACCAGCTGTTGGCCGTAGAGCTTGAGGCACAAGGACCATCAAACACGTCCGGGTGATGCCGTGGTGACGGGAAAGGATCAGGTGCATTTTGCCAGGTTCAAGTAGTGCCTGACAGTTCCACAGAGCCTGGACAGTGAAGTGAAACAGCAAATACTCCAGGACATGGCCAGCACCCCAACTTTCCCAGGTCCCCAGAGATGAATGATACCCCCAGGTATTCAGCAGAAAATAGAGAACATGTCATCCTTATCCCCACCTCACCTGCTACCACTTTCTAACTCCTCACCTTTTATAATAAATAAAAAGGGAGGATTGCTAGTACTCAGGGATCTGCACTGGACTGACCTTGGGGTATATGCTCTCAGCTGTAGCCACTACGAACACCACCTGCCTACATTCACTGTGTTCCCTTTTAAAAGGGCTCTGCCCACCTTCCATCTCTCTTGCTCTCCTTCTCCCACCTCTTCTCTTCTCTTCTCTTCTCTTCTCTTCTCTTCTCTTCTCTTCTCTTCTCTTCTCTTCTCTTCTCTTCTCTTCTCTTCTCTCCTCTTCTCTTCTCTTCTCTCTTCTCCTACTCCTGTCCCCAGATGCCAGTCTCCCTCTCCCCTCCCCTCTTTCCCATTCACTTCCCCTAAATAAAAAATCCTTCCATCTGAGCTCTGTTGCATGCATCTTTCTCTTGCATGGTGCTTTTTCTAAATTATAACATTCCTCTTCTGCCAAGTGCTGGAATTAAAGGTATGTGCCACCATGCTTGGCTCATTTGGTTTTTAATGTCAAACATTTAAATCTAATGTTTTTCCTTTGTGCAGAATAGATCTAGTAAATGCCTGTTTTTTCCTTGGTTTAGGTGGCACTCCAAGCTACTTCATTATCAGTATTCAAACTAAGTATGTAGTGTGTGTGTGTGTGTGTGTGTGTGTGTGTGTGTGTGTGTGAGAGAGAGAGAGAGAGAGAGAGAGAGAGAGAGAGAGAGAGAGAGAGAGAGAGAGAGAGAGAACAATCTGGAATTAACCAAATGTCACCAAAGTCAAAATATTATTAAAATACAATTATGCCAGGTTTGGTGGCACCTGCCTCTAATCTCAGCACTTGGAGGCTGAATCAAACAAAGATTTGGAGCTCAATGCCAGAGAGCTAGATGGGGCAACACACACTTTACAAATCAAAGACTGAATGTTTTTTAATTGTACAATCATCTTGCTGTGCTTAGGATTGTAAATAGAATACAACTTGATCATAAATTGTAAAGAGGGCCAGAAAAATCATGATTCACTCAAGAGGGGATGATGGGGCCCAGATTGTCCTTTTAAAGTAAGCACAAGATACAGAACTATTTGCTAAGATGTTTCCAAGCCAATCTAAAAAATATTTGAAACTGACTCCAACCTGGGCATGGGGCCTCATGCCTGTAATCCTATCACTTGGGAGGCTAAGACAGGAGGATTCTCATGAAGTAGAGGCCAGTAATAAGGGACCTAATGAGTTCTAGATCTGAGTGTGAGATAAATATATCAAAATAAGTAAGTAATAAATAAATTTGATATCAAAAGAAAGGCAAAATGGAAGAGACTGTTTTCACTTAAACTCTGATGCTTCCTCCACACACACAAACTGAAAAGTAAATCAGTTTCCACCAATGCAGTTCAGACTGCTGAGTAATTGAATTCTCTGACCAAAACTACATTCCTAGACATCCTATGAAATCCAAAGGTACAGAGTGAAGCCACTAATTTTGCAACAGTTTCTTGCTTTTGTGATTTAAAGCAAGATGTGTTCTATGTGCCAGGAGATCTGGGTTATTAATGGCATCCATCCTTCACCAGCCCTCATTTTCCTGGGAACAAACCACAGTGTAATCCGAGCAGGGAGAACATCAGAAACTGACTCAGGATGTGGTGAGACCTGTAAACACCAGGGACACTTTGTTCTCGAGGCCGGGCACACAGGGAGATGGTACTTTCCAGAAGAGATGGGGATGTTCTGCACTGTATCGGACAATAAATCATAAACTTCCCATCTCTGGTTTGGGCAGAAGAGTTAAGAAATGAAATGTATTGTAAGACATACACAGCAGTCTGCTCCTATAATCCAAGAGTTTTGATGCTGTGGGCAGCAGATTCAGAAATTCAAAGTCATCCTCAGCTATATGACGAGGCAAGCCTGGGCTACTTGAAACCTTTCTCAAGAAAGTGACCAAGCTGAAACAATGACAAATATAAACAAGTAAATGAAATTCAATGATATTTTTTATAGTTTCTTGCCAAAAGGAAGAAGTTTCTTGTGGGGTATAGTGGTCCAAACCTTTAATCCCAGCACTCTGGAGGGAGACAGAGGTAGGCAGAGCTCTGAATTCCAGGATAGCCCAGGGCCTTCACAGAGAAACCCTGTCTTGAAAAGAAAAAAATAATCTGATTCTGTTTATCATGTATATATTAAGATTGCTATTATTTGAAAATAATTTTCAGGGCTGGAGAGATGACTCAGTGGTTAAGAGCATTGCCTGCTCTTCCAAAGGTCCTGAGTTCAATTCCCAGCAACCACATGGTGGCTCACAACCATCTGTAATGAGGTCTAGTGCCCTTTTCTGGCCTGCAGACATACACACGGACAGAATATTGTATACATAATAAATAAATAAATATTTTTTTAAAAAGAAAATAATTTTCATTCTTCAAATACCATGCTGTTGGGTCAATTTCGTGATCCACACTCCTTTGACCCTAGCACGTGGCAGCCAGTGGCAGACAGATCTCTATGCGTTCCAACAAGGCTACTCGGTGAGACCCTGTTTAAAAACAAAAAACAAAAACAATAACAGAAAATCCTTCTCCACACACAAAAACACGTTATTCCCTGGGTGTGCCCTGCCTTTAATCTGCAGGATCCAAACAACAAAACAAAAGAGTCTATGTTGAAACTTCACCTCCATTATGAAATATTAGTAGGAAGATCGAAGTGGGACCTTTAAGAGGTTGCTAGGGTCTAGTTTCATGGATAGTTCAGTGTCTGTAATCGCAGATTAACGAAGAAATGGATTATTAGGTTAATGGGTTATCTTGAGAGTGAGTCTACTCCAGAAGCCAGCCTGGCTATGTATCTTATCCATGCCCAGTCTTTCCCTCCTCTGCTTGGGGAATCTGCTCACATGAAGACCACCAGATGCGCTTCTTTAATCTTATACCAAATTGTGAGCCCAAACGAACCTCTTTTCTTTGTACTGTACTCAGTTTTCTATGCTAAAAGCAATGGAGAGCACAGTAAGAGAGGAAATCTACTGCGTCACTGACTAATGGGCTCCAGGGAGAATGACTCACATCTTCCTTAGAGAAATGTCCTGAATTCACACGCTAGCGACGGTTGTCATCCTTGCTCACTTGGTTCCTGATAGTCAGGCTTCTTTGCTCTTCCACCAACATGCTGTGTGCTGTCTTGCTTTCAAGATTTTATACTTACTGCTGCTTCTGCTGGAATATCTCCCATCTTAAAATATTATTTTCATTTTTTGTGTTTGTGTAAAACATGTTTAAATATGTGTGTGTATGGGCGTGTGTATGTTTGCATGTGTGTATGGGGTAAGGTACACGTAGAGGTCCCAGAAGCTGACAGCATGTGTATTTTATCACTTCTAACCTTATTTTAAGAAATGGTTTAATTTTAGCATTTAAAATTATGTGTATGCATGTGTCCTTGTAAGGGTGTGAGCACGTGAGTGCTCTGAGCATCTTGAGGGGTGAGAGTCCCTGGAGCTGGAGCTCCAGGTGGTTAGGGACCACCTGATGTCAGTGTTGTAAACAGAACTCGGGTGCTCTTGAAGAGGAGTACTTGTTCTTAACTGATTAGCCTAGTTAACTGATTAACTAGGGCCCTTCCACTTTATTTTTTTTTTTGAGACAGGGTCTCTCACTGAACCTGGAACTCACATTTGCTACACTGGCTAGCCCTCGAAACCCTGGAATCCTCCGGTCTCTGCCACCCAGAGATTAAACTCGGGTTAGCAGGTTTGGTGGCAAGAGCTCTTCTTGTGGAGCCGTCTTCATCAACCCTTTATTTTCTTCTTGAAGATTCCCTAAACAAGGAGACGCTCCCGGGGCCCTCACGTCACAAGACATGCATATGAATACACATACATCCCGCACACTTATGTATCATCTTGCACTGTTCTCTTATACTGTTTCAGTTTTGTTTCTGTTCATTTTCTTATCATTCATGCATATTTTTGTTTATTGTCCTTCCCCATGATCATGTATGCTCCACGCATACATGGCAACAGGCAGAAAGTGTGTCTCCTTTGCTGACAACTGATTTCTCATGGTTAGAACAGTCCCTGGCGTGTTGCAAACACCCAGTGGACAGTGTGGAGAGAATGAACCGATGAAGTGAGCAAGCAGATCTCCAGAAGCTCTGACTCTGGTTTAAGCGCTGAACGTCTCAGGATCGTTAGTCAAGTTCTACATGCTGTTAGGTACTTTCAGGTCAAGAGCTCCCCCACCCTGCTCACTAAATGACTAAGAGTGCATGAATGTTTAGATCTCCATTTATTCCCATCCTTTTTCATCTTGTCTCTTATGACTTCAACTCTGATTTCAGTAGTTTTATACCTTGAGCCTCTACAAAAGATACCTGGTAAAGACAAAGTTCCCTGTGCTAAACACCAAAAAAAAAAAAAAAAGAAAGAAATTTCCAGAATTTCAGTAAGTAGATTTAAGTCTTCACTTCACATTTCTACCATGACTTCTCAAAAGCCAGCAAACACCTGAACTGAATGAGTGAGAAGGCTCTGGAGTCTTGCAAAGGCTCAGTCCACTCCAACACACAACATAGGAAGAACCCTTACAAGAGCAGCATTGTTTAATGTCTTAACCACATCAACCTTTAAAATTAGTGCAGTTCCAGAAAACTTTTATCCTACTTGCTTTATATTTTACTGTTAGATTGCTTTAATCAAATTCAGGTCTTTCTTGACATTCATGAAATCTTTCTTAAAACGTATTTTCATATGTGTAATTACCATCCTTAGCAGGGAAACTTTTAGACAGACAACAGTACCCAAGATTTCAACAATGCAAAGTTGTTTGGCCTTGTCACAGCTGCCCACTTTTGGCTGTTTTAACGAACAGTTGTGAGTGAGCTTGGTGCTCAGTTTCCACATAACCCACATGTCCTTGGGGGATCTTAAAGTTACCATCTAGACAAGCATATTGTTGTTGTGTTGGGAGAAGCTCTTACTTTAATTCCACTGTGTGGTTTGAGCCAGCTATTGGGAGAATTAATAAAAGTCAACACGCTGTGAGGATTAAGGCTCTCCCTGCCCTTGCCTTCTATTTTTCGTTGTTTCCATGACTCTCGGAACAGAATAAGTGTATGTTAGTGCCCAGCTGGAAGGAATGACAGCACAGGGCACACTAGCATTGTTGTGTGCCCATCTCAGTGTTAAGGACTTCAGGAATCCATTCTCTTCTTCCACCATGTAAGTCTCGGGGATTAAACTCAGGTTTCCAGGCCTGACAGCAAGTACCCTTTATATTTATTGCTGCTCTCCTGCCACTGATGTAGCCATTGAAAGATAATTTGAAAGGTGTGAACACTTGTGGTGGTCTAAAAGAAAATTGTCCCCAAAGGGAGTGGCACTATTAGGAGGTGTGACTTTGTTGGAGTGGGTGTGGCCTTATTCAAGGAAGTATGTCACTGTGGAAGCAGACTTTGCGGTCTCATATATGTTTAAACTATACCCAGTGCCTCGGTTTACTTGCTGTTGCCGGCAAAAAGAGATAGGACACTTGGCTACTCCTCTAGTACCATGTCTACCTGCATGCCACCATGTTGCACCGTGATAATAATGAGCTAAACCTCTGAAAATGTAAGCCACCCTGATTAAATGTTTTTCCTTTCTAAGAGTTGCCATGGTCATGGTGTCTCTTCACAGCAATGGAAACCCGGTGACAACACAGGCCTGACAGCACATGTTTGTATCCAAGTTACTTATGAAACTGAGTTAGAAGCACCACAAATTCAAGTGTTCCTGGGGTATAAAGTGAGTAGAAGGACAGTCTGGAAAGACAATGAAAAAATAAAAGGTAAAAAGAGGGCCGAGAATGTAGGTCAGTGAGCCACCATATGAGTGCTGGGAATTGAATGCAGGACCTCTGGAAGAGTGGCCAGAGCTCTTGACCTCTGAGCCATCTCTCCAGCTCCTGAGAATGTAGGTCAGTGACCACAGTGCTTGCCTGGCATGTACAAGGCCCTAGATTCAGTCTTCAGTACTGGAGAGAGAGAGAGTGAGAGAGAGCAAGAGAGTGAGAGCAAGAGACAGAACTCTCTCTCTCTCTCTCTCTCTCTCTCTCTCTCTCTGTGTGTGTGTGTGTGTGTGTGTGTGTGTGTGTGAGAGAGAGAGAGAGAGAGAGAGAGAGAGAGAGAGAGAGAGAGAGAGAGAGAGAATCCTCAAGAGTGAAGAGTATTCTAGGTGGTTATGAGTCAACAACTCGAGAGAAAACACGTTTCAGATTTATAAACAGAACACAGAAGAAAGAAGAGGAGAAAAGGACTCTGGGATATGACAGATGGGGACCTCAAGGGTAGAAGTCACCTGTGGGCCGTGAAAACTTTTGGAGGTGCTTTGGGTTCAGAGCCAAAGTATCAATCCAAGCTGTTCTGTAGCCTGCTAGTAGGCCTCCTAGCAAGAGAAAATGTCCATAGCATGGGGATAAGATTTGCCCCGCTGAAATGAGGGCCGAGATCTTCAATTCAAAAGAACTGTGTGAGTCAGAGTCCAGTAAGAAAAAAAGCAGAGATCCATTGTAAAACCTCAGTAGACCAAAGGCTTAAAATGTCAATTTAATATTTATGCTCCACATTTGAACATGTGTGTCAACAAAGTGAAAGTAAAAACCCAAAGGAAGAGGATGTGGATTTGGGTAGAAAAGAGCTGACAATGTCACGAAAGACTGCAGGTGATAAGAAACTCTAGCCTGGGGATGTCATGCTGTACAGGAGTGTTTGTGTGTGTGACAATCTTGGTTAGACAGACAATAATAGTTTGATTTAGGATGAGGTATTTGGGTCACACTTTGTCTTAGCCAGGGCTTCTGTTGCTGTGAAGAGGCGCTATGACCATGGCAGCTCTTATAATTACAGTTCAGATGGTTGGTCTGTCGTCACCATGGCAGGAAACATAATGGCACACAGGCATCCATGGTGCTGGAGACATAGATGAGAGTTTTATATTAGGATCTTAAGGCAGCAGGAAGAGTCAGTGAGACACTAGGTGTAGTAAGCTTTGTTATTTAACTTTCTTTGGGCTATTAAACCTCAAATAATGACTCAGAGATAATTATGAAAGCCTGGCTTTCTCTTAGGCCTGTTTCCCAACTAGCTCTTATAACTTAAATTAACCTATTTTTTTTTAAATCTATGTTCTGTCACGTGACTCTTTACCTTCCCTCCTTAATGTATGTCCAACTTTCTCAGTGTCTTGCTGGCATCTCCTCTGCACCTGGATTCTAACTCTGAGTTCCTCTCTTTCCCTGGGAATCCTGCCTATTCTCTCCTGCCTAGCTAATGGCCATCCAGTTCTTTATTAAACCAATCAAGAGGCACCTTGGCAAGGATACATCTTTACAGTGTACATAAAGAGTATCCCACAACAACTAGGCCTGGCTTGATGTTCTGAGACATCAAAGCCCATTGATGGAGGAAGGTCATTGGCTAATAAAGAAACTGCCTTGGCCCATTTTATAGGTTAGAACATAGGTGGGTGGAGTAAACAGAACAGAATGCTGGGAGGAAGAGGAAGTGAGCTCAGACTCGATAGCTCTCCTCTCTGGGGCAGATGCGATGAAGTTCCGACCCAGGATGGATGTAGGCTAGAATCTTCCCAGTAAGTGCACCTCGGTGCTACACACATTAATAGAAATGGGCTAGGCAGTGTTTAAATGAATACAATTTGTGTATTATTATTTCGGGATATAAGCTAGCCAAGCGGCCAGGAGCCGGGCTGTGGGAAGAGGCCCGCAGCTCCCACAACAGCCCATCTTCAGTAATATACTTCCTCCAACAAAGCCTCACTTACTCAAACAAGGCCATACCTCCTAATAGTGCCACTCCCTATGGGCCTGTAAGGGCCATTTTATTTTTTTTTTCAAATCACCACACACTGAAAGGGGCTGGAAATAAGAAACTAAACAAGCCACATAGGCACCAGTTTTGTTTCTGTAATGGAGCCTCACTGAACACTTCCTGGTCTGAAATAGTCTGTGCTTGCTGTCACTTCTCAGTGGTTAGAAGGTAATGATCCTGACCCCCTAAGCAAGGACAAGGAAGCTCTGTATCCAGGTGACCTTGGAGGTCACTGTGCTTTTTCTTCCTCTGGCCAATTTTAACCAATGTCTTTTCTTGATGAATCTTATTTTCCCTCCTTTTAATTATATATATATATATAATGATTATTTTGCCCTATCCCCCCTCTTTCATCCTTCTCCATCTCCTGTGGAACCCCTTTTCCTTCTAACTAGTGCCTCTCTTACTTTCACATTCTCTATAGAGACTCTCAGTCATGAATACAATGCTTCAGCAGAATGTTTGAGATTTTTCTAGACAGTCATCACGTTGAAGACTAGAGTTTGGAGAATTCCCCCAACTTGACAGTGATGTCACAAATGAAGATGGTCCTTTGTGCGTTATGTTTGTTGAATTTTCAGCTGTCTAAGTCTTCTCAGCTAGACAGGGAGTGGTACTAGATATGAGGATTGATGACACAATAGTCGGGATGACTACTGTACAGACCTAGAAGGACATCTGTCCAGAGCCAGGATGACCACTGTACAGACCAGGAAGGACATCTGTCCAAAGCAGAGCAGAGCTCGGCTGACTCACAGAAGAATTGTTTCAAGGAAAACATGAATTATATATCATCTAGATATTTAGATACTAGAATATGGTTCAACCGCTTATTTTTAGCCTCATTTTAATAAGGTTAAAAACAAATAAAAAATAATAAATGACCAGAAATTCCATATAAATCAAATCACTTTACAGGAATGTCATTTTCTCAATTTAAAACAATTTAAAGCATTATTTTTTTTAGCAGTTGGTAAACTTTAAGATGGGACTGTATTTAACATCAGTTTCTGTGTATTATCTTTTAGTGACTCAAGAATCATGAGATCATAACTGTCTCAAGAGAATGTAATTATCAGAACTCTGGTGCTACTGTGAATAACTTGCTTAGTTATAATAATGCAATTTTGCTATTGATTATGGTAGTTCGAATAAAAATGGTCCCATATGCTCATAGGGGCTGACATTATTAGGAGGTATGGCCTTGTTCAAGTAGATACGGCATTATTGAAAGAAATATGTCACTAGAAATAGACTTTGAGATCTCAGAAGCTCACACCAGGCCTAGTGGGCCTCGGTTTCTTCCTGCTGCCTCTGGATTCAGTTATAGATTCACCATGTCTGCCTATGTGACACCATGTTTCCTCAGAACTGTAAGCCAACCCCAATTAAATGTTTATTTCTACAAGAGTTGCCGTGGTCATGGTGTCTCTTCACAGCAATAGAAACCCTAAGACATTGGCTGTCAACTTTTAACAAATCCAAGCAATAAGCATGGAGGAATTAATTGTGATTAAGAGCAGAGTGTGGGTTCTTCCAACATTGATGATGTTGAAGCTTGAGCTGATAGATCTGGGGAGATGAGAGACAGGTAAGCAAGGGACAAGTAACCGCGAAGGTACAGTTGCCTTCATTTTGTAAAGTAAGAGTCAAAGGAGCTGATGAAAAGCTTAAACACTGCCAAAAAGTGACCCTGCTGAGAGATGCAGAAGATGCTGTTCTGTCAAAGGAAAACAACGGAAGATGATGTAATTCAATTTACACTATAAACAAAAACATAAAGTCTAAATAGATTGTAGACTCTATCTGTGAAAATAATGTGCAAAAGGTTTATAAAAATCAATTTTTTTAAAAAAAAGTATGTCGAATATTAAGGATCATTGGCCTTAGTCAGATGTGGTGGTTCACACTTAAAATACTAGCACTCTGAAGGATGAGGCTAGCCTAAGCTACATAGCAAGATACTGGCTTAACAAACAGACAAAAAGAAACAGCATTCTTAAAATTAAGGACTGTGGATTTGGTTATAATAAAGTTAAGAATATTAAAAATGAAATAGCGAAGAGGTATGCCACAGATATGGAGGTATTTGCAATGTACGTTTCATAGTTCTTTGTTACAGCCAGCAAATGACTCCCTTCTAGAATATTGAGAACTCATGAAACTCAATAAAAAAGGGTTAATACCAAATGGAAAATGGGCAAATATACTCAACAGCAGCAAGTAGACAAAACCAGCTATGTTGTACTTGATGGCTAAGAACCCTTGCTGCTCTTCTAGAAAACCCAAATTTGATTCCAAGTTCCTACACAGCAGTTCATGACCCGCTCCAGAGGATACAATGCCATCTTCTGACTTCTAAGAGCACCTAGCCTACACGTGGTGTAGCCTACACATGGTGTACAGACATTCACATGGGCAAAACACACAAACAGATAAAATTAAAAAGAAAATGGCCACAAGCAACACACACAAAACAAACACCTCCCAGATAGGCTATGTTAAATTAATTATTAAGTGTGACAAAAAGCTTAACATTATTAGTCACCAGAGACATGAACTTTAAAATTACATAGTGTGGCTGAAATTAAACATATACTGAAAAGTTAATGCCCCAGGGCATGGGGCATCAGACGGCCCCCTCTCCCTTATGCTGCTAGTGGGAATAGATGCTGGTCTTAACGCCAAGAGAGCTGTGGGTCCCATGAGTAAGAAATAGTCCAAAGGCCATGACTATTGTTTGGGGATTCTTTTTGTGGAGTTCAAGAGAAGTAGTTTGGCTTTTTTTTTTTTTTTTTTTTTTTTTTGGTTTTTTCGAGACAGGGTTTTTCTGTGGTTTTGGAGCCTGTCCTAGAACTAGCTCTGTAGAACAGGCTGGTCTCGAACTCACAGAGATCCGCCTGCCTCTGCCTCCCAAGTGCTGGGATTAAAGGCATGCGCCACCACCGCCCAGCAGTAGTTTGGCTTTTAAAGGGTGTTGGAAGGGTGATTCTCTTTTGATTGACAGATTAGATCATAAAATCTTTTTTTCTACTGTGCATGCCCTTTTCCATACTTCATCTGATTTTAATCGTATACATGTTGAATTATGCATATGCATGAAGTGGTAAATAGAGGATTCACTCTAAAATTTACTTGAGGACACAGTTTTATTATTCATGCGCTCACTCGCAAGCCAGTTCAGGCTGGATTACCTTTCCCAGTCTTTACACCTAGATGCAATGAGAGTATATTCGAGCAGAAATCGCCCAACATTTATATTTTTAAAGGATTATTTTGTTTTCCTTTATGTGCATGTTGTGGGTCTATTTGGAGATATGTGCACATGAATGTAGTTGCCTTTGGAAGCCATAATAGGGCAACATAGACATAGATGTTTATGAGCGCCTGAAGCAGAGTACTGAGAAGTCAACCCAGGTCCGCTAGCACAGGCTCTAACCACTGAACTATCTCATCATCCCCTAAATGTAATTGTTGTTATGGGTGAAGAAACACTGTTGTTCAGAGAGTGATGCTTGTGTGGCCCAATGCAGGTGGAGGTGTGTGTCTGTCTTTGCTAGGTTTTCTGTTGCTGTGAAAAGACACCATGGCCAAGGCAACTCATAAAGAAAACATTTAATTGGGGTGTCCCACTTATAGTTTCAGAAGTTCATTTCATTATCATCATGATGGGGAGCATGGTGACATGCAGGCAGACGTGGTGTTGGAACAGGAACAGAGTCTTACATCTTAAAGGTAACAGGAAGTTGACTGAGACATTGGGTGGTATCCTGAGCATAGGAAACCTCAAAGCCTGCCCTCAAAGTGACACACTTCCTCCAACAAGGCCATAACCACTCCAACAAAGAGAAATCTCCAAATAGTGTCCCTCCCTGTAAGATTATGGGAGCCCATTACATTAAAACTACCACAATGTCTGATATTACAATATTACGCTATTCAGATACTGGTGTGTTTTGGCCAGGTTTTCTTTTTTATTTGTTGACAAACAAGCTAGATATATTGATTGATGGTCAACATGGGAGAGCCCAACCCACTGGAATCAGTGCCAACCCAGGTAGTCTTAGATGATATAAGAAAGCACATTAGAGCTGGGCGGTGGTGGCGCATGCCTTTAATCCCAGCACACAGGAGGCAGAGGCAGGCAGACCTCTGTGAGTGTGAGGTCAGCCTGGTCTACAAGATTTAGTTCTAGGATAGGCTCCAAAGCTACACAGAAACCCTGTCTTAACCCCCTTACTCCACAAAAAGCACATTAGACAAACCATGGGGAGCAAGCCAGTAGGCAGCATTCCTCTATGGTTCTGCTTCAGTTCCTACTTCCAGATTCCTGCCCTCCTTGAGGTTCTGGTTCTGACTTTCCATTGTGATGGGTTGTGAACAAGAGTTGTAAGGTGAAATATACTCTGTCATCCCCAAGTTGCTTTGGGTCATGGTGTTTATCACAGCAATAGAAACCAAATGTAGTACATGCAGGTAAAGAAACCAGGTTGATTAGGATATTATCAGAAGAAGAGTTGGTGTGTAACTAAAATGGAATAGGATCTGAGAGTACACCATCTTCTATGCTTGTCTGCCTCATTTGTTAGCAGAGCTGAAGGTGGAAGGTCATGCTTCTTGGAACTGCTTCATGCTGAGTGAGTCAGGCAGAAACTGTCTCTCCTTTTCTGTCCCTGAAGCTGTTATGTATCCCAGGGCCCCACTGGAGAACATCCATAAAATTTTTCAGCTTGCTCATCCAGGGCTGAACAGATGTCTCCCTTGGCATGGTCACATGAGGGTTCGTTTTGTTCCAGATGGCAGCTGTTGTTGAAGGACCATCTGTAAACTGACCTGTTGGGTCTCGGGGGAATAAAATCCTACTAACATGGTAAGGAAGGCTGACAGTATCCAGCTTGTCCAGCCTGGGACCAAAAGACTGTTGCCCATATTATCAGCCACAGTAGTCCCTCAGAGATTGCTGAGATGCTGTTGGACTTCTCTAGATTTATGAGTTAAAAGCAGGATTCCTCCTGGCGACAAGAGCAAGTCTTGTCCTGCAACTAGTATGTCTCAGACTCTTCTATTTTGGAGGACTGCTCCTCTCAGGGAGTCTAGTTGGTCTTGAATTTGGGCTAGCCTCCCTTCATTCTTCTACATGCTCTTCTGTAGGAGGAGGGCCTGCTTGTTTGTCCCGGCTGCCCAGAACCGAAATAACCTCACAGAAATTGTATTATGGTGGTGATAATGGTGTATGTGTGTTTTCTTTCTTTTAATTTGCTGGTGTAGGATTATGGGATCATTTATTTCATGTGTTTCCTTGGGTTTAGTTAACCTCTTTGGTTTGGTGCTTTCCTCTATTACTCTCTGTAGGGCTGGATTATAGATAAATGTTGCTTAAATTAGATTTTACCATGGAGTGTCCTATTTTTATCCATCTATTGTAATTGAAAGTTTTGCTGGTTATTCTAGTCTAGGCTGAAATTTTTGGTCTGTTAGAATTTGTAGAACATTTGTCCAGGCCCTTCTGGCTCTTAGAGTTTCCATTGAGAAGTCATGTGTTATTCTAAAAGGTCTTCCTATATATATTACATGATCTTTTTTCCATTGCAGCTTTAAATATTCTTTTTCTTTTCTTTCTGTATGTTTAGTGTTTTGACTATTATGTGCCTAGTTGATTTTTTTCCTGGTCCAGTCTATCTGTTGTTATGTAAGCTTCGTGTACCTTGATTGACATCTCCTTCTTTAGGTAGGAAAAATTTCTTCTTTGATTTTGCTGAAAACATTTTCTGTCTTTGGAAGAAGGACTTCTTTGCCTTCCTCTATTGTCATTATACTTAGGTCTTTCATAGTGTCCCAGATTTCCTAGATATTTTGTTCCAGTTTTTTTAAAGAGTTAATTAATTTTTTTAGAGTCATTTTCTTTGACTGCTGTGTTTATTTCTTCTATCTTGTTTTTAGTGTCTGAGATTCTCTTTTCCATCTCTTGTAGTCTGTTGGTGAGTCTCTGAAGTTTCTGTTCAAGTTCCTAAATTTTTCATTTCCAGATGTTTCTTCAGTTTGGATTTTCTTTATTGACTTGATTTCTCTTTTCAAGACTCGATTTTCTTTATTGACTTGATTTCTCCTTTGATGTCTTGAACTATTTTTTATTTCCTTCCACAGTTTGTGTTTTTATATTTTTCTTTAAGGAATTTATTCATTTCTTCTTTAAGGACTTTTATCATATTCATAAAGGCTATTTTAGGTCTTTGTTTTGTGCTTCCACTATGTTGCAATATCCAGAGTCTGCTGAGGTAGGATTGCTGGGCTCTAGTGGAAGCATATTATTCTGCAAGTTATTGATTTATTTTATGCTGGGGTTTCAACATCTGAGTTTTGGAATATTATAATTCTATGTGCTGAAATTTTATCTCGTCTTTGTTGGGTGGGTGTTTTGTTCCTTGGTTTCTGTTGCCCTTTCTGGTTCTTGGGAGAGTGTAGTGACTGCATGTTGCCTAGTAGGAAATTCTTCTGGTATCCTGATATGTGTGGCCACAGGGGGTTCTCAGTAAAATGTGTTTCTAGGTATTGGGAGTTGATACTGGAATGGGGTATGCGTTGATGGGAGGGACCTGAGAAGGCTTGGCTTGTGGTGGTGGTGGTGGGGTTCTCAGAGAATGACTGCTGGAGTTGGGGCCTGAAATAACAAGGTAGTAGGGCGGGATATTGAAAAAGATATTTGTGATCCACTGGAGGTGGAAGCAGAGAGAAGAGGTGGGGCTCAGCATGTGGTTGGCTACAGAACTGGGCATGAGACTAAGGAACTGGACTGGAAGGAAAGGAGAAAGATGTGAAGATCTGCAGTTAACCTACTTGTTGCCCTGGCAAGAGTTTTAGAAGCTCTGTAAAAGGAAATAGAAAAGATCTTAGAAAAATCGTCCAGGTTGGTGCTGGTTTGCAGTCACCATAATTAAGCCAGCCAACTGTGGTGAGTCTCTGAGGAGCAGTGATAGATCTTCATTTGGCTCACATGAGTGCTCCCTTGTTTCTGTTGATCCTCGTGACAGTGGGATAGGCTTAACTCTAGGAAGATGAACCCCACTGTCCACTTCAAAGAACTTTTCCACGTGAGTGGCCAGGATGACAGTGCAGGTTTCCTTTCATTTTGAAGTAAGTGGAGCCTGATAGTGACCCTCCTTCCAAGTTTTTGTTAGTTCTCATTCCTAGGGGTTGGTCTTGAGATCAGTGTGGTTATGATCTGGAGCAGGGAAACCTGAATACCAGTGTGTCTTCATTCAGCCATCAACCACTTTCTTTTTTCCCCAGTAAGTACCTTCTTTACTAGTACATATTAGTTTTAATTCCTGGTTGAGAGGAAGAATGTGGCACGAAGTGGGGAGGGTGCTGACACATCACCCCTGATGTGGGGTTCCCCTCTGTATGTTATTAATATGTTTTATTACCATTGGTTATTAAAGAAGCTGTTTTGGCCAATAGCATAGCAGAGTAAAGCCAGGTCAGAAATCTGAACAGAGATATAGAGAGAAAGTAAGAGGAGCCAGGGAGATGCCATGTAGCTGCCAAAAGAAAAAGAAACCAGCCTCCAGCCAGAACCTTACTAATAGGCTCAAGGCAATATACAGATTAATAGAAATGGGTTAATTTAAGATGTAAAAGTTAGCAAAAAATATGCCTAAGCTATTGGTCAAACAGTATTATAATTAATATATTTTCTGTGTTATTATTTGGGTCTGGGCAGCTGGTAAACTAACAAGCAATATCTGCCTTCAAAATGGCATACAATGTGAGACAGCTACATCCTCATTAAACCTGAGAGAACTTGGGAAGGAATTTTAGACACAAAAGAAAAGAGTTAAGCATGACTTCTTGGTAGCCATATTTTTTTCAGACTTGCTCTGTTTCCTAGATAGATAGATTAAGACAAAAATAAACCTCTAAATGGGTCATAGTGTATTGAAAAATGTACATAGGCTAGAGAGAGAAAAAATATAGACAACTATAAAAAAGTAAATGATTTTAAAAAATAATACAAAATCTTGAAAGAGACAATAAAAGTAATATAAAAGAGCACAGACAGTCATAGATTAAAAGAGTAAAAAAAGTAAGCTACATACAGATGGAAACACAGAGAATCTGGATTATGCATATTATTGTGTTTTCTTTAAATTTTTTTAAAACTATGAATGAACTAAGTACAGAGAGACATTTCATTGTACAGCCTGCTAAGCTAAAGCAGCATATATATTTTAAAAGTATCTTGACTTTAAAATTTGGGTCTAAGGATATGTTGCTTTGAAAAAGAAGTTCTACTTTTATTTCCACAGGGGATAGAAAGCAGTGGATTCTTTCCCGCTAATATGGCTTGATCAAACAAGAACTGCTAAAGTAATGGCCCAGATGGTTTAACATGCATGACAATTTCACGACTGCTGGCTGAGATAGACCCATCACACAGGATACCCCATAAAAAACCTGATTAATATCACCCTCTATCAGCAGAAAGTAGTCTACATTGTCTCTGACTCACTCTGTAGTCCAGGCCAGCCTTGGATTCTCCTGCTTTAGCCACCTCTGTATCTAGGTTACAGGAATGAACTTGCAGGTATGACTCCAATTTTCTTTGAAAAAACAATGTATACTTGCTTGTTTTATAATATGGGAAAACCACATTAATTTTGCTTCTTTCAAAAACAAATAACCATGACAACATAAGTGAGGTCTCCATGCATAGTCCAGGACTCAGACTCGTCATCTTCCCACTTCAGTTTCCTAAATGCTGGGATGGCAGAAGTGTGATGTCATCCTCAGTACCCCATCCCCTTCCTGCTGCTGGAAAAGCAGAACTTCTAATTCCCTGAGGCCATGTGCTGCTGCTACTCCCCTGGGGTACACCCTTAATCTCTATCTGGTGTTGGTTTTGGATTTTGTTTGTTTGTTTTTGTTTTAAAGGAGAGAAAACTCTGTGTATCAAATATAAGTCCTTTAAAGAATTTTTAAAGTTTTTTTTTTCTTTTTTGAGACAGAGTCTCACATAGCTCAAAATCCTCCCTCCTCAACCTCTTAAATGCTATAATAGTAAGCATGTGCCATCTTGTCTGGCTCAAAGTAAGTACATTTAAAAACAAACTAATAAATCACAAGAAAGCTGCATTTCAAGTAGGAAGTTACCTAACTTTCAAAGGCTTGTCTGCTTTTATTCTTTTTACATTAAAAATATTTTTTAAAAAAATGTGCTGAAAAAGGTATGCAGGCTTTCATCCCAGAGTACTGAGTGACGACAGCAGAGAGATCTAAACTGGTATGGCAGTGCAGGTATGTGTTCTTAGCACTGAGGAAATCAAGGCGGGAGCATCGCAGCAAGTTCAAGGTTAGCCTGGGGTGCACAGAGAGTTCCAGGTCAGTCATAGCTTTAGGGTTGATTCTGTTTCAAAAACAATCCCTCCCCCCCAAATGTTTTAGAAGTGGTCTGACAAAAGAATGCTGCTGGCAAAGCTATTTGGGCCTCTGAAGAAGGTTATATTTATATTTACATAAACATAAGGCTATTTATAACTATTAAATTATGTGGTCACATGATAAAATGGAGCATGAAATGGGCCAATATTCATTTAGTATTAAGTTGTAAGTTGTAAGTTTTGAATTTCTAAGTTTAAGCTCTATCATGTTAAAATAACTTCTACAGCTGGGAGGGATTAAACTCCAAGAATTTATAATAAAGCTGTGTGTATATGTGAGTGTATGTGTGTGTGAGTGTGTGTGTGTGAGAGTGTGTATGTGTGTGTATGTGTGTGTGAGTGAGTGTATGTGTGTGTGAGTGAGTTTATGTGTGTGTGTGTGTATGTGTGTGAGTGTGTGTGTGTGTGAGTGTGTGTGTATGTGTGTGTGTGAGTGTGTGTGAGTGACTGTATGTGTGTGTGTAAGTGTGTGTGAGTATGTGTGTGAGTGTGTATGTGTGTGTGAGTTTGTGTGAGTGTGTGTGAGAGTGTGTATGTGTGTGAGTGAGTGTATGTGTGTGAGTGTGTGTATGTGTGTATGAGTGTATGTGAGCGTGTGTGAGAGTGTGTAAGTGTGTGTATGTGTGTGTAAGTGTGTGTGAGTGAGTATATGTGTGTGTGAGTGTATGTAGGTGTGAGTGAGTGTATGTGTATGTGAGTGTGTGTGTGAGAGTGTGCATGTGTGTGAGCGTGTGTGAGAGTGTATGTGTGTGAGTGAGTGTATGTGTGTGAGTGTGTATGTGTGTGTAAGTGTGTGTGAGTGAGTATATGTGTGTGTGAGATTGTGTATGTGTGTGTGTGACTGAGTGTATTTGTGTGTGAGTGAGTGTGTGTATGTGTGTGAGTGAGTGTGTATGTGTGTGTGTGAGTATGTGTGAGAGTGTGTATGTGTGTGTGAGTGAGTGTATGTGTGTGTGTGAGTGAGTGTATGTGTGTGTGAGTGTGTATGTGTGTATGAGAGTGTGTAAGTGTGTGTATGTGTGTGTAAGTGTGTGTGAGTGAGTGTATGTGTATGTGAGTGTATGTGTATGTGTGTGAGTGAGTGTATGTGTATGTGAGTGTGTGTGTGAGTGTGTGTGAGAGTGTGTATGTGTGTGAGTGTGTGTGTGTGAGAGTGTATGTGTGTGTATGTGTGTGTGTGAGTGAGTGTATGTGTGTGAGTGTGTATGTGTGTGTAAGTGTGTGTGAGTGAGTATATGTGTGTGTGAGATTGTGTATGTGTGTGAGTGAGTGTGTGTATGTGTGTGTGTGAGTATGTGTGAGAGTGTGTAAGTGCGTGTAAGTGTGTGTGTGTGTGACAGATTTTTACTGCATAGATTAGGTAAGTCTTAAACAGGTCATTCTCCTGACTCTGTTTCTTGAGAGTACTTGGATTATAGGCATATGCCACTACACCAGATTAAAATCATAAATATTTATAAAGGAAGGATTAAATTTCATCTTATTTCACCTCTATAGTTCTTTTTACTTTCCAGCTAACATAAGAAAATAAATACAACTTTCCCCCAGGGAATGTGTTATTTATGTCAAGGCAGTTAAAGAGCACATCAATTAATTATTCTTGTAAATCTGAGCAGTTTATTCTCTGTGCACTGTAAACTTGCTTTTGAAGGAATGTGTGTTGAGACATCTGGAATCTTTGCCTTTAGAGTTTGGAACTATTTTGGTCTCATTCCCATCCACCATCGACTATCCATCTGCTCAC
Organism: Microtus pennsylvanicus; assembly: GCF_037038515.1. Classification (NCBI taxonomy): domain Eukaryota; kingdom Metazoa; phylum Chordata; class Mammalia; order Rodentia; family Cricetidae; genus Microtus; species Microtus pennsylvanicus. The sequence goes on along the minus strand of NC_134583.1, from coordinate 101,868,074 downwards.
TCGGCGTCTCAGTACTTTTGAGAGTTGACAATAAGAATAATGTAAGTACCATTGCTTGCAGCCACTCATGTGTCCCTTTCATATCCGGAGAGTGACCTTCATGACCTCCCCTCTGTTCCTGGTCACATTTCCCGTGCACATTTCTGAAGAGTGGAAAACACTGATTAGGTCCTCTTCCCCAAGAAAGCTGCATTTCCGGAATGAGATAAACAGTTATAGGCAACCAATTCATTTTAAAAGCAGGATTGGTTAGTAACCAATGGCCGGCACCAATTTTAACCTGTGCATCCTGTAATTTTAGCTGAGTCCTCTACTGTGCCCGCCTAGTGCCCCTGTGTACTGTACATCTTGAGCCTTCTCATGTGGCAATGTTCTTGGTAAACAGAATAGCCAGGAAAAGGACAAGCTGAACTTGGTTGGCAAAGGTGTACCTTATGTACGATGGAGGGAAAGTTGGCAAGTCTTGAGCAATCACTTAGATGCCCGTGTGTGCACACACTCAGGCTTTATGTGACATGCGATGATTCATCTCCTAAGAGGCTGTTTTTTGCTCTTCTAGAGCTGGCAGTCAGCCCTCCTCTCAGAAATGGGAGATTTCTTGAACTAATTTGGACAAGTAGGCTGTGTTTCTTAGACCATGAAGCAGTAACGCTTTGCCCAGACAGAACTGCCAATTATTCGTGAACTTCTCTAGTCAGGAAAGAGTTCAAAAAAGGACAAAAAAGAAACCAGACCTTCTTATTAGTCTGTCTTACATGGCAGCGTGCAGGAGAATTATACCTTTGTGTCCCTCCTGGAGCAGAAAGGAGTTATTAAAAGAATGACCTGATTATCTTGGTAAAGAAAATACTATAGTTGAAATTTGTTTTGGAAAATTTGCCACGGATTTGGCTACATCCTGGACAGTGTAAACTTTGGAATCAAATTTCAGATCGTAGATAAGAAGGCGTGGACCCAGTCCCCAGTCCTTCCTCTCCCCTGTGCTATAGTTTTCTAATCTTCTAAATGACAAGAAAAGCAGCTCTGCTTCTCCCTGTGGGAGCACAAGGCGTGGTGGATGCTCTGAAGACACAAGTCGGTGCAAACATGTTCATCCACGTGCAAGGATGAGCCAAACCACGTTAGTGGCCTTCTTCAGGAGACACCTATGTCTTGTGGCTCTCACATGTCCCTGACAAGGAAACAGTGTATATCTTTGCTGAGAACCCACAGATTTAAAAGAAAAAAAATAAAGAAATTGCTTTTTGCTCATGGATAATTAGGAAAATTAATCTAGATTCTCTAAAAGATTAATTTTGGCCGGGCGATGGTGGCGCACACCTTTAATCCTAGCACTCGGGAGGCAGAGGCAGGCGGATCTCTGTGAGTTCGAGATCAGCCTGATCTACAGAGCTAGTTCCAGGACAGGCTCCAAAGCCACAGAGAAACCCTGTCTCGAAAAGAAAAAAGAAAAAGAAAAATTAATTTTGGTTCCTTTCTCCTTTTCTATTTCCCTTCTCCCCTTTCCCTCTCCTTTCCTTGCTTTCTTCCTTCTTGGCTTTGTACATGCTAGTCACGCTCTCTGTCCTCATCCCCAGGCCCCTCTCCCACCCCTTTCCTAAGATGTGAATTGGCAAAACTGTCCGAGTCAGAACCTGGGACAATGGAGACTAGAATGATCTGTTAGGTCAATGGCAAACACTGAGGTGGAGAGTTTGTCACAGTCGTTCCATGAGACGCTTGAAAGAGATGAAATAGTAAATAAATAATTAAATAAATGTAAGCAACCAGAACTTAGCTTCTACCCATAGGGGCAGGAGAACCTGGCCTGTTTCTTAGGGGAAACCTTTTAAATTTGCAGACTGCTGTCATGTGTTGTTAGGCCTGTCACCAAAGGCCTCACTGAGTGTCAACCTCGGAGCCTGTGTATTATGCCCCGAGAACTCAAGGTGAAGAAGGAACATATTTCTAGTCAAGGTCTTCACCTCCGAGGGGAGAGAAATACATCCAAATAATGACGGTGCTCTGAGGGGAGTGTTGAGGTTAGCAGCAGACACATTTGCTGTGCTTACAACGCCTGGGCTGCTCGAGGCTGAAGGAGAAATGTCTGTGCTCGACCCTGAAGACCGAGAAGAGGGTGGAGGCAGGGGCACAGCTCCAGCAGGCACAGAAATGAGGTTGTCAGCAGTTTCCAAAAATCTTTCAGGACAATGGCGTGGGTGAAGGTTAGGCAGCTCCGGGTTGGTAGGTATGAGCTAGGATATAAGCAGGGTGAACGCTGGGAGGTACAGTACTTAGATTCTCTGAATCAGGGTTTCTGTATCTGTAATGTGGGCATTATTACCGGTCTTGGAGAACAATCGAAAGGATGGAATGAGGACTATAAGGGGATTGGAGCAGTACCAAGGGACAGACGACTGCTGGGATTCTCCAGAGACAGGTACAGCTACTGCTGCAGGATGATGTATTGTTCAGAACACCGTGACCTATCCTGAGAAGCACACTTATATATGAATGCATCAACTTTCCCTTCTGCAGATAAGAAGCCTTTTTTGGTGTGTAGTGTTTGAACCCAGGACACCCCGAATGCTGCACGATCTACTCTGAGGTACAACCCAGCCTTGTTAAACCATCTTGATAATCCATCTATACAATGGAAATAAATACCTTCTTGCCGGTTGTTCTGAGGCCTAGAGTTAATTTCAGACACAGTCCTAGCAGTGATACATAACACACAGTAGTTATTAGTAGTTAGATATTCGTAGTTAAACTGCTAATATTATAGTGCTTCTGGGAGCCAGTGGTCATGTATAATGTTCGTACCCTTGTATTGACTGATGGCGGTGGGAAGGTGTTGTTGTTGTTTGTTTCTTTGTCTGAGGATAATATCTCATGGATTCCAGGCTGACCTTGTCCTGGCCTTGCAGCAGGGATGATCTGGAACCCACATTTTCCTGCCTCTATCTCCAAATGTTAGATTACAGCTGCCTGCCACCATGTTAGGAAAGAGCACGAATTTTGTGTGTGTGTGGGCAGAGGACTGAGTTTTCTACTAGGCCAAAAGCAGACAATCACTTTTGCATATATGATATCTTTGTTTAAAGATAGTGTACCACATGATGAACATGTCGTTTGTGTGGATTGGTATGCATACGTTATCCAAGCTTGTTTTTTTTTAAAATAATGTCTTCATTTCTTCATCAGCACCACACGCTTACCTAGTAGATGTTTGAAGAACAGTTGTTACATAATAGGTATTTCTCTAATTGCCTTTTGTTCTGTTGGATTTTAGATCCTGAAATTGTGTTTTGAAAGCTGTGTTCTTGAATGATGTGAACAGGGGAGTGCACATAACTGCATTTGGCTTCAGCTGGTGAAGGAGGTCATGCCTAGAGGCTGCAGAGGTCTGTACTATAATTATAACATAAACACGTACTATATTTATGATTTTATTATGACATCTTTAATAAGCATTGACTTAGAGGTCAACTGGATGGTGCATCAAAAAACAAAACCGGACTCTCTGAACAATGAGGGCTGATGAGAAGCCAAAGAAAATGGCACTGGGGTTTGATCCTACTTCATGTTGTGGCTTTGTGGGAGCCTAGCCAGTTTGGATGCTCACCTTCCTAGACCTAGATGGAGGGGGGAGGACCTTGGACTTTCCACCTGACTGCTCTTCGGTGTAGAGAGGCAGGGGGAAAGGAGTGGGGGGAGGGAGAGTGCAGTGGGAGGAAGGGGAGAGAAATGGGAGGATAGGAGGAGGCGGAAAATTTTTTTCCAAGAAAAAAATAAATTAAAAAAAAGGAAAAACAAAACAAAACAAAAATTAGAAATCAATAAAAAGTGTAAGAGATAGTAAGCTGCATCAGTGGTCAAAAAGTGCTTGCCACACAGATCTAACAACCTGACTTTGATCCCTAGAACCTATGTAAAAAGCTGGCTGAGGAGGCATGCATTGAAAGCCCAGCACTCCCATACTGAGAAGTGGAACCAGCTAGCCTAAGTACTCAGCCTGAAAAATAAGGGGACCTACCTCTACAAGGTGGAAGGAAAGACTCTAAAACTTGTCCTCTGTCTTCCGCATGCATACTCAGACTTACAAGCACAATAATTATAATAACAATAATTAATAAACAAAATAGACTGTATACAGGAAAATAAAACAGGTCTAAGGAGTGGAGAGATGGCTGGTGGCTTAAGAGCATTTGTTAAGTTTCATGCATCCATACAGTGGTTCATAACCATCCATATCTTTATTTTCAAGATCTCAGATGCCCTTTTCTCTCCTCCAAGGGCACCAGGATAGTCATGGTTCACAATCAAACAGGCAGCCTAAAAACCTATCCACATAGAATGAAAATGAATTTAAACTAGCAATAATACAAACGTGATGTCTAGAAGCATTCTCAGTTCACCTCATACTTTTCTTCTTAGAACTTTATTTAGATGCCAGAAGGTTCAGGAAAATCCAGTCTCACAGAAAACCCTCTGAAACTTTTCTCTTCTGCTCAGTTGCATAGTCCTGTAATGTCACATCCCCACTGTTATCCTGTTAAAGTTATAAGTATCCATGATTATGAAACTAGTTACATGTGTTCTGACTTAAGTGTTTGAAAGTGACATTATAACTCTGCTTTAAAACTGTCAGAGTGAGGGCTGGGAAATTGCCTGGAGTTAGCTCAATGGGTAAAAGTGCTTACAGCTCAAGGAACCCAAGTTAAGTCCCCAGAACTCATGTGAAAGCCAGGTGGCAAGCATGAACATCTGGAATCACAACACTACTTCAGGTAGGTAGGACACAGAGGCAGGAGAATCTGTAGAAGTTCATAGGCCAGCTAGACTCACATAAGCAGTAGAAAAAAAGGGAGGCCCCATTTCAAACAAGACGTACAAGGACAGACACCCAAGGTAGTCCTCTGACCTCCACATACAGGTGTAGTACCTATGCTCTTGTATCACACACACACACACACACACACACACACACACACACACACACTGAAATGAACTAGATGTGGTGGTATATTACATACCTGTAATTCCAGAACTTTAGAGGCAGAATAACCACCATGGGTTCGAGGCTACCCTGGTCTATAGAGTGACACTTCGCTTCAAAAACTAAAGAGAAAAATATAAGCCTGAACTACAGAGCAAGACCCTTTCACAGAAAGAACCAACAAAACAAGTATCATTTGAAAGATTCCGTCTGTACCATGTAAGCACATATCCCTAAACAATGCTTTACATGGCCCATACATTTCAGTTGTTCACTTGTAAAACAACATGTGTCTAATTCACTTGATTAAAGAACTCAGCAAAAACTATTCTTAATGTTTGCTGGCTTCAATTTTTTTTTAAAAAAAGTTGTGCATTTATTGAAATACAATTAAATACGGGAGTCTGTAACATAAAAACTGAATGTTCTTTTCTTCCATCTGGAGTAAATTGTAAGCAACTTTTGTTCCAGACTGCTCTCTTTTTTATTTATTTTACATATAAAATGAAATTCACAGTTTTTTTTTTACTCAGAATTATATCATGGGCTTTTAAAACACACAGACACAGGTACACACACACTCTTGCCTTCTGAAATCAAGAAGAGACAGCGTGTCCAGTGCTCAGCAGTCTTTGGAAAGGTCACGTCCCACATTAAATTGCTGTCTAATTGACTACTTTCAAAATTAGTTCTGATTGTGGTAATTGCTCAAAAACACATTCAAAGAAGGCTTCTTTCTTAGAACACTTTTATTTAAAACTGTCTTTTAAAGAACATAAGGTACATGCAGTGATCACATTATTTTAGCACAGTGGGTTGAAAACAAAACAAGAAATAGTTGTTTAAATGCCTTAGCTTTGCTTGTACCATACACAAGGTAGTGAAAACTCCTCTGGGTAAGTAACAACTCAAAACCCGGCAGCAGCTGTGTTCCCTGGAGCAGAGGCCCCGTGACTGCTTTGAACTGATAATGGTTTCATCTCACTGTTTGAAAAATAGGACAATAAACTTCAAATTTCTACAGTTCAGTTCACCTTCTCCTTTAACTCTTCCTGTCTGCTAGGATGCAAGTATCAGGTAACAAATCTCTAAACAGGGCCAATGAGATGATTAGGTAGAGGCCCTGGATGCCCAGCCAAAGGACCTGTGCTTGACTCTTGGTACATACATGGAAGAACTCTTGCAGGTTGTTCTCTGACCTCGTGCACAATGGCATGTGTGCACCAACACACAAACATAAACACACACAAACAAATAAATGCAATTTAAAAAGGTTAAAACTATCTGAAATAACAACTTTCTTTAGCAACCATTTGATTAAAGTTAAGTATGATATGGTGGGTGTGTGCGTGTGTGTAATGATATAGTTGAGAAAATCATATTTTCTGCTTGTAAATGCTGTGCTTTCCAAGGCGGGCAGACTCGAAGCAGCCTTCATAAGGATCTACAAGAAGACATGGAACTTTGGGGGTCCTTACCTTGCACAAACATGAAGATGCTGTTGTATGGTAGAACTCAGTGCTGAAATAAAGGTGTCCATTGTACTCTCTAACGGGAGCCAGGGGACCAGGACATTGGTTCCCAGAGTTTCTTCTTAACAACATGCTGTTCTTGACTTTACTAGTAAATCTGTCCTCTTTCATCTCCCAGGTTCAGAAAGAGTAAAGGTTCTATCTCTGAGTAGCAGTTTCTTGAAAGCCTCAAGCAATGGCCCCATTTTGGTGTGAGAGATTTTGTCTATGTTTTTGAATCTTTCCAAATGTAGGCCTAAATTCCTATTCAAGGAAAATATAGCATGCATACCAAAACACACAAACCATAAATTTAATCTTTAAATGCCAATTACAAAAGCATTTTATTTCCCTTTCCTTTGTACTGGAAGCTGTACTATTACAAAACTTGCTTTTGTTGAAACCTGTTTTATTCATTGTATAGTAAAAGCAAAATATAAAAATTGTAGATTAATGAGTTGTATGAGAGCTTTACTTTTTTATTTAAAGAGTTGCTTGGTCTTAAATCATGTACTTATATGTGTGTGAGTGTAGGCACATGAGTGCAGATGCCTTCAGAGGGTTGGATTCCCAGAGCTGGAGTTAAAAGTAGTAGCAAAGTTCTCAGCAGGGGTGCTTGGAATGGAACATGGGTTCTCTGCAGGAGCAGCAATTGCTTCTGACCCCCAAGGCATCTTCAGAAATCTGTATTCTTAATTTATTGAAAATGATGACTGAAAGGGTTTAAAGGTTACTGTGCTGGTCAGTCTTGTTCACCAACTTGATTAGATTTGGAATCTAAACTAAGAGACCCATGGGAGGATTTCCTGGAAGGCTAACGGAAGTGGGAAGCCCCTCTTTCAGAGGAGCAGGCACCTTTGTGGTTCTATAAACAGGTCTGAAGGAAACCCAGCTTTGCTTTTCACTTGTCTTCCTTTATTCTTTGCTTTTGAGTGTATTTGCTCTGCTGCCTCTGAGGCTGATGAGGCTGCCTTATTATTATTATTTTTTTTTTCTGATGTCCAACTTAGGGTGAAGAACCGTGTCTCGACAGTAATGCTCCATTGCCTGATTGAGACTCCTGAGGCATCCAGCCTCATTCAACTGAGCAGCTACTGAGTTCGTAGTCTTTCCCGTGTGCAGATAGCCACTGTTGGACTACACAGCCCATGCCATGTTTGCCCATATTGTAAAGTCGAAAGAAAATATACACAGTATATGGGAAAATGAGTGAAATGAGCTCCTCAGTACATTTCATCATGTGACATTAAAATCTAAATTGGGTCATTCTATTTACCTTTCCCTTTTAATTTTTGCTGTTGAGAATAGAAGGTCAATAGTTACTCTGAGAACTGCTCAAGCAATCCGGTGCTGCCATGTTCTACACTAATAGAAATGTAAGTGGAACTCTGGCTGCACAACCCAGAAGGAACTCTGTCAGGCCATTTTCTGCTCATGAGTGCTTTTCATAGATTTGGAGTCAGAGTGCAAAACTTTCTTGTCTCTAAATTTTTACCCCTGGAAAACATTTTGATAATTCCCTTAAATATTTTTTAGAGGATTCTATTTTAGGTCTGAAAGAACTAGCCAGACTGTCTCTTTATAAAAAAAAAAATTTGTAGCAGCTCATGCAGTATTTGTTTGCACAGAAAAAATTATATATTCATAGTGGAAAAATAAAAGCCCACAAATAAACAACACTAACAAACAGCTCATGGCATCTGGGAGATTACCACAGTAAATGACTGAAACAGGAATATTTGGTAGTGAATAACCCCTAGGTGTGTGTGTGTGTGTCTAGGGGTGATTAGTCTTTTGTTTAAAGGCGTGAAAAGAGAAGAGACTCAGTATGCCCTTCTACTGGGTGTTTCCTGTATTCAGCTGTTGACCTTTACTCTGGCCATATTCTGACTGGAATATTCTGTGAGGCTTGACCATCTCAGCCAATGGTCTTGATGCTGTCCTGGATGTAGAACTCAGAGGAAACTTTAATAAAGGTCCTCTGAGATGTTGGACCATCTGGGCCATACACTCCTATCAGAGACTTTTTCGGGGAGGGGTCTTCCTTGATCAAACTTGATTTTTCTTAACCCAGAATGAATCCATAGCCTCTCATTTCCTGTGGAAACAAAAGCAAAACCCCTTGTCCAAAGTAACTTATCTTTTGACTTAAATTTTAAAATCAAATCATTTTTCAAAATATATATGTTGGATTAATCCAGTAACATTTATAATCAAATGTCTTTTTAGCAGATATTGCTCCTTCCTCAGCCATCAAACAATTCAAAGACAACACAATAACAAACAATATCAAGATTCTCTATGTATTTTTCATCTTTACATGGCTTTATTTTAAACTTTATTTCTTTTATTTTTATTTGCAATTTTTTTTAGGCAGGATTTCTCTGTGTATCTTTGGCTGTCCTGGAACTCACCCTGTAGACCAGGCTCCCCTTGAACTCACAGAGGTCCTCTTGCCTTTGCCTTCCAAGTGTCAGGATTAAAGGTGTGTGCCTCCACACCCAACTTATCCCTCTCTTTCTTTTTAAAGACTTTATCCTTTTTCTTTTCTCTCCCAAGCCTACACCTAAACTGTTTAGAGGTGTTTTTTCATCTGAATCTATCTTTACTGTACATCTCTCTTTTTCTGACCACATGAGTCTTTAATTTGCTAAGCTATATGGCTAGGATTAAATCCATGGCTTTGACATCTTGATCCACCCCATTTCTTAGCTTTTTAAGAGTCTAGCTTCATGGCAGAGGTACTGGTGGGATTCATGTTTGTTGCCACAACTTTATGGAGTTTCAAGGTCTTTTCCCCACCAAGAAGTATACTGTCAGCTATACATAAACATCATTTAAATACTTTGTGGCAAAGCATCTTGAAAAGGCTACAAGGTTTTTGCAACTAAAGCTGAGTAAGGAAGCCTCTCTTTCATGAGATGTTCTTTCCTCTAGCAAACAAAGCATATCTGATAAAATGTTGCTACCAGGAAGCCATGCTTAACTCTGTTCTTCTGTGTCTAGAATTACTTCCCAAGTTCTCTCAGGTTTTATATGGATGTAGTTGTCCACATCGGCACCATCTGCTAACAGAGATTTCTGTACTGCCAGTTCCCACAGCTGTTCAGTCCCAAAGAAATACACAGAAGCCTACATTAATTATAAGCTGGTTGGCATATTAGCTCAGGTTTTCTTATTAACTCTTATATCTTACAGTAACCCATAATTCTTGTCTGTATTAGCCACATGGCTTGGTACCTTTTATCAGTGGGGCGTGCTCATCTTGTTTGCTCTTGGTCTTTGAGAAGACTGCTGACTGAGTCTTTCCTCCTTTCAGAATTCTGTTGTTGTTGCCCTGCCTCTACTTCTTGCCTGGTCACTCTGCCTATACTTCCTGCCTGGCTGCTGGCCAATCAGCATTTTATTAAAACAATACAAGTGACAGGGTACAAGACCATTGTTCCACAGCATTTTTGGTTTGTTCTCAGGACTGTTTCATGGGAGAGAGTACATGCTTAGTACTATAAACCTGGTCAGAAGCCTATGCATAGGAAGGTTATGGGCTGTATGGGGGAATCTACTACTGATGTGTTACAAAGTGAAAATGTTGGTAAATTGTCTTCTGACTGTTGTGGCACTCAGCCTTAGTTAAGGAAATATCTTTTTGCAGTTGTTGATGGTCAAAATAAGACCACACTAAGTATCAAAGTCTTGCGAATGGCCTTAAATAAAACATCCCCCTTATGAGGCCAGGGGAACATTGTGAAGGAATCTTTGGAAAGAATGAGAGGTGGAGGGTAGGGAGGATCTTTTGGTAGTAAAATGGCTGCTGCAATCATGACCACACAACAACTGTGGTCACCTGCCAAAGACACACACACACACACACACACACACACACACACACACGCACACACGCACGCACACATGCATGAGGAGAACAAAAAAGTATCTTTTATTCTGAGAGTTCAGAATAACCTACCTCCCATTCTCATGCAGGCAACCATAATTAAACTCAGTGGGTCACCCCCTCACCCTCCCACATACACCCAAAAGTCATAGAAGCAAGAGGAAGACTTGTCCAGAAGAAGAAGGGCTTCAGAAGGAGCAGGAAGGGAATGGGAGAGTGGAATGGGAGGGTTGGAAATGACTAAAATTCATTATATGCATGTCCTTGAGACTGTCAATGAATCAGGAAAAATAAAATGAAAAACTACACATAAACGAAGGAAGGAGTGTCAAAGAAAGTCACATATTAAGCAGATAAAAGCAAGGGAATAGGAATAAGTAAAACCCTTTAAGGGAAACATGACACTATCAAGGGATGATCATGGGTTTGCTCATGACAAAATCAGTCCAGAATGTTTGACCTCCAAAAAAAAGGGGGGGGGCTTGTTTATGGTGGTTGATTACTTTAACTGAACACTCTCTCAGATTACCTGCAATTGCTTTAGGCAAGAAGGTAGAGATGGGTGAGGAGAAGAAGCAGGGGATGATTTACATGCTACAGATTTTATAGACTGGCCTTGCCAAAGGCAGGGGTTAGCACAATGCAATTATTGTGTCAATCAATGGCTACAACTGCTCTGAGAAACTTAATGGTGTTTGGTAAGTAGCCACTCTTCTGGAAAAGTCCCTCTACCTTTTAAAGATGAATCATTTGCTTCCAGAAAACACTACACTTATGGGAAGTTCAGTTCAAACCCAGAATTAAATTCTGTTGCCCAAGTATGGTCTGATTTCATGGGAGTGGGGGTGTGGCTGGGGAGGAGGATCAGACTCTAAAAGGACATTGAAAATCTCCTTTCCACCCTTCCCAACAGCCTTTTGGAGGCTGACTCTGCTGCACCTGAGAACACCAGGACTGTAATAGCCGCTCCGGAACCACATTCCTTCTCTTACCTTCCATTACCACTCTGCCTGTCCAGGGAGTGCAGGGGGGACTGGGTGAAGAGCAAAGGCATGTGAGAAGAAGTGGAGGTCTGTAGTAGAGGTTAAAGAAACATGCCAAGTAGACTTGGAATAAATTAATCTCTTGATATGCATGGTGATTCTCAACATGCATGCATATGTGTCTTTTACTAATTCCAGAAAAGTTGTTGAACTACTATTTCTGAGACTCCCTTCCTGTTCTCTACTCAATATTCTTTGTGATATTCCAGTTAAAGATCTTTTACAGTTTTATTTCCTCTTCGATTTCATATTATAGAAATAGATATATAGTTATATATCTCTAGATACACTTATATTTCATATTATTATAATCTAATGTGTTAATCATTTGGAAGAGGAAATAAATCTAAGTTTCACATTCCTTTACTTTCTTTTGTCTGTATCGTAACCATTTCAGACATAGCTTTACAACAAAAAAGTGTCTTGTATTTATTTATTGGTATGTGTGCACATGCATAAGTGCACGTGCCATCACAGGACATGTGTCAAAGTGAGAGAACAGCTTGAGAAATTTGAATGTGAACTTACATTCATTACTTTAAACTATAAATATTACCTTAGTTTTTTTTTTTGGAAAGCTCTTTAATATAATGCAGATATCCTTTTTTTTTTCTTTTCTTTTTGGATTTTCGAGACAGGGTTTCTCTGTAGCTTTTTGGTTCCTGTCCTGGAACTAGCTCTTGTAGACCAGGCTCGCCTCGAACTCACAGAGATCCGCCTGCCTCTGCCTCCCGAGTGCTGGGATTAAAGGCGTGCACCACCACTGCCCGGCTCAGATATCCTTTTCATAGATGTGGATTTAGAATTATTCTTTGTAATAGCAGTTGTGTGATATTTTGTCTATATTCTGACAAATAAAGCTTGCTTGGGGTCAGAGGGCAGAGCTAGCCACTGGTTAACCATAGAAGTTTGGTGAACTGGAGAGAGAGAGAGAGAGAGAGAGAGAGAGAGAGAGAGAGAGAGAGAGAGAGAGAGAGAGAGAGAACAGGAAGTAGTAAGGCAGGGCTGAGACAGGATCTCTGCCATTTTGGTTGGAGAACCGAGTGAGGTAGGAAGCAGCTGTCTACTGCTCCCAGTTCTCTGGTTCTTATTCCAATATTTGACTCCTGAGTTTTTTTATTGATTAGCATGAATTAGATTAACATACCAAATAGTCATATTCTACCAAATTATGGTTTTATTGTCTGTTCAGGTCATATACTTACATGTCCACCGTTTTGTGGTGAACATGTACCCTGTGTTGGCTATTCACTATAAGCTAGTAGCAGGCTTATTTTGCAAGTTGGGCTCTGGAGAGGCAGTTGGTAGACAGACTTTTATATCAGCTTGTCTCTGCTGTGTCTGGCTCCCTGATTCAGAATAAGTGAATGAACTGTGGTCTGAAAGGTGGAAACTTAGCCCTCATCATTGTAATTAATTTCATGCTACTAGAGATGGGGGGGTGGTAAGGAGCTGACAGCCCTCTGCCAGCTAAGCCACCCCAGTTATTGTAATTAGAGGCCATTGATGCACACAATAAAACATGGGCTGGTTCCTCACCTCTTTTAATTTGAAGGTTTATTATTATTCATGTTAAATTCTCTTCCTTGTTTCACTTCCATTAATAACACTTCAGAGTCAGCTGACATTATCTTGTCTACTTTTGACTTGCATGTTTGCAGGACTTGGGTAGGATGCATAGAAACCAAAACCAGATGCAATTTTCACTTGCTAAATTCCCAAGCATTGTAATTTTCAAAAGTTTGTATTAAGAATGAATTTGTCAGGTGTTTTCACTTTTTCCTTAGTCCCTTGTGCAATTTCTGCAACATATCAGAAACGAAATACATACTTGTTGAAGACATGGGTGGATGAATGGATCTACTATTAGTTTGGGGTTTAACTATTGATGAATATTTGGACCAGTGAAGCTGCTTCCTTCCACAGTTAAAAAAATCACTGTATTTTGACATTGTATTAATTTTTTTTTGCTTTTGAAAATTCTACTTGTAATTGACATACAGCAATTATATATTTATGATGTAGAGTGATGTTTTAATATATGTACATATAATGCTCGTATTCCCCACCTCAGATGTTGATAATTTCTTGGTGATGATAAAAATCAAGATCATCTCTTTTAGCTATCTTGAAATATATGTTTCTATTAGCTGTAACAACCCAACAGAGCATATGTAGTAGAATATCAAGAGTTATTTTCCTATCTGTAAATTTGTACCGGTTGACACATTTCTTGTTCTCCCCTGTCTACACTACTCTCCCAGCCTCTGTGAGTTAGGCAACTATCTATCCCTATGATTAAATAATTGAGGCAATTACCTTAATAGAGGAAAAGATTTATTTTATCACAGGCTCAGGTTCAACCTCTGTTACTTGAAAAACAAAATGGTTTGTTAGGGCTCGGGGTTTCAGAAGTTTGCATCCACGCTTTCTTGGCTCTGTGGATTTGAGCTGTGGCTGCTCAGTACATCATACTGAGAACATTTAATAGAAGAGACCAGTTTGCTTCATGTTGACCTGGGATTGACAAGAAACAGGAAGCGGCCAGGATCCTGGTATCTCATTCATAGTATGGCTCTGAAGACTCGACTTTCTTATACTAGGTTTACCTGCTAAGAGTGCCACCACAAAGGCTGGGGACCAAGCCTTCAACACATGGGCCTTTGGAGAACACCAAAGGTCTGATCAAAAGACTACAGTGTTCAACTCTGTGACATCATCTTTTCAGATTCCTCCTATAATTGCTATCATGTGGCATTTTGTTTGTGACTGGCTTGCTTCACTTAACATGATGAGCTCTTGTTCCTTCTGTGTTATTCCAAACGACAAAACTTCATTCTTTTTTAGGATTATCCCAGTGTACACATGTGCCTCATTTCCCCCACCCATTCATCAGTTGATGGACACTCAGGTAACGACGCTGTCATGACTACTGTGGCAGCGCTGCACTGGACATGGCCATGCAGATGACTTTCCAGGCCTCTGCTTTCTTTCTCTTAACTCACGAGTTGCACTGCTGGCTCAGACAGTAGCCCTTTCTTCAGTTTGCCAAGGAAACTTGTATACTGCCTTCCATGCTGACTGAGCTCACTTACATCCCTTCCGACAGTGCCTAAGAGTCCTTTTCTCGCATCCTCCCAGTGTTCGTTATTTTATGCCTTTTTGATATAGCGACTCCAACCAGAATGCAGGAGTACATTATTGTTTTGATTTCACTGATAATTGGTGATAGGGAACCTTTTTTGTTCATTTATCTGCTGGGTGCTTCTTTTGAGAAATGTCTGGTCTTTGTCCTCTATTTAGAGGTAAGTAGGTATAGTCCAGCAGTCAAAATTTACCATCTTCATCATGGTCAAAATCTGTTGTCTATGGGGAGGAATGACAAACTACATCCCCAATAACCAGGTCCAACCTGCTGCCTGTTTAGTATAGTTTATTCTGCAAATGACTTTGAAATACCTATGTGTGGCTGTAAACAATCAGAATTGCAGTCTCTCTGGTGGGTAAAAACTGTAGAAAGGTTCATTCCAGTGGCCACTGCCATGTTCATTCTTTCTCATGTGACTTTCAGTTGCTTTTGTGTAGAAGTTGCAGTTGAGGAGGGGCTCACAAAACCTGAGACTTTTCTCTCTAGTTCTTTATATAAAAGTGCCACTTTCTATATAGTTAATCACAGATCTACTTTTGAGGGTTCAGTTGTTCATACGGCTCACTTATTAGATATTTGAAAGCTAGAGAAGTCCACTGAATTGCTAAATTCCTATTTTTTGTAACAACTTGAAAATTATGTTTGTAACATGTTTTCTTTTCTTTTTTATTACCCTAACTCAATGAAAAAGCCTACAGAAATTTTTGTTTGTTTGTTGTTATTGTTTTTTTTTTTGGAAAGGCACTAGTACTGGATCTTGCACATCAGGTTTGTTCAGCTCCACTTACACCAAGTCTAGCAAAGCATCTGGGACCCTTCTGGCTTCTCAAGGTTCCTTCCAGGCACCTGCCTGAACTACGGTCACATGCTAGAAAGACAAAAGTTTCAGAATATCATTTAAGACAAAGGTTTTAGTATTGGGGACTTTAGAAAGCCTGTGAAAAGCTGAAGATCATGCATATATGTAGGTGTATAAAAGTTGGCATGTTTTATATTTTAGTTTTGATATTTTAATTTTTCATTAGTTTCATTTTTCTACAGTGGAAGTACTGATTTTCACAAGATTCCTGGTACCAAGGCTGACACGTTAGGAAGAAGACAGCTCCACTATTGTCATTCTCAGACAAGTTTCTGTCAGGAGGTCTACAGAATGTTCTCACGGGCATCTACTCCTAGTTTGTACTTGCTTTTTGTAGTTCTTGAAACAATCTCGCTCTGTAGCCTAGCTTGGTCTGGAATTTCCTGTGGAGATCAATCTTGCCTGAAGCTCACAGTGACCTTCCTGTATGGGTCTCTCAAGTGATACTGGTTTTGAATTATGGCCATTTCAGAATCCATTTTTACATAGTACTGTTTATTGTTTTCCACAGAAACAGATTCAGCTTCTAAATTTCTATAAAAATATGTTTCAAGCATAGTGGCTCATGACTTTGATCCCACCTTGGAAGCCTGCAGCTGGAAGATTGGCATGACTTCATGTTCTGCCTAGGCTGTGTAGTGTGAGACAAGCCCGGACAGCATGGCAAGGTTCAGTCTCTGGAAATTTCCACAGGAGAAGATCCTATAGTTTTGTATCCATGAACGCAATGGCAGGTTGTCTGAAGGCAGAAATTCTCTCTAACGTGTTACTTATTTTATGTGTATAAATTGCACAGTGGGAGTCCTTGGGAGTTACAGTGTTTGGAAGCCACTATATAGCTGATAGGTATCATACCTGGGTACTCCACAAGAGCAGCAAGCGCTGCTAAGCTCTGTGCTGTCTTTTCAGCCCTGAGATCCTTTTGCTTTGTGGCAGCCCAGATTTTTCTGTTAAGACTTTCAGCTGATTGGACAAGGTCCTCTTACATGGTTGAAAGTAACCTGCATTACTCAGAGTCTACTGGTTTATGTGCCAAGTGCATATATAGCGTATAGAACACCTTTCTCTTTAACACGTTCTGCTAATTTATTTTAGTTTTACACTCTCTCTCTCTCTCTCTCTCTCTCTCTTGCTCTCTCTCTCTCTCTCTTTCTGTGTGTGTGTGTCTGTGTGAGTGCACACGCATGCGTGCACACATATAGATTCTATTGTGCCACACTATTCTTGTGGAGATTTGAATAAACATTTACTCACCTCAGATAAGGAATCAATGGCAGACCAAAGTAAATATACCACTGAAATTCAATGCGATGAACTAATGAGTTTTATTGGAGTTGCTTATAGGAATATGGGTGAGGGTTACTTGCAGGAACAGAAATGGCTCAAAGAAAGCTCCATTCCCAAGAGCCCACCTGGCTTGAAAGCTGAAGCCTAGGAAGTCACTGCATGATCTGATCAACAGGTTTGCTAGTGTGTCTTCCAAGGCAGCTTGGCTGGGCTGTGCCTGTTCTAGGCAACTCAACTTGTCTGAGAGTGTCAGCACTCCTTACTACTTATTAAAGCTTGAGGAGAGAGGGTCCTAGTGTATCTGGTCAGCTTCAGGGACTTCCTGAAATTTTTGAGTTGTTTACTTTTTAAAAACGTTTCTTTTTTAGCTTACAGAGCTTCTCTGCAGGGTGGAGTGTTTCTCTT
This sequence comes from Microtus pennsylvanicus, assembly GCF_037038515.1. Classification (NCBI taxonomy): domain Eukaryota; kingdom Metazoa; phylum Chordata; class Mammalia; order Rodentia; family Cricetidae; genus Microtus; species Microtus pennsylvanicus. The sequence continues at coordinate 101,850,951 of NC_134583.1, read as the reverse complement.
TAGAACGCAAGTCTCTCCCCAAGTTAGAATGTTGTTGAGTTTAAGGCCAGCCTGGTAGACCATAGAGAGTTCCAGGCCAGTTAGGGTTATATAGGGAGACCCTGTCCCAAAAACAACAACAAAATAAACAAAAATCCCAAACACAAAACTGTTAAAATTCATAGGCATCTAAAGCATATTGGCGCATTACCTCTGACTCCTACTCCTTAGTTTCTCTCCCATTTTAACACCCTTGTCCAGAGCCATTGCATTTATGGGAGACAGGCTATTGTGACAGGAAGGAAAACAAAAACTAAGGAACTGATGACCTAATCTGTGAATATGCTATCTTAACAGGCAAGGGAATATTAACTTTGGTTATGAACTGACCTTAAAATAGGGAAGGGTTCTAGATTATCCAGTTGGGCCCATTGTACTTACAAGTCTTTACACGTGGGAGAACAAGCAAGAAGAGAACACTGAGGGTGATAAGGCTTAATGGAGACTGAATGTTGTACCCACCCTTCCCAAGCTCATGGGCAAAAGTCTAAACACTCTGTGCGATTTGAGATGGGGTAGGTGTTCTGTCTTAGTAATTTCTATTGCTAAGATACAACATGACTATGGCAACTTTTTTTTATTTTTTAAGTATTTTATTATTTTTTATTTTTAAGAATACATGTATTATTAGATAATGTTTTTATTGTTTTTTATTGTGCTATACATTTTCTCCCTCTTTTCTCTTTCTCTCCTCTCATCTTCTACCCTCTCCCATGACTCCCACACTTCCAATTTGCTCAGGAGATCTTGTCTTTTTCTCTTTTCTACTTAGATCCATGTAAATCTCTCTTAGGGTCCTTTTGTTGTCCAGGTTCTCTGGGGTTGTGGACTGTAGGCTGATTTTTCTTTGCTTTATGTCTAAAAGCCACTTATGAGTAAATACATATTATAGTAGTCTTTCTGGGTCTTGGTTACCTCACTCAATATGTTTTTTTTTCTAGATCTATCCATTTGCCTGCAAATTTCAAGATGTCATTATTTTTTACTGCTGAGTAGTACTCTGCTGTGTAAATGTACCACATTTTATTTATCCACTCTTTGGTTGAGAGGCATTTAGGTTGTTTCTTTGTTCTGGCTCTGACAAATGATGCTACTATTAACATAGTTGAGTGCATGTCCTTGAATTCAGCCATGAATGAGCTTCCTTTGGGTATATTTCCAAAAATGGTATTGCTGGGTTTTGAGGTAGTTTGTATCCTCGTTTTCTGAGAAATCTCCATACTGATTTCCAAAGTAGCTGTACAAGTTTGCACTCCCACCAACAATGGAGGAATGTACATTTTACCTCAGCATAAGTTGTCAATCAGTATTTTTGATCTTGACCATTTTTACAGATATAAGATGGAATCTCAAAGTTGTTTTGATTTGAATTTTTCTGATGGCTAAGGATGTTGAGCATTTCCTTAAGTGTCTTTCAGCCATTTGAGATCCATCTGTTGAGAGTTCTCTGTTTAGGTCTGTATTCCATTTTTTAAATTTAATTATTTGTTCTTTTGATGTCAAGTTTCTTGAGTTCTTTGTATATTTTGGAGATCAGCCCTCTGTCTGATGTGGGGTTAGTGAAGATTTTTTTCCCATTCTACAGGCTGCCGTTTTGTCTTGTTGATTTTGTCCTTTGCTTTATAGAAGCTTCTCAGTTTCCAGAGGTCCCATTTATTAATTGTTTCTCTCAGTGTCTGTGTTACTGTCATTATATTTAGGAAGCGGTCTCTTGTGACAATGCATTCAAGTGTACTTCCCACTTTCTCTTCTATGAGGTTTAGTGTGGTTGGTTTTATGTTGAGGTCTTTGATCCATTTGGATTTGAGTTTTGTGCAGGACAATAGATATGGATCTATTACTATTCTTCTACATGCCAATATCCAGTTATGACAGCACCATTTACTGAATGTATTTTCTTTTTTCCATTTTATATTTTTTGCTTCTTTGTTAAATAACTGGTGTTCTCAGGTGTGTAGATTAATATCTGGGTCTTCTATTCAATTTCATTGGTCTTCTCTGTGTGCTTTTGAGCCAATACCAGGGTGTTTTCATTACTGTAGCTCTGAAGTAGAGTTTGAAGTCACGGATGCCTCCAGAAGTTCCTTTAGTGTACAGAACTGCTTTGGTTATCCTGGGTTTTTTGTTTTTCCACATGAAGTTGAGTATTGTTCTTTCAAAATCTGTGAAGAATTTTTCTGGGTTTTGCATTGATTCTGTAGATTGCTTTTGGTTAGATTGAGCTATGGCAACTCTTATAAGGAAACATTTAATTGGAACTGATTTACAGTTCAGAGGTTTAGTCCACTGCCATCATGGTGGGAAGCATGTCTGCACACAGGCAGACATGGTGCTGGAGAATTAGCTGAGAGTCCTGCATCTTTCAGACAGCAGGAAATGCTTTGTCTCACTGGGAGTAGCTTGAGCACAGGGGACATCAAAGTTTATCCCCACAGCGACACACTTCCTCCCACACGAATAATTCCACTTCCTATGGGTCTTTGGGTGCCATTTTTATTCAAACCACCACAGGGTCTTTGGAAGAGGAATAGGGTCAGAGGAGCTCATGTAGTGAGAGACTCTTATGATGTCATGATTAGCGTCCTTCTAAGAAGGCACTGATGTGTGAGGACAGTGCAAGAAGATGACCATCTGCAAGCCAGAAAGTGTGCCCTAGCACAACCTGACCATGCTGGTTCTTGATCTTAGACACACAGCCTCCAGGCCTGTGGGAAGTAAAACCCTGTGTTTAAACCACATACTTGGGACAGAAGAGCGAGTTGACTAAGATGAGGTATGAGAAAGACTTTTGCAAGATCATTGGCTTTGAACATAGGGAAGTGACCATGAGCTGATGAAAGTAGGCAGCCTTGGGCCAGAAAAGGAATTGCTGCATCAGTCTACCAGAAAGGCATGCAAATCCAGAGATGCCTTGAGTACAGGCTGGGAGATAAACCCTGTTCTGTGACCGAGTACCCAGAAAATAATGTGGCTTTGTTATTTTAGGCTACAAAGGGTATAATAGTTGTTGTAGCTTCAGAACAAACAAATATAGGTACTAAATATAGGATAAAAAGGGCTGAGCATTTAATGTTTCAACCACTTCAAATCTATTAAAGTTCAAACTATATTTCTTAAAAATAGAAAGAGCATGTCAGCTGCTGAGCAAGGCTGGCATTGTTAGGGGGAATGTCACACTTGTGGGAGAGAATGTTCCAACCCCTTCAGAAGACTGTTAGCACACCTTTGACATAGTTCTTTTTATTTCACTGAAACTCTGGGGAGAAATTTGCAAGGAATCAGCTAAGATTACTGTACCACACTGACTCACTCCTTCAGGCAACCCAAGGGAGACTGCTTTTGTATAATCCTAAATGGAGCGTGCCCTAAAGTGGTTCATGTCTGCCACATCCCCTTTTCTTTTCTGGGTCTGGATTTCATCATGTAGCTGTGGCCCTGGCTAGTCTGGTACTCAATATGTAGACTAGTCCAACCTCAACACAGTCACTCATCTTCAGCCTCTCTGCTGACAGAAGTGTAGGATATGCAACCACATCTACCTGCCAATTAAATTTCGATCATGACCTTGAACTGAAGATGCCCAGAAACATTCACATTTGCCACTTTTCCCTTTGAATGTATGTCCTTACACTGAACATGCTCCAAAGGCATCTACTCCAGTTCTTTCTTTAATGAATAGTAGAGGCAACACAGAGGGAGAATAGAGCTTTCTGAATGATTGCTGTGCTCCGTTCCTCCCTTTCAGCTGTGCTATGGCTTTGCACTCACCAAGGTGCAAAACTATTGCATTTGGTTATAAGGGAAAGAGTACATTTTTTTTTTACCAAGCAAATACTTCATACAAAATATCAAAGTCTGTGCTTATTCCCCACCCCATCCCACCCTGTGTTGTTTGTATTAATCCAAGGCATTTATTTTAAACACTATCTAGGGAATTCCACTAGGGCTTACAGTTCAGTATTATGAAATATTTTTAAGAAGGAAATTAAGAATTTTATTTGCAATTAATTTTTATATTTACATTTCAAAACAATGATTTGTTGCTATTATCTTGACATAACTAATCACTTAAAAGTTTCTGTTTGCCTAGCTTCTAAAAGCAGAGAATAAATAATTGCAAGACTTTCTTAATTAGTAATACTATAACAACTGTGTCCTCTTCATGTTGAGTCGACCTTATTCTACTTATTTTTTTTATAAATACCCTGTGAAAGAGGGGCTCTGGTTTAGCATTGAAGAAGGTGTGATACCGTGCCCAGTGCGGTGGAGCTGGCAGTCTAAACCCAGGCTAGCTGATTGCTGAGACAGTGACTTGAACCATTTCCCTCACCACACACACACACACACACACACACACACACACACACACACACACACAGCAACTAAACCATGCTCTTAACCATAGGCATAGCATTAAGTAGCATTTTTAAAAAGAGGGTTATCTATATTCTTCTATTTATCTATGTATGTATCCATCCACCTACCCACCCATCTACCCACCCCGCCATCCACATATCCATTGATTTTGTTTTTCAGAGAGAGGCCAGTCTGGTTTAAGCAAGAAAATTCCTGGTCAAGTAGATTGAGTTTAAAGTCATGAAAAGAGTGAACATCTTCCTTTCCTTCTATAATTTCTCTTGCCATTTCTTAGTAGAAAAGTTATTCTTAAATGATTTTGTTATCTGTGTTCTTTCTTCTTGTCATCAAGAAGAGGAGAAAACCCAAACCATGATATTGAACTCTGAGTGTTGACCATAGACCTTTGAATTGCCCCAACAGGAGTACTACTGGGTAGTAAGAAGTCTGTTAAAAACGGAAGGTTTGTGAGTTCAAACCTTGCAACTTATGTAAAATTGGGAATCACTATACCTTAACTTTTCTCATCTGGAAAATAAACAGACCTTTTCTGGGCTGCTTTGGGGAAGAAATAAAGTGTTCTCAGAGTGCATGAACAGTGTAGCTGCTCCATGGTGTTAGGAGAACGCTTTCCTCCTCTCTCCACACCTTCCTCCAGAAGTGGGTAACTTGATTCTGTGCGCTAGACATAGAGCTGGCACTTTCTAGTTCTGTGGATTAGAGCAGCTTTCTTACTCTCTGGAACACCCGTGTTTCTTTAATGTATAGAACAGGGAACAGATATATTGGTTTTGATTATCAAGTAGTGAATAATTATCTATTTCCTTTTTGTCCTTTTGTTCCATCACTAGGGGAAAGCATCTCTATGGGCTTGAAGACTAAACCACTACTCAGTAAGAACAGGATGCTAATGCAGAGCTTGGAGGAGCGGTGCTGTGGCATAGTGGTAGAGCGCTCACCTTCACGTGGAATTACGAGTGGTACATGCAGTCTCACTGAGACGTATGGGTTTTTTCTTTTTTTCCTTTCACTTTTTGTTTTTGTTGGTTTTCTTTTGAGACAAGCAGGGTTAGCCCGGGTTATTCCCAGACCCATAGCAATTCTTGTCTCCCAAGTGCTTCGATTACAGGAGTGAACCAGCGCACCTAGCTCACTGTTATTAGTGGCTTTTCTGTTGCTGTGCCCAGACTCTAGAACTAAGGTAACTTATAGAAGAAAGAGTTATTAGGGGCTTGTGGTTCCAGGGGTTAGAGTCTACAGTGCTGAGGACTCCCTCAGTGAATAGCCTTTAAGACACCAGCCCACTTTGGGCATGGTCTCAGGTACTGTACATGCAAATGGAAAGCATGCATGCCCCCCCCTTTTTTTCTGTTGCATTTGGTTCCAGTTCCCAATGTGCATGCAGAGGACTGTGGATCGCTACTCTTACTGTGAGTCTATCCTCAAATAAACAAACTTTTGTTATACTTCATTTTGGGCTATTATGGAACTCGTTGATACTACTTCAGGGGACAGCTGGTGGCAGATAAGGAGGCTGGAGTTAGAAGCTGAGAGCTTACATCTAGAACCACAAAGCAAGAAACGAGAGCAAACTATTGAAATAAAGCCAGTCTTTTGACACCTCCAAGCCCACATCCAGTGATATACTTCTTCCAGCAAGTCCACAGTTCTAAGCCTTCCCGAACAGGGCTACCAAGCATTCAAAGGACTAGAATATGGGGATCACTGCCGCAGCCTGCACGGCCTGGATGCCAAGACTGGCAGGGGGTGCCAGGATTGAGACACGGAGGCTTCTTTTCAGGTGGAAGAGCAGCAACCTTTATTTTGCCCAGCAACCTTTTATACCTCTACTGCTTCTGTGGAGAAGCACAGAAAGAACACAAACATCCTTGTCAATTACAGACCACAGGAAAGTTCCACTGTCATTCAGGGGAGTGAGGGCAGCTGGGTCACAACAGATCACCTCATTCAAATCACCATATCATTATTCTTTTTGTTTGTTTTGTCTTATTTTGTTTGGGACAGAGTCCCACTGTGTACCTCTGCCTGGCCTGAAACTTGCTCCTATAGACCAGCCTGGTCTCAAGCTCACAGAACTTTGCCTCTTGAGTGCTGGGATTAAAGGCATGTTCCATTATGTGTGTGTATATATATATGACAGAGACTGAGTATATGTATGTGTGTATGTATGTATGTATGTATGTATTACAGTATATGCCTACAGAAGTCAGAGAAGATCAGAGGAGAACACTGAGTCCCTTTGAACTGGAGATACAGGTAGTTGTGAACCTCCATGTGATTGCTGAGATCCAAACCTGGGTTTTCTCAACTATGGATTTGGCTCTCTAGCTCACTATTCTTAAATTTAAATTTCTTCTTATTGCAGACAATTTCTTGAAACTCACAAATGAGCTGGACCTGGTGTTGAATATTTGTAGTCCCAGCTCCCAGGAGAGGGAGGCAGGAGTCCCAAGAGTTGGAGAACAACCTGGGGCTACACAGCAAGACCCTGCTGTCTCAAAAACAGAAAACCAACCAGCAAACAAACTCCACCAAAACTTATGAATGGCTTGTCACTTCCTTTAGAACAACCCAAACAACCTTTCCTTGTGTCCATTCAGAGACTCAAACCTCATCTGAAACTTCCCTCTCGCATCCCTCTTTTCCCAGTGTTGGGCAATGAGCCAGCAAGTTACTGCCCATGCCATAACTTGTCCCAAGAGAGCAACCTTCGTTTTCGTCTTCATCTCGACTCAACTGCTCAGTCATCCAGTCTTTCCCTGGCAGTCTATTGCTTTGGGGAAAATTCTGTTTTCCTTTTTGTCATCTATCCAGCTTGATCAGTGACCATGACTTTAACTCTTGATTACTGCTCAGCTGATTACTGTCATTTGTGACATTTTTCTCAAATTACATCTTTACTTTTGCAATTATTTGCCTAACATCTATTCCCCTGATAGATTATAAATCTTGTTCAACATTGGCTCTATAGTTTTGCAAGGAACTGCTTGTTTGTCCCGGCCGCCTAGAACCGAAATAACCACACAGAAACTGTATTAAGTAAATCACTGCTTGGCCCATTAGCTCTAACTTCTTATTGGCTAGGTCTTACATATTAATTTAACTCATCTCCATTAATCTGTGCATCACCATGAGGTTGTATCCTACTAGCAAAGTTTCAGCACGTTTATCTCTGGCAGCAGATCCATGGCTTCTCTCTGACTCTGCCTCCTTTCTTCCAGCATGCCATTTAGTTTTCCCCGCCTACCTAAGTTCTACCCTATTATCAGGCCAAGGCAGTTTCTTTATTCATTAACCAGTAAAAGCAACACATAGATAGAAGGACATCCCACACCACTATAGTTCTCAGTACATGCTTGGATCATGATTTGCCCCATAAATGTCTATTGAGTAGATCCAGAAAATTTTTGGCAATGATGAGACCGAGACCTACAGGGGCTTATGTAAAAGGTGTCCACACTCATGGTGATGGCCAGCGATGAGACAGACAAGCATAGGAAAGAATTGAGTGACTGAGATTCTACTTGTTTGTGGTAATGTACCTCTTTCCCTCTAATAACATACTTGGCAGCCTTGCTACTGTACCTACAAATAAGATTTGCACACATTGCCCTCCAAACAATGCCCCTGGAAACCTCAGACCCCTACCTGCGTTGGGTTACACGTGCACCTCTCTCTGAGCAGTGGGCTAATTTGCTCCTCCCTTTAATGACCAATAGACTTGAACAGGTTCTATTCAAAGGCATTTTCAGTCTATCCTAATTAAAGAGTAACAGGGCTGATTTGGTTTGAGCTGGTTTTGAGTGCCTGGAAATAGGACAAAAACTACTCCAACTGAACTTGTAGGGAAAATCTCCTGCTCAAGTCCAGGTCTTCCTTGCCCCTCTCTGGGTGTAACACCACAGCGCTGGGGAGAGTCATGGCAGGGATAAGGCCTCCATTCTGTATTATCATGCTTCAGCCCAGCACTCTACAACATGCTTGGGACTCCAGCTTCTGTCTCCATGGTATCTCCACCTGGTTCTTGGTAGACTGCTCTTCTATCTCCTAGGACCTGCTGGGTATGGGAGCCAGAGGTTATCATCCATTGTGTGGTGGTTCTTACTGACTCAACAGGAGGTGCCCTCATGCCCATGCTGGGGCTGAATTTCTGCTTTAGCTTCTTTAATTGCAGGGTTTCACCTCCAGCAAGGTGTCTAGATCTTGGTCAAGTGCACCTAACTGCTCCTACAGTGTGTGTGTGTGTGTGTGTGTGTGTGTGTGTGTGTGTGTGTGTTAGGTAACACTTTCTTAGCAATTTCAACTGATCTTGGCTAGAGAACCTTGTGCAACTAGAACACCAGATCACGAGATCAATAGCCTACTTTCAGATCAGTACTAGAAACACTGAAATATACACCTTGCCTGAACTGTGGCACCCATTCTGATAGAGCTGAGTCAAATACCCACACCTTCTGAAGTATATTGAATGAACTATCACAATCTGAATTGAGTCCCCTATTGCCCTTAAGTCCCTACGTTGAAATTCTAAGCTTAGGCCCCTCAGATGTGATTGTATAAGCAGTTCTCCTTATATGGGTTGCTTAGCTACAAAGGGCAGCAGGCAAATATCAAAGTTATTCAGAAAAACAAACAAATGGACAAACAAACAAAAAACCCAATTAGTGGTATCTGCATTACACATGTGCATGTTTCCCTCTCATTATTATTTTTCTCTCCTTTTTCAGTCCCGAGCTCAAGTCCAGAGCCTGGAATTTCTGAATAACATGGTAAATTAGAAGCCTCCCTGATGTGGATGCAATAGAGAAAGAAAATAGGAAGATACACAGTAATATCTGTCCCAGGAGGAGATAAGGGCTGTAAACAAACGTAGTAAGTCAGGTAAGAGCTCTGTTGGGAAGCAGGCAGCAGGACTAAGATGGGAGAAAAACCAAAGCTGTAATCAGAGAAGGTGCCCGGGAGTGCAGAGAAAGAAATGGCCGTAAAGCCGACTTTCAAGGGACTGACAGGAGGTCTGGTGGGATGGCTCAGCGGATGAGCACTGGCTGCTCTTCCAAAGGACCTGGGTTTCATTTTCAGAACCTGTAGTTATATTTCATTTGTGGTTCAATAAATAAAGCTTGCCTGTAAATCAGAGAGTAAAACAACTGCCCTAGTCAGCCTTACAGACCAGGCAGTGGTGACACACACCTTTAATTCCGGTAGCCACACTAGTTTGCCGTAGAAACTGGGTGGCAATGGTGCACACCTTTTATTCCAGCACCAAAGAGGCATAAAAGACAGGAGGAGACACCTCTCACACACAGTCTCATTCTGAGAACTCCCGGAGGCAGGAGGACCATTTCAGACTGATGTAGAGGTAAGAGCCAGTGGTTGGCTGTTTTCCTTTTTTGACATTTAGGTTGAACCCCAATATCTTTCTCTAGGTTTTTATCAATCATGATACAAGCATCCACATGGTGGCCCACGACTGTAACTTTAGGTCCTTGGGATCTGATATCCTCTTCTGATGTCCATGAACAGCATGCACTTCTTGTATTGTACAGACATACATGTAGGCCAAATACCCACACACGTGCAATAGAATTAGAAACAACAGAGGCTGAAGGGACTCAAACACTCCCCACCAGTGGACTGTGGCAGAGTGAATCGCATCTGGGAAGTCTGAGCAGCTGGAATTATATGTTCAGTCTTTATCTCAGACTGTGAGCAAAACCTGACGTCAAAGGTGGTTTGGAATTTCCTGACGTCCTGTATGGGGAGCACGCCCCACAGGAGGCCTCAAGTTAAATAAGTGTGAAAGAGACCCATTCCTTACATTACTGGATTTCTAGTCGGAGGAACTGGAGGGCCAGGCTCAGAGATGTGTGTTGACAGGGGCCCTGTGAATGCATTGCATGTCGAGTATTTTATTTATAAATGAATGTTCAAGATACAGTCGCCTCTTTTAACACAGAGCAAGATGAGTTAACTCAGATTATAGAATAATTAGTATAACTGCTATGTAGATATGGCAAAACCTTAAAAACATATACAAATCATTAAAGCGTAGAAATGCTGATCTAAAGGAATCAAATCTGACAAGGATTCAGAATCATGACACTAGGGACAACCTTAATAGTTTTAAGATTTCTATTTTCTCTGTGGTAAAATGGGAAAACCATTACCAAATCTGCTTGCCTCTGTCTCGTCATGAATTCATTGAGTCCCGTTTGTTTTTCACCCAGTGAAAGATGTTTATTGGGTATGCTCTACCCCTTAGTAAGATGTTCTGTACAGTTACAACGAGTTGTTTCCAGGGAGAGAAATTTACTTCTACAATTTTTGTACAATAATCTGGTGCTTCTTGATAATGACATTCATTTCAAAAGATTGTGAGAGCACATTTAAATTAAAATAAGACATTTCTTCTCCCTAGCAAATATGAAGATCAAATGTTGGTAGATGAGGGCTTTATGGTTAGAAGGTGCTGTTTCTTATTTCACAGTGAGAACACACAGAGAACCCACATTTAACCCTATCTTATGTTCACATGGGCCTGGGGAACCTCACGACACTCTGCAAGATCCTTCCTGGAGGAGTCAGAGCTAAGCACTTTGACCAAGGCACAGTAGTAGAGAGTGTAACCGAGCCAGATATGATAGGAAAGGTCAGGCGAGTGTTCTGTGCTGAGAACAGGAAATGAGCTGTTTGAGACCAGGGGTTTTTGGGTCAGGGAAGGTAGGAGGAAGGACACCATCCAGATTTCTCAGTGGAATGATGTAATAGATATGGGTCAAAAGGATACAGAGGTGAGTCAAAGACACCTAAAAAATACCTCAAAAAGGAGTTTGTTAGACTTGGTTACTTCTGTGTTTTATTGTTTTATAGAAACCTGTTTTAATCTGTTTGTGTTATTATAATAAAATGCTTAAAATTAGTAATTAATAAGGTATGGAAATCCACTCTTCTGATTCTAGAAGCTGTAAAGTCCAATATCAGGGTAGTGTCAGGACCAAGCAAGCACCTGTGGTTTCTGGTGAAGCCTTGCTACATCCATAGGATGGGAGCACCAAGGACAGAGAGAACACTGTGTCCTGTGACGGAGGAAAGAAACACATAAAAGGGTCCAGCTTTCTCCTCCTGCCCTTCTCAAAGGTCACCCGTTGGCTCTGCTCGCATGATTTAATCACCTCTTAAAGGGCCCTTTCCTTAATACCATAACATGGGTTTAGACTCTAACATATTAGTTATGGAGGGACGTACATGTTCAAACCATGGGCAGCATGTGAAAGTTTTGCTTTTCAGCCTGTCCCCAAGGAATACTTATTTCTGGGTGTCCTACTAGTATATGAAGAATAACAATGGGACACAGTTCAGCTAGATGGTTGAGCCTACCCTGATGGGGAGCTTTGTAGGACAATGTATCACTGATTCTGTGGGGAAGGCAAAGATTTTTAAATCCTCACAATTTTTCAGTTAATTGGCCATGTAACCCTTTGTGCTAACAGGGCAGTCACAGTGGGCCTTTTGTCTTTGTCTAACCACCATTTTCCATAGATGTGTGTTTGTCCTGCTGGGCCAGAGCTGACCCTTGAATCCTAGCACTGTCCTTTCCAGCATGGCTCTTGCTAGTTCCTCTGCTCTTCTGCTTTAAGTCCTAGTAATTATAACAACTAATAACCATCCAGTCTCGGCCACCCCACTACTATGCGAAGTTCAGAACACTCCACATGCAATATGCCACTGATTTCCTCAGAACGAGCAGGATGAGAAAAATCCAACTCAGGGTACAGACGTAGAGCCTCGGAAAGGTTAAATGATTCAGCAAAGGTCACTCAGCTAAAAGTGGTAGGACTGGGATTGAGCTCAAGTTTGTGTCCTTTTGTCTTGCCCTGTTGCCTCCCAGGAGGCCGAACTGAAGCTGGAAGTAGGGAGGTGGGAATTGTTGGGTTGTGCCTCACAGCTTCTTTCTCTCATACCCTCCCTCAGAAACAGAGAGCATGCCCTGAATGTCATCTCTGCCGCCTTGTCACTTGGCTTCTCCTCAGACGCCACGGTTGACCTTCAACATGGTGACACACGAGGCAGCTCAGACCGTGTTCCAGCAGCTCTGATCATCCCCTGGTTTCCCCACATTTTGAGTGGAAATGATTTCTCTCCCTAACTTCTCTTACTTGACCTTATTCTGTTGTTTGTATCTTGACCAAAAAGGGCGTTTCTTTTTTCTGATGGATGATGGGTCTACACATTGGGCAGCTCAAGTGTGCCTGAAGCAGTTTCCTGCTACACGCAAACTCCTTTTCTTAGATCCCAGCCCCATTCTGCCTGCCACAGTCCTTTGCACTCGTTCTTGCGAGCAGCTCATTACCTGTGCCTATTAGCCCAGATGGCGTGCTTATGCAAATGAAAGCCTAGCTTTGTTTTAGAGTTCCTTTCATGGACCGAGTAAACACAATTCTGAGCAGCAGCCTTCATTTTTCTGCTTGACCTCAGTCATTCAGGATACAGGCTTGATGCCTGGTCTTCTTGAGATGCTGGTGCTAAACCCAATTATTTATATATTTATAACTTAAAAGCAAGAGAACATATAATATAAAAAGCATACTTTTGCCAAGAAGGAGAGTTAAGATTTTGGGAAAATTGGTGAGGTTGTTGTAATGGTTAGTGTTGTCAGCTTGACAGAAATCTAGAGTCACCCAGGAGTTGGGCCTCTGGCCATGCCTGCAGGAAATGCTTGACTGTGCTATAACGTAGGAAGACACATCCTAACAATGTGAAGGTTATTCTCCCAGTGAGGAATCCTGGACTCTATCAAATGCAAACAACAGGCTAAGCACTAGCATGCATTCATTGCTCACTTCTCCTGACTGTGGACACGACGTGACCAGCTGCTTCTCGCTCCAGCACCATGGTGGGCTCTATCTACCCTGAGTTGTTGAAATTAACCCTTCCCCCTTCACATTGCTTTTGTCGGATATTTAATTATAGCAACCTGAAAGAAATAAAAACATTAGTTTTAACTCATGAGAGAACCTTAGAGTGAGCCCAGGTGAAGATGGAGTGATGAGAGACTACCAAGGACAGCTTGTGATATTTTCTTTTAGCCTTGTTTTAGGAGGGTGCAGTGGTTTGAATGAGAATATCCTTCATAGGCTCCTCATGTATTTGAATGCTTGGTTCCCAGTTGGTAGAACTGTTTGGGAAGGATTGGGAAGTGTGGTCTTGTAGGAGGTGTGTCACTAGGGCGGGGGGGGGGATGGGCTTTGAGATTTCAAAAACTCATAGCATTCTCCCCACTCCCACTCCCACCCTCGCTTCCTGTTTGTTGATAAGGAAATAAACTCTTCTATCCTTGCCTATATATAACCTGTTAATAACCCTGCCTCTCGATAGCCATGCCTACTTGCCTGATGCCATGCTTCCTGTCATAGTGATCATGGACCCACCCTCTAAAACTGCCTAAAGCCAGAAAATAATAAGGAAAGAAAATTCACTCTTCTGATTCTAGAAGCTGGGAAGCCCATTAAAAAAATAAACAAGAATAAAATACAAAACTCTTTCTTTTGTAAGAGGCCTTGGTCTTAATGTCTCTTCCCAGCAAGAGAAAACTAAGATGGGGGGGCAGATTATAGAATGTGTGATACAAAAAATAATTGCTTCATCTTACGCTCACTAGACAGAGCCTCTATCATTGAGTACATGACCAGTCCTCTCTTTTCACTTTTATAGACAGAATTGTAGTTTCATTTCTGGTACTGTAATAGAACACCCCGACAAAAAAGCATTTTTAATGGAGAATGGGTTTATTTGACTATAATTCCAGGTTATTAGCTACTTTCGAAGAAGCCAAGGCAGGCATTTGAAGCAGCTAGTCACATCCATAGAGAACAGAGAGAATATGAAGGCACGCTGCTCAGTTCAGTTTTTGTCTTTTATACAACTCAGGACCGAAACCCAGGCAAGGATTCCACCCACTTTTAGGCTGGGTCCTCAATTATCTTAACAATCCCCACAGACATGCCTATAGGCCAGCCTGGTCTAGACAGTGTCCCATGAACATTCTCCTCCCAGATGGTTCTAAACTGTGTCGATATTCCAATTAAAATTAACCATTGTAGATAAGATAGGGTGTAACTAAGTTGCTCAAGAGGACCTTGAACTCAAGATATAGTCTAGGCAGGCCTTATTTTGAGATCCTCCTCCCTCTGTCTTCCAAGTAGCTGATATTTCAGGCTTGGCTGAAAGTATCATTTTGTTGAATGGGAACTGTAAACTTGACAGTCAATGTTTGAATTTATGATAGAAATTTCCAGAAGGCCCAAGAACTTTTCTGTTTTAATAAAATTCTTGAAATTTGTATCTTATTGCTGGGGTTGACTCTGTTTGGGAGAGTCCTCCTCCTGTCCCTCTGATGTGCTCCACTGCTGTGACTGGGAAGGTAAATTGGCCTAACTTATAGGGCAGTAGTGGGTTATACCATTGTATGAATAATTCTTCTTCGGGGCTTCAGTTTCCTTATGTGAGATGTGATAAAGTTTGACTAAGGTTCTTTTCACCTCTGAGAAGAACTAAAAAGTTTTTCCTTCCTCATCTAAAAAACACTTTGTATATTTGAAACCAGAATATCATTCTATAGTTTCCCCCTCCCCTTTCCTCTTTCCAAACTGTTCTATTCTTTAGCATTCGAGCCCTTTTTGATTTTTTTCTTTGTTTACTTTCTCTCCTAAACATACAAATACAATCTGCTCAGTCTATAAAATGTTGCTTGTGTATATGTTTTCAGGGCTGACCATTTGGTGCTGGATAACCAATTGATGTCCCTTTTCCTGAGGAAGACTTTTTCTCTCATTCTCAGCATTCCTTAGTTGGCTCTAGTTCTTGGTCTAGGGCTGAGATCACCGAGTTTCCCCCTTCAATTATCATATCTGTTGGTATTATCCCTGTTCAGTTCATACCTTCCTTCTTTCGGTGTCATAGTTTCCTGCCATGTGGTGGCTTTCTATTGACACAAATGACATGTTCTCCTTTGAGAGCAACGATGCTTCCATTCTGTATTCCTTTGAGTAATGTTACTCATGTATACCTTTGTCATGTCAAAGGGTAAGACAAGTATATTTCGGCGTCAATGTATGAGTGACTTGGACCAATGAATGGGTCATTAGCAAAATCTTAATCTGTGCTTAGGTATTGGCCCCAAAAGATGATCAGAGCTAGACTGATACATTACTCAAAACTATGAATCCTTCCATTGTAAGTTAAACTTATAGTAAATGCTTGAATGAAAAACAAATGCCTTTTGGCTTTGCTGCTGAATTTGTGTAGTTGTTTTTCAAGATTAATTTAGCCAAGAGATTAGACACGTCAAATTTATAAACTGACCTAAATTTTTGTTTTCAGTAGACTTGATGCACACTTTCACTTCAACTTTTGTTAAATATTTATCTTCAGTATTCTATTTATATTATATTCCTATTTTATTTGTATGCATCATTCCTCTTTTAAAGCAGAGCCTTGCCATGTGGCCCAGGGTGGCTCTGAACTCAGAATCCTTCCTTATCCTTCAGAATGCTGGGTTAAGATGCACATACCCCTATACCCTGGATAAAGCCTTACTCTTCTACCCATTGGTTTAGTTCAGAATTTCGTTTAGACAGATATCAATTATGAAAGTAAAGATGGGTTTATGATTCAAACTGTTTCACTTATGAGTGCAACTCCGGATTTCAAAGGTTGAAATAACCCTTATTATCCCGAATGCAGCAATTTGAGTCTTAATATATGGTAGGAGGTATAGCTTCTGAATTTCAGATTTCTTGCTCCTTGACTCCTGCTTCTAAACCACAAACTTCACTTGCAAGCGTTTATTTCCTGCTGCTCAGCAGTGGGGAGACATCGCCTTACAAGTCTTGAGAGACTTTAAAGGAAAGGTATTTTCTACCACGCTGCACTCCAAAATTAATTTGGTTTCTGAAGGGACATAAATTGTTATTTTGCAGTTATTTAAGGTACAGCATTTACCTTCCACAATCAGGCTTTCCTCTGTTCTTTCATTATAGGATCAAACAAGGCAAGCCCCTGCTTGTATCTTTGAAACTCTGAAAGGTATGTGTTACAGTGCCCATTAGTTTTGGTCTAATGGTTAAGAACTGTTTTGGAATTTGATGGGCTTACAGTCTGTATTCCAGACATTATTGGGCTTGCTCAGGGAATATTAGCAAAATTTAAGACATTATTAAATAATTGGGGTAAAAAAAGCATATTGTGTTTTTACATTGTTCTTTCAGAAGAATCCTTCACTTTTATGGCAACCTTCATTTTATCTATAACCTTTTCACTTAGTGCTTTCCGAGCTCAAACTGAGAGCTTTTAGCAAACTCAATTCTTAAAGGAGAAAAGTGGCAATGATTAGGGATGAAGGAGACTTTATGTTGAAACTAATCAGACAATCATATTTCTCTCATAATAAGGAAAAGATTTCTGTTGTACCAGTAATGATGGTTGGTGTAAACTATCCAGGTACGGAACAGCCTTGCATGCATTGTTAAGTCCTAGACAAAGGATAAGAAAGGAGAAAGACAAATAAACCCCTTTAGGGGACATGAGAACACTTGCCCAAATCATTTTGGAGTTCATAAATATTGAATCTGACAACAGACTCAACATTGCTCATTATGAAATGACATGGGAAATGTGTTGGTCAAATACTACAATAAAAATAGAAAACTTAGTCTAGTAGAAATGGGGTCACCAAATATATTCTTCAAAACTTGTAAAATTTATTGAGCACATTACATTCTTTTCTCAAATAATCTTTCAAATGTAGTCACTGTTATTTTTTATATCAAGTATCATATTCTTGTTTAGCTGTACCATGTAACTAACTGTCATGTATATGAATGTTTTATGACTTTAGAGGAGAAATTTTATATGGAATAAAACTTTAGACTTTTAAGTATTTGGTGATTCTGTGCAGCATTTGCAGTACAATGATGAGTTCTGGCTCAAAGACCTAACAACTGACACCTCGCAAACTCAGAGATTCAGAGCCTTGCCCCAGTTAATCTCTCTTCGCTCCATGAGTGCTTTTTTATTTTATTTTTATTAAAAAGTTCCACCTCCTCCCCTCCTCTTATTTCCCTCCCCCTCCTCCCCAGTCCAAAGAGCAATCAGGGTTCCCTGCCCTGTGGGAAGTCCAAGGTCCTCCCCCCTCCATCCAGGTCTAGGAAGGTGAGCATCCAAACAGACTAGGCTCCTACAAAGCCAGTACATACAGTAGAATCAAGACCCAGTGCCATTGTCCTTGGCTTCTCAGTCAGCCCTCATTGTCAGCCACATTCAGAGAGTCCGGTTTGATCACATGTTCCATCAGTCCCAGTCCAGCTGGCCTTGGTGAGCTCCCATTAGATCAGTGGGTGGGCACACCCCTCGCGGTCCTGACTTCCTTGCTCATGTTCTCCCTCCTTCTGCTCCTCATTTGGACCTTGGGAGCTCAGTCCGGTGTTCCAATGTGGGTCTCTGTCTCTATTTCCATCCATCACCAGATGAAGGTTCTATGGTGATATGCAAGATATTCATCTGTATGGCTATAGGATAGGACCAGTTCAGGAGCCCTCTCCTCAGCTGCCCAATAAACAAGCTGGGGACATCTCCTTGGACACCTGTAGAGTCAAGTCTCTTGCCAACCCTAAAATGGCTCCCTTAATTAAGATATATACTTCCCTGCTCCCATATCCACCCTTCCTCCATCCCAACCGTCCCATTCCCCCAAGCTCTCCCCATCCTTCCCTTCTCCCTTCTCTTTCCCTATCTCCCCTTACCCTTACCCCATCCCCACCCCCAAGATCCCAGTTTTTGCTTGGCAATCTTGTCTACTTCCAATATCCAGGAGGATAACTATATGTTTTTCTTTGGGTTCACCTTTTTATTTAGCTTCTCTAGGATCATGAATTATAGGCTCAATGTCCTTTATTTATGGCTAGAATCCACTTATGAGTGAGTACATACCATATTCATCTTTTTGGGTCTGGATTACCTCACTCAGGATAGAGTTTTCTATTTCCATTCCATTTGCATTTAAAATTCAAGATGTCATTGTTTTTTACCGCTAAGTAGTACTCTAATGTATATATATTCCACACTTTCTTTATCCATTCTTCCATTGAGGGGTATCTAGGTTGTTTCCAGGTTCTGGCTATTACAAATAATGCTGCTATGAACATAGTTGAATAAATGCTTTTGAAGTATGATAGGGCATCTCTTGGGTATATTCCCAAGAGTGGTATTGCTGGATCCTGGGGTAGGTTGATCCCGAAT
Source organism: Microtus pennsylvanicus (assembly GCF_037038515.1). Classification (NCBI taxonomy): domain Eukaryota; kingdom Metazoa; phylum Chordata; class Mammalia; order Rodentia; family Cricetidae; genus Microtus; species Microtus pennsylvanicus. Next base: position 101,832,240 of record NC_134583.1, on the reverse strand, counting down.
TTCCTGAGAAACCACCACATTGATTTCCAAAGTGGTTGCACAAGTTTGCATTCCCACCAGCAATGGATGAGTGTTTGCTTTACTCCACATCCTCTCCAGCAAAGGCTATCATTGGTGTTTTTTATTTTAGTCATTCTGACAGGTGTAAGATGGTATCTCAAAGTTGGTATTGGCATAAAAACAGAGAAGTCGACCAAAGGAATTGAATAGAAGACCCGGATATTAACCTATGAACACCTGATTTTCGACAAAGGAGCTAAAAGTATACAATGGAAGAAAGAAAGCATCTTCAACAAATGGTTGTCTGGCATAACTGGATGCCAACCTGTAGAAGAATGAAAATAGACCCATATCTATCACCGTGCACAAAACTCAAGTTTAAATGGATTAAAGACCTCAATATTAATCTGAACACACTGAACCTGATAGAAGAGAAAGTGGGAAGTAGTCTACAACACATGGGCACAGGAGACCACATCCTATGTATAACCCCAGTAGCACAGACAATAAGAGCAACATTGAATAAATGGGACCTTCTAAAACTGAGAAGCTTCTGTAAAGCAAAGGACACTGTCATTAATACAAAAAGACAGCCTACTGATTGGAAGAAGATCTTCACCAACCCCGCAACTGACAAAGGTCTGATCTCCAAAATATATAAAGAACTCAAGAAATTAGACTTTAAAATGCTAATTAACCCAATTAAAAATGGGGCACTGAACTGAACAGAGAATTCTCAATAGAAGAAGTTCAAATGGCCAAAAGACACTTAAGGTCATGCTCAACCTCCTTAGCAATCAGGGAAATGCAAATCAAAACAACTTTGAGTGCTTTTCTTAAAACTGCTTATGAAATTGCCTGTCTTGTGTCTTGCTTTTGATGTGATACAACCTGTATGTCTTATATATTATACTATGTGGCGTTTAGTGGTTTCGTGCATACTGATTATCTTTCTAACTTGAAAGGAAGATGTTAGCTGTGTCCATTTACTCTTTGAGTGGATGCTATCTTGGCAATAAAGGAAGCAAAGCAGTCGCTAGTTTTCTTATTTCCTTTCTTTCCTTCCTTTCCCTTCCATCTTCCTTCCTTCCTTCCTTCCTTCCTTCCTTCCTTCCTTCCTTCCTTCCTTCCTTCCTTCCTCCCTTCCTTCCTGTCTGTCTTGTTTCTATTTTCTTTTCCTTTTTTTTTCTTTTTTTGTGTGTGTGGGGGGAAGGGTTAGGGATTTACTGGCAATCTAAATTCCCAACTTCTTATACCAGGGTTTGAACACTTACAACCTCCTCATTAGGATAGGAAAATTAGACATCAGATAGAACAGAGGAACAGTTTTCTTAACTCTGGCATGTGATCTTTTGGTTTAATATCGGCATGCAACCATAACCACAGAAAAATTCTCTTGTCTTTTCATTCAATGTGTCCTGACCCAGGAAGCTCTGGGTATACCTTGGATTCTTTTCCAGCCTCTTATCCACACTGAAAGAAGCAACATATTGAATGCAAACAACTTTGCCTATAAAAATTTCCCCCTAAGCTGTATGAACAAAGGTAATGGGAAATATCTTCTAATCTTTTGGCTCTCATTTCTTGCTAAAGTAGGGGAACTGAGTTCACTCTAAATAGTGTATAAAATCAATTACAGTTGGAAGAATGTGTCTAAGTTTGTGGATTCCCAGGAGCGGGAGTGAAGTACATTTTGCCTTCCAGCCAGAGCTATAATTTTCTGCAGATATGTTTAGGAAGATTCTGTGAACCGGTTTTGTTTTCACTCCCCTTCACAGTCTTGGTGTGGGAACCAAGGACACCAAATTTACTGGGTATGAATTTCCCTTTCATTAACTCAACTAATAACTCAGAGACAATGTGAAGCCAATTTACCGTTATTTGAAACGTTCTTCATGTAGGCATTGTCTTTAATATAATTTAATTTTTATTTTGTTACAGGTTTAACTGGTTAAGATGATGCTATATTTCCCTCAGCGTCCACAGTGAGCCACACAGGAGAGAATGTCACGTGAAGAGAGGAGGCAGGCAATGGGTTGGTGGAGATGCCAGACAAGGAACAATGGTTACTGGCAATGGCAGGACCATAGGAAGTCTGGGGAGGATCCCACCCAGAGTTTCTGTGGGATGAGGTGCTGCTAACATTTTCAATTTCAGATTTTTGAAAAGTAGAACTGTGAGAAAATAAACTACTCTTTTAAGTCTCTGTTTGTGCTATTGTGTTATGGAGGCCCCAGAAAAGTGATCGTTTGGTATAAAGAAGCAGCCTAGCAATTGGGTTCCGCAGAATTATTTTTGACTTGATTTATAAATAGTAATAGCTGACCTTTATTGGAGCCCTGTGAGGCAGGCTTTTAACACATGGCATCTGGTTAAGCCTTTAGGACACTCCCAGGAGGTGCTAGTACATCATTATAGGTGAAGAAGCCGAATGGTTCAAGTTCCTTGGTACAGTTAAGACTGTTTATTCAGTTATGAACTGCTGAACTCTCCAGCCTTTCAAGACTAAGAAGTGACATCATTGTGTGTGTGTGTGGTTCTGAAAAAGTCAAGGATCTCTCCATAAGAATAATACATGTCAATGTGTGTGATTTCTGCATAAGTGTGTAACAATGCCCTTCTCATGCTAACGATAGAACAGCACAGAGTTTTAGATATCTGCTTAGACTTATCAGCTCTGAGATCTCCATATAAACCACTTATCCCTTCAGATCCATCTCCTAATCTAGAAAATGAGGCTTGACTTCCAACCTCTCAGGATTATTGTGGCCACTTACAAAAGTATCCGTAAGCACTCACCTAGGTGGAGGCACTGACCAACATGGGGGTGGTGCACAGTGTTCTTCCTCTTTCCTCATTCACTCTGACTGTGTAACTCGGTCACTTTATTTTTTTTTTAATTTAATTTTGATAGTTTATTATTTGAGAATTTCATACATTTATACAATTATTTTTATAATAATCACCCACTCCGATTTCTCTCCCACTCTCCTTTCATCCTTAACATATGCCCCTTTCTCTTGTTTGTTACAGATCTGATTAAATTGTTTATATCTTCTTGGATGAATTTTGATAGGTCATATTTGTCTAGAAATTCACCAGTTCTTTTAGAGTTGACCATTTATTGAATATATATTTTAATTAAGACCTAATAATTTTCTGAATTTCATTGATATGTTTAATGGTTCAATTTTCTTCTCTTTCTCTCTTTCTTTCTCATTTAGTGTATGTGTATGTTTGAATGTGTGTGAATGTGTGTGTAAGAGAGTGTGTATGTGTGTATGAGTGTGTGTGTGTGTGTGTGTGTGTGTGCACGCACATGTGTATCTGGTTGCATACATACTATGGTGCTTGTGTAGAGGTCAGAATAAAGTCCACCAGAATCCCTTCTCTTATTCTACCACATAGGTTGTGGGAAATGAGTAGGCAGAGTCAAGGAGACGCCATGTAGCTGCCGAAGGAGAAGGGCACACTAGAACCTAAAGAACCTTACTGGTAGGCCACAGTCTCATGGAGACACATAGATTAATAGAAATGGGTTAATTTAAGATGTAAGAGCTAGTTAGGAATGTGCTAGAGTCATTGGCTAAACAGTGTTGTAATTAATAGAGTTTCTGTGTTGTTATTTGGGTCTGGGCAGCTGGGAAACAAAATGCAGCCTCCAATTACACTTATAACTTAAATTAAGCTAAATTTATTAATCTATGTTCTACCATGTGACTCAATTACCTCTCCTCTGTACCATATGTCTGACTTCTTCAGTATCTCACTGGCATCTTTCTCATGCCTAGATTCATCACAAGTTCCTCTCTCTTCCTGAAGTCCCACCTATTCTCTGCTGCCTAGCTATTGGCCGTTCAGTTCTTAAGTAAACTAAGCACAGTGATGCATCTTCACACAGTGTAAGCAAATATCATCTAACATCTTTCTGCCCATTCTGCGGTCCCTTACAAAGGGCTTTGCTCTGTATTTACTGAAAAAGAAATAAAGCCTCTTGCGGGAAAGGAATGAGGAGTTTTGCAGCAATCTTTAACAGAGCTTTATGTGGAAAGTTTTTTTTTTTTTTACTGACCCCCAAATGACTCAGAACAGCAAACATAACCACAGACAGACATTATTAAGCTATAGCCACATGTTGTTTCCAACATTTATTAAGACAAATGCTTGTATAAGATAACTTTCAACCTATTGCCAGTTTTTGGCCAATGATTCCCACAATGCACATACCCATTACTCTGGCTCAGGGGTTTAGAAGAGTACGTAATTTAAAATTAAAGCTATAGGTAAGTTTAGGTTATAGAAACTGATCACATGGCAAATCTAAGGCGTTGTTCTCTTAAAGACAGATTAAAATTACATAGGCTGAATATACAGTAATATAGCAGCTTAAATGTGTAGTCGCAAATGTTCCCAAGGAGTATTATTAACTTTGCTGTGAGGTCTTCAAAAAGTTTGGTCAAGGGATACTGTCACAAATTGTACCACTGCCAACTTAGAAAAGATAACTTCGACTGAGGAGTTGCCTCCATTAGATTGGCCTGTAAGCATGTCTGTAGGGTTTATGCTTAACAGTTAATTCATGTATGAGGACCCGACACATTGAGAACAGCACCATCCCCAGGCAGGGGGGCTTTGCCATCTAAGAAAAGTATTTGAGCAAGACAGAAAACAAGCCAGTAAGAAACATCTCTCTGTAGTCTCAGTTCATATCCAGGGTACCACCTTGGGTTCAGGCCTTGGTTTATGATCGGCTATAACCTATAAGCCAAATATATCCTTTCCTCCCCAAATTCCTTTTTGGTTAGAGTGTTTTACTAAAGCAACAAGAAAGTAAAAAAAAAATACAGCCATCCTGGATGGGTTATTCCCTTAGTAAGTATGATGTGCCCTTTTAAAAATCTTTTCTTGATGGTTTGTTTTGAAGTCTATTTTTGTCAGAGTTAGAACACTGACACCTGCTTGTTTCTTGACACCATTGGCTTGGGATATTTTCTGTCCTCCTGTCCTCCTAAGGCAGTGTCTGTCTTCTGTGGTGAGGTGCCTTTCTTGGAGGCAGCAAATAGACGGCTCATGCTTATTTAGTCAATTTTACTAGTCTATGCCTTTTGGTTAGGGCATTGAGGCCTATGGGGTGAATTGCTGACACCACTGTGCTGAGTTGAAAATGAAGTTCTAACCCCTCTGGCTCCCAAAGTCTCCATCCAGTGCTGTATCTGAGTTATTTTCAATAAGTGGTTTTCATGGCATGTGACTTGTTCCCTAGGGAGAACATATCAATATCTGAAAGGATCATTTTGTTTTTGTTCTGAAACTCAATGGTAATGTCAACATCTTTGGGCAGAATCCTCACATGCTGCTCAGTTTAGCAAAGGACATTCCACTCACGCAAAGGTCAGCACTATGGTTGAGAAACCGTTCTTTAACAACACCAATATTAAATTATTGGAGGCACTATATGAACAAGTCATACTTTTTTCCTGGCTCATTTCAATTTTTGTTTCCTAGTTGTTATAGATTATATTCGGTGCAACCATGAAATTAGTATGTTAAAGCCCTAATGTCTAGTATCTTAGGACATCTTTGTCTTTTGAGATAGGCCTCTTACAGAGGTAATTAAGTTAAAAACAGGCTAGTGACCCTTCTTCTTTTGAAGAAGAAATCAGGGCCCACAGATACTGAAGATACACATAAAGATAAAAGCCAATCATTCTGATTTGATACATGTGTTGAAAACCTAATTTTCAATGCAACCATGTTGGTAGGTAACCATGAGCACTGTGCCTTTGTGGGTAGATGGATGAGTGGGTTAGGTATCACAGAAGTGGGTTCCTGGTGAAAGTGGGTTCATTCCCCTTCTTTGTCAAGTGCCCATGCTCTTTGCCTTCCATCTTCCGCTGATGGATGCATTAAGAAGGAGCTGACAAATGCTGAATAGGGTCCAGTGGCATGGTTTGAACTTCCCAGCCTTTGGAACTGTGCACTGGTAAATTCATGTCGTTTATATATAACTCCCTCTCAGCATATTCTGTTACTACCATAAGGAACGGACAGAGCAGAGTCTCAAGACACAGAGAGAAGGCAGGCCTTAGAAGAAACTAAACTGAACCTTTATCCCAGTCATCTGGCTTCTCAAACTGTGAGGCCAGAAGTAAACCCGGGGTAGGCACGTCCCTGGAGACCAGAGATGGTCATCCGGTGTCCTGCTCTAGGGTTCTCCACCTCATTGCCTTGAGGCAGGGTCTTGCACAGAACCCTCTGTTCCTTCCTCCCTCCCTCTTCCATATCTCCTCCATACATGGAGATTTTAGGTATGTGCTCAGCCTGACCTGGCTTTTTACCTAGCTTCTGGGGATTTCCACAGTTCGTCTTACTTCCGCAGTGTTCTTACCTGCTGGGCTAGCTCTGTAGACCCCGCAGACATTTGAGGATCGCCACTGTGGCCCTTGTGTGGCCTCTGCACAACCCAGCTACTTATTAATCTTAAGAGCAGCTTGAGGGGCTTTTAACACTCCCTTTAGGAGACAATATTGATATGTGAAAACACAACGCAGCGCCATTGTTTTCTTGTCTCTAAAGCTACAAATAGCTTATTTTTTTTTAAGTTTAGAATTTTTATTTTAAAATAAACACAGCTATTATATGGTCAGAATGGTAAAAAAATGACAAATGGTTATAAAACTCTACAAAATTCAGGAAAATGTTAAAAAGTAGAAAATAAAATCATTCATAATTTATTTTTCACAGTGAAAAATTTCTGTTTTACTTTCTCTTTTCGGATGTGTTGACTTTTTTCTATAGAGAGCTCAAATGCAAATATTTATTTCTGAATAGGGTTTGTTTGGGAGTGCTGTTTTAAATATTTATTTTGCATCCATTTTTATTTTATGTGCATAGATATTTTGCCTCTATGTTTGTTTGTGTAGCATGTGAGTGCCTGGTGCCCTTAGAAGTTAGAAAGTCAAGAGATCCCTGGAACTGGAGTTGCAGAAGGTTGAGAATAGCCATGTGGATACTGGGAACTAAACCCTGGACCTCTGGAAGAGCAGCAGTGCTCTTAATCACAGAGCCATCTTTCTAGATGCTGAGCTAAAATGATGTCCCATTTCCTTCCCAACTGAAATTTCTGGTGAAGGAAGAGCACATAGGCTTATAGAATAAGTAACCACCTTTGGGGTGGCAGATGTTGGTTCTAAATGACAGATACTTCCTGAAATCATGTGTGCACTTGGATGGAGCTCTAAAGTCCGGGGTGAAATTATTGACTCATTTCTTCTACTGTAAGATCTGAATTCCATGTGTTCTTCTGTTCCATATTTCAGGGAATCACTTTGCACAGGCCAGTGCATGTGACAGGAAATAGTGCCATTTTCTTTTTTAAACTCAGTGACAGGAGGGAGGGGTCAAGGAACCAAAGCCTATATTATCAAACTTACCGGGTGCGTGATTCTAAAACCACTTTGCCAAAGACATCATAATGCTCATCACTGAAGGAAGTCAGGACAGGAACTCAAACAGGGCAGGTACCTGGAGGCAGGAGGTGACCGAAAGGCTATGGAGGAGTGCTGCTTGCTGGCTTACTCCCCATGGCTTGCTCACCTGCTTTCTTATAGCTCCCAGGATTACCAGCCCAGGCTGGGCCCTTCCCCATCAATCGCTAATTAAGAAAATTCCCTACAGGCTGCCCCTGCTGATCTGTAGTCTGGAGCAAGTATCTTGCCTTCCAGTGCTTCTGCTTCTAGAGAACCTCCTGTTGGAAAGCTACTAGGAGGATGTAGGATACTGGCGACAGTGGCTAGCACATTACAAGGGCTTAGGGAGCACTGCTTGTCATTGCTGGTATTATTTAATAATTTTTATTGACAGTTAAAAGTCTGACTCATCATAACCTGTCAGTACCGTGTTCTTATTCCTCCCTGGACTTGTCTTGGTCTTTTCTCAAAATGTTTTAATCATTGAACTTACTGGAGTGGATACATATGACCATTCTGTAAGCACCATCAACCTTTGAAGTTATCAAGTGCATGCACGCACATGCGCACACACGCACACACAGAAGTTATCAATCACACACACAGAAGTTATCAAGCATACACACATAGAGACAGAGATAGAGACAAAGAGACAGTGAGACAGAGACAGACGCACAGAAAGGTTGTCACCTACAACTATCTACAAGATCAAATGAATTTCCACTTTAATCACATCTTCTAACCTTGCATGTTCAAGAAGGGGCAAAGGATGTGTGACAATAATAGAAGCTATCATATCATATCAAAATCCAAAATGTTGGGTTTTGGGGGTGCAGGTTGCACTCCACAGTTTAGGATGCTCTGAAATTCATTATCTACCTCAGACTGTTATTCTGGGACATACTGTACTTCAGTATGTCAAGCAATGAGATTACAGTCCTGCATCACCATGTCTGGCTTTGGAATATATTTGATAATGTATTGGTACTTAACAAAAAGAATAAACGATGGTGGATCTTCATAGTGAATGTCACTCACATGTCTATACTGTGTCTCATGTATGATGAGAATTGTAGTCAGAGGCAGCCAGTCAGACCTGAGCCTGCTAAGCCTACATGGTCCACAGTTGTTCGTCTCCTAAGCACTGTCAAAAGGATTTCATTGGGCTTTGTTTCAGAAATAGAATTTGTGATAGATTGCACAAGTGCGGGGCTGAAGTTTCTCTTTTATTTAAAATAACTTTTATTCAATTTCTGCCATGGACCAGTTGCTTTCACAAATGCCATTCTTCTATATAACCTATGAAAAGAAAATTAGGTATGCAAATTAAAGCTGTAAAAAGACACAGAGGAAAATATTTGGGTCTCTCGCAGAGATCATGTTACTTTTATATTACTTAAAATAAACCCACTTAAAATGTATTGCATTTATGTTGTATTTTCAGATTTGGTTTTATCAAATAATCTCCGGAGATAGTTCTTTAGAGTACTGTGCATCTGGATTTGGATATTTTAGCAATATTTTAGCAGCCACCTTTCCATGGCTGTGTTAAAATACTGTGACCAAAGCAGTTTATGGAAGAAAGAATTCATTTGGGCTTGAAGATTAGAATCCACAATGGCAGAGCAAAGGTATGGGAAGCAGGAATGGGAAACTGAAGCCTCATTTCTTGAACTGCAAGCTTGAAGCAGACAGTGGGAACTTGAAACTCTCTAAGCCTTTCCCCAGTGATGTACTGCCTTCACAAGGCCACATATCCTAAACCTCCCAAATAGTCATCAACTGGAGACCAAATGTTCCAGATGTCCAAGACTATGGGGGGGGGGGGGAATTTATCCTTCAGACCACCACAGAAACATTGTACGGACAGATTTAAGACCTGGTTTCTACCACTTATGAACCAAGCCTTAGTTCACTATTAATGTCCGGAATAATAACCCTTGCTTTCCGAGTTGTTGTGAGGATTATGACACATAATGCAGATAAAAACACCTGGTGAAGTGATAGCCAAACATTATTAACAACCAAAGATTTAGGATATCACCACTCAAACAGGCTACCCTAGTCAAACACTTCCTATACCTCTGACCTTTGTGACTCATGAAATAACAAGGGATATCTCATTAGTCATTGGACACCACACTCACATTAAGCAGCTTGGCTTTGGAGAGATCATTGAATAATAAGGGGATAAGTGTGCATACAGAGAGACTACCAATAACATAGAACACTGTATTTGCTAATACAATGGTAAAAACAAAGAAGAAAGGTCCTGATATTGCAAAGACCTTTTCCAAGTCCACGTTGGCTCAGCATCCTGATAGCTTTAAATTATTACCTTCTTCACAGTAGTAAATGCACAACAACACAGATGCCTTCCAGGTATTATACACTTTCTAATTATTCCAAATATTAAAAATGTCCCAATTAAATTTGTGAAAAAAGCGATACACAGTAGTTTAAAAATAACACCCACATCAGTCCTTGCGTTATTTCACTTCCCAGATGCTGCCAAATCAGACTGTTGGCCATGCTGTGTTCTGTCCTGGCGGACCCAGGGACAATCCACCCTGAAGCTCTTCCAGATGGAGTGTTAACCAAGGGTCACAGTAATGTCATCAAGGTCACTGTTTGCTCCCCTTCCATCAACTCATCAAGTTTACAAGAACATGGTCTTTTTCTGATGTATGTTTCTGACTTTTCCTATGGTTAGAAACCTTTATTGTTAGTTCAGGTTCAACTAGATAAGCAGCCCCCCAGCCCCCATATGCCTCTTAGAAAAATATTTCATTTTTTATTTATGATTGTTTTGTCTTGCATACAAAGACCACATGTGTGCTTGATGCCCACAGAGGCTAAAAGAGGGTTCTGGATCCCCTATAGCCGGTGTTACAGACAACTGGAAGCCACTATTTTGATATTCAGAGCTGAACCCAGGTTCTCTTTAAGAGCAGCAACTGCTCTTAACCCCTGACCCATCTCCTCAGCCTTTATTTCTGTGTGTATGTGTGTTTTGATTTTTGTTCGTTATGACAGGGTATCTCTGTGTAGGCCTGGCTGATTTGGGACCCTTTAAAAAGATGAAGATAGTCTTACCATCAGAGACATCCACCTACATCTGCCCCTGGGGTGCTGGGATTAAAAACTTTCACCATTCACCACCATACCTGGTCTAAAAACTTCCTCCTTTTATTAACTCAAAAGTCAACTAGTGAGTAAGATTAATCACATCCACAAAAATCTGTTTTTCTGTGTAATATATCTGTGTTAGCTACCTTATACCTGACCAAAACAAGGAAGGCACAGTTTCTTTTGACATAGCTTGAGGGTACTGTCCATCAGGACGGAGAAAACATGGTAGCAGAGCAGGAGACAGCTAGCTAGCTAGTTGTATTGTGTCCACAGTCAGAAATCAGAGAGATGAGCAATGGCGCTCAGTTTGCTGCTTCCTTTTTGCTCAGTGCATGACCCCAGCCCATGAAATGTTGCCTCCCACATTCAAGGATGTTTCGCCTCTACTCAGTTAAACCTCTGTGGAAATACCTTCGTAGACATATGTAGATGCACATTCTGTGGTGATTTGACATGGACGTAACCATCATAGTGATATAAACAAGACATAACATTTGGGGACAAGGGATGATATCCTGCCCAGTAGAGTCTTTAGACAGCCACACAACTTCTGTCTAGCTGAAAACTTGTTTTCCCTTCCATGATGTTCGGGTGATAGTTCTCAGTTCTTGGCCTTTCTTGGAACTCACTCTTGTAGACCAGGCTGGCCTCAAACTCACAGAGATCCACCTGCCTCTTCCTCTCCCTAATGCTGGGAGTGTACTACCACTGCCAGGCTAGTACTTGGCCTTTCAAATTGTTCTTTTAAAAGTATTTATGGTAACTGAAAATTTTCTCGATTGATGACAGTTTATATTGCCTTCCTTCCTTTCTAAATGACAAATATTGTTATTGTCTCTGAGCTAGTTATCTTTTGAAGACAAAATGTTAGATGTGGAAGTGTAGATCAAGAACGTGTACATCTAAAGTGTCAGTTACAGCTCAATGTAAGTTGGGTCACGGGAGCTTAGCTAGCCCGTTGAATTATCCCCTATGCTGCTGGCTTAGCCTTGGATAAGAGCAGACCTGAGGGTAGTGTGTCTGAAGAGGGTTTTCCTGCTTCAGTACACAGCCATATGAAACTTTGCACTAAACCTCCACCATACAGGTCATTTCTGGGTAGTTTTTGTCCCAAGTTTACTCAAGGGTTTTCAGAATTAAGAACCTCTTGCTGCTTAAGGTATCTTAAAGAAATGGTGATACACGGATACAACGTCTGCGAAAACAAAACAAAACAAAAAATAAAAACAAAAACTTGTCTCTAAGACAGATATTCAGATATTTCTGGGTAATTGGTTTGACTTTTAATTCCAACACTCAGAAGGCAGAGGCAGGCAGGTTTTGTGGCCAGCCTGGTCTATATCGTGAATTCCAGGATAGCCAGAAGTACATAATGAGATCCTGTTTTTGAAACAAACATACAAACAAAAAGAACAATATCAAAAATTTACTTTCTCAATTATTATCCTAAACGCTGTCAAATAATGAGTTCCCCTTTGTTCTGAGGAACAAACTTGCTTTTTGCTAAAATGACCCATGGTCTCTTCTTTGTGATCAGCCTCTCCTAGGTGGGGCTAAAGTTCTTCCTGTTCTGGAAACCTCCATACCAGGATCTACAAAGTGATGGAGGGTCGTAGTTAAGCCACATATGTGCCTAAGCAGACATATGATGACATAGGAAGTTAATTTACATACAAAGTTGGGAGGACAGACTGGGGACACAACAGGAACCAGAAGGTGTTCCGAAAGACTCAATGGGCAGATAAATCCACCCTCCCCAGTCAATACTTTCCAGAGCTCGTGGAGAAAAATTAATGGTTTAGGGTACCATTGCTTTCCAGACTTACTGCTTATAATTAAAGCCTGTGAGAAGTTCCCCACAATGCTTCAAAAGGCCCCTGTGCACGGTCATCAGCTTGATTATAAATGTCAGGACACAATGATATTTCCTTCTCTGTTTTTGTCAGGAGAGACAAATGGACAAATGCATTCAAATCGGGGGAAGTTCCCTCTTTGACTCCCCCTCCCTGGCCACTGAAAGGTTAAACCTCTTGGTGCTGGCTAAGCAGTTTGATGACACCACTTCTTTTCCGATGCTAATGTGCACAGCACTAAGCTGCAGTCTCTTGGTAGGCATTGTGTTGATGAAACTCATAGAACAGCATGGTCGGTGCACCCAGGAGGTGACTTAGAAAGGTGTTCTACCTAGGGCTGAAACTTTCTTTCTTAATTAAAAAGTTGAAACGAAAATATCATTACATTGCTCCCCCTTCTCATTCTTTCCTCCCTCCAGCCTTTGCCCTGCATCCCCACCTTGTTCTTCTCTTCAGTACATTACCAGTGGAGCTGTTCTTACAATGGAGGCTCCAGGGGTGGCGCGTGTGCAGGCAGCGCAGAGTGATTTATGCCATGAGTTAATTCTGAAATGCTTTTTTTCTTCTAAGGGTTCCTATAATCCCTTTCTCCTACACAGAGAAAACAACTAGACTCTTGGTTGATTTGACGATCTCCTCACTGACAACCAGGCAGGGAGGGATGGGGGAGTAACTCAGGGAATTTACAAAGGCGGGCCAAGGAAATTTAATTTCAGTTGAAAAGTCCAAGAATGCAACTCCCCCTTGCCTGTGGCAAGTCCGGAGAGGTGTGTGAGCTGTGTCCTGGTTGCAAGTGTCTCCCCCTCATGGCACAGCCTTGCTGAGGAGGTGGAGGGGTTGGAAGTGGATGTAAGCAGAAGGGCAAACAGCATGACTGGATGCTTTTTAATAATCAGCTAAAACCAGACTGCTTCTCCGTGGACCAAGTATGGTACTGCCACTTGGCTTTCTTGGCTCTTTTGCTTCCTATCAGTCCTTGTCAGTTTGTTTATTTGCTTACTATATAAATACACATATATTTTGTGTATGGTGTTATGTGTGTATGTCTGGAGCCAGAGGTGGATGGGTGTCTTTCTCAGCTACTATTCTCTGCCTTAGTTTCTGAGATGGGTTCTCTAGATAAATCTGAAGTTCACCAATGCAGATAGGCCAGTCTTTGTACCCTTCAATGCTAGGACTATAGACATTGGTACCAGGGACCTGAACGCAGTTCTTCATGCTAGTGCTAATGCTTCATGTACTAAACCATGTACTTATTTTTTTCTTGAAACAGTCTTCCCATATGGTCTATGCTGGCCTGAAGTTCATGACCTTTTGACCCTAACTTTTACTATGCTGCTATTACAGAAGGGAGCCACCATGCCTACCTCTGTTGGTATTTTTTAAAATAAAAACAAACAAACAAACAACCCAAACCACATCTGTCTATGTGTGTAGACATGTGCCACAGCATCCCTGTTGGGGACACACTTCTCAGTTCTCTCCTGCCATGCTGGTTCTGGTCACCAGAATTCAAGTCACCAGAAACTTTGCCCTGCTCTGTCATCTCACCAGTCCCATTAATACTTATTTAAAAGTACTTTTGTTTATTCTAAAATTCTTCGTTTGTATAGTTCTAGTGTGGACATTTGATTTCTGCCCACTAGTGTAGGCTTCTCTAGGTTGTCTTTCTTACTTTCTCTCTTCCCTACCTCTTTTCTCATGTCAAGCCTAATCCCTAGGCAAAACTGTGAAATCTCACTACTCCAGAGTCCTCCGGGCCTGAATCTGCTGTCTTCTGCAGTTTTCTGTTTTTTATTCTTCAGGGTTTATTATCATGTTTTTCCATCAGAATGATAAACATTGTGACTCATTTGCTCCACTACTATTTTTCTAAGACGATCTCCTTCTTAATCATTCCCTAAGTGTTCAGATAAATGAATGAAACATCAAAGTGAATTTTAAGGGGAGACTTGAGGATGGATGTTCCAGGGACTCTGCCCCACGGTCCGGTCCTGCTTTCCTTGTCCTTCAAAGAGCATCTGAAACAATGGGAACGAAGCTTTGAGAAACCCTTAACTTCCTCTTTCAGGGCCTTCCGGGTGCTCAGAACCTCCTGAAAGGAAGGAAACATCTGGGTAACAAATATGGAAGCAATAAAGTTGGACCACGCATCCTAGCAGACCCAGAGAGGCAGGGGTGACTGGAACAGAGCTGTTTATCTCCTCAGAGACCTGTGCCGTGCCCATAGTAGGTCTCACACTGAGAACCTGATAGGACTGATTTGTAAAAGCCAAGATCTGCTGGGATGCAAGGCCATTGTCTTACAAAGTGGAGACTTAGGCTGCTAACACAGAGACCTGACAGGAGTTGCCCAGGTATTGTGAATATTCATTGGCACTCTTAGGCTCTGAGAACAGGGAAATTGCTTCAGTCCTGTTCAATGCCTTTAGAGATTCTACACTGACCTTCAAAACTATGTAACACTGTTTCCAGCCCCAGCCTCTCAGAGGAGCAGTACCCTCCCTTAAACTTCCCCTAAACCCTGTCCTATGAGAGTCACCCCACCACACTGCCCTGTAATGGGTCTTTCATCTGTCTCTCTCTTTGGCTTGCTGCAGCATAAAGAATTTGATTATGCACTTAGACCATACACTGAGCTAAACACGTGCATATCACAGACTGGATGCCCAGCAAACGCTTCTTGACTGAGCGAATATAAGAATGATATCATTTAGGAAAGCAGGCAATGGAAAACTTGCTATTGCAGGTCTACACTCCAGAAGAAGCATCTGGCAACTACACACACACACACACACACACACACACACACACAAATCATCTTTGAATTTAGACTGTGTTTGAAGGCCTCGGCATTAACGGAAACCAACAAGGTTATAGAGCCGCCTTCTCAGTGGATAGAACTGAAGGAGGACGGAGAAGCTGACTCATTCCTTTGAGCTGACACAGTGCACAAATCACTCCAGACAATGGGGAGAAAGGACACAGCCACCCATGGAAATGAGTGTGACAAAAGGGGACTGAGCAGATGCCCTCCCTCTGGTCCTGACCTTGCCCTGGTGCCTCCATCTGGATGTCATCAGCTAGGCTGTGTATCTGTGGCCTTTGTGCTGGGCGCCTCCACCTTCTTCAGGAAAATATAACCCGGTAGGAACACAGGGGCAGGTTTTGGCATGCGCTGCTGTATGAGAGACATCGGAGGGCAGGGTGGAAGTTTACTGTAGGGCCCAAAGTGCCAACTCAGACCGGGAAGACAGATGTCTTAGGAGGGACACATTTCTTTTCTTACCTATTAAGGTATCTTCCTCTGTTACCTGAAATTTTAAAATTATCTGCATGAATTCCTTTGATAACGTAATAAGATACAGTTACCAGTGGGGTGGAGTTAGTCTCAGGCGGGCAGAGCAATGGGAGGTGACTGAGAAATAATTGCGCTTTAAAGACAGGCAGCCTTCAAGTCTGCACTGGCTGCCGAAAAGCTCTGAGAGCACGAGCTGGGCAGGGGCGAGGGGAGCTCGCTGAGGATTCTGCTTTAGGGTCCTGTGTTAACCGTCCACCTTGTCATCCATTTCCTGTTTCATAGTCCATGCATTTAGCATTCAATCTCAACTTCCTCCCAAGTCACATTTGATTTCTTGTCCCCAGCCTAAAGGATTCATAGTCAACTTCTAAGCCTTCCTGACTTGACATGGATCCTAGCTTTTGTGTTCCCAGGTTCTTTCCAGATTTTTCCAAGATTTGCCCTTATACAGTCAGAAAGCTGGAATAGAGTTAATTACAAGTGTACAACACATGGGCTCTGGCCTTGCATTCACACCAAGCCTCATCCCCTTCTGAGAAGGGTGACCTTGAATAAATTGCACAAATTTTCTGTGCATTGATTTCTTTATGTACATGGGGAAAAATATGATAGTGTTTACCATTCAATAAAAGCATAGTATCACCATTGAACCTGGGGTACACATTTATATAAAGTTCCTTTTTCTTTTGAGACAGTGTTTTATGAGGTCTAGACTGCCATTGAGCATGCTGTATAGCCAAGATGATCTTGAACTTTTAGTCTTCTTGCCTCCATCTCCCATTAGGTGTGTCCTGGTTATGTATGTGTTTATTGTCAACCTTACACAAGTTAGAGTCACTTAAGAGGTTCTCTCAATTGAATTCCTCCCCCCCTCCCCGGATTGGCCTGTGAGCATGCCTGTGTGACATTTTCTTGATTAATGTTTGATGTGAGCAGGTTTAACTCACAGTGGCCAATGCCACATCTGGACAGTTGGTCCTTAGTTTTATAAGAAAGGTGGAGAAAGTCATAGGGAGCAAGCCAGTTAGGAGCATCCGTCCGTGGCCTGTGCTTCAGTTCCTGCCTCGAGTTCCTGCCCTGACTTGCTTGGATGATGAATTGTGGTGTGGAAATGTGAGTGACATAGTCCCTTTCTTACCCAGGTAGTTTTTGATCGTTGTATTTATTCACTCAACAGAAACCTAACTAAGACTGTAGGGTTATAGGTATGTGTTGGTGGGCAAAAACTACAGCACAGTATGTCTCCTTTCCTCTACAGATGGTTTGCTCTCACCAAAGACCATCTCTGCTCATCTATCCTGCTCAGGGTAGATGCAGAGCCAGTGCCAAGAGAAGAACTTTAAAAAAAAACCAAACATTTATTTAGGCAAATTATTATCCATTTCAATAAAGTGCTGTATTCCAGGTTTTTGCTCCTTCTTTGGTTTTTCCCCAAGATGGCATCCGGATGGGTAGTTCAGCTCATCACAGTGTGGTGGAGAGAGGCTTGGCTCCTCTCCCTGGTGTCTGTATTAGTCAAGAGTCTTCAGAGGACCCGAATAAAAGAATAGAATAGAATAGAATAGAATAGAATAGAATGGAATAGGCTTTATTGGGTTGGCTTATGTTGTCACAGATGCTGAAAAGTGCCGTGATGCCTCCCTGCAAGTTGTGTCGTCAGACATTAATGCTACTTTAGGAACCTGGATGCAGGAGCTGCAACACAGGTCACTGAGGAATGCTGTTTACTGGCTTGCTCCCACAGGCATGCTTGCTGGCCACTCTGGTTGGGGGCACACTCTCAGTTGAGACAACCTTCACAAATGACTCTAGCTGTGTTAAGTTGACAAACACAAACAAATGAACAAACCAGGACATCCGGACTTTTTCGATGAACTTGTTAGAACCCTGAGAGCCCCAGAAGGATATCACGGTAAGTCCCAGAGCTGAAAGACTGAAGTTTTGGGGGTGTAACCTACAGATAACCATCACTACAGATAGTAAAGGGAATGTAGACAACAGCATGCAAGAGCCTCATCGCCTCAACCATTCCCTTATATCTGGGGCCCTGAAAATGGGTCTTCCACATCTGGCGTGGGTCTTCCATTTTAATTTCCTAGCCTATGTATCAACTCTATCTATAAATACCTTGAGATACATCCAGAAGTGAGCTCTCCCTGGGTGCTAGGCAATCCCTCAATCCAGTGTACACGACAGAATATTATTAACCAGCAGTGTCACGTAGATTCTGCTGGGGTTTGCTGTGTGATGGCTGATCCGGGTGGCTCTCTGACCTATATGATCATCGAGGGTCACTGGTTCCATTGTGGAGCGCTCTGATCCTATCATACCCTGAACTCTGCCTTTGGTATGTCTCTGTCCTCCCTGACATGTCTGTGCGGTGTCAAGGGGACAGAGGTATACTGTGGCTTTCTGGCTCCTCTTAGGACAGTCTACCTGCAGTAGGTCACAGGCGCTGGTGTGCAGAACAATGGACAGTACTTGGCAGTGGGTACAGCGTCTCTCATTCGCAGTATCTGCAGACTTTACGCTAAAAGCATCATTGCTTGACATCTCAGCCTACGCATGTGACACCATCAGACATTTAAAGACGGAAAGAGGTACCTTATAGGAATGATGAAAATATCCCCAGGACGACACATAATAGAGAAAGTGGCATCATAGCTATATAGTGATAATTTTTAGTATTTATTAACTTATTCAACCCCCCTCCTCTCCTCCTTACACCTTCTCCTCTTCTGTCTTTTTTCTTCTTTCTCTCCCCGCCCCCATCTTCTTCTTGTGCTGACAGCTGCACTTATGGCCTTGTGCACACTTTCATGTATTTTACTACAGAACAATACCCACATCCCCAACTTTCTGACACTCTCCTAGTTATCTGAGCCAGGGGACTCTGGTTTCCACCGACTGAACCTAGGCTACCTTTTCAAGACAGCTGCTGGTCGTCACACCCTCAACTGAATTCCACATTCCTTTTCAGGGACAGTTTGGAAGATAAATTTAGGTCCACCCTCTGCTGCACACAAGGTGATGCAGAGGCAACCAGTGACAAAGCGCCAAAGAAGTGGGGCAGACGCTTCTCCGCCTGCAGCACTAACTTTGACCCACATACCTTACTTTCCCCCTGGTGCAGTCCTTCAAATGAGGCAAGATACCCAAATCCCCTAAACTCCTGAAGCAAGTTCACTCAGTGGTCAATTCACAGACATTTGGTTTCAGATGAAAAAAAATCAAACAAATTTATTCCTTTTATTTTAGCAGATTAGGTCTTGTTGTTGTGTTTGTTTGTCTTTTACATAGCATTTGGATAACAGGAAGTTTGTAGCCGGAGGAACTCGGCTCCTGTCTAGGTCCTCACGTTGGCATGCCCTTCCTGTGACACACCTGTTGAGTCATTTTATCTGCTCCCCACGACCCTTTCTTCCCCAGCACCTCCCTATTCCCTTCTCCACTTCACAGGTTCCCAGTCTGCCCCATCTCGTAGGCATGCCATAGGTTCACTGGAGACACATAGATCACCGTGCCTGGGTTGGAGCTCTGCCACTGGGTGCTCTTTGCCCTAAAGGGTTAACCTTAGGAAGCAAACAGACAAAATAGAGGAGGCTAGCGAAAGTAACACGCCGAGGAATTCTGGAAACGCAGTCCATAGAGTGCTGGTATCTGTTTATACAGTCAGCCCACAGTCCAAATCTTAGGGGTGTTATTACTTGTTTAATGCTGTGCTAATACTCAAACCCAGGACCTGTGCATGCTGGGAAAGCGCTCTGCCATTGAGTTATAATCTCTAGCCCTCTATTCTTTTAAGATGACATCTTATATTTTTTTGGCCTGGCCTCCTTTCTCAGACACCCTAGTGCCAGAATTACAGTTGCACGCCACTATATGTGGCTAACTAAGTACAGAGGTGATTTAAAACACTAGGCTCAAATACCTAAGCCTGCAAAGTATCGTGAAGCCACTGAAGGAACTGACACCATTTTATCTGAACACCGAACTGCCGTAGAAATATATGAGAAGTACCCAACCAGGCATTTTGTAAGTAGAGAATTCGACGAACACGGGTAAAAACCTGCACTCCAGTCATGGAAGAGACTGGATTTTTAGCCTTTTGCTTGTTTTTCATAATTAGTGGATTAACCCTCACCCTGAAAACACATGCACACTTTTTTTTTTCTCTGCCACAGTGTCCTCTTTGGGGACATTTGTAAATTTGTATTTCCGAGTTTTCCTACTTGCTCCCTCACACTGGGCTTTTGGGATCTGCAGTGCCAGGAGTGATGCCTGCTTTGTTTTCCAAAGTCGTCAGCGAGGATGTGCTCATAGTAAGGGAACCACAGACTTCGGGGTAGGGGAGCACAGAACCCAGAGCAGAGAGAGGACTTTGCCAGTGTCTGCACCGAGGCTGTGCATTTAGGCAAGGGAAAGGTACTCTCCGAGGCACAGAGGAGCCACAAGAGCAGGGCAGTAAGAGGTGACACCGGAGAAGCAGGGCTACATAGGATTAGAGCCCACAAGTAGGACAGTCAGTTTTGTATATAAGAGTCTCCCTCCTAAGACTGAAGGAAAGCAAAGGAGGTGCATTGCATTTGTAGGTTATTAAAATGTCTGTCTCTTTTCGGGAGACATTGTTGGGACCGTCATCTGCTGAAAGGGGAACGGAAAGGAGGAGAAGAAGACTAAGAAGGAAGCAGGAGAGAAGGAAGGAAAGACTTGAAGATCCCTGGGAGTGGTGTGAATTACTTCCAGGAAAGGGATGAGTTGATGACCCGCAATGTCCCTCTAGGGATGGTCTAGCTGAGTGCTGGAGAAGTGACCCAAGGGTCAGAGAGTTGACAGCCAGTTGTGAAGATTTGTGGCTCTCTCTCTCTCTCTCTCTCTTTCTCTCTCTCTCTCTCTCTCTCATTAAGTGTCTGTCCTGCTGCAATACAGGAAGAGTCCAGGACTCCCGGGCTGGTGGGAATGAACCATTCACCTATCCCTTCAACCTGAAAACTTCGAGTATGTGAGACAGGAATCAGGCATCAGCTGCATCTCTGGGGAAGATCTTCCCAAGAGCTGGAGTCGGCCTCAGTTTTCTAGGTCCTAGGCAACTCTGCCCATCAGAATGACTTCTAGCAGTAAGGCAGCTTCTAAGATAGTCGAAAACATTCAACAACAAAATGACTGCTCCCTGTGAAATGAAGCATGTGAATTTGAGATAAACCTAGAATGTAACCCACGCTGTGAAAGAACTGTCTCAGATAGCTGTCCCCCAGCCTAGTTTTACTTACTTATTTTTGATATGGTTCCCACTAAGTTGCCCAAGCTAGCCTTACACTGACCCTGTGGCCCAGGCAGCCCTTGAACTTGTGATTTTCCTGCTTCAGCATCCAAGTAGCTGGGATGACAGCCGGAGTGCCTGGATGTGGCATGAGTTTGGACCTGGGAGAGCAGGGCCGGACACCTGGCTTGCACCCATGGTTTGCCGTCTTGATTCAGTAACCGAACTTTTCAGTCCTTTGATGTTGAAAGTAAGAAAATCACTGGGACCATGGAAGAATCAATAGGGGCGATGTCTATAAATCACGTAGAAAAACAGCAGCACAAAGTAAATAATAAATAAAAAATATTTAACCTCCCATTTTTCCTGTTTCTCCTTCTCTTACATTTTTATAATCTTTTAAAATACTATACTGCAAAATTCAAAATTGTCGTTGAAAAGTAACTTTTTTGAAAAAAGAATGTTTGTTATTGAAAAGTAACTTTTTTTAAAAAAAGAATGTTTTTATTAAAAGTTTCAAATTATATATAATAACATGTACATTTTTTATGTCACCTTAATCCCATTTTCTAGAGAAAATCATTTTCGGTTCCTACCAGTTTTGAATTTTAAATATCTTTGAGTCATACCTATTTGTCCAAATAGTCTTTTATACTTTTTTTCTTAGTGTGTTAAAGTTGTGTCTCTTTTGGGCCAAAAATTTATCCTACTAAAACCGTCATACTATCTCTGTTTCCCAAGTAATTATTTTTTTTAACCCCTCTTTTGGTCAACTTAATAATTTCAAATAATAAATAACATATACTTAGGTTGGGTGCTGTATGCAACACTTGAATCCTTAACCTGGAGGTCATTGTCAGACCAATTTTTCCCCTCAGCTTTTTCCATCCTTTTATTTCCTAACTTCTGTCAGTTTATTATGCTTGAGGTAGGTAAAGGTGGCTCTCTTTAATAGCTATAAGTAAACTTTGGGAATTTTTGCAATAACTAAGATCAACAATTAATAAATGTGACCCCATAAACCTGAAAAGCTTCTGTAAGTCAAAGGACACTGTCAATAGGACAAAATGGCAGCCTGGAGACTGGGAAAAGATCTTCATCAACCCCACATCTGACAGAGGGCTAATTTGCAAAATACATAAAGAACTCAAGAAACTAGACATCAAAATCCTAATTGCATTTTTTAAAGCAAGTAAGTTCAATTAGGGTTACTAGCTAGCTGTGTGGGTGCTTATTTACAGCAGCAATATATCAGTAACCATGTCAGCAAAGGCGACTGATGCCACCTCTGGCCACTCCCCTTTCTGTTTCTTGCTGGCCCAACACTTTTAAAACTGCTGTCTATCATCTGACTCTCGGGGAAGTGGCTCGGTGGTTAAAAGCACTTGCTGCTCTTACAGATGACCCAGGATTGAGACTCAGAACCCACTTGGTGGTTCACAACTGTCTGTAACCCCAGTTCCAGGGTACCCAATAGCCTTTTCTGACCTCTTTGGGCACCAAGCACACATGTAATACAATACATACATGCAGACAAAACACTCATATATAAAATGAATAAATCTAATAAAATTTAAGAGAGAACTCCATCATCTCTCTGTCATCCTTTGCGTTACCATGGTTTTGCTGAGGGTCTTGGTGGCAGCAAAGTTAGGCTACTGGATACAATCTACTGATGACCTTACCCCAAATCCACCTTATAGTGTTTTATTTAAATGTTTTTATTGTTTTAAGATGTCTTGGATGAAGAGGGTAAATATCTTAGTCTGAACAAGGGTGACACATTAATACATTTTAATGTTTCTTGTCACCCATCACCATGAATATTTTTCTAAAATATTAGTTCAGATGAAATTGCACAGAAATTTTATAATATCCCCTGGGCTGAGCATTGAAGTTGGTAAAACACTACCAGCACACTGAAGGTGTTCTGTGCCAGGCCACAACTGTCTCGTTCTGGTTTTTCAACTTAATCAAGAACAAAGACATTCTTTGTGACTAGGCCCTTTGTTTTTGCTTTTGAGTAAGCCCCGGAAAAGAGCAGCCACACACATTTATGAGGCCTTATAAATCAGTAATATTAAAAGCAACATTGTCTATTACCACTTGAGGTGTTGGGAGGATGGGATTCAGCTGGAGTCCTTGCCTCTCCCTATATGGTTCTGGGTTAAAATCCTTGAAGGTGTTAAAAATTAACTTTCCCTTTGGATGCTCATTTTCTCATTTATGGAGCATTGCTCCTACACACTAAA
The DNA here is from genome assembly GCF_037038515.1 of Microtus pennsylvanicus. NCBI lineage: Eukaryota > Metazoa > Chordata > Mammalia > Rodentia > Cricetidae > Microtus > Microtus pennsylvanicus. The sequence continues at coordinate 101,808,973 of NC_134583.1, read as the reverse complement.
TGCTTTGAGATGAACATTCCTGGATTCCTCTTTTGCTATGGTATGTGATAAGCTACAGCAGATTAAAATTTCCTGTTTGTCTCTTATAAAAGGACCTGTCTATGTTATTTTTATAAAATATCTTTTAATTTATTTGTATTATTTTCATTGAGCTATATAATTCCCCTACTTTCTTCCCTTCCTCCCTCCTTCCCTTCCACCCTCTCCCATGATCCCCATGCTCCCAAATTACTCAGGAGATCTTAGCTTTTGCTACTTCCCATGTAGATTAGATCCATATATGTCTTTCTTAGGGTCTTCTTTCTTGTCTAGGTTCTGCTGTCTATGTTATTTACATAAAATTTGCTCGTGTGATGACATAGTGCTAGGTGAAACCTGGGTTTAGTATTGGCACTCCTGCTTCTGGGGTGCGTGGCGCCTTGGTTTTCCTGAGGTTCTCACCCTCATTTTCATATTCAGCGAGTCTCACGCTTCCTCACTAATGGTGGGGATAACACCTGCTTGGGTGGGAGTGACAAAAACTCCAGTTAATAAGGGATAAATTCTGGTGTGCCTCTCTGATTGCTACATGCTGTGCAAATGTAAACAGCACTCCACAAAGAGCGCTTCAGTTCGTTGGAGAAGCACCCACTGGGCAAAGTACTTCTTTGACTAAATAGCAGCCCTGGGGACTCATGCTCTCTACCTCCCAAGCACATCAGAAGGTAGGCACTTATTAGGTCTTCTATGCACACCTCTGGCTGGGAGAGAGTTAAGATTTTGGCCTATGATAGGTTCTAATCTTCCCAAAGCCTCTGCTGACGGGTCTCCTGATCTCAAAGTTCAGGCTACGCAAGCTGCTGCATCCGACTGCTCACCTTATGAGGTTTTTACATTTAGCAGTTTGTCGACATGTGCCTGCCTCAACAGTCACATCTCTCAAAGGTAATACTTTTTTTTTTTCTTAGAAAATGCTCTGCTATGTCAAGGATCTCGGGCATCTTAACGGATGTTATTCCCGGCCTTTCAGAAGGAATTCCCTCTGAACTGTCCTTGTCTGTTCTGGGCTTGGATGTCTGACACTGAAGAGATTTAACACCTAATGTCAGTGACAGACAGACTCAAAGCCATTCTCAAGGGTTCTTCTTTTATTTCTAAAATACCTTTTGACCACTGGAAAGCCCGCTGAACTTGCCTTTTGTTTTTTTTTAGTGTGTTCACAGCAGAAGTGGGGAGGGAAAGGCTATCACAGCTACAGCTTTTTCCTTTCCTTTCTTCTTATCCTTTTTCTTGAAAGACTCCTTTGTTCCACCTCCAGTTGCTGGTCTGGAGAAAGTTACAAAAGATCAAGGGAGAGAGAAAAGGCTGGTTACTTTTGTGCCTGGCAGGCTGTGGCTACAGAGGCATTTAGTTTATAGATTGGTGAAAGCAGATATTCTTGCAGCCTAACGGCTTTATTACGGCTATGCTATTGTTGCCTGTGCTCTAGTCGACTGGGAGTTAAGGCTTTGCTGGACTCAAACTGACTCTAGAAACACACACTGCCATAGTTGGCTGGCAGCTGTGCTTGGATTTAATTAGGGTAAGTGGAAAACAGATCAGCTCTTTTCACTACCTCTTTCACGCCACAGTCTCCAACCTGCCTTTTTATTTACAGAGTGTTTTCTCTGGAAGATAAAACAACAAATCAGGGGAGATGAAGGGTGGTGACGTACTTAGATACTTAGATTTATTGATTGGCTGATGTTGCTTGGCTTAGGGGTTTTCGTCTTCTGGTCTTAATTAAAAATTATTCGTTTTCATTTTAGTTAATTAACTTATGGGGGGGGCAGACACGTGCCACACAGTGCTCGTGAAGATCAGGGGGCAGATTTGGGAGTCACGTTTTTCTCCTTCCAGCTTGAGCCTCTCTGTTGTTTCTCCAGCGCTGAGTACTCCAGGCCGCCTGGCCCATGAGCATCAGTGCAGCTCTTTAGTCTCCCCTATGACTGTAAGGATGCTGGGATTACAGATGTGCGTCGCCACATCAAACTTCTTCTGGGTTGCAGGGATTGAACTCCTGTCATCAAGACTGTGTGGCAAGTATTTTCCTCACTGAGCCATCTATCTTATTGCCCCGTGCCCTGGTCTGTCTGAGCTTCACTATGTAGCCCAGACTGGATTTGAACTCGTGATCCTTCTGACTCAGCCTCCAGAGTGCTTGGAATTACATGACACCACTATGTCTAACTTTTATTTTGTTGTTTGTTTGTTTGTTTTTTCACTTCTGAGGATTAATTACTGATTGATTGGTTCGTTGATCGATTTCTTGAGAGAGGGTCTTACACTATAGCTCAGGCTAGACTGGTACTTGATATATAGTCCAAGCTGGCCTTGAACTCCCAGTAGTCCTCCTGCCTCAGCCTCCCAAATGCTGATGAGTGATAGCTTGAACTCCTTGGCGACTTCTGTATTGCTATAGCAGTCCAGGCTCTGACTGTTTTATATAGTGCATGTTGATAAGCCTCCCAAATTAGACATTAAAATACATGATCAAGACAGTAAGTTTGCAAATAACTCTAGTTAAGAGAAAGGACAGAATAAGTAGGAGGCTAGTGGCTAGTAGCTAGGAAAAGCTATTATTAAATTAATCATTAGTGCTCTGTCAGAGGTATAATTATTAATATAGCTAAGATCAGCTTCGGTTTAGCACTGCCATTTCACATTACACATAGCCAAAGTACAAACTGAAGAGTTTGAATTAACTTGTGCTTTTTGTTTCATTTTTCAGGTGTTTCCAGAGAGGCTGACTGATTGGTCTTAGGTGAAAGAAGAAACACAACGAGGCCAAGAAATCGGGGGCAAGAGGTCAGGCGTTCAGCTTTGATAGGGTGAATCCAAGTGTCCAATGTCCATTGTCTAGACCTGCTCGATGGGAATCTGACATGGCTCTCATGCATTGGTGAGAAGTCTCTGTTCGCTGCGTTAAGAAGTCTGTGGGGAATGCTAATGAAGACTCTGGGAAGAATGGAGCCACGTAGAAGGACAGGGGCCTAGGATGAACAGTGAGTCGTCTAGTACTCTGGAGAATCTAAACACTGTATTTAATGGTAAGGTCTAGGAAAAAAGTCCTTAAGAAAAAGGAAAGAAGTGTTAGTTATGGCAATTAAGACAAATGCCCACCTGACTCTTAAGATAGTGTCAGCCTGGTCCTCCGCAGTCAACATGAGGTTTCCAGAAGGAGGGGGTCAGGATGCTCCCTCTTTGGGACTTTTGACTCTCAGTACTTCTCTTTAAGGGATGCTATCATATTACATGAGGTTCGATACTAGCTCCTTCTTCCCAGTGGTGCCAAGTCCTGTATTTATAGATACTTTCCTAGCAGAGAGAGAAATAATTTAAGAGAATGTGAGCTCTGGTTATAATTCCTTAGTCCAATCTTGAGGGTTTATAATGTTATGGTCCACTTCTATAAATATGCATAAGGGTGCCTCATACAAGGCTGGTACTTTTTCCAAGTAGAAATGACAATTTCTGGCTGATTTTATGGTCAATATTTTGATAGTATTTTCCTCACACTGGGTGGTAATTATCAATGATCTTGAGCATCTTGGCAAAATATTAGGAAAAATTCAATGGCAAGATGGGTTTCTTGTTTATCTTTTAAAAATATTTTCAGTATTTCATGCATCCTTTTCTCTCCTGCAAATATTTTCTAGTTTCTGACCAGTGACCAAATCTGAGTCCTCGTGAATGGGCCACAAAGAAGGAAAAAGTTTGGTCCTTAAATTCCATGCTTTGCAAGACACTGAATCACCAATCTGAAGTAATTGTTGGTGCATTAAAAAAAAAAGCAATTAATTACTTTTCATCTGAAAGCCTCGAAGTAAAACATCTGTTCCTGCAGGTGAGAACAGTTCTCCTCTGCAGTGTATTTATGGAGGGTCCAGAAAAAAATGGGTGATTCAAGTTACTTCATCAGTGTAGACAAATGATTGATCTACTGTCAGGAGATGGGAGTGCCACATCTGTTCCTTTTTCTCTGAATGACATCATCTAGGGAGGACAGTAAAGATCTTAGGGCTGACTTCTTTCTCTCCCCCCCCCCCGCTTTATTTTGCTATTCCTGACAACTGCTTTGCAATTCCAAGTCATCTCCCATGACTTCATTCCATATGTACAGCATAGCTGATCAGATAACCAACATCCATTACTGCTGCGATACAGCCACCTCCTTCCTTTGCAAAGGATGTTGATAATGTTTGTCACAGGTACTTAGCAACCAGACAGTGATTCTGGCACATCACTGCATTTCTGTCCCCATCAGTCTGTGTTTCATATTTACCAAGGCGTTTGTCAGTTTCCTATTTCTAAGCTGAGATGCCAGAGGCTAGTCCCTTTATTAAAAAAGGGGGGTGTATCTAACTCACAGTTTGGGGGTGCAAGGGTAGGATGCTGGCCCTGGTAAAAAGCTTCACGGGAGATGACATCACAGTGGCGTGATGCACTTGAGAAGCAGCAGTCACATGACAAGACAGGAAGACAGAGTGCGACTCAGAGGTCAGCCATGTTTCTTGTAGTAACGTCATATGGGAACTACTAACCCACTCCACAAACCCAGAATAAATCTCTTTCAAGGACGCAATCCCAACTGCCCTGAGTTCTGCCATCGTTTCTTTAGCCTCATCACATTGGTGGCTAAGTTTCCAAAATATGAACCTTAGCGGACATGCTCAAACTGTGTCTAGACTATAGTATTAAGAGTTAGAGCCAAATTGCTCAGTGGCTAAGAAACCTTGCAAAATATTGGAATTCCATTCCCAGCACCCATTTCAAGTAGCTCAGAACTGCCCGTAACTCTTCCTCTAGGGGATCTGATGCCCTCATCCTCTAGGGCAGCTGAATGCTTATAAGCACACACACAGACGTAAACAAAAATCAAATAAGTAAACAGGAGTCAGGGAGGTTTTTTCCAAGTCTGTTTATGACTGTTGTATTTTCTATTTAATATATAAAGTATTAAATAGTATGAAAGCTGAAAAAATATAAGTATGAAAAGAAAAAGGTCCATTTTATGAGAACTAATAAAATTTTGGGTAGGAGCTATAAAAAAAGAGTACCGCGCGATAAAGCATAAAGAAGACCCATAAAATTAGGAGATATCAAAATATTCATAAATATGCAGAGCAGTGTATCGTCATGCTTCTTACCAGCTGACAGTATCTTCTTATTCCATTGAAAAAATGGAAACTAGAGACCGACGGTGAGTCCTCATGCATGAGAGGAGCAGAGTGCCGATCAGATTGGGAGGGATGTCCGGCAACCAAGACTGACTAGACAATTCACAAAGTAATAATTTATGCAAAAATAAATGACCTACATGTACATTTACAATTTTTCTTCACTTTCCCTCTCTGTGAACCGACTCATTCCCAGGCCTCATTGCATCCGAGTATGGGAATTTCGCCTTTGAATCGTCAGGAGTTCAGGACTGGCCTATTCTGTTAACAGCAGCAGGATTTGCAGTACTCTTGGTTGCCATGACTAAGATCCTGAGAACTTTGCTTACCCTCGCGTCTGAGGCATTCATATTTATTTAAAGGGTAATTCAATTATAGCACAATAGCATCAGTTTCCGGGTTTGAATCCTGCTTCTATTTCTGACTGGTCCCCTACTGTCACACAACTTTGAACAGTGAAACTTACAATAATAAGGATGCTAGGAGGATCAGCTGTTCATAAGACAAAGCGGAGCACCCATTTATAGCAGACAGGACAGGGAGGGTATTTCTATTTTCCTTTTAAAGTATTTTTTTAAGTAATTCTTTTTTTCCAATCCACTGAATCTAATGATGGGCTCTGGAAATCGTTGGATGAAAGAGATTGAACTTTGTGCCCCGTTTGGAGGTAGCTTAGGCAAATTGGAGAGGACCCAGGAACAATAGGATCCTGTAATTAGATTCTACGGTGGCCAGAGGTCAAAACCCAGGAGCAAGCAGGACTTTCAGTCAAGGGTCAGTGATCAAGCACAGGCGGAGCTCAGGGGTAGCTGCTGGCAAGCGTCCTCCGAGGGAGTCTAGGAGAAAAGCAGGGCGCCGGAGACCATGAGCCACGTTCCTGGATCACAGCTGGCCAAATCCCTGCTGTTTTCTGCAGTTTACTCTCCACAGCGTGGAGAATGAGCCTCTAAAGCCAAAATCACATCTGCCATTCCTGTCTTTAAACCCCTAGAGAGGCTTAAGAGCCAGACTCCTAGCAAGGGCCCACGAGTCTCTGTAGTTATCAGTGCCCTCTGGTACCCTCTTCCAGCCACCACTGGCCCTCTTGGTCCTCTTTTAAAAAATTATTAGTTTTTCGTTTTGCATTTACCTATTTATTCAGGGACAGGGTACATGTGTGGAGGTCACAGGACAAGGCACGGGAGTGAGTACTCTCTTTTGCCATGTGGGTCTTGGGAATCTAACTCAGATTATCAGGCGTGGTAGCAAGTGCCTTTCCCCAGCTGATTGGTATTCTCTCTTCCTTTAGCTTTATCTAAAGATTTATTATTTTTATTTTATGGGTATGTGTGTTTTGCCTGCATGTATGCCTATGCACCATGTGTGCAGTCTTTGTGGAGGTCAGAGGAGGTCGCTGGATGCCCTGGAGCTGGAGTTAGTAATGGTTGTGAGCTGCCAAGAGGATGCTGGGATCTGGACCTGGGTACCAGGTCTTCTACAGGAGCAACAATCAATCTTAAGGGCTGAGCCATCTCTCTGCCCTCTCACTAGTATTTAAAGAAAGAGAAGTCTTGCATGCTCTTGTCCTGTGTCTTCAGAAGACCCACACCTCCTTGCCCTTGTATTAAATTCTTGGCTCCAGTCTCACTTTCCCAGGAAAGCCAACTTCAGTCCTCACTCACACCCATTTTCTGCTCACTTTACTCCTCCTTTTTCTTTTTTTATTGTACATGAATTAGTAATTTAGTTTTCTTATGTGCCTATTTGCTAGACTGTACGTTTTCTGAGGGCAGAGAACCTTAACTAGTTTGTTTATTAATGTGTCTAAGAGCCTGAGACGGTTCTTGGCACATGGTCTTATTCAATGACTGAAGGAACCAATGAGCTGAAACACCAGGACCAGCCTGGATTGAAGACAGCCCGGAGTGTTCTTGGCCACTGACTGAGCACGTGACTGAGCACGTGCGGACCGAGGGCAAAGAACTGCACAGTACAACAGACATTTCTGACTCCAGCTTGTCTGACAAGTCTCCCCTTTCCCTAAGTCATGGCATTTCCCCAACTTGATTGCCTTAGATTCTGGCTTGCTCAGGCAAAGAAAGCCAGGGAGCCGTGGATAAGATCTCAATGATCCAGATCATAGAAATGTTTTAGCTTCAACTTTGTGATGAAGAAACAAACGGCGACTAAAGTCTTGCTCCTCCCTCCTTGCTCCTCTCTGCTTTGGTTTAAGGATTACGCTGTGATTCAGCAGTTATCACGTCTCTTTGGTTCTTTCAACTCTTGTAACTTCTGATCATCTCCCAGGTGGATTCATCTTTGTCCTTATTTTTCCCTCCCCCCATTTTTTAAAGTTGATTGTGATGTAAACGTTTCCAGTTTTTATAAAGTGCCTCTGTTCTTTATATATAAATATTAACCACACAATTACTTCGATTGATTTTGGGGTATACACTATCTATCTAGGTCTGACTAATGTCCAATCTTGTTCCACTAGCTTTCACTCCAACCTCGAAGGTAGGGGCTTGAACTCAGTAAATTTATTACCATCTGTTCAGCACATGTAATCTCTGGACCAGTCCCTTAAGTTTCATGGGAAGTAAATGATTATAGATTCCTAAGTCATACCTCAGGTAACCAAAAATTAATCAGTATTTTATTAACTTCAAAGGAGAAACTCCTGACTCAAGTCCAGAATTCTAGCTATTAACTAGAAGATGCCCTGGAGTCTGTGAAGTAGTGAACCCATGTGGCCAGTAGGTTGCTGTAGCCAGCACCAGGCAGCTTTACTGTGGAAGTCCACCAGTTTCCCTAGCATTTGACACATTTTATCCCTTGCAAAACAAGCAAGCTCTACCTGCAGTTTCTTCTATCCTGCAACAGATATTCAGATACTATTCAAGGAGACCTTTGTTCTTTTATAGACAGGATTATTAAGTCATCTTTTGGCTCCAAGTCTGAGGTTTTTTTTTTTTGATAGGATTTCTCTGTGTAGCTCGGGCTGTTCTGGAACTCACTGTATAGACCAGGCTGGCCTCAAACTCAGAGATCCACCTGCCTTCTGGGATTAAAAAGCATGCACTCCTATGCCCAGTTCAGATTAATTTTTGAAGGAATGAGAGACAATTCATTTGGTCAGTATATCTAGGGACAGAGAATAAAAAGGGTGTCTGAAAGACTACAGGCAATGGTCTGAACAGGTCTCCACGTTATTCGCTTTCCTTAATGTTTTTCCTCTTCCTTCAAGTAAAAGAAAACAGTGTGACTTAAAACCAGGTAAGGAAAAGTTCAGAGACCCAAATTCTCACAGCCAAATCAGACGGAAAGGTCAATCAATAGTCTTGACAAGGGTTTGACAAACCATGGCCCTTGGCCAAAACACTGCTGCTCTCTATGTTAGTAAATAAAGTTTAATTGGAACACAGCCCTGTGTGTTCTTTTAGTTACTACTCTGAGAGCTTCTAAACAAGGGCAGCAGTGGGCAACTCAGTGGAGTTAGAGGTAGCAATACCAAAGGATATACTACTCGCTCTTTATGGGAAAATGCCTTGACTGCCAGCTGGATTGCTAATAGGTTATTCTAAATTATTCTAATTAGTTTTATAGGAAATGAGAAAGCAATAAAATCATATAACCTTACTAATTATCTGTCAGATACATAAATGACATTTCCCAGTTGGATTGTTCACAAAATAACTCAGGAACCCAATGCTGAGACACTTCAGGCCGTTGTTAGCCTGCAAACTCACATGCAGAATTATTAAATGGGCCTGAAAGCATAGTCTCCATCTAAATGCGGACAGGGGCAGTAAATAGTCACAGGGAGAACTCTTTTTCTCTTATTGGTACATGTTTAAGAATATAATTTTTTTGCCTTCATATATGCCTGTGTCTTCCTCGTGGGCCTGTTGCCCACCAAAGCCAAAAGAGAGCAGTACAACCTGATGTATCTACAGCACAGCATATATACCTAAGACTCAGAGTTTGTTGCCTAAGAGGGGCAGAAAGATTCTAAGGGCCAGAGGATCAGGGAGTTTGCTGTGAGAGTGTTTCCTAACAATATTAAAGAGGCTCCACCTATGAAGTCTTATTAATAGGACTGTCTAAACATGTAGTCCCATATTTCTATATGGTGTGGCAGCCAGGCGCTAAAGCCATAGGCCTGATCTGAGGTGGTCATGTAGCCCTGCAGACAGGCTGTCTCTGCCTAACAAAGGGTCAGGATGTTGTTGCTCCTTTCTTTGTAATTTGGAGGATGCCTTATAGAGATGCTGATTCAAGCCTACGTGACAGCTAGCATACACAGCAGACAGGTAGATGTGGACGTGACAAAAAGCTATTCACCTGGTGACCTGGAGGACAAGTCTGGTGTACTTTCCCACTCAGTTTATGTGTTGGTAGAAAAGTTGTTTGGATAATAAACACGGGGAGATCTTCAAGAGGAAGAAGCCTGAGATGCCCTTCCGTGATGACCGTGTAAGCTGTGTCTGATTATTCCTTGCGGCTCCGTACCAGTCCAGTTAGGGAAAATAGTTATCTATGTTGGAGCCCACGGGCTCTAACATAAACATGAACTTAACAAGAAAGGAACCAATAGACATGCTAATATGGATGGGAGAAAACTCAGAAGGCCTCCAACTTTCATAAAGAACTACAGGCAGGAACAGGCCTGAACCAGTGACCTCCGCAGGAGCAGATACAAGGGAGCAACCATTGAGGGAGCAGGCCAATGTCAGAGACCTCTGCAGGACTGGACTCAAGTCAAGGACCTCCGAGGGAGCAGGCCTGAGCCAGCAACTTCTGCCTGAGTCAATGACCTTTGCCAAAGCAGGCCTAACGTAGTGACCTTAGTGAGAGCAGCCCCAAGCAAGCAACCTCCGTAGGAGCGGGCCCTAATGACCTCTGGGATTGCAGAGCAACACCTGAGAGCACCAACTGACTTCCAGGAACACTGAGTGACATCCGGGGTGACTGGAACCATGGCCCTGATTGCATCATGAGGAACAACCATCTGAGCCTTGGATCCACTGGCACCTGGAAGATCACCAGTGACACAGCCACAGCCACACCAATCAGAGGGTAAGATGAGTGATGAGGTAAGAACACACTCAACACCACACAGAAAAACATGACACCACCAAAAACCAGTGGCTCTACAATAGCAAGACTTGAACACTCAAATGCAGATGAAGCAGAAGAAAATAGTTGGTTCTTTGAGAAAATCAACAAAATAGACAAACCTTTATCCAAACTAACCAAAAGACAGAGAGAGGATATCCAAATTAGCAAATTCAGAAATGAAAAGGGGGGCATAACAAGAGACATGGAGGAAATCTGAAGAATTATTAGGTCATATTTTGAAAACCTGTACTCCACAAAATTGGAAAACTTAAAGGAAATGGACAATTTTCTGGATAAATATCACTTACTAAAATTAAATCAAGACCAGATAAGCAAATTAAATAGACCTATAACTGGTAAAGAAATAAAAAAAGTCATAAAAGTCTCCCAATCAAAAAAAAAAATCTCAGGACCAAATGATTTCAGCACAGAATTCTACAAGATTTTCTTTTCTTTTTTTTTTTTTTTAATGTGTAGCCCAGGCTGGCCTCGAACTCGTGATCCTCCTGCCTCTGCCTCCTTCAGCAAATCCTACCGGCGTGCGCCACCACAACCGGCTCTACAAGATTTTCAAAGAAGAACTAATACCAATACTCATCAAATTGTTCCACATAATAGAAACAAAGGAAACATTTTCAAACTCTTTTTATAAGACTACAATTCGAGACCAGCCTGGTCTACAGAGCTAGTTCCAGGACAGGCTCCAAAGCCACAGAGAAACCCAGTGTCGAAAAACCAAAAAAAAAAAAAAAAAAGACTACAATTACCCTGATACCCAAACCACACAAAGACATTACTAAGAAATAGAATTACAGACCAATCTCATTCATGAACATTGATGCAAAAATACTCAATATGAAATACTGGCAAACCGAATCTAAGAACACATAAAAAAAATCATCCACCATGATCAAGTTGGCTTCATCCCAGAGATGTAGGTATGGTTCAACATACGAAAATCGGTCAATTAATCCACCATATAAACAAACTGAAAAAAAAAAACATGATCGTCTCATTAAATGCTGAAATAGCCTTCGATAAAATAGAACATCCCTTCATGATAAAGGTCTTGGAGATAGCAGAGATGCAAGGAACATACCTAGACATAATAAAGGCAATATATAGGAAGCCAAAAGCCAGCATCAAACTAAATGGAGAGAAACACAAAGTGATCCCACTGAAATCAGGAACAAGACAAGGTTGTCCACTCTCTCCATATCTATTCAATATATTACTTGAGGTTCTAGCTAGAGCAATAAGACACTAAAAAAAAAAAAAGATCAAGGGGATACAAATCAGAAAAGAAGTCAAACTCTCACTATTTGCCAATGATATGATAGTTTATATAAGTGACCTCAAAATTTATACCAAGGAACTTCTACAACTCATAAACACCTTCAGTAATGTAGCAGGGTATATTATTAACTTAAAAAAATCAGTAGTCCTCCTGCACACAGATGATAAAGGGCTGAGAAAAAAATCAGAGAAACATCACCCTTCACAATAGCCACAAATAGCAAGAAATATCTTGGAGTAACTCTAACCAAACAAGTGGATGACTTGTATGACAAGAACTTTAAATTTGTGAAGAAAGAAATTGAAGAAGACACCAGAAAATGAAAAGATCTCCCATGCTCTTGGGTAAGTAGAATTAACATAGTAAAAATAACAATCTTACCAAAAAACAATCTATAGATTCAATTCAATGCCCATCAAAATCCCAGCAAAATTCTTCACAGACCTTGAAGGAACAATGCTAAACTTCGTATGGAAAAACAAGGAACCCAGGATAGCCAAAACAATCCTGTACAATAAAGAAATTTCTTGAGGCATCGCTATCCCTGACTTCGAACTCTACTATAGAGCTACAGTACAGAAAACAGCCTGGTATTGGCATAAAAATAGACAGGAGGACAAGTAGAATTGAATCAAAGACCCAGATATAAATGCACACACCTATGAACACCTGATTTTTGACAAAGAAAAAAAAATATAAGATGGAAAAAAAAAGCATATTTAACAAATGGTGCTGGCATAACTTGATTTCAAAAATGTAGAAGAATAAAAATAGATCCATATCTATCGCCATGTATAAAACTCAAGTCCAAATGGATCAAAGACCTCAACATGAAACCAGCCACACTAAACCTCATAAAAAAGAAAGTGGGAAGTACACTTGAACATATTGGCACAGGAGACCACTTCCTAAATATCACCCCAATAGTACAGACACTGAGAGAAACGATTAATAAATAGGACCTTCTGAAACTGAGAAACTTCTGTAAAGCAAAGGACATGGTCAACAAGACAAAATGACAGCCCAAAGAATCAGAAAAGATCTTTACCAAACCCACATCGGACAGAGGGTGATCTCCAAAATACACAGAGAACTCAAAAAATTGGTCATCAAAAGAACAAATAAACCAATAAAAAAATAGGGTACAGACCTTATCAGAGAACTCTCAATAGAGGAATCCAAAATGACCAAAAGACACTTAAGGAAATGCTCAACATCCTTAGTCATCAGAGAAATACAAATCAAAACAACTCTGACATTCCATCTTATACCTGTAAGAATGGCCACGATCAAAAACACTGATGACAACTTATGCTCGAGAGGTTATGGAGTAAAGGGAACATTCCTCCATTGCTGGTGGGAGTGAAAGCTGGTATAGCCCCTTTGGATATCAGTATGGCGATTTCTCAGAAAATTAGGAAACAACCTACCTCAAGATCCAGCAATACCACTTTTGGGTATATACCCAAAGGCTGCTCAATCATACCAAAAGGACATGTGCTCAATATGTTAATAACAGCATTAATTGTCATAGCCTAAACCTGGAAACAACCTAAATGCCCTTCAGCTAAAAAATGGATAAGGAAAATGTGGTACATTTACACAGTGGAATACTACACAGCAGAAAAAAATGACATCTTGAAATTTGTGGGAAAACGGATGGAGCTAGAAAACATCATATTGAGTGAGGTAACCCAGACACAAAAAGCTAAATATCAAATGTACTCACTCATAGTTGGCATTTAGACATAGAGCAAAGAAAACCAGCCTAAAATTCACAATCCCAGAGAACCTAGACAACCAAGAAGACCCTAAGTGAGGCATACATGGACCTATTGTACGTGGGAAGTAAAAAAACAAAAAACAAAAAAACCAAGATCTCCTTAGTAAATTGTAAGCATAGGGACCATGGGAGAGGGTTGAAGTGGAGGGGAGAGTAAGGAAGGGGAGCAGAGAAAAATGTAGAGCTCAATAAAATCAATAAAAATATAAAAAAAGTTTGCCAGGCTTACCTACAGCCCAATCATTTGGACTCACTTTCTCAGTTGAGATTTCCTTCTCTCAGATGCCTGTAGTTTGTGTCAAGTGGACGTCAACCTAGCTAGTACAACTACTACCTGGAGGAGAAGTCAGCTTCTCTGATATTTATAAATATAAATTGGTGATACTTCCTGCACAAATGTACCATGGGGTAAGATATTTGAAAAACTTTAAAGAACAAGCAGAAATTGTCTGATCTCAGATTCCCAGGTGTGGTTTTCTTGCTGTCTTGGTTTTGGTGTGTTGACACTCACTGGAGCTTGCATGGACTTAGTTAAATGGTTTGGAGAATTCATTGTCTACTTCTCTGAATGGACTACAAACATTTCTCTAAAAATATCTCAGGATGAATATAATAATTCATGCCCTGCTTAATAAGAAAAAAAAATAGTGGAGGCAGTGTTTCTTATTACCCTTTGGGATTGGTCCTCAACTGTGAAGAAGAGCTAATAGATGGAAAATTCTAGTGGATTGGCCAATAGTCACAATAATGTCTGTGAAATATATTCACATCTTCTGTCACTGTAGACTTTGTGCTGGTTGAATATGTTGTTGAATTTCAGTAATTTTACACAATTAGAAAGATTTAAAAAGAGCACCATTGTTTGTAGATAAAAAATGTGATGCCTTTCTATTCATGTCTGTATATCATCAGGAATTAACTTTTGAGCACTGATAATTGTTAAAGTTAAGAACAGAAATAATAAACATAATGGTAGACTGAATCACAAGGATTTTAAAATACAACGACATAAAATACATCTACAATATTTACACTGCCTTGATAGTGCTAATGAGCTTTTAAAGTAAGAATAGTGAATGTTTGGGCTGCAGAGATGGCTCCACAGTTAAGAGGGTTCACTGCTCTTACAGAGGACTGGGTTTGGTTCCCAGCACCCACATGGCAGCTCACAACTGTCTGTAACTCCAGTTCTAGGAGTTCAGATACCCCATTTAGGGCCTTAAAAACACCAGATCCTTGGGTGATGTATATACATACATCAAGTAAATACCCATACATATAAAATAATTCTGAAAAATTAAAAGTATAGGAGATATCTTTGAAAATTAACAGCAAATAGCTGGAAGGTGGTGGAGGATGCCTCAAATCCCAGCACTTGGCAGGCAGAGACATGTGGATCTCTTTGAGTTCGAGGTTAGGTTGGTCTACAGAGTGAGTTTCAGGACAGGCTCCAAAGCTATAGAGAAACTCTGTCTTAGGAAAAAAGAAAGAAAGGAAGGAAGGAAAGAAGGAAGAAAGGAAGAGAAAATAAAAATAAAAAGGACTGTTATTTACTATAACTATATCATTTTTTAAAAAAATCTGTTTTGTGGGCCAGTAAAGGAACTCGCTACCAAGCCGGTATCTGAGGGTCTCATATGGTGAAAAGAGACAACTGATTCCCGAAGCTGTCGCGGGCCTCCGCATGCACTATGACAAACACACGCTCACGCACACACTATTATGCATGACTTTGTTTTCTGAGGCACTAGTTATTCATAGGCAATTCAGTCCGAAAACACTAAGCAAAATGTCCCTATATGTTAGTTCTGTGGCCTTCTGAGTAGTAAAGAACGATCTCCTGCCACCCTGTTTTCTCTGCCAAGCATGCCCGTCACCTCCAGTCTAGCAGACCGCTTTTTGCATGCCACCAGTCTGTCTCTTCCTAGTAGCTGTCCCAGGCACCAGATCATCTGGCATCACAGTTTTCCTGCTTGCGGAACCATTGTGAGGTAGCCAAACACTGTGGCACATTGCCTGTGTCATTCTCTTGTCATCTTGTCCCAAAGGCTAAGGCCACTCATGTCTTTATAGGGGATGATAAAATAGTACAGTATAATAAGATGTTTTTGAGATGTGGACTAGATTTATATGAACTTTTGAATAATTTGCCCTTATAATTCTTCTGTGAGTTATGAATTTCTCACTATCTAATTATGATAGGCGTGTTGTATCGTTGGAAAACATATTCTATAGTTTGGGATTATTGTAGTTTCAAGAGCCCTTCCAATAAGGGAACCTATTGTATTCCATATTTTTACCTTTCAAAGGACATTCTTATTTAAATATTTTCTCTAATCTGGGAGCAATCATGATCTCCCATTGGTGGGTGACCAATGCTTTCTTTTATCCTTCTTTGTTAAGCAACAGGAATTCTTCGACAGCTCAAGTTAGTACTTGACTCCAGGGTTTTTTGTTTGATTTCTTCTTTTCCCCCCTCTGTCTATTTTGGCCTACCCAGAAAGGTTTTTCTTTTTGAACTGGTTTAAGAAGAAAATCTCAGATGCAGACTTTGCTACTAGATTGTCCAGAAAGCCTGGCTTCTTCTCAGCTTTCTCTTGTCTCCAGGAAGCCAGTCTCAAACACAAATATCACAGGCTTTAAAGGGTTCGACAAATGTCAAAATGTCTTTCACTCCCTCTAGTCCAGCAGCGCGCTGGTGCCAATGGTAATTAGAATTCGTGAAGACAGATTGGCACTTGAGACATGCGTGGAAACAGTGTGGGGCACAGTGGAGAAGGACTGTGTATCTCATGCTTACATAGTCTGAAGCCCCGTAAGCTCTTGAGTGAAACTGGTCTGAATTCTTCATCTGCTCAGTATACAGATTTTAGAGAGAAATTTATAAAACCTGCTTCTGATGTGGACTGAACTCTGGTTTCATGACTAAAGGGGGACTTTTTTTTCTTTCAGTAAAACTTTAATCATGTCAGTTTACATGGTAGCCAGATGAGGTTCCTGGCAACAGTGTATCTGTAGTCATAAAGCAGAGAAATGAATCCTGATGCTCAATTCCCTTGTTTTCTCCTTTATATTCACTCTGGGACCAACCCTTAGAGGCATGATTCTATGGTGACTCTAATATGAGTTAAATTGACGAGATTAACCATTATACCTGGCTTCAGAGCCATATTTTAAGCCTTAATGTTCATGTTTCTTATCTTTTCCTGCCCAAATAATAGGTAAATATTTTCCAATGACTATTGGTTGCTGTGGAACAATAAAAATTAATACACTATAAATATGTATTACTCTCACTGCTAATAAAGAGCTGACGGGCCTATAGCTGGGCAGGCGGAGGGTAGGCAGGAAAACCAGACTAAGAGGGTACTGGAGGAAGTAAAACAGAGTCACATGAATGAAAGGAGTCACCAACCAGACATAGAGGGTGCAGGAGATGAACGTACCAAGCTAATAAAGGTACCACCACGTGGCAGAGTGTAAATAAGGAATATGGGTTAATTTGAAATGCAAGAGCTAGTTAGTTATAAGCCTGAGCTATTGACCAAATGTTTGTAATTAGTGTTAAACCACTAAGTGGTTATTCGTGAGTGGCTGCTGGCACAGGAAAACTCCACCTACAATAAATTGAGTTAAATTATGACCTATCCAGTGGCAATAATAAGAGAGAGAATGTGGTAGAGAGATCAGTATTTTCTATGAGATCTCTTTCTCTACCTAGCAACTTGTGATGTCTTGTTTTGGTCAAATGGCAAAGCAACATTGTCTGGCAAGGTCTACAGGGACAACACTCCTGGCATTGGACAGTGACAGGAAGATGAAGGGTGATTATGGGATTTCTGCCTACGTGAGACACTTAGTACCAGCTGAAACTCTTATCTTAGAGGGACACTGAAAATGGGGTCAACTGGATGTTGGGGAGCTAGGAGAAAAGGAGGGAATGTACTGCTTCCTGAGTAAGGGAAACAAAGAAATTCACACATATTCTGGTCGGGTTTGCTTCCACTGAGAGCCTGGTGACTGGAGTCAAACAGTAAACTCTTTCCCATGCAAAAGAGCCATGCCAAGTCCTTAATGGAATTCCTGGGTTAGTTCTCTGCTGGCCTGTTTTTCCACAGCTCGCAGTTAATATAAACCTACCTCATTTTTTACATTGCATCCCTTGGACAGTAGAACTTGGGTAGCTTTTGAAACCTTAGAGTTTAGATTTGTGGGTTTCCCTTATTACATACTAATTCAACAATTGATTAGAAATCAACATATTTATGATGTCCCAAATATAAAGATTATGTCCTGTATGATGGGAAGTACTCCTCCAGGTGATAGACACCTTTTGCATGTCACTTTACTTTTTCATATGGAAATGAGGCTTGCATAGCAGCATCCGCCATCACACTTCTGCTTTTCCACTCTCTTCTTTAGGATCCTCCTCATCGTCTATGGGCGCTTGTAGCAAAACATTATGTCAGAATTCCAGCCTCAAAAGGCCTGAGCCATGGGAAATCTAGGTCCACTGCTGCCGTCCTGGTTTGGACTCTTCCGGGGTCACTGATTTTTCTCCTGTTAGCTCTGACCCTTCTGCTGTTTTCTGCTGAGCAGCGCAGACTTTGACAGAAGAAGCGCAGAGGATAAAGCAACCTGTTCTCTAATGAGGAAGAATGCTATGTGCAGTCTGCAAAGCTGCCAAGAATCCTCCCTTCAAGCCTGCACAGCCGTGGTCCTGTAGGGTGGTGGCTATCAACCTGGGGGTCGCAACTCCTTTGGAAATCAAATGACTCTTTCACAGGAGTCACCTAAGACCATCGGAAAACACAGACATTGTGATTCATAACAGTAGCAAAATTACAGTGATGAAGTAGCAACAAAAATAATTTTATGTTGGGGGGGGGGTCACCACAACATGAGGAACTGTATTAAAGGGGCACAGCATTAGGAAGGTTAAGAATCACTGCCATAGGGAGATTGCCAAACCAGAAAATTGGTTTTTTTTTTTTCAGTGCAAAGAATACTTTTGTAGACCTTTAGTCTCATACAGTCATTTTTGGGCATTTTCTGTCTCATTAGCCTTTTGTTTGTATAATATAATTTCAGATTTTGGTTTGTGTGTATATCTGTGTGTTTTTTTCTTCTATCCTTCTTTTCTTTCTTTTTTTTACCATTTTTTTTTCAAAGAGAGAGAGAAAGGAAGGGCATGGAGTTGGGGAGTAGGAGAGTTGGGAAGGATCTGGGAGAGCTGAGAGAGGGAAAACATTATCAAAATATATTGTCTAAAAAAATTAATTAAAAATAATAAACAACAAACAATGGAGTAAGTCTTCTTTATTCAGCTGTATTTCAACAAGATCCAACGTCTACACATGGTTAGGAGGAAGGATGTCTATTTTATTGGGTATAAACGACACCAAAGTCTAAACTAATGAATGTCTCTCCACTTTTCCTATCTTAGGGCATGGGGCAGAATGTCCCATATTCCCCCTTGATAAGTTATCTATTTCATGCCTAGGAGAAATTTTAATATAGAATAAATATTTCAGTACGCAGGGACTTAGCAGTTCCAGGCTGGTCTGCCACATCAAAGATGCATAGAATGCGACTCTGGGTTTGCTAACTGTTCTCCAACAAAGCAAAGACTACCCTTTTATGTTATAATCTAAATATAAAATCCCATGTTTTATTACTTATTTTTCAGTTTTTAAGTGTTCAGAAACATCGTCCAGAGGAAGCCTTGCCAAGGACCTCATAGAGCGACAACTGAGGAAGCCCATCTCACCATGCTCGTCTTTCACAGCCCTTTGATATCCTGTCACTGAGGTGATTTGGCAGTAACTTTGGCAGTGTGAATGAAGTAGAGGTGGAAAAAAAAAATCTCCTTTGTGCCGTGATGCTTGGCTGGGATTGCTCCATAGAATTTGATGCCTGGAATTAAATGAAAGTGTCCACCATTATGTTAATAGGTATAGCTGCTCAGCAAAGTCCCTCTGCAGTGCTGGAGAACCTTGGGCTGATTTCGCTCATGCCCTGAGTCCACAAGTCTTCCAGAAATAACATAGATAATGATTGTTATGGAAGGATCTTAGTCCCTTCTCTGCTTACAGATCTCAGTTGGGAGTGTCAAGTAATGGTGATGCTCACTGGTCACGATCTGTTTTTGTGGACACTGCCTGGAGATGCGTAAGTTTATTTCCTCCCTGTTTCCTTTGAGGCCAGCATTACGAAGTTGATGAGGGTGTGGTGCTCCTTGTCAAGGCCCAAACACCGGCTCAGCAGCAACACTCCCGTGCCATTGTTTTCTGTGATTCAAGCCTTCCTGTTAGCACTGATTTACAGAATAAAAGAGTTTCATCTCCTCATCTAAGCACATTAAAACATATGTGGTGTGCTTTAGCTCACACCAAAGCTCCCAGTCTGAAGTTGACCTTTAAGGCAAGCAAGCAAACAAACAACCTATAGTTCTGGATTTGTGCTCATTGTTTCAACCTCAGAAAATTAGGGTTAGAAATTGGCCATTGCTCATCCATTAGGAACACTTGCTGTTCTTGCAGAGGCCTTGGGTTTGGTACCCAGCACTCACTTGGCAACCTATAGCTTTATTTAACTTCAGTTCCAGAGGCTTTAATACCCTCTCTTGGCCTCTACAGGGTACTGCATGCAGGTAGTACACATACATACATGCAAGCAAAACACTCACACACATATAATAAAAATAAATAAATGAAACGGAAAATTTGTCTTCATAGTGTTCTTTGTATTTTTTTTAAATAAAGATGTTATGAATTTTACCTGGATATCAGAGGCATTAATTATTTGCCCCAACAAAACAAAATAGAACACCTTCACACACACACACACACACACACACACACACACACACACACACACACACACACAATCCTGTCATTTTTTCCCTTAACATACTTTTTAAATAAATTGTCTTTGTGGAGGGGGAGGGGCTGGTTGACAGTGCTCACACACTCTTCTTTCAGAGGATGTAAAGTCACTTTCCAGTATTCTCTTTAGGCTGCTTATAATCCTCAATGACTCCAGTACCAGGGAACTGGACTCTTTTGACCTCTGTGGGTATCCTCACATGTGGCAGACTCTTATACATACATACACACATAGACACACATGCACACATACACACGAATAAGAAAAAAGTCAATCATAGAAACAAAACAAAACAACAACAACAACAACAAAACGCTTTGTGTTAGAAGGAACCTAATGTGGAAAACAGGAAGGGTGTGAGTCAATACATACGATACACACTGTGCCGGAATGGAATTCATTTACAACATACTTAAGGTCCACTGAAACTTCTGAATTCCACAGGGCACAGGTGTGCAGTGGGTGCCAAGTACACATGACTGGAGCTGAATGGGAAGCCGTTCAATCTCGGGTGGGAGGGGGAGCAGGAGGTGGGGGAAGCAGGAAAGCATATAAGCGACTTAGTACCTCGGTTAGATCATGACAGGTGGCTGTTGATTAGGACAGGCGAACAACTCACCTGGGTGCCACAGTGGAAATGCCATGCCTTATTTTAGAAGGGAATTAGATTCAGGCTGGGAGACGTGCTTTCGGGACTAAATAATATTCTTGTAACATATTCTAATTGTGCCTTTTACCCACAAGAACAATTTTCAAGAATTCCTTTGACAAAGACTAAGATAAAAATAAAGATACTAAAAATAAAGAAGGTTAGTGAAATCTATATAAATAGGATAAAATATGATAAGGGATTATGAGACATGTATCTGTCAATGATTTTATAAAATGCTATTTAAAAAGAGTTAGAATTTTAGTTAGAGATAGACAATCTGTAGAAAAAGAAAATAGATCCCAGGCGACCTGCAGCTAAGGTGGCAGTGAGGACCCAGGGCCATCACAGAGAGATGGCTCTAGGGTAACGAACATATTCCTGAGTGGATTGTAGCAATAGTTGCCTAGCTGTGTAAGCTAATGAAGATCACTGGACTGAACACTTACAGTGTGTGAGTTTTATAACATAAATTATAGCCCATGAAGCTCATTTTGAAAATTAGCCAGCCGCAGCTTCATGACATTGAATTTATAAGTCCTTGGAAGTGGATCAGAAGCACAGTCAACAACAACAACCATAGATCGTTGGGCTGCATTAAGAATTAGAATTTCTGTGTATCAAAAGACGTGATAGACACAGTAAAACCCACGGAGTGAGAAAAACATTTGGAAATCATGTATTCAATAAGGCTTTATTATTCACACACACACACACACACACACACACACACACACACACGATTGTGAGCCTTAGCCCTAACAGTGGAGCCACTTTCCATCCCAATAGACACCTATATAAAGAACAGCTATAAATCAATAACAACAGAAAACCCAATTGAAAGGCGAACAAAGTATGTAAACAGGCATCTCTTTAATTATAGCTGCAGAAAATTTCAAGTCTAAAACCTGTAGATCTTTTTTTATTTGTAATTTGAATTCCCCTTCCTCTAATAGGAGAGACATGTAGTGTGTAAAAGGTATTTCCAGTTGACTCAGAAAAGGAGTATTTTCAGGTTGAGTGAAGCAAGAAGACCAGGATAGATGACTTCATCTTTTCCCAAGTGTAACTTATTAAGTTGCTATGGCCCTCAGTTTTTGCATCTGTGACATTAAGGACTTGCAACTTCAAATTCTTAAACATATGATTAAGCTCCCAAATCCATTTAAATTATATATATACATATAAATATATATATATATATATATATATATATATATATATATATATATATATATAAAGAGAGAGAGAAAGTTGCTTTTACAAGGTGGAATTTGATGTATTTTTAGAGTCATAATTATGAGAGGTAATAGGATTCAGAGGTAAATAAAAAGCAATTTCAGCTTATAAATGCTGTTGTTCTTTGGCCATATCTCTTGTAACTGGCATGACTTTACATTCTGATCTATAGCCACATGCTGTTAATTACTACAACTTCAATTTGAGGGGACACTGAGAACTGAACCCAGGGTTAGACACTATGCTGTAGAGCCAAACTCCTGACCCTAAAGTCAACCTTCCAGACGCCTCCTCTCTTAGTTCCTCTTACTCTATCCTTCCTTGTTTGCTCATTTTCTCCTTGAAACAAGGCAGCTGGAAAGGACTTTCCAAGTGAATGGAACTCACCAACTTTAAGGAACGAGACCTTCCTCTGACCTGACACGTCAGGTAGAAATCTCTCAAGAGCTGTTTATGAGGTTTGCGCTTCAAATAGTCCAAAAACATTACATTTCTGCTGTTGTTCTTCACGTGTGAGAGCTTTCTCTGCTCTCCCAGCATTTCTTTAAGGTCAGTATTAACATTCTCTTCAAGACCAAGAAAAACAGCCCTTGGCTTTCCGCTCACTCTTCACCCATAACGACTCCCGGTTCTCAGAGCACTGGAAACCTTGCAGCAGGCCCCATGGCAAACAAAGGGTGCTGCTTGGGAAGCAGGAAAGAGACACGGGCCCAGCACACTGTCTGGAGTGTCTCTGCTGTATCCCGCACATTCGGAACCCCCAGCAACCCTGCATTTGAACATTGCATGTATCTTGTTCCTGGATGAACAATTTTCTGTTGGCCTTTGCATCTCATTACAGGTCAGAATGGAACCTCGAGAACGGGTCTAGGAAGCTCCTGTCTACACATAGGCTCTCCTCAGGTTCAGATTCATAGCGACTTTATTAGAATGGTCAATTTACTCTGCCTTGGCAGTTTTAATATAGGTGGCATAAGGAAGTATGATATACAGTATCAGAATCCATCCACTCATGCTTCTCCCATTAAAACTCGGTGGTCCGGGGGAAGGGAGGAAAGTAAAACAGACACATTGAGGAGGTTGTTACTGTAGACACACCCTGATGACCGCCTGCTCCAGAGTGGCTGCATACCTCACACAGACCTCACCCCTCTCTGAGCTCTCTTCTTTCTGCCCTGATGACTCAAGCGTTCTGATTCTAGTATTTATGGAGAACAAAGTTTTGCACTATAGAACATTAGTTCCTTATTTTTCAGTAAATATATGTAAGCTTTTGGTTTAGAGAAAATTTCTAGTGCTTAAAAATTTTAGTAAGTGGATATAATCTTATTTAAAAATCCATATCGTGTACGTTGAGTTTCTTTCTCATTTCATTCCATTTCTTTTCTGAGACATGGTATCACCTGTAGCCCAGGCTGACCTGGAGATCGCTATGTAGCCAGTCCCGTCTTAGTTTGAATCCAGCGATTCCTTTGTCGAGTGCTGTGAGCACTATACCCATCAATCATCAGAATGAATGATATTGAAATTATCATAGGTTAAAACATACAAAATAATGAACAGCTAAAGAAACAAAGTCAAGAATATTTTAAGTTATTTCCGAGGATGACGGAGATTGACAGATTCTGTTTCCCCATCTCTCTCTGTGGAAAATGAGGCTACCCCGTGGACTCAAGTGTGTGCCTGCATGTGCAAAGATAAAGCTGTAGACTGCAGACCCTGAATTGCTGGTTCTTTTCATATTCCTGATTTCATTTCTTAGCATGGTGTTTTTTAAAAGTTAACTTGCTGCGAACATTCATAAGTTGGCAAATGACATTTCCCTGTAAAATTTTTGCAGTCTTTTAAAAATGAGAAAATGTTAGCCCTGGGTTTATACATCTCGATGTGAAAAATGACTGGAGATGAGGAGAGAGGGCAGAAATGAGTGTGGCGTAGACTTTCCAACTGCCTTGCTTTCCTCTACACTCCTTGCCTGGTCCCTGCTGATAATTAGGTTTGAAGAAGACTCTCTGGGAGGATCTCCTAATGTGATCGGTTATGGTTTGTGGATGGTGACTTACAGTAAGGAAGTATTGGAGGCAGCTTCTACAAGCTAGTGTATGGAAGATGGCAGATTTGAGGGCTCCAGTTGTCTGAATCTTTGAGTTTAGGGGAGATGAAGAGGCACGCTGGGAAAGGCAGGAACAGATGCTCAAGTCCGGAGAGAGCTGAAGACTTCAGAAGGCATTTATTTCATAAACACACAGAAGGCAGCTCGTAAGATTTCTATTATCCTGGAAAGCAGCGCAAAACTGTCCATTCTTAACTTTCCTCTGTTTTATTTACTTATTTTTATTGGGGTTTGTAAATAATGAAGTAATGTTGGCTTTTTTATAATTTAGGGAAACTGATAACTATGGCCATAATGAGGCCATAGATATTAACTAAAGTTTTCTTTCATTTTACCTAAAATTTCCTGAGAATACCTTTGCTTTTTTTCCCATCCTTACCTCTGAGAACAAAGTTTACAAATGTACAGGTCTTCAGATTATATTCATTTAACTTTACCAGGCAATGTGTATACCCTGAAGTGTACGTCAGTCAGCAGGCTTGGGTATTTTGCTTGGCTTTTGTGGAGAAAAACAAACAAACAAACTAAGGGAGTGTCTAGCAATAGCCCCGACCTTGACTGACACACCAGCGGACCTGTTCTCTGTTTAGCGATGAGTATTTGGTTTTCAGTTACTTCAGTAATTACAGTGTCTGAATCAATTAATCAAGTGATCTTGAACACCTTCCAGATGTGGCTATCTGTGCCTGTACCTGCATTGCCTGGCACCGTGAGACAGCTTCATTTCAAAAAGCTGAGCTCTCTGGCTCTTCTTGCCTTATTGATAGTCTGAAAAACTTGACTTCAGATCTGTAAAGGATGCCACCACTTCAAAGAAGTATAATCCTGTCTTTGATCCGCTTCTCTAGCCCCTAGGAAGATGTGTGGGAGAGAGTAGGGGCATCAGGCATGGAGAAATTAGCATTTGGAAGGTGAGCTGGAACAAGGGAGGGCTTGTCTCTTTAATTAAATTCTCAGCTTTCCTGTCGCTCTTTCCACCTTTGGTTTCTACTTTTTCGGGGTATGGGGAGGGCAGATGTGAGTGACTCAAGGCTTAAGGGAGCCAACCCCAGGAGCTGGTACTGTCTTCTGACTCTGCCTAAGCCATTTGTGATCTCGGGTCATGACCTCAAAACGGAAGTGCCTCTAAGTTCCTACAAATATATTATGGGAATGAAGAGGTGGAGTTTAGCACACACCAGTCCAGCTGCCAGCCTTTCATGTTTACAAGGGATCAAGAATTGGTCACATAAGGCCAAGAATATATCCTTTCTTCTGCCCGCAAGGAGCACACAGTATTACAGACTAGGAGAAATACGGACTTCAACTCCAGAGTTCTAGTTTTCCTTTAAAGTTGCCCAAACCTATTCTGTAACTGTTCAGAGCTTCAAAGAACTTGTGAACAGAATGGCTCACACTTGGCACTGCCTGTGTCTGATGAGTTTTCTAGAGGGAAATTTAAAGGCAAATCTCTAAACACACTGTTCGTTTCGGAGGTGCGATTAACTTTCAGTAGGTGTGTGAACAGAGAAGGAGAAACCTCCTGGGAACAGGGTTGCAGGGTGTTTAAGAGGGCACAGCCGGCTGGCTTTCCTTCTGAGGGTGCCAGCGTGGATCACCAGCTCGCTCTGAGTCCTTCCTCCTGGCCTGACTATTTTTCTCTCCTATGGAGGTTTTGCTGCTTCAGGAAACCACATGTTTGGCCAGTACAGACCTGCAGTGGCTTCTTACACGAGCCAGCTTCCCTGGATGTCAGTGGTCACAGTATCCGGTGTCAAAGTCACCTGGCACTTAAGAAAACCGTTCTCAGCTCAGGAGTCTTTGACAGCAGGGTTGCTGTCTAACGTGTCCCGATCAGCATCCATCAGCTTAGCTCTCTGCAGGTCTAGGAAGGCGGGCAACGCTTCTCTGATGAGGAGACTATAGGAGAACGAGGGCGGGGACCGGGGTAGGGGTCCAGGAGTGGGGGATGGGGGTATGCTTTCTGTTCATTCTCCTTTCCATCAGTTTAAGCAAGTGTTAATCCCCCGTCAATTATTTATGTGAGCAGTCGGAGCTGCCTCCCCAGGTGCAAAGCAATCTGTTTGAGGTTTGCTAGCTAACTGCTATCTCACTGCTGAATGGGGGAGGGGTCAATGCGTTTTAGGAATTATGGCGTTTTAGAAGCAGGAGTCTGATGTTTACGCCTGGAAACGAGCTCTAGGTGAAATATACTAGAAAAAAAAAAGGAAACCTGGTTTCACAAATGATATAAGTCAAATAAAAAAAAGAACAAAATTAACTGGTGATCAGACTAGGGATTTGAAGTGGACCTGTAAGGCTGAGAAGGGCTTCCGCTGAGGGGGAGCAACTGCCCCATCTTTTATTTCATTCTGAACTGTGTCTATTTGCCACCGTTCTTCCTGAGTGAGCAGAGGAAGGGAGAGTAGGGGAAGAGGGCAGACAAACATGCACTTTGCTGTGGTATCTACAGGTGAAGTCTGGCTTCCACAAACAGGCAGGTATGACGATAAATCCGTTTCCCATGTTAATAAATTCAGTGCTCACACCAGACTCTTAAGTGCAGAACCATCATTTACCTTATTCTGTAGTGAAGGAAACTGAGACAGACTCCGGCTGAGTGACATGCTGAAAGTCAGAGAGCTTGTCAGAAAAAAAGAGCTGAGGTGTACCCAGGTGATATCGTTGGCTGTAGGTGGTTCTCGTTGCACACACTGACTTCTGTGGGTTCTGAGTTTCTCAGTTCACCTGCATCACACCTGCCTGGGATGTTTCTTACGATGAAATTTCCAGGAATATCTCTAGGAATGGGGCTTGAGGATTCATGTCCAGCAACTTTGTTCTACACATTGAAGTTGGAGAATTGCTGACCTAGAAAGTGGGGAAGGAAGATGGACAGAAACGCCCTTTGTTTTCAGGCACAGTAAAACTAAGTTAAACTCTCCAGATTATACATACATCTCTCTCTCTCTCACACACACACGCACACACACACACACACACACACACACACACACACACACACACACACACACCTATATCGTTTACACACATACCTTTACTTCTTCATTTCCACATGGATGTCTTTTGTTTTCTTAATGTAGTTGCCTTAGCTGGAACACTTAGTCCAATGTTGAAGTGGGATGAAAGTGAGCATTCCTGTCCTGTTTCTCATCTTCTGTCTTTTGAAGAGAAGATCTGAGGTGACGATGGTTAGTATACTGGAGATTCTCTTTTGAAAGCCACAGTTTGGAATTTTTTCCCCTAACCTAGATTCTACTGAGGAAGATTTATATATTAGAAACATGAGATTCACCTCTAATGCTTTCAGATTGCACATTCAGTTTTCCCAAGACCTGTATGTAAATGGGTCCTTCTCATCCCCTAATGGATGAAGGGAAGGAAGTCTTCATCTATTGAAACTGTGTGAGGACTAGCAAGTCTTCTCCCCATGCAGGCCTATAGACATTACATGAGGAACGCTTTAAAATTATACATCATAACCAGTACTGAGCTAGGATATATTTGCTTTTAAAGTTCCTAGGCCCTTGCAGTCTACTGTCTGGCTAAGACGAGCTGTAGTACAGAAGCCCAGATCAAGAGAGACAGAGAGTGGAGATTCCCAAGTTCTGTCAAGATCTGCACACACAGTAGCTCATACTGATGAAGACATAAAGGCTACCATTGCTTAAATTACTCCTAAAGCAGTTACTGTAAGCCAAACGTCAATATTCACAGAGTCTGAGGTAAGGAGTTCAGGCATAGCTTGGGGTTATATCTTTCTCTGTACCATTTTGATGGAAGGTGAAGTTGGGGATTACCTGGTGTTTCACGCACTGATGACAGATGTAGATGATTCCGGTTATCATTTGGTACGCTCTCTAAGACTGCTGTCTAAGTCATGGAGTCTCTATGTGGGTTTCTGCCTATCCCATAACATAGATAGGATTTTGATTCTAGGGGCAAGAATCCCAACAAGTCAGAAGATCTATTACCCTCTAGTACTTAGCTTTGAGAGTCAGTTAGGTGGCACTTTTTTTTTGGTATTATACTCATTAGAAGCAAGCGGGTAATGTGGTCCATAGTCAAATGAGAAGGGTTAGATTCCATTTGTGTGGATCAAAGCCATCCCTAGTACTTAAGAAGAAATAATATGATAGCAGTAATTAATACTTATCTGTCAAAATCTCTTTTAAATGCTTCGTGTAAATTACTTAAATCCTCTCACAACCTATGCTGGTTTCTAGTATAAATTCTATGCTATAGACAAGGAGTTTTTAAATTTATATCTTGTCTAAAGCACAACTTACTAGAAAATACTGGTCATGAGATTAAAACCTAGGCTTCCTAGTTCCAGAACTATTTCTCACTCACTGATATACAAGGACAGAGAAGACAGGAATTCCAATTCAGGGTACTAATGTGGAGAGCCACTGTGGTCCAAGTGGGTTCCATGCCTAAAGCCCCATTAGACAGTGAGGACTGCTCCCTTCATCCCACCTCTCCTTCCAGTCGCTAGGATGGATATCGCCCCAAATACCTCCATCCTCTGAAGCAACCCTGAGGTCATGAACTCTGAGACCCACTGCAGGCTTGCTGTGTAAACATCAGATCCTCAGTTCCAGAATAAGACTCCGAACATAGAAGGGTAAAAGGAAGGAGACACAAAAAATAAAGCAGGGACCTGATTCTGGAAACAGAAACCCCTTTAAAAGGGATTTTTTTTTTTTAACCGCGAGAGGGAAAATAGATAAGAGTTTATATAAATAGGAGTGAAGGCAGGGAGGATGAAGGCCAGACAAGAGAGCGTAGGAGTTCGGGTCAGTTTGGGGGCAGGTTGACTAGATGTGCTTCTAGGGACCACAAATGTTTATTTAGCTCTTGGTAGAGTTTACCTCTGCTGCCGCTGACATGCTCAGCCCACATGCCCTCTAAATAATGTCTCATTATGTGTAGCAGTTATAACCTCCGTTCTGCTCCTTATGACATCACTACCCTTCCCCACCAATTTCACCACAACGAGTCCTGTGGTCTTTGGTAGGTCGTTCCCCTCATCTGCCTTATTTCCTTGTGATGGATTTTGGATCTTATGTTGTCCGAGTTCACTTCTGACTTTCCTGTTTATTATTTTAAAACTTAGCACAAGGGGTTTGGCCACAGGCAATTTTCCCACATTCTTTATTATCAATCCACCTCCCCAACCGCAGTGACTGAAACTGGAGACATTTGTCTCATGAAGAATTCAAGCGCTGTGTCAGCAGGTGAATGACCCAGGTGGCATTCTGGCATCTACCGTGCAGGCTTACCCAAGCTTAGACCAGGTTGTCTGTTGAGAAGCCTGGAGACCATGGACCCACTCCATCTTCTTCCATTTCTTAAGAAGTCTTATTCTCTAGG